>NW_025814897.1:71857500-72565000 GCF_022079265.1 Lynx rufus | reverse complement strand
TCTTTGACTACTTAACTCTATTCATCTTCCTGATAATTTGTTACTTTTTCAGACTATCTTTCTTACACTTGGGCCTCCCAAACTTGGTTAAACTTCCCCCAAATATCTGTCATTTTGTAATTCTTATTTAGTTTTAGTTTACATTTATATGTGTAATTGCTTGATTAAGGTTCCCTACTCTCATGCACTTTGGACTCCAAAGTGCACAAGAGTAGAGAAGTCTATCTGCTTTTTCTTGTCATAGTATCAGTATTCTGATATCTAGTTGCCATTCAGGAAGTATTTTGTTTTAATTAGAAATGACTAAAATAAGTAAATAAATACATTTCGTACTTTTTTTGTCTTCTCATTCATATATATATATATATGTATGTATGTGTATATATATATATATATATATATATATATATATATATATCATGAATTAATTGAGCTTGTTGTACTTTTGAAGAAATTTTATGATTCCTACTGGGAACCTGCTTTTGTATTCATGAAGTTCTTTTTTTTACCAAGCTGAAATTCCTATTGCTGAAATAAAAACTCATTAAAAAAAAATCAATTCCAGTAGCTAGAAAGAACAGCTGGATACAGTATTTGTTCCTTTATCAGTTGAATACATTGTTTAACATCATCTCATGATTATTTTTCTTTTAATTTTGGTTTTAGGCCATCTTTCAACTCAGTGAATCTTTAAGCATATGGGATACTGACAGTTTGTTTGTTTCTTTATTTTTTAAGGACTTGAATTGATATTACAAACCCCAAGATAGTCCTAAGTGGCATAACTTCTCTGCTGACATCAGTCTTACCTTTTGGGAATCATACACTAGCAAGTACTAGCCAGCATCCTCTGAAGGCTCCGTTTGTCCCTGCAGCCACTAAGAAAATAGGACCACTGCTAACTGAAATATTTTTAGTTTCTCAGATTGTCCTCATGCTTTCTTAGCAGGACTGAGGGGAGTTTCATAAGGAGATTGGAAGTCTACTCTTCCACACACACAAAAATCGGCAATCTTTGTCCCCTTTGACAGCTGGTGGCATCTTTCTGAAAAGCTTTCAAATCATAGATCATTTCTTCATAATGAAACCTGTGTGGCTCAAATACAGTGGGTTGAAATTCTTATCTTATGCTGTGGTAAATGCTCTAATTTAGATTCACAAAAGGATTCTGTACCCTTTACTTAGGAGAGCTGTGCAATTTGCCCATAAAAAGACTGTTCAGCACCATTAGTGCATACCATAAGTGTTCAGCGACATCATATTCATTAAACAGCACATCCTTATGCATAACCTTTTCAACCTCGAACGTGTTTTTTCCCTTTGAAGAATGACAAATGACAAAAGGGTGAGAGAGGCCTCCAAGCAACATTGTTGCCTTTAAGGATGAACTTGAGAACTTTAGCTTGATCCCTTCACAGGGGGAAAAACATAAGATTCAATCCTATCCTTACCTGAGGCAAGGCAGTTTTTTTTTTTCCCTCCCTCTCTGTAGAACTCGTTCCAAGGCCAAGAGAACAACTCCTGACATCCAAGCTTCAGAGACAGGTCTTTGCACAATAGAAAGGTTTTATGAGATCAGTGATTGGAAAATTCCTTCTATAACACTTATTAAGCACTTACTATGTCTTAGATCCTGTGTTGGTCACTGAGATAGAGATAACTAGCTAATATTATAGAATATTAATACAACCCATGGTTTCTAATCTTTGGTACTAAATATCATAGGTTTCCTATCTTGATCAGATAGATTTGGTGGGGATAAGTAGGGGTGGGGGGGTGAGAGAGAGGGAATATGGTAAAAGGGCGAGAATGGGGATAGTTCTGCTTTTTGTTTTGTTTTGTTTTGTTTTGTTTTGTTTTGTTTTGTTTTGTTTTGTTTTAAAGAGCCAGAGGGAAGAGCGAGAATTTTATTAGCAATGATACTTTTAATTGGCAGGTCGGTGACTAACTCTGGTGTTCATTCCACTGATACTCTGTAGTGTTCCTATACTCACAGTAACCTCCAGTTACTGTCCCAGATGGTTAAGTGTCTTAGGGTAGTCCCTTTCTAAATCCGCCCTCCACTTTTCCCCAATTCATTCAGAATTTTCTCAAACTTGTGAGATATCTTCTCACTTCCATTTTAGGTACACCTGAGAGCCTGGCAGAGAAAGAACGGCAACTCTCTACTATGATTACCCAGCTGATCAGTTTACGGGAGCAGCTCTTGGCAGCGCATGATGAACAGAAAAAACTGGCAGCCTCACAAATTGAGAAACAACGGCAGCAAATGGACCTTGCTCGCCAACAGCAAGAACAGGTGAGCCCTGCAAAAGGAGCTGATGAACTGGAGAGGTGGAATGCGCCAAGCTCAGCGAGTAATCACATTGATTGGTTTATTTGTCATAAGCATTCCTAGAAATAAAAAAAAAAAATTTAAAAAGAAGGAGAAGAAGAAAAGAAGAAAGAAAGAGAAAGATGGAAAAACAAAGGAAGAAGCCTTCTGGAAATCCAGGGTCTTTAAGAATACTGAGGGGATATGTGGAGAACAAAGAAAGGCATCATAGCAGCGGGGCATAACTGAAAGTGATAACGTTATTCCAGAACATTTGGATTTGATTAATTACTTAGGGACTCATTCACACAGGCATCGCATGCAATCCTAGTGTAGCTTACCCATGAGTAAGTTGCTTCTCTCTGGGCCTACTCTTCTCATCCGGAAAGAAGGGTCCTGGTCTAGAGAAACTTTGAAGATCTTTAAGCTTATGGTCCCATGATTTTCTCTGACTTTAAAGCTAAGGTGACCATAGGCCTCAGTTTTCCCAGAATAACCATGGCTAATGCCTGTTTCCCAGAGTAATTATTAATAACCCCTATTCCACTTGCAAAAGTTGGCCGGGTTTGAATGATAAATTATATGGTCACTCTATTTATAGCATAGGTAAATCATTGAAAACAAATTAGCACATGGCTCCTCTAAGAATTTGATTTCATTGATTTAGAAGTGAGAAAGAAGAAAAAATAGCAAAGTTTAAGTGTATATCTTTTAAAAAATAAATCACTTTCCCAAACCTTTTTCCTGTCTCATAAGAGTACATTAATCTAATAACAATGATCCTATAGAGTAGTCCCTGATGCTTTAGATCAGATGGACCCAAATTAATGTGCAGTTTTTAGAAATCTGACATTATTACTGGAATTATCTTTTCAGTTAAATGTATTTTATAGGGGTATATAGAGCAATATATGCTCTGTTGATTTTAATGAGTTGTGACGTCTGGTATTTTATATGCTTGAATATTTGCCCACATGTAGGAATATGGACTCAGCCCCTAATGGAAAATAACATAAAGGAACACTGTAAAAAATCAGAAGTTAGAATGTCATTTAGCCATCCAGAGATGACACAGTAATTAACTATTGACACTTGTGAATAAGCTAGCACAAATTAATCTTGACACATTTGCAGACGAGTGATATCTTACAGTGAACACTTTGTAATTATATTTCAAAATGAAAATTAAATGACACTTAAAACTAGGTTGTCATGCTCAATGAAGCGAGCATGTAGCTCAACCGATTGGCAAATAAAATTCAGAATTTGAGCCACATGGTGCTTATGTACCATACTTCACTGTGTCAAACCCATACGTCTAGAGTGGGTGATAGTAATTGCACTGTGGTGTTTTGGATGCATTTCTATGCAGCACTTTATCATTTAGGAGGGACCATCAATATTAGATGCCTAGTAGTGTTTCACTGGCTTGCTAAGAGGAAATAAATATTCAGAGGGTCCCACATCTATACCTAGAGTTGCCGAGTGAGTTGCCCATTTCTGATTTGAATAGTGACAAGCAGACTGAGCCTTTCCAATCTGATTACACAGTGTTTCTGTTTTGCTTATAAAGCTTTGGAGGAGAGTAGTCCCACTTCTCAAACTCTAGCCTATGATAGGGGCAGCTTTATCATGAGTTCCAGTATGAGCCAGTCATCACCAGAAACCACAAAACAACATTTTGGAGTAGACTGCTATTTTTTGTTATCTCAGGCTCAATGAAATGTGATTTGGGTGTTTCCCTCTATTCTAGGCTAAAGCATCAAAAAGACTCAAGAAATATATAGTTGAAGGCTGATCCACCTTCATTGCTACTTCTAAGATTGCCCATTCTAGAATATTGGCTTTTGGAAATAGAAGAAATAGGAACAAAAAAGCTGTAACTCTTACCTATAGGGCACTACAAAACCAAGGCCTTCTAAGTAATCTGGGGCCACTTCTCGGTCTAGCTTCTTACGCTGGCAGTGTGTTCTCATAAGGGGTATCCCCCGGACTTCAGCTTTTGAGGCAATAAACAGCCTGATGCCTTCCTCATGTTTTATAGTAAGCACCATTATGCTAAAGGAGTTGTTTGCTCTTCTGAGGGGCAGATTCGGATCCTCCACAGAGCCTGCTTTAGGTGGTTAATATTTCTTTATATAGGCCAGATTACGTGTTAACATGTTGAATTTGATTTTGGATGAAGGTAAAACTCATATGTGGATCGTGACCTTTAAAATGAACACATTGCCCTCAAAAGGATAAATGGATGAATATTGAATTTTGTTTCTAAAAAATGCTTTGTATGTGTGACATCAACAAGAAAAAAGGAAAGATTTGAGTTTTTGCTGTTTTCTTTTGCATTCCCTTGACAATATTTGTAAGTTTTATCAGCTCTGAAAATCTTCCCTTCAGAAAAGATTTCACCAAATAGACCATGTTTGTAAGTAATAGAAAGTTATTTCCTGTCTTTTCTTACAGATTTTACTTTTTACATCCAAATTAAGCTCTTGAGAAAATGTAGCCAGAGTTTTCCTGTCTTTTTTGTCCAAAGATCAGATTTCAAAATTCCCATTCTTTCCCGACGACCATTGCAGATATGGATGAACTGCTCACAAATGTCGTACAAGGGGTCCTGTTCATCTACAGAGAGAGATTTAGGGGGTAAGCAGAGAGGCGGCACCTGTTTGAAATTTTTCATTTTCTCCAACTTACTAAGTCTGCCTCTCTCATTTTATAGGAACTGTTTCACATAGAAGTACAGTAAAGCATTCTTGCAATTCCAAGAGAGATACCTGGGGTAATGGCAAAGGTGCAAGCATTTCATTTGAACTTAATGAAACTTTATTTCTGATAGATTGCAAGACAACAGCAGCAACTTCTGCAGCAGCAGCACAAAATTAATCTCCTGCAGCAACAGATCCAGGTCAGTGTATTTTATTACTCTCGGCTGATTATACTTAGATACTTTCCTCCTTGAAAACGGAATTGAAAATGCTGCAAATGTGCCCCTTTCCTGTTTACAGCACCAACAGGGCTGTTGCTCAAGGAGGTTGTATAAAATTGTATGAGTGGATGTAGGAAACATCGACCGCGTGGTGGTCTAAGCATTCTTTTCTGATGTGACACGTAAACAGAATAAACCTTATCTCTTTTTCCTTCTGCCATTTGCCTAGCACAACCCAGTGGAAACCTAAATGGTTTCAAAGGTAGCACACACATGCTATTTTTATTGCCACAAACCAGTTTCTGCTTTGTATTTTACCGTCTTAATAGTATCACAGGGAGAAGCTTATACTTATTTGCTTGTTAGGACTGTCTGAGTAGGTCAGTTATGAGAAGAGTCTTATGACCTGGGCAAAGATTGATAATGATTAATTTGTTCTTTAAGAAATAGTAACTGCATTTCTGCTAGGTGCTGTAGGGAGTGTGAACATTAATGAATAATTATGTGTCTTCAAGGAACTTACAATCTAGAAAGGAAGAAAAACGTGTTCCCAAATAATTGTAACACAATTTAAAAATTCCCCTTTTTTGTTGTGGCACTGTAACACAAATGCATAGATAATGATTACAATGGTCTGGGAAGGGATTCTGATTTCTGGCATTCCTTTAGAAACTTGATGGTTAATTTAACTAATGGCTCTCTGAGATCGGTAAGGGAACTGACCTCCACTTTTGAATAGGAACATAGGTATGTGACTTCTAGAAAGCCATAAAATAAGGAACTGTTTGGTGATTAATCCTCAGGAATACTCATCCCAAATTTATGTGTGCCCACCACAGCCTCTGTGGTTTCTCTTGGTTGCTGTGTATATTTTCTTTTTTCTTCCTTCCTCTTTTCTTTTTCTTTCTTTCTTTTCCTTCTCTTTCTCTTTTTCTTTCTTTCCTTTTCTTTCTTTCTTTTTCTTTCTTTCTTTCTTTCTTTCTTTCTTTCTTTCTTTCTTTCTTTCTTTCTTTCTTTCTTTCTTTCTCTTTCCCTTCCTTTCTTCCTTCTTTTCTTTCTCTTCTCTTCTCTTCTCTTCTCTTCTCTTCTCTTCTCTTTTCTTTTCTTTTCTTTTCTTTTTTTTTCTTTTCTTTCTTGCTTTATTTATTTTGAGAGAGAACAGAGGAGGGGCAGAGAGAGAATCCCAGGCAGGCTCTGTGCTGTCAGTGCAGAGCCCGATGTAGGGCTCAAACTCATGAACCATGAGATCATGCCCTATGCTGAAACCAAGAGTCAGATGCTTAACCAACTGAGCCAGCTGTGGATATTTTCTAACCTCTGGGATCTGTTATTCAGCCTAGTTGGGACAGTATATTGTGAATTATATTATTCCTTTGCTTGAGTGTAATATTATACCTTCCTGTATTTATTTTTTTTTAAGTTTTATTTATTTTTGAGAGAGAGAGAGAGAAGAAGAGAGAGGGAGAGAGAGAACAAGCAGGGGAGGGGCAGAGAGAGTGAGACACAGAATCTGAAGCAGGCTCCGGGCTCTGAGCTGTCAGCCCAGAGCCCGATGTGGGGCTCAAGCTCACAAACCATGAGATCATGACCTGAGCTGAAGTCAGACACTTAATCAACTGCGACACCCAGGCGCCCCATATATCTTACTGTATTGAAAAAAATATTAATTCACATAAAGTCATAGTTTACTCTTCTACTCTTTCATTGGTGAAAGCCAGTGGTGTTAACTTAGAGCCTTGCTTCATTTCTTAATCATACTTGGTGTTCCATTTAAAGTACCAATTTGGTGCCTGAAGAAGTACTTGTACCTCATTTGGCATTTTGTCCAGCTATCTTCACCTGAGGGTTTTAACCAGTGTTTTTGTTGTTGTTGTTGTTTAATTAGTTCTGATTCTATCTTTCATACACAAGTCTGTGTGTTTCAAAATAGAGTCCAAATACAGGGGAGATGGAATGTCTCTGGCATTTTTGACAGTCAGCTTTTACAATGAAATCTTGGAATAATTTCTCCTCCTGATATCTTATCTCTTTTATAACTCATGCTGAGATCCTTAATTAAATAACTGTCCAGGTGTTCCCTGATTCTGCCCTTATTAGAATTTTCAGTGTAGCTCCTACTGCTAAGGTCAAGATTTTTAGCCTATGGTTTCCTACATTTTTCTCTGGATTCCTCTCTAAGAACTCAGTAGGTGTTAAATAACCTGATCATTTAGTTCTCTCTGTTTCTCCTATTTGTAAAGCAGGAATGGAAGAAGTTTTCTGAGATGTTCCCTTATCAGTTATTTATTGTTAATGTTTTTCTACATCTTCATTACTTACTTCTTTATTTATTTTGAATGTATTTCACTTGTCAGTCCACTGGTGTTTCTAACAAGTGGCTGTTTTAATTGATGTTTGTTTTGTAGTACTGAGGATGTCAGATGAATAGCAACCAAATCAGTTCACAGCATTTTTATGAAATAGCATTTATTGATAACATATGATTTTAGTTGTAACTTTACCACATGAAATTGATGCCTTCTTCAGGAAACTATAGAATATGATGTTAAAATATTATTCATCGGAATGTTTAATTTGAGAAGATAGGAAAATTGTTTTTTCGGGTTTTCTAATAGAAGTTTAATTACTTTTAAAATCTTGGATATTTCTCGTTGTTTAAATTTTTAAAAATTGAAGCTAATCAGCACTTGATCTCAGCTGTGTAAATTATAAAATCAGAGACAGATTCAAAGTGTCAGAGCTGCATTCACTTTAGAAATACAGGAATCTTCGTAACAAGAATTTATATTTAAAAAATAACAGGAAGCAATAACCTGTATTTATAGTTTGTTCTGTCCTGAGCTACCGCAGTTACTACTGCATATCTTGTCAGTATTTATCTTATCAGTGTGCGACCATTCGAAGAATTTTTCAAACGCTTAAAAATATTCCTTACACAAAACATATTTATCTCTGACACTTATGAAGCAGGTATTTGATATTCAGACTTTCAGGTGTTTTGGGGGAAGGGGAATGGATTAAACGTATTTTTCAAATATGGTTTTTGATAAAATATAGACATGATCCAATTTAGGAGAGATTATTGGTGGGCTAATTTTGGTACAGTTTTTTTGAGCAAGATATGAGATTTAAGCGATGCTGCACGCATTTTTCTATCATGAAAGAAACATTCTCCTATTTGACAACAAAACAGAACAAAGAGTAAAATAAGGTGAGTACAAAACGTACTTTCCCTTCTGAGAACAAATGTATACAGAGACCATTTGAGCAAGTTTGACCTTCTTTCTTCTTTTTAAATCTTGAGTCCTAGAACCTGTTAGCTAACAAAATCAGTGAGATTAAGCCATGGCAGTTGGCTATGGATCATGAGTATCAGCTGGTTACATTCAGGATTGCTGTCTGCTTATAGTTCAGAATGCTGACTTGTGAATCAGTACTGTTGTTCCTGATTTTGCAAACTATAATAGAAAGAAAAGGAAGAGTGTCTAACCTCTTACAATAACCACACACCAACACATCTGGACCTATTGTAATGGAAGCAAATGAAAACCTGAATGGCTTGTACAAATTGAAATCAGGACTTTTCCTTAGAGATGGGAAGAAGACATGATGAAAACAGTATTGTAAAAGTCCCCATGCTTATTTTATGTGCAATCATTCAAAACTTATATCTGTAGTTAAAAACCATATTATTTTTTTTCTTCCTTAAGTATAATTTTTAACATACTTTTGCCTTGGTAAATTTTCAAAGAGATACATTTAAGACCATGTGAACCATGTTTAGAAAGCAAGATGAATGACTTTGTGAATCAATGTTTTTATTTTTTTGATGAGTCAATTTTTGCCATTAAAAAATCAGGTTAATAACTTTAAATGATTATTAAAATGCTTTAATATTAACAGATCTTTTAGGAGGCTGTTTGCTTAGTGAATTCAAATCCCTCTGTTTGTGCTTTGGGGAAAATGGTGATTCCTCTAATTTGTTTCATATTAAGTAATTCCCCCGATATAGAGCCCAGAAAAAGTTGGACATTTTTGATTCTTCCAGGACAAAAATAGCACAGTTTTCATCAAGTGTATGGAAAGCCAAACTAATAGATATGGAATAGGTATGGAATAGATATGGAATATGATCCTTGGAATTGGGAATGCCAGTTCTCATCCTTTAATTCCAAAGGACAGATGACTGCTTCAGTAATTTCATCCTCCTTGTCCCCTACCATTGCACTAGAGTATCTTAGCCAGTCTTTTGTAGCATTTTATTTATGAGTTATGTTGACAGGTAAACAAAATTCACTTGTAATTATTGGACACATCAAAGCATATTTACAGTATTTTAATCAACCAGTACATGTAAGTCTAGTCTAAGCAAAGGAGAAAATACTTTATAAATCCTACTTTCTTGATCCACCTATATATTTATTTACACAACCTCAATTGAGCATATCATGGTTTTTGAATCTAGAGAAGTTATTCTTCGTGGATACGACATCCTACATTCTTTGGTTTCAATAGCATGTTACTAGGAAACATTGATGGCATTTTGTTGCTAAAACTTAATCTTTGGAGGAGAATTTAGCTCATGAAAATATCTTGGTAAGAAGCTTACTTTTTGAGTTTGTGATAAAATATAGTCTCTTCAAACCCCAATTTTAGAGTTATTCAAATGGCTTATATTGTGTGTTATATAGGCTGTGTCCTCTCCTGACATTGCTGATGGAACAACAGTGGTCTCCTAACAGTAGACTGGCTGGCTGGGGTATTACCTAGGCATTTGGCTTCCTGGGCCAGGGCCAATGATTTCATGAATTCGTATACACATGCCTTTTTAAGTTTAATTGTGAAACTTGAAATTCTTAGCTTTTTGTTAATCTTTACAATTAGTGTACAATATTCATTGCCCTTCCCTAGTCATTTAATACATACATTAGATGGCAAATTCCATCTGTAGAAGGCCTGAACCAAATGTCATTGCTGCTGCTTTGCACATACTTTTTGTCTCATCGGAAAGCTGTCCCTTTTAAATGTGGTAATAGATGCTGCTTATTTACAAAGCCAAGTATTTGTCTCTTCACTGAGACGTTACTCTGTTCTTAAGAGTATATGACTATTTTTTCATACACAGTGTTTTCCATTTTGATTACAATATATTCCTGTGTGCTCTTCATATGTTTTTTGTGTCTCTGTGTGTTTGTCATGGGAGAGCACCATTAGATATGTGTTCTTCTTCCTGTCTGGTAACCAGAAGAGATGCTAATATTATAAGAAAGGAGGTAATTGTTCTTAAACCATTAAACAGAATAATTTGAGATGGACTTTCACCTTTTAAGGAGATAAACCTTGCCTTTGTTTCCTTCAATATGATTAACTACAGGCATTTCAGGTATCTGCTGAGCAGAATAAGGACTACCTTTTTATGTGAAGTAGTTGTCTAAAGATCAGAAATAATTACTTTGTACATTAGCCTTCATGGCCTGTATGACCTGGTTAATTAATTTTTTGCTGGGATAATAATAATAGATATATATTTAAAGATATGCTTCATCATTAAATATCTAAGTGACCTCTAATTTAAGAGCTGGACCTTGGCATTTATTGTCTTTTGGAGATGGCTGGAGGAACCAACATAAGACTGATGAAAGTCAGGAGCGCTCCGGGCTCATGTAGTCCCTCTGTCTTATGTTGTACCTCTTTGTTAATTGTATTTAACGTTGGTAAACAAAAAGCAATTACAGTGCTCCTGTTTTGACTCTAGCCAATAGTCCTTTTTTTGTGTTATTGATCAGGTAACGAATCTCCTTCCAACAGCCTCTGAACAGGACTGAGTAAACCCACTGGAAGTAATTTGATACTACTATTGGCACTGCACATGTATCTGATGCTCTCTTGCAATGAAATGAGAGTTATAAACAAAGCTTAGAAGTCTAGGATTAGCCCCCAGCTTCAGCAAGCCCTTAAAATATTTTGTAATTCTATCCTCAATCATGAATTAGCCAGGAAAAACAGACCCTTTCTCCTCTATTTCTCTGCTGTATGCTGTTTTTAATTGCCCACAGGCAGGCTGTTGTGATCTTCTTTGGAAGTTTAAAACCAAGATAAAAATGCAAATCTAATTATTTCTTTTATGTAATCTAATTAACTTTTTAAGTAATGATAGATGCTCCGTAGCTTGCTTCAAACATTTTAATAATGAAGTTTCTGAATTATAAAGAATAGGTAAAGCTGCTATAATTCATGAATAGCAAGGGCCTTCGCAGCTAAAAATGTGAATTCTCTGTGGATTAGAAACTCCGTGTTAACCATGCTAGACTGTTTGTTAAAGTTGGAGTGGATCTAAAAATAAGAAGTGATACTTGCCCAGATCCTATGAGCTGCTATATGGAGTTATTAATCTGCTTGCTGTCTGTTTTCTAAATGCGGCCTATGGCAAAGATCTTTCAGCAGACCAGACCCTGAATCTCAGTGCTTTCCAGGCACTATGCTTTGGTTTCCTTAACCCCCTCTAGGTGACCCTCCATTCTCTATGTTATCTTCTTGTGCTTTTCTCAGACTCCACTCCCCAGCGCGCTGTCTCTAACTACCAATACTAAAAATTCTGGGAAACTAAAGTCTTTGCTTCTTTCTGGCGTTAGTGAAAAAGGGAGAGTACATTACCTCTTCAGAGGCAGGAGTAGCAGAGTGGCAGATGATCCAGGTGGTGTCAGCATGTGACATTACGTAATAGTGAATCAATCCCATGGGGAAAAGGAGGCTCTCTTCTATTTTTTTCTTGATCTCTCTGATTACATTGAGGGCTCAGTTTAGTGTTAGTCTTTAATACCTTTCTAGGATGTGCTAATCTCTCTCCGTAGGGAAGACAGAGAGAGAGAACATTTTAGGCTCAGAGTCTTTGGAGGCAATAGTATTGAGCTACAAGTAAAAGGAAATAAAATTAAATAATATAAAACTTGGATTTTAATACTTATCTGGTTATCTTCTATTTATGACAAGAGATTTTAGTTTTCTATTCGAGGTAATGATATAAAGTTTCCTTTGAAATAAATGTATTTAAGCAAAAATAAGTCAATTTAAATAAAAGCCATAAGCAAATAATAGTTGGGTACTTGGGTATGGCAAAAATGATGAAGGTAGTTCTTCAATAATGAATTGTAGAAGGTTAAACTTGGCAACATCATCTAGAGGTCCTCATGATTCTCATTCACTCATCATGGGGAGGGTCGGTGGCTATCCCTGGTGGACAACAATACCGTGAGTTTATCATTAAGCTATACTAAAAATTAACCCTGACATTATGGGGTTTCTTTCTTCCTTTGGAATTAAAATGCCTTTTCTGTTTATGAAGTAAAGGTGAAAATAGATGGCATGCACTTTCTTTGTTTTCCAGTGGTTTACTTGGTGAAATAAGACATTCCCCAATACATATATATGTCCCCAGTTTTGTTTTCCTTTGAAATTTCTTTGCAAGTCTTTCTCCAGTCCAAATCCTTTAATTTACACAAGGATGCTGAAACCACAGACTTGTCCAAGCTTAAAAAGCTAAATATTGGCAGAGCTGTGAGTGGGACCCAACTTTCTTGACTCCCTGTCTAGTGCTATTTCCAACATTCCAGGTTGTGTCTCAATTTGTCCTTTTTGTGACTTGAATAAATCTTAGTGCACTTTGGTTTCCTAGTTTGTAAAATGTAGATAATAATATCTAATATCTAAAATCTCATTACATGCTCTTTGTCCCTAAACAGAAAAAAAATTGAAGATTTGCCGTTAGAACCAGTTTATATCCCAGAACTACTACAACTGTGGGTGCATACCCACAAGGAAAGAGATAAAAAGAACATAATTGGAATCTTCCTGTAGTGTAGTATGAAATGTATTCATGGCTGAGTGACTCTTTTGGTATTTACATATAAACTTCTTAGATAGTTAATTATTTTACTTTCTGAGGGCTTTAAAGTTATGTCTTTATATTGAAGGTCAGGACCTTTAATGTTAATACTTTTCTTTACAGCTCCCCTCTCCAGCGGACAAAAGTGAGCAGTGAGTGACAGCATTTGATGCTAGTGGTTCTCAATCTGGGTTGTACCTTGCAATCACATGGAAGCCTTTTAAAAATACTAATGCCTAGGTAACACCCCAGAGGTTCTGATTAATTGGTCTGGGGTACAGTCCTGATAGAAGATTGTTAAAAACTCTCTAAATGATGCTAGAGGGCAATCAAGATTGAGAAATACTGCTTTATACAGTGTAACACAGATTAAATGTGAACTCTAAGTTATTTGGACTGTCTATCTACTTACCTATCTAACATCTATCTATCTATCTATCTATCTATCTATCTAACATCTATCTATATCTATATCTATAGACATATATCTATAGACAGAGGGTTGGGCATAACTTAAATAATTCTTTAGCAGCTGAAATATACTTTTGATTTTGGTCACAGCTATTTTACTTAAAAGCTAGAAAGCTTATAATGGGATCATGGTTTAAACAATTTAAATAAATCAATTGTTCTTATAACTTGATTTTATTTATATATAGACCTACTGGCAAAACAGGAATGTTGAGACCAGAATATGTTTTTTTTCCTTTGGGAGAAGGTATTTAAAATAAAAATGAAGCATAGCCTTTCATAATAAGACAAAAACTTTTAGAAAATAAATTCTCAATTATTATTTAAACAAAATGACCCAGAAAATCAGCCCATTATTTATTTTTATATGCTTTTTTTAAAGAATTCTCTATGGGGGCGCCTGGGTGGCGCAGTCGGTTAAGCGTCCGACTTCAGCCAGGTCACGATCTCGCGGTCCGTGAGTTTGAGCCCCGCGTCAGGCTCCGGGCTGAGGGCTCGGAGCCTGGAGCCTGTTTCTGATTCTGTGTCTCCCTCTCTCTCTGCCCCTCCCCCGTTCATGCTGTGTCTCTCTCTGTCCCAAAAATAAATAAACGTTGAAAAAAAAATTAAAAAAAAAAGAATTCTCTATGAAATTGACTACATCTTGAGATTATACACACACACACACACACACACACATATGTATATGGAATGTATGAATACACTTTTAAGCTAGGTTTGTACATAAAAGGAGAAGGTGTAGAGAATAAGATGCATTATTTTTGAGTGCATGTATGTAATTTAAAAGTTTTTAGGACTAGCATAAGTATTGGTTAAATAAATGCAGATTTAAATTCCAGTTCTATTGCTAATTAGCTCAGTGATCTGTTTTGCTACTTACTAGCTATGAGACAAGTTTCTTAATGTCTCTGAGCCTACATTTCCTAGTTCCTAGGAAGATGAGTAATAACAGTACCTTAGTCATTGTGAGATTAGAGATCATCATATGAAGCCTCTAGTAGTTGCTCAATGCACAGTATCTTTCACTATCATTATTGTTGTTGTGTACCACGTCTAAATTTCAGAGTACCTTATAGAGAAACATAAATGTATGTATTTTGTATCTACGTGTACACATATGTTTGTATCTATATACTCATGCGTATTTAGAATCCACAAATTAGTGATGTGAATATAGGACAGTCAATGTGGATGCACTTAAATCAATTATTAGTACCATGATAATCTAGAAGAAAAGGAAGAACAGCAATTTTCTCTGGCTGCCACATGAGTGGTATTTTAATTGTCAGTGAGAAGAGAGTAAGTTTTATCAGGCATTCAGAAATGGTTGGCCGAGAATTAGACAGGGCTGCCTGGAGATTGTCTAAAAGGGAGCATGGCATTTTATTCTGGAAAATAGGGTCAAATTCTCACCTTTCACACTAAAATGGGCTTTTCTATTAGATCAACAGTGCTTGTGAAGTTAGAAGGATAGTAAATGAACCTTTCCAATTTATTTTATAGCTTTAAAAAAAAAGCACAGATGAAGTTATGTGATGTAGCAGCACAAAATGCAAAAGTCCTTCTTGTTTAAAATAAAGTTGTTCATATAAATCTTGTGTACGCCATCTCCTGTAAGTCAAGCATTTGCCCAGCTTTTGTGAATTATGTCTATACTTAGAATTTAAGAAGTTAAACAGTATGCATACCAGACTTGAGAGATGGGAAATAAAAATTGATATACTGTGTGACACTTGATATAGCACAGGGAAATATCTTTTAAATTCTGAAGGGATGTACTGACATAACCATTTTTAATTCACATAAGGTAACTCCCACTCAAAAGTTATTAATGTTAGAGTCAGATATTTTTACTTGTTCAAAATAAAAGAAAACAAATGATGCAAAATGTGTCAGGGTCTCACTGTGAGACACTGAATTCATTTTTTCTACCACCCAATTCATTAAGAAAATGTTAAAATTGTAACATTAAACAATGAAGTTAAGGAATTCACAGATTGGAAGAAAGGGAAAAGTCCATCCTCAGTCAGGTCATGGTCATGATTGTTGTTGAACATACATTTCAGTAGAAGAATTGAATTTTCTATAGTGGCTGAGATTAGTGCAGATGGAAAGGGCTCTCAGCTGGGGTGACTTGGCTGCTGCTTGAACATGTTGACAAGGTGGACAGACTATTCTAAGGAACTCTTAACAGGCCCGGCTTATTTTGTACTGTAATAGTTTCATTCATTTCCCAGCCACACAAATGTTGGCTGCTTCTTATGCATTCTTTAGTTACATTGTTCACAGGAAAAAGAGGGGGCAGAACAATAAAGCTGATTTTTGCTTCAATTGATTGCATATTAACTTTTGTCCCCTTTCAAAAGTTGTGATAATGTTAGGAACCAGTAACCTATAAGGAGAAACATTCCTTATGAGCTATTATTTGATAAAAGATGTAAGTAAGTCCTAGTTTGGTGTTTAAGCTGGATGTGGCAGAAGTCATTTGTTAATGTACAGAGAATTAGTTAAATACAGGGCACTTTGGGATTAGTATAATTGAATGGTGCCTGAGGAGGCGATCAGGGCCTGAAACTTCAAGGAGAGGAAAGCTCTCCAGCTGCTGGTTCAGGTATTTGTTTGTCCTAAAGGACCTTTTTTCATTCTGTGGCTGTCAGCTTCTCCTTCCACTTGACTTGCATTTCACTGAGAATCATGAATGTCATGATAGCTCCCAGATCATCAGTTTAGGAGCTGGAGGCTGGGGTTTGAAAGAATCAATGTGGATATAGTCGTAGAAGAATGAGCTTAATAGCAGAAGATCATGGAGAGGAAGAAAATACACATTGATAGGAAGCTGTCACCTTGCTTAGTGATGAATAACGGAGGTTTGAGAAAAGGAAAAACTCTTTCCAAGTTTTTCCCTCTACCGTCTGTGTAATTTTTTGAAATGCTTTGTGCAGACCTAGGTTTCTAGATTTTATGTTCGAAGATTTGATGGAGTAGAGGCACAGTTAGATGACTTGGTATGCTTTGTCTTATGGAAAAGCCCAGAGGGTAGGGTGCCTGGCTGGCTCAGTCAGGGGAGCATGTGACTCTTGATTTTAGGGTTAGGAGTTTGATCCCCACAGTGGGTGTGGAGCCTACTTGAAATGAAATGAAATGAAATGAAATGAAATGAAATGAAATGAAATGAAATGAAAAATGCAGAGGAACAGACAAAAGTGAGATAGTAATATTCATTATTGGTTCTAGCCAGAGGTTGATTTTAGATCAGATAGGCTAAGTCAGATCCACAATGATCGAGCAAGCATGCAATCTGTCATTGGAGGAATTCCAGCTCATGGAGGGAATATCTATAATGCAAGGCTGGAAACCAGGGCAAAGAGAAATGATGTTGGGCACTTAGAGTTGGCCTCTGCACAACAGCTGTTTTCCTGTTAAGATTGTCTTATTTGGTTCTATTGAAGATAGTGAGATACACTGGTCTTTGGCAGGACCCCTTCAAGAACTCTGATTTAGGGTAGAAGGGCACCTTGGAATTTCTAGGGATCCCTTGTGGAAGAAAGTTCAGATCATTGACAGTCCAATAAAGAGGAAATTTGAGTTCTATGTTTAGGGTTTGGCTTCCATATCATCAGTATAGTATCTTTCCTTCCCAAAAAGATTGGCCCTGACCATAGAGGCCTGGATTTGTGATAGATTCACTATACACCCCAAGTGATTAAGTGTACAATGTTTAAGGCAAATGTCTTTGTGTAATAGAATTATGGTTAAACTATTTTTTCTTGTTTCAGTTTAGTTTTTAAAAAATCTTTCCGGGGCGCCTGGGTGGCTCAGTTGGTTAAGCATCCAACTCTTGATTTCAGCTCAGGTCATGATCTCATGGTTCATGAGAATGAGGCCCTGTGTTGGGCTCTGTACGGACAGCACAGAGCCTGCTTGGGATTCTCTCTCTCTTCTCTCTGCTCCTCTGTCCCCCCAGTAATCAATCCCCCCAACTCGCATGCATATGCACATGCACTTTCTCTCTCAAAAATAAATAAACATTTAAAAAACTTCTTTTCTAACATTATTGCTTTTGTATAAGAAAAAGAATTAAAAGAATTTAATGTACTCTGAAAGAAAACTGATATTCAATATTAGTAAAATTAATAAATTTAGTATATTCATGTGATGGGCTGTTATAGACTATTAAAAATATTTACAAATAATTTTTAATGATTTGGGATAATGGTTACAATATATCATTAGGTGGAAAAAACCCAGAACACATTAAGTACATTATAATCTCAGTTATGTAAAAATAGGCATAAAAAAAGGATGGAAGAGAATGCATTGCTTTTATAATTAACTTTATTACTATTATTTACTTTTTACAATGCAGATTAACAGAAAAGGAGCAGGCATCTATCTTTTTATCTTGTAATCATCTCTGGAATAAATTGTGATCACCAATAGGACATCAGATCTTGTGATTTAATTGTCCTATCTGATTTCTGGCTGCTTAAATAGAGATGCCAGTTAATAAAAAACAACCGAGTCTCCACATAGCTGGAACAAAGGTACAGGTACAGATCTTTCCAGCACTGTCAGGCTATTTTACTGATATGTATGCCTGTTCCATCTCTTACTTTTTTTCCCAACCCACTTTGCCAAGGACACTGAATTAATTCCATAGACTTGTATGTTCCCACTGGCTCAAGGAGGCCACAATTTCAAGCCTAGAAAAAGGGGTACATGGAGACAGTAAGTGATCTGATCAGCAGAACTTGTTCTTCTTCCTCCTGGGAAGGTATACAGTTCCCAGGTATACTTGGGGACAAAATAGAGCTGTGTAGAGTCGCAGAAAGAAGCCTAGACTTGGATTCAGGATGTCTATGTCTAGTTTTTGTTCTGTTAGTAACTACGTGACTTCTGGAAAATTATTCTTCTGCAATGATTCTCATTTTCCATATATTTAGAACAAAGATCATGTACAAGATTGTTGCAGAAATTCCTTGCAACTCTGACCTCCTGTGACTCTAGATGAAGGGAATTAACTCTGTTCCTTAGAAAATGGAGAATAGTAGTAGTTTTGCCTACAAAGTTTGCAGGAAAATGTCATTTGGCCACAGCATAAGCCATGTCTACCTAGGAATGTTTGCCTTTTAAATCACTGAAAGGTTTTGAATTATGAGGTCAAATTCACGTTTCTTTTGTGAGGTATTGTGGTGGTTTGTAATGCCTGCCACATGAAATGATAGCTATTGGGGATTCTTAAAAAGCATATTCAGGAAGAGGGCCTATAAATGCCTACAGCCTTCAGGCTACACCAAACACACTTCTGTAGCCAATGACAAACTCCTGGCATTAGGGCTATATAATGGAAAGGGTGACACAAACTTAATTTTAGTGTTGCAAGTGAAATATTATAATTTTTGGAAAAAAATTCTTATAGCTTTGCTAAAGTATTAATTGCAGGAAATGACAGCATATCCTCGTGTAGTATTATGTCAGTGGCATATATAGCATATAACACCTTTTCCTAGTCTCTCTTGTTTTCACCCCAAGTGTTGCATTTTCATTTGAAAAGAGATGTGTTAAGTAGTTAGAATTTTGTCTAACTGTGGGGGTGGTGCTGAGTGAGGCTCAGACTGTCTGAAAACAATTAAGCTGTGAAGGGGAGACTACTTGGTTATGCTTCCTAGAAGTGAGTTTACTGCTTGAAGCATAATGTTGATATGGATATTCCTTTGGCCATTTCCTCATTTCTGGCTTGTTAGGTTTCAGCTTCTAGTCCCAATAAATTTTCCAACTACAATTTATTTATTGCGTTGCAAGATAAAAAATGAGAGAATTTCATTTCTGATGTGTGGTAGAGTTTAATATGGTTTTCCGATTTCCTCCCATTTTGTTTGAAGTAAATAGGGTAATTACTCACTAAAATTCTAATATCTTTCAGGGCTTTAGGGATGAATCTAAAACAGAACCATATAATGTTTTATTTAAGCAAATCCGTGTTCTTATTAGGCAGTTCACCTTAATGTCATTTTTTATAAATAAACTTTGTTTTATTTTTTCAAGGGTTATTTAATTAATTTTGTTGTACTACCACATTCTGACATCTGCATCTGCTAAGGCCTGCAGGATGTGATTTGTGGTTTAAAAATGAAAATAATTTATTATTTGAAAAATGATAGATCATGCAGGAATGATACATAAATATGAATGTAAAAGAGTTTAATGCACATCCATATCATTTGTTTTCTTTTGTACTAAGGCATAAGGACTGTTATCTGTGTTTGTACAAAGCATTTGTGCCAGTTGTACATCTGATTAATATCTGACTAGATATGAGTGAAACCTATTCTGGAGAAACTACTGCAGTGCTGGCTTCTTGAACTGTTTATGGTTCCCATTAATTGCAGGGCTTTACCATATAACCATTGTATAGATCTGGTTTTACTTATGAAATCCAGATCTGCTTTTTCTTCCCTGCTGAGCAGGGTGAAGTTACTTATGCTACCAGCTTCTTATGATTTTGGGGCTCACAGCACCTTGGGGATTGAAGCTATCATCCCTGGAACTCCTAGTGTTTCTGTGGAAAGATGAACATTGCTGGAGTAAATCCTTGGTGAGTTTGCTCTACATGCAACACAGGTTAAACAAGCATTTTACTTTTGAATAAAGTATTTATTTTAATGATTATGGACAGATATTCATTTCCCCACAGCTGTTCCCCCCCCCTCCACTTTGGATGAGAGTAGTCTAAGCTAGAAGTTTTCTATTTTTAAAAAAATTTTTTAAATGTTTATTCTTGAGAGAAAGAGAGCATGAGCGGGTGAGGGGTAGGGGTAGAGCGAGAGAGGGACACAGAATCCGAAGCAGGCTCCAGACTCTGAGCTGTCAGCACAGAGCCCAATGCGGGGCTCAAACTCACTAGCCGAGCCATGAGATCATGACCTGAGCTGAAGTTGGCTGCTTAACCAACTGAGCCACCCAGGCGCCCCTATTTTTATTTTTTTAATTAAAAAAAATTAATGTTTATTTACATTAGAGAGAGAGAGAGAGATTGAGCAGGGGAGGGGCAGAGGGAGAGGGAGACACAGAATCCAAAGCAGGCTCAGGCTCTGTCAGAGCAGAGCCAGTTACAGACTCGAACTCACGAACCATGAGATATGACCCAAGCCAAAGTTGAATGCTTAACAGACTGAGCCATCCAGGCGTCCCCAAGCTGGAAGGCTTTTAAAATCTGGTCATTAGTCTTTCATCAGAGCCCCCGTATTTTTCCCCAGGGGAAGGAGTAGGTGAGGATATGAAGTAGGAGACAATACAGAGATTTCTATGTAAAAGGTAACACTATATTTTCTCCTTAAGAAGGCTCAAAGATCATCTTATTTTCTTTGCAATGACAACATGTGAGGGGATATTTTGGTTGGGTTTAAAAGGCCATTTTATTTTCCTAGTGAAAAAGAGCTGGCTTGTTAAATAGTTTTAATCTCCACCCTGAAAGAACATGGTGGCTGTGTGTTCCAAAGGGGCAAAATGTATTGAATTTAAATAGTACAGCAAGTCTGTCCAGTTCTGGTCCTTAACCATTTCATATTGCCAGAGCTAGCTTCTGAATGTAGGTTGAAAAGAAGCTGGAAGATATACTGGTAATTTGCAAAATGGGTATTCTCATTATTAACCATAAAATGTAGGAAAGATATCTGGGGAAAAAAATCTAAGGAGATAGTGCTGCTTCTTCCTTTATGCCGACTGTGTTTGGGAACATTCTCATTACCTTTTTGACTAGAAAAGTCTTATTGCATTTTGAAAAACAAAACACCAATAGGAGGTCTTTTTTTTTTTTTTAACTAACTAGCTGTGAAGTTGTATAAGAAAGAGAAAACACTTTGAAAAATGGTCCGAGCTCTCATGTATTAAGCACAGCAGATGAAATGATTTATTGGGTTTTATACACATTCTGTAAAGGGTAAGCATTGCTAACAGAATGAGTGGCAGCCTCTGGGAGCTGAACAGGCCCCAGGGACTAGTCTTTGTTCCTCTGGTCTTGACAGGCATGTGTCTCTGTTAAATGAGAGCTTAATTTCTCTCATATGTGAACAATTTCCAAGCCCAACAAAGGCAGGCAGGACTGGAGCTATTTAAAAGAACCAGCACAGGAGGAAGCATTCTTGAAGAAAGGGGATGCTAAAAGGCTAATTACTCACCATGGCTTAGCAACTATTTTATTTTTTCCCTAAGCAAGGTTTATTAACATGGATCTGCCACTTTTTTTTGAACATAAACACACATTAAAATTACAAGGTTATATTTTTATTCTTTGTGAAATAGCCATTTGCTGATCTCTGCTCATTGAAAAGAGGTGCCCCCATCAGCAGTGGCGGTGTATATCATGGAATATTAATTCACTAGAGGGGGAGGGGAGAGCCTAATATACTTTGGATCCTTTCTCTCTCAAGTGGAAGGAATTTAAAGTATTTACTAAGCAGCATCCTTGGCAACACTGCGAACCCTTTCTTTAGACAGTACTTGCTTAAAATGTGGAGGGGATCTTTATTTCAACATTTTCTGTGGGAGTTTCAAACTATGATTTGTTTAGTTTGTCTCAATTTGTGGACTCTGGCATCTGGGGGAAAATCCATGTTGTTAAATAGGCATATGTAAGAGGTTACAGGTATATTTCCATTTACACCATTCATATTTTCTTAAGGTTTTGTGAACTGGATTATTTTTTCCCCTTTGACTTGTATTATAATCATTAGCCCCTTATCTTAATTTTTGAAGACTGAGACACCTTGGCCAAACTTGCCTCTTGATTTATTTTAGAACTAAAACAGTAGCCTAGGTTCTCTTGATGGTCACCAATAATTTGCTGAATGACCTTTGGCAAATCACTTAATCTCTGGGGACTCAGATGCCTCATCTGTAAATAAAGGTTTTTTTCCATCTCTAAACTTCCATGTTTTAAGAATGGGTCTCTGAAGTAAAATAAATGACATGATTGCAGAGTGCCCATAATAAATTTGTTCAAAAATCCTGCTGAAAAACATTATTACAAATCTACATTTTGAATTTTTAAAATGGAAAAATCAGAAGGTCTTCAGAAATGATACCTGGCATTAAGGCCAGACATGCAATGTTATCATTTCATGGCAACAACACTCTCTACATGACAGGCTCTGTGTGGCACAGCAGAAAAGGTGGGAAAACTGTTGATTTTATTTGTAATGATGGACAGCTGACAGATAACCCTTTTGATTGCATTTGATTATCAAAGTGGTCTTCATGAGTGAATCAGATTTTTCATATGCCATTTAATAGTTGTAGAAAAACAAACAAACAAACAAACAAACAAACATAATTTCCACCTGCATGGCTATTTCTACTAGTGTATAGATAACTCCTGAAAGCATCTGAGCCCTATATATGGTCATGATGATCTAACTCAGAAAGAGAATGGGGTGGTATCTTTACTTAGAATGTGAAATGGTGACTATGTGACTTGGAGAGGAAAAAAAAAAAAGCCATTTCCTCCCAGGTGCTTTTTTTTAGTATTCTTACTTGCTACCCAGAGGTACTGTGGTTTCCATAAGAAGCCATGTTTTAGTAGAAGTAACGCATGCCAAACCACTTACACTAATGACTAAGCCATCTTTGTTCCAGATTTGGAGTGCATCTGAATATGAAAAACAGTTAGATCTTCAGAAATGAGAGTCAAAGAAAATCCTAGCATCCTTATTTCTGACGTGAATTAATTAGGTTAAGCTTGCTTTCCCTTTTTTGTTTAGGATGTTATCAAAAATGAACAGTCAATATCATTTCTTTATAAATCTGCCTCTCTTTTGTCCAGTTTTTTATTGAGATGTAATTGACATACACCACTGTATAAGTTTAAGGTGTGTAGCACAATGGTTTAACTTACATACACATACTGTGACAGGATTATCACATTTTGTTAGCACCCATCATGTCATATACATTGAATTCAAAGAAAAAACAAAAAAATAAAGAAAAAAAAGTTGTTTTCTTTGTGATGAGAATTCTTCAGATTTATTCCCTTAACAACACTCATGTATATTATACAGTTATACCTGTATAACATACAGGACTATGTTAACTATAGTCCTCATGTACATTACATCCCTAGTACTTAATTATTTTAGAACTGGAAGTTTATACCTTTAACTGCCTCTCTCTAATTTCCCCACCCTCTACCCCTTCTGTGTCTGGTAACCACAAATCTGTTCTCTTTTTATATGATATTGTTTGTTTGTTTTAGATTTCACATGTAAGTGAGACCATACAGTATTTGTCTTTCTCTGACTTATTTTACTTAGCATAATGCCCTCAAGGTTCATCCATGTTGTCGCAAATGGCAGAATTTCCTTGTTTTCATATGGCTGAATAATATTCCCTTGGTATATATACTACAACTTCTTTATCCACTCATCTGTTGATGGGCGCTTAGATTGTTTCCATGTCTTGGCTATGCAAATTTCTTTTTAGTTAATGTTTCATTTTCTTTGGATGTATTCCCTGAAGTGGAATTGCTAGGTCATGTGGTAGTTTGAGTTTTGAGATTTGAGGACCCTCTGTACTGGGTTTTATAGTGGTTGTACCAGTTTACAATCCCACCAAAATGCACAAGGGTTTCCTTTTTTTATCCTGTCTTTTTGATGATGGCCATTCTAACAGGCATGAGTGATATCTCATTGTGGTTTTAAGTTGCATTTCCCTAATGACTAGTGATGTTGAGCATATTTTCATGTGCCTATGATTTGCCTCTTTCTTTATATTTCTTGTTCTTATACATGACATCACCTCAAGTCATTTGATCCCTGCTTCTTCTTCATGCATCTTGCAATTGCCAATTCTAGGACAATTTACCTTTAAATATCTCATATCTATCTTCTGTTTTTCATTCCAACTGTTACTGACATGATTCAGATTATCATCACCTCATGCCCCAACTGCTGAAATATAGTCTTAAATTGTCTCCTCACTTTCAGTCTGTCCCTCTCCACTTTATGTATTCTTTCCAAAGTATTTTTTCTCATTGTGCTTATCTTCTGCTCAGAAGTGTCTATTGGTGCCTTATTGCCTATGATTTTGATTTATTTAGTACATTTTCATTGAGCACTTGTTACATTTCTGACACTCTTCTAGACTTTGAGGATATGGCAATCTACAAAAAGTTCTGCCCTGCTCAACTTATATTCTAGTGGGGGAAGGCAAACATAAATGAGAAAAGTAAAATTATGGTATGTCATAAGAACTTCTATGCCTGAAAAATAGAGAAGGAGAAAGAAGTAATACAGTTTTGAATAGTTTTCTTGGGTAAGTACTTATGAAGAAGGTGCCATTTAAGCAAAGCCTTGAAGGAACTGGAAATAAGTCAAGTGAATATCTGGAATAAGATGCTTCTGTGCAGAGGGAACAGCAGATGCAAAGACTCATAGGTTGGAGGAAGCCACCTATATTTGAGGAATATCAAGGAGCCAGAATGGCTGGTGGGTGTGGGGGTAATTTTGGAGTGTGAACAAGATGGAGAAGAGTAGGAAATGAGAACAGAGAGGGCCTTTTACATCACTGTAAGTACTTTGGTCTTTAAGTGGGATGTGAAGCCACTGAAAAGAATAGTATGATCTACTTGGGTTTTAACAGGATTGTTCTGGCTACTGTGTTGCAAAAAGACTGAAGGAGGTGAGAGTAGAAACTGGGAGGCCATGAGAAGGCTATTTAGGCAAGTAATGTTGGTAACTTGGACCAGGGCAGTCGAAGTTGTGAGAAATGATTAGATTCCAGATATAATGAATGTGAAAGTAGAGCCAAAGAAATTTGGAATGGAGGGCAATAGAAAAGTCAAGGGTGACTTCATGGACTTTGACCCAAGAAACTGGGAAAGTGGAGTTGCCATTCACTGGGAAAATTGTGGGAACACATTTCAGCAAAGGGAAAGGGTGAGGAGCCAGGGGATGGGAGTAAGGAGGGAATTCAGGAGTTTAACGATGAACTGTTGAATTGAAATACTTATTAGGGATCCAGGTGGAGATGTTGAGTAGGCAGTAGGACTGGAATTCAAAAGGGAGGTAAGGACTAGAAATGTACATTTGGGAGTATCAGTGTGTGGATGGTTTTTTAAAGTTCAAAGTTGTTAGCTTGATTTCATGACTCTCCATAAAATGGTTCCTACTCTCATTTCTAGATTTACTTTTTGCTAGATAGTTAATCGCACTTGTCTGTATGTTACTTCCTGAACATGATTTGTGCCTTTTGTCTCCAAGTCAATTATTACATTGTTTTTTTTTTTTTTTTCTACTTGGAATGCGTACATTTATTCTCACATTCATCTTTGCTTTTAAAAACCTAGAATTCCACTAAGGCTTAGTTCCATGATCACCACCACCCCATCCCCTCCTTGAGCCAAAGTTATCTTTTTCTCTTCTGAGCTTACACAGCCCCTTGTGTTTTTCCTATAGGGCTTACTACATGCTACTGTACTACTACCATATTTTAGCTCATTTTACATGTCTTATCCCTCCAAACAAGATCATGGTATCCTTGAAGACAGAGGTCACACTCATTTTTATATTCCCAGCATGCCTAGCTTGGTGTCTTATACTTGGTAGATGTTCACTGAATGTTATTGAATTGAATATTATTGAAATCTTAAATCATTTATTAAGATGATTTTAAAAGAAGACAAAAGTATTCCCTTTTCTTCTTTTGTATGCTCATCATTTAATCAAGTAAATATTGAAAAACAATATCTGAAATGACTAGTACTAAAATATTTGGCTCATGACTCCATTAATTCAATACAATGATAGAAATTTAGGAATTAGTGATCTTGGTAATTGCTGCAAAAACAGAATAAGTTTTATAAATGAAAAAGAAATTTAATGACTTGTTTAGAAAATAATTTTAGTGACCTATTTGGATTGATTCTGATATTAAAATGCTTGGAGAGAGAAAACTGGACTGTGAATGCATTTATACTAGAAAGTTTCATTGGCCTTTATTTCTATCTTTAAATTAGTGAATAATTTGTATTTATAAAAAAAGGAATATTGAGTACTTATTATAGGCTAAGGACTTTTATAAGTTCTTTACAAATATTATCTCTTTATATCCTATGTGTTCAGCCTCTCAGATTTCTTTACTGAGCATCATTGAACTTTACTACAGTTTTTGCAAGTCAGTAATACTCTGGTTCCTGGAGGAAACTTCAAAAAGGGGTAGTAAAAGCAATGGTTTCTTTACAGCCTAAATTTACTGTCTGGTCTCTTTTTTAAGCTTAATAACTTCTGTAATTCTTGCTTATGATCTGTTAAAACTAGAAATCTTGACAGTGATAGATTTAATTCCGTTCTTTAAATGTTAAATGTCTTAGTACTGAGCTCCAGATTCCAAGGTGGAAAAGATCTCCGCTTTTGTGAAGCTCAGGGTTTAGTAAGAGAGACATCTGCACAACAATCATGTTAAGTGAAGTGTTGATATTTTTTCATTTAATTATATTCTTTTTTAAAAATTATTTGAGAAAGAGTGAGTGTACCTGTGTGGGGGAAGGGCAGAAAGAGAGGAAGAAGAATCCCAAGCAGGCTCAGTCAGAGCCAACAGCACAGAGCCTGAAGCTGGGCTTGATGTCAGGAACTGTGAGATCATGACCTGAGTCGAAACCGGGAGTTGGAGGCTTAACTGACTGAACCACCCAGGCGCCCCCATTTAATAATATTCTTTATTAGGTTTGTTAATTGATCATAGCCTAAAAGTATTTTAGCTTTAACAGTATTCAGGGTATGTCTCTTAAATGTGATGGAGGTATTTGTGGCTTGCAAGTTATCACATCAAGTAGAACAGTAGTACTTGCTGGAACTCATGAAAATATACTGAAGAATTTTCCTAAAAGTAGATTTTTAAAAGAACTGTTTTACTATTTGTTATTTTCATAATCAACTGTAGGAAAAACCACAGTTATCAATTAAAAAAGCAGTTTATTTCACAGCCTTCACTGAATATCTGCTCTGTATAATATGACTAAAAGTTGGACGTATGAGGGCAATATAGGAAATATGAGACATACTGCTTTCTCTCAAAGAACTCTTAAAGGAGCCAAGGAAACAAATGTTCATATATTTTAAAATATGAGAATAATTGCAGAGTGTCTTGTCAGCAAGTACGAAAACACTGATTGTAAATGGAATGGCTAAATGCTACAGGTCCACCAATGATAATGATTGAAAGTAAAAAGTTACAAACCAAGCAAGAGACTACTTTACAAAATTTTTACTTGCCTTAAATTAAATGTAGTTGTATGTTGTACTCTCCATTTTCAGCAGGGTATAGTTAATGTGTCATTTGAGAATTTCTAGAGGCTCAACTCTTCTTTGTCTTGCAAACAATTTCTTTCAGAAATGAAGGGCCTTAAACAGTATTAAGCTGTTTCTGTGGTTGAGTCACAAGTATACCTTTCAATGCCCAAACTTTTCACAGAGGACACAATACATACCACTTGATGAACTGCAGTTCACAGGAGCCACAAAGGGAGAGTCTGCAGGTTGTTATCTCGCTGGGATTAACGTTGTCTTTGGCATAGTTTTAGAAGCCAAATCCATGTGGTGTCAAGGCTCTGGGAGAATGGTTTTAACCTGTAACTTAGGAGGATTTCACTCAAGATTTATTGGCAAGATTTTCTTTTTACTTTAAGGGAGAGAAACTTTTCATTCTGAGACTTGATCTGGAAAGTATGTGTGGAAAGAGTTTTTTCCTCTCTCCAGATTTTGTTTTTCCTGAGATGTTGTCTGAGAGAACCTGGTTTAGTTCTCTCTTTGGCAGATGATACCTAACCTTTTTTTTTTTTTATGCCTCACCTTCTGAAGGGTTAAAATTATATATTCTAGCAGTAGTTGTAATATTTTTTAACATATTTGTTTTCTATCATTTAATTCTCCTTTTGGTTACACCTTTTATTTCTAAAAGGTATAATTGTAAAATCAGAAATTAGATTATTTGGGCTAGTAGGGGCTTTGAGGGTAACTTACATCACCAAGTTGCATTTTCCCCCAAATGAATGCAGTAAGAAGTATATTTCACATCACTACATGATACAAGCACACAGCACAACATGCATATATACATGTAACAGAAACAAAAGTTTCATTAAATCATACTTGTCCTACTACATGGGCTCTTTGTGTGAGATCCTCTTTCGTTTTCTATTTATTTGTCTTCTCTCCCTAATTTTTCCAGCCTCTTGTCTGGTTCTTTTTTCTTTCTTCCCCCTCTTCTGTTTTTTTTCTGCTTTCTAGAAAACTATTTTTCTGTTTTTTTTTTTTTTGCTTTCCCTTGTCTTCTTCATTCTCTCTCTCTCTCATTGTCTTTTCTTCTCATCTCTCTTGACTCACTCTTTTCTCTCATCCCCTCATTTTTTTCATCTCTACTTCTCTAATCTTGTTTTTCTCTCTCCTCCTTCTCTTTCTTGTTGTTTCTTTTTATCTGTCCCTTTCCCTTTTTCCCTTTTTTATTATATTTTTAAAATGCCAGCTCTATCCCATTAATTGGTCACAGGCACACAGTTTAGAAAACACTGACACAGGTCAAACCACTTATTTCACACTTAAGGATGCTGAGACTGATGGAGATGGAGTTTTCCAAGATCACATGTTATGTCTTTAGGAACATCTAATTATTAACAGAGTTGGGTTTAGAATGTAGGACCTTCAAGGTCTCCAAAGAAACCAAAACATTCTGGGCTATATGGACATCTTATTAAACTTCTGAACCTGATCCTCCCTGTTTTGAAGAATACAAGATACTGTTATTTGAAATTTTAAGCAAGAATGGCTGGGTCAAATTTTGGAAATTCATATGGCTTTCTAGTTTAACAAGGTTGCTATCATTATAGTTCTATCATTATAGAATTTAAAGTTATGATTCTTCCAAGCAAAGAACAATTATTACAGTTACATGTAAAATTTGAAGGCCTTTCATTAAAGGCTTTGTTGTATATAATTGGGACAGATCTTTGCATTAAATATAGGACCAAAAAACAATAGGACAATCTATTAACTTATTTTCATAGTTCCAGGAAGGGGTATGAGGGTGAAGACCATGAGCAACCAGAGTCTGATAAATAGTAAGTTTAGCCCCCTGCCATGGGTTGGTATGGTTGAACAGTGAGTGTCAAAAAAACATGCTAAAACAAGGCCAAGTGAGAACAACACAAAGCCTAAAATTTATTTTTTCATTCAGTGCTACCTAGTGCTAGGTTATGATATGTCAAGGATGGAAAGAAAGAAGACTCAAAAACATTAACACCACGGGTGTTATGTTGTATAGACCAGACTTGGCTCTAAGAATTAGCATTTGTTGACAACAGAAAAGCTTTTTTCTTGAGAGGAGTTCTGTGGTGCCAATAAAGTTGCTCAATACTGTATTTTTCCTTTGTCCTGTTTTTGTCTCTTCAGAATCTCACTCTATTTGTGTCCTTTTTCAAAAATCTACTTTGGATGTGTGGAGGTATTTTATAATTTAGTTTCCTTTTTTTTTTTTTTTTAAATTTTAGGAAGGCACACCAAATTTTTTTTAAGTTTATTTTTATTTATTTTGAGAGAGATATAGAGAGCAAGCTGGAGAGGGGCAGAGAGAGAGGGAGACAGAATACCAACCAGGCTCTGTGCTGTCAGTGCAGAGGCTAACACTGAACCGGGCCCACGGACTCTGAGATCATGACCTAAGCCGAAATCAAGAGTCGGATGCTTCACCAACTGAGCCACCCAGGTGCCCCAATGCCAAACTTTTAACCATGGAACTTATAGCAAATACTGTAAATAAATTTGATATAATATTTGGATTTAGGAGAATAGCTACTAAAATAATTATGTTTAAGAATTTTATAATATGCATGTTAAATATAACAGATCCATCATTAAAAGACAAGTAGTACAAACTTCACAAATCTGAGAACAAGGAGAGAAGAAAGAAATAGGAGTATCCGTGGTATGCTGGAGCTGACTCACTCCGATATCCAACACCCAGCTGTGTCCGTCTTTCCCTAACTCCTTGTTCAGTGACATCATGTTGGTAGGTTGAAATCAACCATGGTGCAACTACACTGTGGAAATTGGCAAACGCTCTAAATCATCTCTTTTTTTTTTTTTTTTTTTTGACAGCTGGTTTACCACATGCAACCAGGTGTGCTAAACGACAAAAATATTAAACAGAGCAATCAAACCTTTGAATCATTAATTCTTGAGTTAAAGATGCTGAATGTCATTTATTTAAACAGTAGCAGTGGTTTTGGATCAAGAGTTAAAAACTTTTTTGTAGTTTTGCTGAAAATTTGGAGTTAATTGAAGAATTAAAAAGGGAACTCAGTTCCAAAGATTCTTTACTAATTTAGAAATATTGTAAAGTAATTCACAGCCAGAAATAATTAGCCCCCTGGGCTCACTATGCTGCTTTTTTGTAGACTTCAGGAAAGAAGAAAAATTTAGAAGTCTGAGCAGAATCTAGCTTAAGAATAAATGAAATACTTTACAGTTAATTTTTCTCCTCAGTCTACAATTTCATTTCAACAGCATATCTTATGTGTTCTTCGATAGATTTGTGAACTACTCTGCTTTATATAAATGATTCTTCTTCTTATTTACCATTCTTTATGTCCCTTTTAAGTAATTTTACCACACTTCGTATACTGCCACAAACTGGCATATAAAAATATTATGGTAGACATAGAGATGCACTATCCAGACCCCTCTTCAAGAGATACTCACTTGTCTGGCCACAGGAATACAGGAAACAGCCTCCATCTGTCAGCTCCTTCAGCTTTGCCTCAGCTTTGGATAGCTGCTTAGCCCCAGGTCGTTTCCTTCCCAGGGTGCTCCCATTTGAGTGAAGAACATGGGATGTGAAGGTTGGGCCTTTTAGGCCTGAAGCTAGATACTCACTCCAGAGCTTCCTACTGAATGTAATGGAATTTTGTTCAACCAGTGTTAATAGCTCAGCTTCTTCCTCTGTCCAGTCCTGTTTCTTTCTCTTTGCCATTCATAGGTCCCATTCCCTAGTAAATATCTCACACCCTAAACCTGGCCCCAGTGTCTTTTAGAGAACCCAGCTTGCAGCGACCCCTATGTGTACAATAGTATTATATAAATTTTATGAGATCTTACCAATACCACTGAGCTCTGCAGTTTTGGTGTGTTAGCCCCCTTGCAACATTCTTTCCCACCAGGACTTCGCCCATGTCCCAAATTGTTATGAGAAATCTGGGTTAGTGGTTTCGCTCCATGTTTCTAGTATCTGTTCCCCAAATTCTGCCATATACAAACACTTGGTGATGAAGTTTCATCTATCCCAATGTTCTGTTGCATTCACTAGATATTCATAGATAGAAACAGACTTATCAAAAGTCTGATTGTTCTATCAGCCAATAAAAGTTAAATAGAAGGAAGATTTATTTTAATAGTAAATATATTATGTTACACATGTTATAGATTTACAGTTTAAATTCTATCTCATCAAAAATTTAAAAGATTCCAAATTTGTCTGCAGTTATCAGGTTACTGAATATATTTTAGATCTTATGTTACTCAGAATACTGCATAAAGGTCTTTTGCCTTTTTGTCTATCAGTTCACAATTTCATGTTATCTAATATTTTTTTCCTGTCAAATTCCCTTCTGATACTATAAGGCCTAATAAAAAAATTAAAAGGAAGAAAGCAAAGTGTTTGCTTTAAATGAACACCAACTTCTTCAGATAGCTCTTTTGGGTAGTTATATGAAAATGTTAAGAAAGAAAGTAGGTGGAAAAGATAAGAAGTATAAGCAACAGTAATATTTGCCCTAAGGACTTGAAACTTTCAGGGGCTGAACTTTAACATTCTCATACTAGAAATGATCTTTGTCTGAATTAGAGAAGTGATAGAACAGGATTTAGTCACACATGAGAACCATCAGTAATTTTGAATAAGGAATTAGTACTAATTTTGGCTATCATAAAGAGTGCCAATAAATGATTTGATGAAAGCCTTCTCTTAAAGGTATAGACTTTTGTAGATCCTTGGTAGATTGATTCAGGTATAAAGAGAGCTTCTGAGGACTACACGCATTATCTGTCTCCTATGGTGATTTTTTAAAAGTGAAAAGTGTAAAATGGCTTGATGCCAAATGCTGTTAGCCGTATTTTTTCCTACTGAAAATCTTATTCTACAGTGTATTCCATCATACCAGGAACTTGCTCTGACTTAAGTGAATCCACAATAACTGATCCCAGAATATTTAATTCCTCTTCTTTCATCTGTGTCCTTCCCTTCTCCTATCCCCTATCTTTTTTCTATTTTCTCATTCTCTTACAATAAGAATGAGAGAGTAGTTTGGATAGACACTGAAATAAGTGGACTTGAACATTTAGACTCCCATCAAAGGGGTAGTTGTAAATGTAAACAAAGAAAAAGTTACAAATTGGAATGTGTTTATCTAACCTTACTTAACTGCTTGCTCAAACTATTTTTAAGAAAAATATATTAACTTGAGCCTTAAATTAAAGGAAAAAGACTTTAAAGAAAAGAGGTGGCAAATAGTCAAAAATATAGTTTCAAAGTGTGGCTCTGCCATGTTTTTGGCATGTGATCTTGGACAAATCATTTAACCTTTGTGAGCCTTTTCTGTAAATGGATGATCACACACAGACACACACACACACACACACACACACACACACACACACTCCTCTATCTCCAGCCTCATTAGACTGTTGTGACTTAATGTGTAGAGAAGTACTTTTGCAACTGTAAATTGGTAAAGGGAATTGTACTAATAATAACCAATAATAAATAAGTTTATATGGGGCAAAATAGTTTGATGTCAATACTCACATCACATTTACCACGATCTTTTAGGAGACTTCTAAAAGAACACCCAGGAAAGCAATGATCAGTCAAGAAATACTTTCATCATTCCTGAAAGTTCTGCCCACAATTTCTCCATTTTTTCTGGGTACCCTCTCTCCATGCACGTACAGATACACATATATCATCATTCGTCCTGCCAGAAATATGAAAAAAATAGCAAGCTTCTCATCTTGTTGTTTATACATGAATGACAATTGAGATAAAGAAAATTAGGGCTCAGGATGAGTGGGTAAAGAAATAAATGCCCATGAAATTTACTAATTCATTTGTTATTTCTTTGATGCATTTTGGTGCCAGAGAAAGACACAGTGTCTTACAAGTTTAATTCTGAACTAAGCAGAACAAGTCAACACCTGGAGATCATACTTTCTGAAAGCCACAAGAACATAATACACATACCAAGGGGTCTGGGTGATGTCGGCTTTAAGAAGTTAGGGAAATTAGAAAGAACTAAAGGGGAGTTTGGGTGATACAGTGTCTAGATACATTGAAAGTATCCAAGTAAGAAGATATATATTTAATTTCAGGAAGGAGGTTGATTAGTTCAGCAATTTTCAAAATTAATGAAATTATATATATATATGTATATGTACATATGTATATGTATATATATCTGTTTATATGTATATATGTTTTAATTTGGGTACTATCTTCGGGTACTATCCTAGGACTAAAGAAGAAAATAAAAATACTTTGGGAAGCTCACATTCTAGTAAATGACAACAATATAGTGTGCCAAGTGTTATGATAGATGTGTTCACTGACTGCCACAGGAGTGCAGGGAAGAGGCAGCTCATCTCAATTGACAGGTGAAGAGAGATTTGCTTAAAGACATGACATTTGAGTGTATTTTAAATTTTTCAGTAGGAGTAGGAGTGAACCAGGATGGGAGGTTGCCAGACAGAGAGAAGAGTCTGTACAAAAGTCCAAAGGGATGAAGAACATTGCATGTTGGGGGGCTACAGTTAGTTCTCAGTAAGGCCGGAACGTAGCACACTAGCTCAGGTGTGGCAAAATGAAGTTGGATTGGAACTATGCACCAGATCTTCAAAGATCTTGTATAACAAATGAAAAGCAAACATTTACAAATTTTCATGAAAGGAAATGACATTATATTTACATTTAAAAAGCTAATTCTGGGGCACCCGAATGGCTCAGTCAGTTGTGTCCGACTTCACCTCAGGTCATAGTCTCATGGCTCCTGGGTTCAAGCCCCTGGTTGGGCTCTGTGCTGACAGCTTAAGAGCCTGGAGTCTGCTTTGTATTCTATGTCTTCCTCTCTCTCTGCCCCTCCCCCGCTCATGCTCTGTCTCTCTCTCTCTCTCAAAAATAAACATTAAAAAAAATTAAAAATATCACTCTGACAACACGTTAGAGAATAGTTTGGGGGAGACTGAAAGTAGAGTCAAAAAGAACATTTAAGGCCCTCTGGAAGTAATCCAAAGGAAAGACATGACAGGGTCTGAGCTATGGCAGTAGCAGGGGGAATAGGGAGGAGATGGATGTGAATGATGGCAAGGAAATAAAATCTATAGGATTAGATATTGGTTTGATGTAGAAGGGAGGAAGAAGACATTTAAACTAATTCTCATATTTCTTCATTGATTGAAGTGCAGTTATCAGTTGACAGCTGATAACAGGGTTGGTATTTCTTTGATTCCACAAGTATTTATTTATTGGGCACATACTATGTGCTAGGCACTGTTTTAAGCACTAATAATACAGAAGTGCACAAAACTGATGAAGTTTAGAGAGATAGAGACTGTAAACAAATCAATAGATAATATCATGCAGTGATAAGTTCTATGGAGGTTAAGATTAAGAGTATAGAGTGATGGGTATTACTAATTTATAGAGGTTAGTCAGAGGGAAATGAAATTAATAAATTGAAGGAGTGAGACATGTGGATAGTAGAGTGAAAAGTAGTCCAGAAAGAAGGAACTGAATTACAAAAAAAAAAAAAAAGCAGGAATATTATTGGCATATATTAGGGGGAGCAAGGAGCAGAGCGGAGATAGAATGGACAAAGCAAGGGGAAAAGCAAATCTGTGGCGAGGCCAGTGAGGTATCTGGGTATAGATCCTGTTAATACATGATGATGAGCAGATTTGAAGGGTTGGATGAGATGAAGGGTTCTATTTCCAACATTCTGAATTATGCAGGCAGATATGCCTACTAGATACTGGATATGTAGGTTTGAAACTTGAGAAAGGAGTATGAGTTAGAAATATAGTTTTAGGAGTCATTATCACACATCTAGATAATGAATTTGCACAGAAATATAGAGAACTAGAAGAGGGTAGGTAGCAGAAGCTTTGGAAACTCTAACATTTAAAGTGTGAAGTAAAATTAATAATAATAATAATAATAATAATAATAATAATAATAAGAAATTGGGGGGTGATAGAGCAGTGGGAACACATGATGGAGACTGAAAAGGAGAGGTGGTGGTAAAGGGACCAACTGCCTGATCCAAGTCAGCTCAGTTCTGGAAGATTCAATCATGAAATACTGGTGATGCATCTACCATGAGCATACCATTGTGAACATAAATGCAATAGGACTCGGAACAGTAGAGTGGTAGGGCTGTTAGAAATCACCTATTTAAATCTACTCATTTTGGGAGTGGGTTGGTGCAACAGGTGAAGGGGATTAAGAGTACATTTATCTGGATGAGCACTGAGTAATATATAGAATTATTGAACGACTATATCGTACACCTGAAACTAATTTAACACAGTATATTAACTATACTGGAATTAAAATTTAAAAATAAATAAAAAATAAATAAATCCACTTATTTTGTGTTTGAGGCAACTGTGACCAGAGGGCAAGGTGACACGTAGCTCGATAGCGACTGGGTCAGGACTGCAATCCAAGCCCTTGGAGCTTTCCTCTTTCTGCTCTGTCCTAGTCCTTTCAGGCTGCTATATCAAAAATACCATAGACTAGGTGGCTTAAACAAGAAACATTTATTTTTCACAGTTCTGGAGGCTGGGAATCCAAGATCAAGGTGCCAGATGATTCAGTGACTGGTGAGAGCCCACTTCCTAGTTCATAGATGACTGTCTTCTTGCTGTGTCCTCCCATGTCAGAAGGGGTGAGGGAGCTTTCTGGTGTGCCTTTTATAAAGGCACTGATTTCATCACGAGGGCTTCACTCTCATAACCTATACCTCCCAAAGTCCCTACTTGCAAATACTATCACTTTGGGCATTAGGATTTAACAACATGAATTTAACAATGCATGGTTCACTCAGTCTATAGCATGCTCCAATACACTTATGCTTAGAGGAGCAAAAAGCATACTAGGTTAGGAAAATTGTAAAGAACTTTCTGGAACTTTGGTTTAAAAAGCTGGGTAGGAATTGGGTATTCATGGAGTAGGGAAGAGTGATATGAGAGTGAATATGAAAGCAAAGAAGTGAGAATGAATTTGGTATATATAGCATCTAAAAACATGTCCTGTTCTATGGTGGAGTTTCTTTACGGAATAGGGGTGATAAATTTGGAAATTTGGTTAGAATAAGGGCTGTGTATTTGATGGAGTGAGAAAACAACAGGGAATTATTATGGAACTAGTTCATCTTTAATAAAAGCATGTTGTAGAGGAAGAAGAAGATAGATATAAGTACACAGCAATATAATAGCAAGTATTTATTAAATGGTCATTGTATACTAGGCACTATAATGAATGCCTTATATGCATTACATTATGTAACATAATAATCCCCTGTTTGCCATTGTGAAAATGGAGGTTTAAGAGAGGTCATGCAACTTGCCCAGGTATAAGTGGCCAGGCCAGGATTTTAACCTAATTAACATCAATGGCTAACACTTACATAGTATGTACTGTATGTTGGATGCTATTCTGAGGCTCTGGATACATTAACTCACTGAGCCCTCAAAATAACCATATGAGGTAGGTAATATTATCCCTATTTGTAAATGAGAAAAATGAGGCACAGGAAGGTTAAGCAATTTGGTGAAGGTCATATATTTTGTAACTGGCAAAGCTGGGATTCAGACTTAGTCTGGCTCTAGAATCTGTGCTGTTAACCACTGCACTCTGCTGCTGCCTTTCTGTCTATATGAATCGAGAGCCCTAGCTCCTAGTCACTATGTTATCTGCATCTCTCAGAGCAGGAGTTTTGATTGAGAGACCTGTAGACTCATTTATCAAATTGGGAATTGGACATAGAAAGATTAGCCCAGGAAATAATTTCAAAGGGAAAAAAGTGAAAAAAAAATTAACAATTAGTCTGACGCACACTCCACAGTTAAGCAAAAAGGGTAGGTAATTTAAGGACCACCTACAGAACACAAGGAGCAGTAGTCTCAAAATGGGAAATTTACCAGGTTCACAACTTGTAAATGAGGAATGTATGAATAAGAACTAAAATATGTGCAGCCCAAACTGCCCAACTACAAATATTTGAACACTCCCTGAAAGACTGGTTGCCCAGGAAATGCCTGGTTACAAACTTAAGGTGTAGATTTATCAAGATAGATAGATGTCTTATGAGCTAGTCTGTGGCTCTTTGTACAGTTATATGTGGGGAAATAGAAGCAGGAATAGTTTATGCGTACATCACTAGAATTCTCTTGTTTTGTCTTTATGTAAAGCTGCTTTGCATATTTGTCATGGGCAAATATTAAGTGGCTTTAAAAAATCAATTAAACTATGGTTGAGTGATTTTGAAGACCATTGTACTGAATTTAATTTGGAGCTAGGTGATTAGAAAAGGTCTGTATGGGACAAAGAGGAGTCACTTAAAAGGCAAAATGGGGGCATCAGAGAGAAGCATCAATATTTCCAACAATTTAAAGTGAGGCTCCCTAGGATAGTAAAAAGATACTGTCCAGGGATATGTAGCACGAAGGGGGATTACAGAGAAGATTGGAGAGCTTTGTGTAACTTATTGCAGCATGCTAATAGGGGGAGGTGTTCTTTTTTATTGTGATGATTGTTAGCAAATGCTATCTCCTTTCATTTTTCCATTTATACTCTCCAGTTATGCTTATTTTAATTTTTAAATTAAAATTTGTAATTTGTATTTAAATTAAAATTTGTATTTGTAAACTCCACTTAGGACTCTGACTACAGCATAGTTCTTGATAATGTTAAGAAAAGATGTGTGATGTATGTTCATTGTTGGTCTCAGGCTATCTTTGCTATGAATTGCATTTGTCCATATTCAAATAATAGAAAAACAGGTAACAAAGCTTTTGGTAGTGTTTGTCCACTATGATGAAGATGGGAATGTGATCGGAGCCAAGAGGAGTATATTGCAATCTTATTTCACTTATATTCCTTTTTAGTGTTGGACGACATAACCCAAAATCCTTGGGTATAATACCACACTTGGTTATCAGAAAAGTAGAACTTAGCATGATGCTTGGTTTAGGATTAATCACTGAGATTTCGTGACATTCTGTAGAGAAAAGAAGTCCAACTTTATAATATTTCACTTAGGAATTTTGCATTTTGATTTTCAAAAATATTTAGATTTTTCTCAGCATCTTGTCAGCAGTGTCCAAGCCAGAAAACTTATTTACATCTTGCTAACACTGAATTTTGGCCACACATGCACCTTACTAACCTCTTCAGTTGTGTGAGCATTTTGGCAGAAGTGGCAACTGCAAGATTCAGGCATATTCCAGGCAGGAGAGCAGACATCTATGATCATTACTGCTGATTGTTTTCTTTGAGACACAGATAGGTTTAGTTCTGATGTGCCCATTGGGGTGCAATCTGACGTGTTCTGTTGCTCATGTTGTGTTTAGTAGGGATGGGTTCTTATTCTATTTTCTTTTGGGTGGCTGAATGAGATGATTTATTTGTCTAACAGGTCATATTAGAGATAGTTGACCCTGTTTTTCATGGGGTTAGAAAAACTTGCCCTCTATTTCCCTGTGCATTACTACTTTGCAGGGTAAGACATTGTCAAACAAACGTGGAACAACTATCATTTCACGAACTCTTTCCCTTTCCAGAGACTGTGACTTTCTGTTTCCTTAAAAAAAGTGAATTAATATAACAGCCCTGATAGCTTTGTTTCAGGGTATGCTGTGCATACCTACATGCACGAATGTGTATCTAAATTAAAATATGAAGCTAAGAAGCACAGGGAAATATGCTGTTAATTCACTCACTATTACATAACAAAATCGAGTGTTTATCAAGAACATCTTGGGGCGCCTGGGTGGCGCAGTCGGTTAAGCGTCCGACTTCAGCCAGGTCACGATCTCGCGGTCCGTGAGTTCGAGCCCCGCGTCGGGCTCTGGGCTGATGGCTCAGAGCCTGGAGCCTGTTTCCGATTCTGTGTCTCCCTCTCTCTCTGCCCCTCCCCCGTTCATGCTCTGTCTCTCTCTGTCCCAAAAATAAATAAATGTTGAAAAAAAAATTAAAAAAAAAAAGAACATCTTAGTATGTTCAGTTACATCAGTAGACTGTATTAGTGAGGAAGGATGTCCTTTAACTTTAAATAACATACACAGTCCAAAGAAAATAGTACTTAGTATTTTGTTTTGTTTTATTTCTGTAACTTATTGAAGGTCCAGTGTCAAATTCCACTGGTCTGTGTTGGGATACCTTTTTATTTGTTTGTGAAGTAAGCATCTGTATTTCAGTGCTTACTGAAGACTTACTAGCCAGTCTTGGGTTCTCCAGATACTGAACAGGGCTGTCTGTGGGTGGGGTCAAACACGCCTCTGACTTCTGACCATTGAAAATGAAGGAAAACATTTGTGGTAAGAAACAACAGCACATGCTTGACCTCTAAAGCACACACGTCTATAAATGGATAAAAGTGACTATTTAAGGTTGCTTCGAAAAAGAACCACTGTGTCTACAAAGAAAGAAACCCTAATTCAGTGTTTGAAAAAGAAAACTATGTGTGGGTGAAAGAACATGTTTTTGTCAAAAACATCTGTGGTGTTCCCTATGATGTATTTGATCCTGGTGGTAAGTGAACAAACTTGAGTATTAGAGACAAAATGGGCTTTTGACAACTTACTGTCTGATAAATAATAACTCAATCCAAGGGATCTCAGGGCTGCCTTTACACTGGTGTCATTTTGGTTAATTGCCAGATATACAAAATGAAGTTCTCACTCCCAAATTAAAGGCATCACCTGAATTTGTTATCATATGAATTTGTTGCAGTTGGTCGTGTATATGTTCTTTGCGCCATCATTTTTATTTCTACCTTACCTCCGTGTTTCCTAGAGGTGGTCTCACTGTCATAAGATAACTGCCACCAGGCCTAGTTTTATAGGACTGTATTTTTCAACTTGCCAGATGGTTTACATAATTGTACTGTAGGTATTATTTATAGACTAAATTGTCTGTGTTTTTGAAGGTCTGAGAGATTCCATACTCAATTTTATGGGCTTATTTTCTTCCCCAAATACTGAATTTATAAATTAGGGGGTGAAATCCCCCAAATGTAAAATTCACAGATACAGATAATTAGACATGAAATTGTATCTCTGAACAAATTGGGTTGATGAGATTAACTGAAGGCAACAGTATAACGGGGTGTTTCCCACTGTCTGCAAGGATTTTGTCAAAAGAAGCTAAGTTATGTCAAAAACAGTGAGTGGTATGAATTATTAGGTGATGAATTTAAAAGTAATGTCCAAATGTAAATAGTGAAATCATTTAAAGCATTACTCAGCAGCTGCAAGAGCGATAGGAAAGGCTGACGTGACAGATTTAGTCATTTCTTAATCACTTACGTTAGGCACCATTGTCAGCTCCAAGAGGCAAATTTTCATCCCGATTTAAGCCCATAATGGTAATAGTTGAAACCTAGAAATTCTCAAAATCATTTGCTTGCAAAACACCTTTTAGATCATCTCAGATGTTTCTGTGACCCAATGTCATAAAGAGATGCGAAAAATATATTGCATATGTCATCAAAGGAAATTTTCTATTTCCCATTTATGTGTTATAAAGGAGGTATTATTTACTGTAAGATCCCAAAGTATTAATTAGCTGCCTTTGGTTTAAATAAAATTGATTGTTAAAGCAGAAAATAGAGGATAATACGAGTCCTATTCTGCTGTAGCCTCCCAATAAAAGAAGCAGTGACCCAACTCATTAGCCCTTTGATTTAATATATTGACACTTGGGTAGGAATAATTCCGTTTAGTGGCTTTTGCTTCCCAGGGATCAATTTAATTAGTTATAAAATGTGACTTCTTGTCAGGAGCCAGAAGAAATGCTGACGTTAAATAAAGTCATACGCAATTTAAACAATAAAGCTATCGATGCCTGGTTAAAAGTTAATGATGCAAAAAAAATGGCTTAATAGAGACAACCTCAGCAGTGAAAGTGATGCTAGGAAAATTAAGCTAAGTGGATGAATGAGAAATGGTGATGTTGTTGAATTGTTAAAACAAATTCATGACTGGTCTGATGGCTGGCTAGGTTGTAAGTACATTCTCTTTCAGCTTGTGAGACAGAACTAGTTGTAGACTCAGTACTACTTCTGTGTAAGTTTCATGGGTTTACAGGTTTTAGGATCCAGGAGAGGGAGGAAATGTTGTTTAGGCTGTTTGGACTAGAAAAGTTCCTGAAACCCGCGTCATATTTGGGAGAAGGATGAAGTGTTACTCTTGTGAAGTAGTGGCGCATGAGTTCTGCTGACTGGCTTCTAGCTTCCCTGAAACACACTACTACAGGAGCAGTGCTGGTGCAAGGCTGTTCCTATTCTTGTGAAAATCGCTGAGATAAACTCGGGGTCTGCCCTTTGGCCGGACACCTTCTCCTTTTCCCTCCTTCTCTGTAGATAGTGGTTACTGTAAAAGTTGTTCTTCCCAATGTAGAGAAATGTAACCAACTACTGTAATTCATGCCAACTCTTTCAAGTCATTCCTGTGGTAAATCATTGTTATTTTATGCCTCTGACTGTATGCATATGCTGCCTTCGCCATGAACTTGAGGGATCTTTGCCTCAGTTTCTCTAGCCTCAGTATATTCGTGTTAAAAGGTGATGAATTGGCTTAGAATTTAGCAATTAGATGATCTCTAAAGTCTTTCTAATTCCCCAATTCAATCGTAGTTTCAAAACCAATTGGTTACTTCCATCAGATCGATTGCTTTGTGAGGGGTGTAGTCAAAACAACCAGTTGGTTAACTAAATATACCCCGGTTTCTGCTGGTAGGTATGCATGCACCACATTTGCCTCTCTTTTGGCATTGGCTGCTGCTGGGGCATTAGCACCAGTTAGCTAAATAAAAGACAACCCCATTTTATTGTTAGACAAAATTTATATCTCATTTCTCCAGCTGTTGCCTTTCCAAGTCATTTGCTCATTAGATAAAGATGAGGCACATATTTAAACTTGATAGCTTAATTTTTTTTCCCGTCAAAGGAATTGCCAGAAGTGTTCTATTAGCTAAATTTTGTAAAAACCAAAGAAGTGTTTTTCTCTTTTCCAGTTTTTCCCCTCATTTATCTACAGGTTCTGAAGGCAATGGCTGCTGGGTGGAAATACAAGAGAAATGGGCTGAGCTCTGAAGGGAAAGACGAAATGGGAATTTATGGTATCAGGCTATTTCCCCACTTGGTAGTAAAGCATATACTCTCCCAGTTTCTTCTTCCTGGAACATACTGAAAAGGATCAAAATTGAAGATCCTGTGCCAAAGCTCACTGTTTTGGAAATCTGTTTATTGGATAGGATGTTTCTTTCTGCCAGTTCAGTGGCCAAGGAAGTTACTGTAGAGTCTACAGCAGGCCATCAAAGTTCAGTGTATCTAGGAAAATCAGTGAATAACTTACCGTGTCAGTTAACGTAAAATAGCTGTGCTTGAAATTGCAATAAAACAATAAAGACCTTGAACTTCCAGTGAAATGTGCCTATTGAAACATGTTGGAGCTGAAATGATTTGGAGTTGCATTTGTTGTTCCGTTTGTTGCACACACCGACAGGAAGGATGCACAGTAGTGCTTTGAGAAGGGGCATTTTTGAGAAGGAGATGACAGGCAAACTTTATCCAACAAAGTCTTCCTAGAGAAGAAGAAACAATTTGGAAGCAAATGCGCATGCTTACCTAGTATGTGGTAAAAACATTAACGGTAGCAAATATGTGAGAGAACAGAAGGGAATATTGCTGAGAATAAAATCTGTGCCAGAGACAAGTTTTCCATTGGAGTAAAGGTTATCTTTTTTCCTTTCTTTCTTAATGTTGTGGGAAGGGCAATTAACTGAAAACAAGAGGGAAATTGTGGGGGACTGATGTTAGATAAACTATTTTGTCTTTGTGTTGACATTATATTGGCTACAGCCTACACAGAAGGGATGCCTGGAAAAAAAGTAAGGAGAGAGAGGCATTAATATTTTTTAGTGTGCGTGGGTGCGCCAGCACTAGAGGGGCCCGTGTTTTCTTAGGGCTCAGATGGCAAAGCTAAGCATTCAGCCTACGGCAGGAAAAAAGTGCCTTTTTTGTTTTCTGACTGCAGAGTCCAGGCATTCCCAGGGGAACACAATGAATGGCCCATTTTGTCCAACACGGTTTCATAGACATAGATTTCTTGTTTTTTCATAATTATTCTTGCCCGTCATTGGGTGTGCACATGACATTTGAGCGTGTTTTAAAGTCTTAACACACTCATGTGCCTGCAATAAAGTTACTCATAACAATCCCGGCTTTCTCCAGACAACAGAGCAGGGTCTGTTGTTTTCACAAGTCACAGCAGCTGGGAGGCAATTGTGAAGACAACAGCTTAATCTAGCTGGAAAATACAGGAAGAAGAGAGTATACACTAAATTTCCTCCCGTATTATTCAAACAATGAAGAATTTTTTAAAAATGCCTATGGGTGGTCTTACTCAATAACTGATTGGCAGAACGTACTTTAAATTTCTTTAGAATGTTGCCTTTAAATGTGAAGGATCTACAAGGTTGCGTTCATAATATTTGTTAGTCAGCTAAAAGGCAGGCTCGAGAAGTAGTACACAGACACTTTTCAATGGCTATAGAAGGCATTACAGATCTTTTTTTAAAAAAATAATTCGTTAAGTAGCAGTTGGTGTTTGTATAAAAGGATGCTATAACCCAGTAGGTATGAAGTAATGGTTAATCTCCTTTGAAAGGTTTGTGAAAGACTAAGAGGTTCGTGGTAATTCACATCTTCATGTCAGGCTGAATTTCTGGTTTGCAGTCATTAGCAAGTTTTAAGTTTCACACTGAATAACAGAATTTAGGGAAGAGGAGAGTAACTTTGAAAGATTTAAGTCTGAACTGGAACATCACAGTGGTAAACTAGCTGGGCTCTTCAGGGTGCCCAAGTGAACCAAGTTATTTTTATTCTATGCGGAGGGGAGGAGATAAGAAACGTGAGAAGTACAAGAAAGAGAAGGAAATTTCTCCGTGTTCATCTAAGCTTTCTTTTGGGGGGAAGGGATTGAGAAGGACTTGGGGAAGGAAGTGGCTTAAAAAGCAAGATTGGCAGTGCTGTGCTTAACTACTTCAAACTCCACTACCCATTTCCCTTCAAGGGAACGTTTTGTGAAAGAACTTCTTGTGGTCTCTTCAAAGATATCTAGGTGACATGAAAGTGTTTGGTCTCTAAGGCATAATGGTTGTATTCATATTTTATTGGGAAAGAGGAAGCAATTATGACTTTCAACCTTACTAAGTGTCTCATCACCTTTTAAAGCACTTATAACACCTGAATATAATCTCATTTCACTCCCATTCTCAGTGTGGAAATACTATCTCCTCCATGGAAGTGTTTTTAAATGGGAATCTAATTGAGAAATCCAAATGCTGTATGGAATCATAGGATGATCTTCCTTCAGCATCTTATGTTTTATTTTAGAGGCTGAACATGAAGAGGCATTTCCCCCTATTTATTGAGCACCTATTCTGATCCTCCCTGAACGTCTTTTTATTTTTGTTATATTATTCCTCTTTATTTCATATGTCTCTCATCTTCCCTATTGTTGGCAGAACATAGCACTGAAGGTCCAACAGCCAGGTTGGGTATCAAGATCTAGTGCAAAAGTTAGTTCGTTTGTTGTCTTTGCTGCCGTTCACCCTGATAGCTCCACAGCATAATCAACTTTGTACATAACCTTTATTTTGGTGTTTACCATCTAAGCCTAAAAATTTAATAACGGTTCACTTTTATGGTTTCTTCTGACAGGCACTGAATCAGTTTCTTTATGTGTATTTTCATTAACCTTCATAAATACACGACAATGTATATTTTATCATTGCCAATGGACAGATGAGCAAACTAAGGTTACACAGCTAGTTAGAGCCAGGTATCAAACTTAGGTCTCTGCAGCTTCAAAATCAGTCTGCCGTTTATTATACCATATTGTCTCACAGTTAAATGAAATGGAGGAAATAGCAGTGGCTAATTAATAGGAAGTAGGGACATACATCAAAAGATAATAGGGCTCTTCTGCCTTCTTTTCCTCCCTCCCTTTCTAGTTCAGTCAAAGAGCAATGAGGCAGGCCCAATGGAAGAAGGCAACTGAGTTGAGCGGCATCTGGTAGGTTGAGGTCCCTGTAAGGAAAGTGGCTCATCAAGGTGATGGCTCAATAAGAGTCGAGGCCAACCAGGTAAAGGCTGCTAAGTGGGTGAGTGGCTTGTCAGGGTCAGGAGATTGGTTGGTAAAATAGGATAGATATATATACACACGTACATATATACATATATGTATATATACATGCACACACATATAAACACATACGCATATGTATATGCATATGTAAACTCACATACATATACGTATATGTATACACATGTAAATACACATACATATATAATTATGTATATATAAACACATATAAACACACACATGTATATACAAGCAAATGCATATATACAATGGGGGCTAGAGTTTTTTAAAATTTAGTTAAAATTTTTTTTATTGGGGAATAATTGACATATAGCATTATATTAACTTTAGGTACATTACATAATGATTCGGTATTTGTATATATTGCAAAATGATCACCACAATAAGTCTAGTTACACATTGGAAGTTTGTAACTTTTGACACCCTTCATGCATTTCACCCATGCCCTACCCCCATCTCTGGCAACTATCAATCTGTTCCCTGTATCTGTGAGCTTGGTTTCTTTTCTTTTTTCTTTCTTATGGCAGAATAATATTCCAGTGTGTGTGTGTGTGTGTGTGTGTGTGTGTGTGTGTGTGTGTGTGTGTATGTATTTATGTATCACATCTTCTTTTCCCATCCATTTATTGGTGGCTATTTATGTTGTTTCCATGTCTTGGCTATTGTGAATACAACACTGCAAAGAACATGGAAGTACATGTGATTTTTCTAGTTTTCATTTTCTTCAGTTAAGTACCTAAAAGTGGAATTTCTGGATCATATGCTAGTTCTAGTTTTAATTTTTTTGAGGAACCTCCATACTGCTTTCCATAGTGGCTGTGCCAAGTTACATTTCTACCAAGTAGAAATGATTCCCTTTTCCTCACACCCTCAGTAATGCTTATTTCTTATATATTTTTTAAGTTTATTAATTATTTTTAAGAGAGAGAGAAGAGAGTGTAAGTGGGGGGGGGGGGACAGAGAGAGAATCTCCAGCAGGCTCTGCACTAACTGCACAGAGCCTGACGTGGAGCTCGAACTCATGAACCGTGAGATTGAGACCTGAGCTGAAGTCAAGAGTCGGATGCTTAACCAACTGGGCCACCCAGGTGCCCCTCTTACCTTTTTGATAATAGTTATTCTATTGGTGTGAGATGATATCTCATTATAGTTTTGATTTGCATCTCCCCAGTGGTTAATGATGTTGAGCACCTTTTCATGTTTGTTGGCCGTCTATATTTCTTCTTTGGAAAAAGTCTATTCAGATATTCTTTCCACTTTTAAATTGGATTGTTTGGGTTTTTTGCTCTTGAGTTGTATGAGTTCTTTATATATTTTAGATATTAGCTTCTTATCAAATATATGACTTGCAAATATTTTCTCCTGTTAGGTAGATTGCCTTTTAATTTTGTTGGTGGTTCCCTTTGTTGTGCAGAAAGAAGTTTTTTAGTTCAGTGTAGTCCCACTTACTTATTTTTGCTTTTGTCGCTTTTGGTTTTGGTGTCAAATCCCAAAAATCATCACCAAGACCAGTGTCAAGGAGCTTACTGCCTATGTTTTTTTCTAGGAGTTTTATGGTTTTAGGTCATACATTCAAGTCTTCAATCCATTTTGAGTTATATTTTGTATATGATAAAAGATAGTGGTCCAGTTTCATTCCTTTGTATATGACTGTCCAGTTTTCCCAGCACCATTTATTGAAGAGACCGTCCTTTCCCCATCGTTTGGTCTTGGCTCCCTTGTCATAAATTAACTACCTATATGTGCATGGGGGCTTATTTCTGGGCTATTGATTCTGTTCCATTGATCTGTGTATCTGTTTTAATGTCAAAACCATACTGTTTTGATTATTACAGCTTTGCACATAGTTTGAAATCAAGGAATGTGATGCCACCAGCTTTGTTTTTTTCTTTCCTGAGATTGCTTTGGCTATACAGAGTCTTTTGTGATTCCATACAACTTTTAGGGTTGTTCTATTTCTGTGAAAAATGCCAGTGGAATTGTGATAGGGCTTTAAATTTTTTTAGAAAGTAGAATTACAAATATGGAAAACAGGAAGAAGACAAGAATAATCTCTGTGGTGCTGGAGTGGAGCTGGAAGTATCAAAGTGATTTCATGCTTTTATATATATAGATATTATATTCTACATAGAGATATATAATTCTTTTAAATGTATATTCTAGTTGTATATAGAAGTGAATTTAGGGGTAAATGTGTATGAGTGTGTGTAGTATATACAAAAAAATATTTTTAAGGTCTATCTACTGAGAGGCTCTAAGACCAAGGTATACCCTACAAGTAATGAATGCACCTTGCAACCAGATCTTAGCTTCTAAGTATCATTCCACTCAGTCCAGGTCTGAAACAGGGAAAATACAGGATAAATCTGGAACATCTTCTTGTTCCAGAAATTAAAGAAGGGCTTAAAAAATTATAGGGAAATAACAAAGGATGCAAAATCCATCACGAAGGGGCAATCTATGTTCATATCTGGCACAAGGTAAGAATAAAAAAAGAGTTAATTCATTTAATACATTAAGAGTGCACAAATACACATTGATATATGTATATGTGTATATATGTATATATATATCCACACACACACAAATATATGTATATATATATAATATATAGGCTTATTATATGTACACACACATATATATATACATACAAATGAGAGAAGAGAAAGCTCTTCCTTATAGTAGAGTGCCAACTAACAAATGTACAAGAAATTATGAAAAGAAAACTACCACTTGATCACCATCATAGTGATAATGAATTCAGATAAGAAACATAAAGAGATGCTAAAACTACTGGATAAGAGGTGGATGAACCATAAGATGTTTATTTGAGTCTCAAAGTATCTCCTCACACAATACTTAGGGAAAGAAGGAGAAAAGAATAACAGCACAGTGGGAAAAACTGGCAGATCCCACATTACTCAGGTGACATTAACAGCGATGGTACAAATAGATGTCATAAGCTACCTGATGGGATGCAGTGAGAAGAGCATAACAACACTTCTGTGATATTTCTGCCAAAATGCATAACCTGGGGGGAAAAAAACAACAATTTAGGAACAGTCTACAAAATAGCTGTCTTGAAGTCTTCAATAGTGTTAAGGTCCTAAGGGTCAAGGAGGAACTGAGGAACAATTCCAGATTGAAGGAAACTGAAGAGACATGACAACACATGATCCTGGATTGGAGCTTATTGCTGTAAAAGACATACTCCAACAGTTGGCAAAACTTCAGTAGGGTCTTCAAAGCGTGTATTTGCAGTTTTTGGAATCTTTTCTGTAAATTTGAACTCATTTCAGAATATAAAAATGAAATACTCAAAGTACAAAGTATGAGAATCAACTTTGATTTAAAGAGTTAAAGAACAGAAAGAGGTAGTCACCTCAATGGTTGGCTAAATGTTGTGATCTCAGTGGTACTTAGAAGTTTCTTACAAAGAATCTTTAAAAAGAACACAGTATTGATACACTTTATTCCCTTTTCACTTGCATTTGAATTCAATAGCCTTCATGTTTGGAGGAACCCTGTAACTGATGAGATATTTGGGCCTAGGCCATGGTCACTGCCACTCCTTACAAACAATCAATATGTTCTTCTTAGCTTCTGAGATCCACAAATGCCACTCTTGATATGATTTCAATGTTGGTGAACAAAACTTCTAATAGTATCCTGTCAAGAGATTTGTCATCAAGAGATGGTGATGTAGATTCACTATCAAGAGGTGAATATAGCTTACTCTTATAATTCAGTAGAATGTTGAGGTAGAAAGAAATAGCTGGTGCATTATTTCCATCTTCAAAAAAAAAAAAGTCACCAGAAAATGTCCATCAATGATGGAGCCAGATTTAAACTTCGGTCAACAATTTGATCTTCTCAAATTTTAGAAAGCTAGAAAAGCGTTAATAACTACAGATAAATTCCAGTTAGCGGTTCCTTAGCTGATTAAATCTTAACTTTTTTTTTTTAAATCTTAACTTTTCTTTATGTTGAAAGGCATTATAGTGAAAAGGCATCAGAATCCCTTGATTTTGAATCCTGTTTTTGTCACATTAGTAACTCCATTGTCTTTATCTTTCTGAATCAATAAAATGGCATAATGATCTTATTGAATTGTGCTGTTGTGTAGATTAATTGAGATAAAGTGTGAAAGTATCTGGCATAATTTTCAAGAATGTAGTAAGAAGTCACATTTCTTGAGCTTCTTTATTCCTAGGAACATTTCTATATGTAGAACTATGGTGAACCCCAAATAAAAAATGTGCTGGCTTGCAGAGTATTTAGAGTAAATGCTAGAGGAAAGAATGTACATTCACATAGTAATTCATATTTTTCAGATAATTTCCATATCTAGTAAGTAATCTTCACCTTGATTCCTTTAAGGTAAGCGATAGAAATATTATAACCTCATTTATATATAAGAAAATTGAGATTTACTGATTCAAAATAAGATAGTAAAAGAACCAGAATTTCAGTCTAGTCTTAACATCTAAGCAGTGAATTTTATATTATTCAATACTTTTTAATTTTTAAAACTTGTGTGCCCTCTAGATAAACAAAAATAACCTCATACAATTCTTGAGTATTACAGAAATTTCCAGTTATGTTAATATTGTGACACAAGAAAATTCTTTTTATCTTCTAAGATGCACATTTTAACTTTCAATATTTGTGAGCTTTCCTAGGCCATGTGGAAGTGAACAGTCACTTTAAAAAAATTTTTTTTAATGTTTATTTATTTTTGAGACAGAGAGAGAGAGAGAGAGAGAGAGAGAGAGAGATGGAGCACAAGTAGGGGAGGAGCAGAGAGAGAGGGAGACATAGAATCTGAAGCAGGCTCCAGGCTCTGAGCTGTCAGCGTAGAGCCCAGTGTGGGAATGTGGAGCTCGAACTCACCAATGGTGAGATCATGACCTGAGCTGAAGTTGGACGCTTAACCGACTGAGCCACCCAGGCACCCCAACACAGTCACTTATAACATGAGCCATGTTGTTCTGCTTTGAGTTCTTTATACTAGATACAGTAAAAACAGAATCACAAATATATGTTTATGAAATTCAGTTTATAGCATGGAGAACTTTTACACTTATTACACTACTTCAAATATATATATACTTTCTCTAAGAAGTTTTCAAAGCTGTCCTTATTTCCCTCTCATTTCTCCGTTCTTTACCAACTTTACTCCTACAATATGGCACCAAATTTGAGAATCTCTGCCACATTAGGCAGTTATAGCACGTTGGTTAAGAGTAGGATCTAGAACCAGACTTCCTGGACCTTGAGGCAAGCTACTACGCTTCATCTATAAAAATAAGAACATAATAGTACCTACCTTATACATATGTTTCGATAATTAAAGGGGTTCTTGCATGTAAAGCACTAAGAAAAGTGCCTGACACGTTGCAAATACTATATCGGTGTGCCATTACTATTATTACTATTATTATTATCATGCAATTACCATAGTGACTTAAAGCGATTAATAACATGGTAATGTTACTATAATGTCAGGAGAAGCAAATTAGATTAACATCTGTCATTAGGTCTTCTTCAGTGTGTACCTTTTATTTTTGTGCCTGATAAAATAATTCAGAATCTTTTAACCTTACTATTAACCTTCCTTTGATATTTCAGTGAAAATAGTATTCTGTTTTTTTAATATTTTTTAATCATTCTTCTTTTAGAAAACCTTTATAGGATAAGAGAAACCCAGCTGTGTTCTTCAGAGCTTTTATTCCTACCTATTCTTCATGTGTTTTGGTGATTGTCAAGTCATATATGCCCATCATCCTAAAGCTTATCCCAGGAAATCAGTAGCAATGGGCAGCATCACTTTTTCCCTCAGGGTGTAATGAGTCTCCCAAAGGAGAGAATTTGTAATGAAGAGTGCGCGCACGCGCGCACACACACACACACACACACACACACACACACACACACACACGATTCTGAAATGTTCTCCAAAAGGAGGTGTGATTCTTTAAGAGAGCACAGAACTAGTTTGAAATTATCAAATTTAAGTTCAGCAGACTGTGTCTACTATATACTAAGCACTTTACATGATTTTCTCTTCACAGCAACCTTGTGAGGTAGGTATTATTATTCCTCTTTTAATGAGGAGAAAACTTGAAGTTAAGCAGTTTGTTATACTGATTCTGATCTAGATCTTTTAACTTCATTTTACTTATTCCAGGACTTATTTTACTATATAACACACTGCCTCTTAATGAAATAATGGGCTTTTCACTATTTATTATTGTTGAAATAAAACTTTTAAAAATGATCGAAATTTGCCTACTCTTGTTTCTTCCATCCATATGCTAGTATCATGGCATTTTGGGAGATCAGGTCCTGGGACCAAGGAATAAGCTGCTCAGGTTTGCAGTACTTGGTGAATTTAGGTGTTCTTGTGGTATGAATTGCTTTTCTTTCCAAGCTAATAACAGGTGGGATAAGGCTGTCATTTTAACAAGTTAGTGTGAATGAAACAAACAAACAAAAAAGTCCCAAGCAACTCGATAGCTCAGGACTTTTTGAGCCAGGACTTCCCAATGGAACACTTTTTCTGTTTAATTCTAAAGTAGAATTTTCCTTTTCCTAAGAATGCTGTGAATACTCTATCCACAAAGGAAATCGCCTTATCGTTTTAGAAAGAGTATCAGCTGCCGAAGATACAGATGTGAATTCTGGCTCTGCCACTTACTAGCTATAATGTTGAAGAAATTACCTACTCTTTTTTATCTCATCTGTAAAATAAGAAATTAATGCCTTCTTCATAGAACAGTTATAATTTTTACACTTTTCAAAATTGTTTTTTCCCCACTTTACTGATGTATAAATTACATGCAGTAAAATTCAAGTGTTAAATTCTGGGCATTGTATATAGCCATTTATAACTTTTTAGCCTTGAGAAGTTTCCTCATGTCCCTTTGCAGTCACATCCTCACTATGACACACTTTTTTTACTCATTTATCTGCTTTCTGTCACTATAATTTTGTCTTTATTAGGATTTTATATAAATGGAATCATATAGTAAATACTCTTTTATGTTCAAATTTTTTCATGATTTTTAGATTCTTTCATGTTCCTGGGTCTATCGATGTTTTGTTCCCTTATATTGCTAAGTAGTTTTCCATAGAATGTACATGGGCACACATGATTTGTGTAGCCATCTTCCAGTTAATGGACATTGGATTGATTCCAGTTATTGGCTGTTATGAATAATGTTGCAAGTACACATATGTACACATATGTTTTCCTTTTCATGTGTGTATATATGTATATCTTAGATATATATATATATATATATATATATATATATATATATATATAAGAGTACATTGATTTCTGGGTTGTATGGAAATTGTATGTTTAACTTTCTAGAGAAAGTGGCTGTAACATCTTTATTCCCATTAGCAATGCTGGAAAGTCCCACTTGTTCTGTATCCTCACCAACACTTGGTATTGTTAATCTTTTTAAGTTTTAACCAGTTTAGTAGGTTTTAGGGGTATCTCGTTGTGGTTTTGATACTCACCTCTCTGGTGATTGGTGATGTTGAGAGTCTTCTCATGTACTTATTGGTTATTCATATAGTTTTTTGTGTGAATAATCTATTCACATCTTTAGTGATGTTTTTATTAATTTGTCTCATTTATTGAATTGTAACAGTTAAAAAATATTCTGGGTAGAAAGTTCTTTATTTTCTTTTGCAAATTTTTTCTCCTAGTTTGTGGCTTACTTTTTTTGTCTTTTTAACTGTGTCTTTCAAAGAGCGAAGTTTATAATTTTGATGACATTTTATCTTTTTTTTTCTTTCCTGGTTCATGTTTTTGTGTGTTATGTTTTAAGTGTTGCCTAATATAATGTTACAAAGATTTCCTCCTCTGTTTTCTTCCAGAATTTTTCTAATTTTAGCTCAGATGTTTAGGTCTTTTCTATGTGTAGTTACATTTTGTGTTTGGTGTCAGACAAAGGTCTAGGCTTATTTTTCTCCATATATATCTCCATTTCTAGCAAAATCTGTTTCAAAGACTGTCCTTTCTCATATTGGATTACCTTGGCATCATTGTGAAAATTAAGCATGGGTTTATTTCTGGAGTTTCTATTCTGTTTCATTGATTTATATGTCTGTCCTTGCACAGTGCCGCCTGGAATGAATTACTATGGCATTGTAGTAAGTCTTAAAATCTTACTATATTGTTCTCTACTTACAATTTTCTTTTTCAAAATTGTTTTGCCGAATTTTTAGATATATTTTAAATTATTTTGACCCTATCTTCTGGGATTCTGGTTGGGATCATGTTGAATCTGTAGATTAATTTGGGTGAGAATTGCTATCTTAACAATATTCTGCCATCTATTACATGTATATGGTTTATTTCTCAATTTTTCAGTATTTAAAAATTTTTCCTTTGCAGTGTTCTATAGCTTTCAGGGTAGAAATCCTTCTATACTTTGGTTAAATTTTTCTTTCTTTAAAAAAATTTTTAAATACAAGTTAGTTAGAATATAGTGTAATTATGGTTTCAAGAGTAGAATTTAGTGATTCATCCCTTAACACATAACACCCAGTGCTCATCCCAACAAGTGCCCTCCTTAATGCCCATCACTCATTTAGTCCATCCCCCACCCAACACCTTCAGCAACCTTCAGTTTGTTCTCTGTATTTAAGAGTCTTTTATGGTTTGCCTCCCTCTCTGTTGTTATGGTTAAAATTTTCTAAGTATTTTATTTTTTATACTATTGTAAATGGAGTTAGAAAAATTTCTTTTTCTAATAGCTTATTCTAGTATATCTAGTATATGGGAAGACAACTGATTTTTGTTATTGACCTTGCATGTTTGACTTTGCTTAAATTTCTTTTCAGTTGTGGTAGTTTTTTTTTTTTTATCAAACTCATTAAGATTTTCTATAGTTATTATGTTTTCTGCAGCTAAAACCAGTTTAACTTCTTCTTTTTCAAACTGTGCATTTTCTTTCTTTCCTCTCATTATTGCACTGGGTAGGGAATTCAGTATAATACTGAATAGAAGTGGTGAGAGTGGACATTCTTGCCTTCCTGTTCTTGTGTAGAAAGCATGGAGACTTTCACCATTGATTATGACGTTTGATGTAGGTTTTTCAAATCTAAATTTAATAAGATTAAAGAAGTTCCCTTGTAGTTAAGTTTTTTGGAAGGTCTTATCATGAATGGGTATTAAAGTTTTTCAAATGCTTTTTCTGCATCTACTGAAATGATCTCATTTTTGTTACTTTATTTCTTATTATGATGAATTTTACTGATTGATTTTCAAATGTTAAACCAACCTTGCATTCCTCTAAAAAACTATACTTAGTCATGATTTATTGTCTTTTTTATATGCTGTTTCATTCTGTTTAGTCCGTCCACTCTTAAGCTTTTTAAAATTAGTAGCCTGATCTTTGGGAAAATAACTCTATTTATATTTTGCTGAAAGCTGCCTTTGTGTTATGTATATTGCAAGGAATATGAGAGGAAAAGCTATGATTCTGTTCTCAAAGGAGTTCATGGTCTCACTACATTTAAAAAAAGGAAGAAGAATACATGACTGGTTTTAATGTGTGTCCCAGGCATACAGATTTGAGAGGGGGCAGTTGGGAAAAAGGAAGACAGGAACTTATCAGAATCACTGTGTATCAGTGTTGCCAGAATGTCTTTGTAGAAGAACTGAAATTTGCCTTTATCCTCTACCTGATGTAGATTATGTTTAAGAAAAAAACATATTTGGACTAATGCCAGGGACAGAAAGGGTATCTTTGTTTTTAGGTTCTACCTTAAAGGAGGCAGAAAGAAAACTGGGAAAGAAAAAAGAAAATTCCTGAACTGAGAGTTAGGAGATCTAGTTCTAATCTGAGCTGATTTTGACTAGTTATGTCACCATAGGTAAGTCACATTATCCTTAGGTGCCTCCATTTTCTCCTCTATAAAATGTGGTGGTTAGGCCTGATCAGTGGTTCTGGATGAGGGAGGAGAGAGTACACATATTTCTGAGAAAGCTCACCAGAACTCCTCGAGTAGGTGAGAATTACTGGATTATATAGTCTCTAAATCTTTTTCCATCCCTGAAAATCTTTGATTTTATGATTTTGTGAAATCAGTAAACTTGGAGACTAAAGGCCTTATTTTTACCTTTGGTTTAGCCATTCTCAAGTTTTGTAACCTGGACAAGTCACTTCTCCTCTCTGGGGTTTATTATATTTACGTTTAAAATGAAAAATTTCTAAAGCTATTCCAGTTCTAAAAGTCCAGGGTTCTAAAGTGAGGTAAATCTATTTATATTAAACGTGTGTATATTTCAAATATGGCAAAGAACCTATTGTTGTGAGATAAATGACTATGGTTACATTTTTTTATGTGACTGCATTCAGCATCTTTAAGAATTATGGGGAATAAAAAACCAAGGCCCACATTGTTAAACTTATTTCTAATTTTTAATGGGAAAGGTAAATTCTTGAGCATATGTTGAGATGCTAGCTTTGTGTAGTATTGGCTCCTAACTTGAAATACAAAAATCTAAGACTTCTATGTGTTTTCTTAGGATGTAGTTTATTTATTTATTATTATTATTATTTACAGTCTGTTATACAAAAGCTTCAAGGGATATAGGGCATTACAGCACCACATCTCTAACTAGCTGGAGCATAATACATGATTTGAGTCCCCAATATTTTCTAACAGTAAGGTTTGTTTATTAAAGAAACCCCATGCTGTGACTGAATCTGTCTAATAGAAGCCATGTTTGAACTTGAACATTCAAATGTATGCCCATATATCTTGGGCATATATCATACATAATGATGTGGGGTCTAGACATCTTTCTGGGTTTGTTTATGTCTGTTATGGATTCCCCTCATTATCCATGCTGTTTGAGGGAGACCCCATGGATTCAGCTAGTTTATTGCATACTTTCTATATTTTAAGACTAACTCAGAGTTCCAAGTGGCACATATGTTCCAACTTGGAAGATTATTTTCTCACTTTCCTTTTTTATGATGATGATTAAGGAAAAATAAAGTAAGATTTTAGGGGATGGTGACATGTTTGAGAGTGGCTAACCATAATCCTTTTGGCCATGTTTCAAATATAGTTTCTTATAATTATTTATTTTATTATGCTACTCTTCCTAAAAATTTTTGACAAGTTTGAGCTATAGCATCTGTTTTCTTATTTTTAAAACCATATTGTATACCATCTGTTGTTTCATTATCATTGATTATAACTTTTAGGATTTAGGAAAGGTAGATAAAGACTTTAATCTTTAATTGTACAGTTTATTATATGCAGTATACTCAATGCTAGAATTAAATAAGTTTACCGAAAGAATAGATTTTGAGATATAAAAAACTTTTATTTCTAGTTCCTATTATTAATTTGGAGCAAGTAGCAGCTTGGCTAGCAGCTTTCATTACTATTGTTGTTAAAATCTCTCCCATGACATTGATTTTATAAAATTAGGTATCTCTGTGCATAACTCCTTTGTTTTTAAAAAAGTATTGTTCATATTCCTTATAAGTGCAAAGCTTTTTTTTAATCAAGTGAAATAAACCAAATAACATTATAAGAATTTGCAATAAATATTGAAAAAAGGTGGATTGTCATTAGAATTTATCATTATGGATATTTTTTTTGAGGAGGTGATATAGCACTTGCTATAAATATTCATGTTCTTAAATCTAGAGATATTCAGTGATTAGGTGATTTTATGCCTGTTTATGCTGAAAGGAACAAAAGAAACTTTAAAAACTGAAAGCATAAACATAATTGAACCACCCACTTAAAAGAGAAATTGGAATAGATGTTTTCCAGGGGAGAACATGCTTTCTGTGTAAAAAGAGCTAGTGTAACAAGAAGTCATCTATTCTTGATTTCTTTAGACAGCTAGAGCTTTGTGCCTTGTCTAGTTTCTGCGTTTTAAGAGCCTGTTCTGTGTAGCAGAAATAATACAATAAATGGGTTTAACCACATTTGTCTCAGCTAGACAGTCTGCTTTGTCAGAGATTGCTGGTACAACATAAACAAATTATGTGTTTGTAGTGCTTTTCAATGAAAGCCTATCTAACAGAGCTGAGATTGTGTTTCAGCAGCTGTAGATTTAATCTCCTACCTGTCAGTTAAAACAGGCATTTCCTGAGCCTGATAAGGACTGGTTGTAGAAGAGGAAAGTAGTCACAGCTGGACAAAGACCTATTGTTATTGGCTGATAATTTCTATGTAGATTCAACTCCTTATTCTACCATGGAAACTACAGCCATAGTACAGTTTTAAAGGAACTAACCTGACCTTTTTTATTGTTAAATTAAGAAGAATTAAAGAGAATCAAAGCTAAGCTTTGTGTCCTTCATGTTTGAGAGTTGTCACGTGGAACTAAAAATCAATGTCTGTAGTTTAGATCATCGTAATTCCAGATCATTGTGGATGTGATAAATAGGATCTTGGAAAATGCCTGTTCACAAATTTTTAAGTACATTTTTAGGAATTCTACTTGTAATGCACACTAGAGTCAAAAATTAAATCTGTAGATAGATACTTTATGTGACTCACATGTCATGGGACATGTCTTTTTCTTTTTTTCTATTTTTTATTTGTGGGGGTGGAAGCGGGTGTTCCCATTCTCTCTTTGTTTCATGTAATTACCCATAGAAATTTATACAGTTAAGTTGAACTGTCTCAAAATTGGTCAAGTTTGTTTGGAGAAAATATCTATCTCCACATTTCTATAGAAGTTATTATAATATTATAATGAGTCCCATGTCTCCCAAGTCATGAATGGTTAACAATAGGGCACACTGATAGACTGGTCCTTGCATTTGTATGAACTTGGCCAGCAACCTAAATCCATAACTTTTTAATTTTCAGTTTAAATTTCAATTTAAAGTAGTTCATGAGTTTTCAAGTTTAAAAATAAATATGTGCATGAAAATCCTTTGGGAAACTTCCCCTTGCCTTTACCTCCCCCAACTCCCAAGTGTGTAATCAGTCATTCCTCACAATCCCGAGGCAGCTCTTTCTGCCCACAGGTTCTGTCCCCGTAATGAAACCACCTTTTTGTACCAAAAAAAAATGCATATATATATATATATATATATATATATATAAATCTTAATTTAATTAAATATTTATAATTAATTTTTCCAGATTTCTTGAGAAATGGATTGACATACATCACTATATAAGTTTAAGGTGTACAGCATGATAGTTTGATTTACATATGTTGCAAAATAATTGCCACAATAGGTTCAACTAATATCCATCTTCTCATATAGATACAAAAATAAACAATAAAAGAATGAAGAAAAAAATAAAGGAAAAACATATTTTTCTTTTTGTGATGAGAACTCTTAGGATTTACTCTCTTAACTTTCCTATATGTTATACAGCAGTGTTAGCTGTAGTCTTCGTGTATATTACATCCATGGTACTTATTTTTCTTATAACTGGAAGTTTGTATGTTTTGACCACCCTCCTCTGGTTCCCCCTCCCCCCAGCCCAATCTCTGCTAACCACAGTCTGATCTCTTTTGCTGAGTTTAGTTTTCTGTTTTGTCTTGTTTGTTTGTTTTTTAGTTCCATATGTGAGAACATATTTGTCTGTCTTTCCTCTGTCTGACTTATTTCACTTAGCATAATGCCACTAAGGCCAATCCATGTTGTTGCAGATGGTAGACTTCTCCTTTTTTTTTTTTTTTTGTAAAGGCTGAATAATATTCTATTTTATGTATGTACCACAACTTCTTTATTCCTTCATTCATTAGTGGATGCTAAAGTTGTTTCCATGGCTTGGTTATTGTAAATAATGCCACTATGAACATGGGAGTGCAGATATATTTCCAAGTTAGTGTTTTCATTACCTTTGGATATGAATCCCTTGGTAGGGATTTTTAGAAATGAAATTGCTAGATCATGTGGTAATTCTATTTTTAATTTTTTGAGATTGTTCCACACTGTTTTTCATAGTGGTTGTACCAGTTTACATTCCCACTAACAGTGCACAAAGATTCCCTTTTCTCCACATCCTCCCCAGCATTTGTTATCTTGTCTTTTTGATGATGACCATTCTAATAGGCATAAGGTAATATATCATTGTGGTTTTAATTTGCATTTCCCTAATGACTAGTGATGTGAAGCATCTTTTCATGTACCTGTTGGCCTTTAAAGCATTTTCTATGGAGAAATGTCTGTTCAGGTACTTTGTCCATTTTTTAAGTGTTTTTTTGTTTTGGTTTGGTTTTGGTTTTGGTTTTTGGTTTTTGGTTTTTGGTTTTTGGTTTTTGGTTTTGTTTTTTTGCTATTGATTGTATGAGTTCTTTATATATTTTGGATATTGACCTCTTATCAGATATATGGTTTGTAAATATTTTTCCCATCTCATGGGTTATCTTTTCATTTTCTTGGTGGTTTCTTTTGCTTTGAAGAAGTTTTTTTATTTGATGTAGTTCCATTTCTTTATTTTTTATTGTGTTGCTTGTACTTTAGGTGTATCATATCCAAAAAAATCATTACTAAGACCCATGCCAAGGAGTTTTATTCATATGTTTTCTTCTAGGAGTTTCATGTTTTTAGGTCTTAGGTTTAAGTCTTTAATCCATTTCAAGTTAATTTTCATGAGTGGTATAATGTATGGGCCCAGTTTCATTCTTTTACATGTGAATATCCAGTTATACCAGCACCATTTATTGAAGAGACTAGACTATCTTTGCTCCATTGAGTATTTTTGGCTCCCTTGTCAAATATTAGTTGATTGTATACACTTAGGTTTATTTCTAGGCTCTCGGTTCTGTTCTCTTGATCCGTATGTCTGTTTTATGCCAATACCATACTCTTTTGATGAAGATGACTTTATAATATAACTTGAAATCAGAAGTGTGGTACCTCCTTGCTTTGTTCTTCTTTCTCAGAATTCCTTTGGCTATTTGGTCTTTGGTGGTACCATGTAAATTTTTAAGTGGTTTTTTTTTCCTACTCCTATTAAAAAATGCCTTTGAACTCTTGGTAGGGATTACATTAAATCTTTGGATAGCTTTAGGTAGCATTGATATTTTAACAATATTAATTCTTTAAATCCATAAACACAGGATACCTTTCCATTTATTTGTGGCTTTGATTTCTTTCATCAATGTCTTATAGCTTTCCATATAGAGACCTTTCACCTCCTTGGCTAAATTTATTTCTAAATATTTTATTGGTATTGATGTTATTGTAATATAATTAACTTTTTAATTAAAGTTTTTACAGCAATTTCTATTTTGCAAAGAGCTACATATATCATTTGATCTTTGCAAAATATTTGAAAGGTAAGTATAACACTGGGGTTTGGAATTTACATTTGTTGAAGTGTGAGAGACTGAGTGAGTAGAAAACAGGTAAAAATTGTGGTTATAAAAGATAGTACTACTTTTCTTAAAAGTCCACAATACCTTAGCTTGCTTGTTTCCTCCCTCCTCTTTCTTCTCTCTTTACTTTCTTTGTACCATTTTTTATATTTCTTTTCATTCTTTTTTTTTTTTTTTACATTTATTTATTTTTGAGAGACAGAGTGTGGGCAGGGGAGGGACAGAGAGAGAGACACAGAATCAGAAGCAGACTCCAGGCTCCAAGCTGTCAGCACAGAGCCCGATGCGGGGCTCGAACCCATGAACTGTGAGATCATGACCTGAGCCGAAGTCGGACGCTTAACTGACTGAGCCACCCAGGTGCCCCTCTTTTCATTCTTCTCATGTCTTTCTTCATTTCATTTCTCTTCTTTTCTCTTCTCTTTTCTTAACATCTTGTAATTAGGGCAACCCTGTCTAATACTACTTTTATTTTGGGGGGTGTGGCACAGAGGATTGGCTAAAATTTTAAATCTAAGACATACAATGCTCCTCCTTCTTTATTTGCTTACTATTAAGAAATATCATCAAAGGCTATGTAATACTGTGTTTTACATGGAGTGAAGTAAAAATTAATACTTTAAAATAGAGAACAAATGAATATTAGGATTTATTAGTAGGATTGCTTAAATAATGTTGGAAAAGTCAATGTTTTTATTTTCCATTTAGAATTCTGATTATTTTTATGTTATTGACCTGAGTGATCCAGCATATCATCCCATTTCTTTTTGGGCTTGGTTTCTATTCCTTTGCATTTGCAATTGTATAAGTTATTCCTAATCAGTCTTAAATGATGTTATTGGTCTATTGTTCTTTGTAATGCAAAAAGTTATGAGAGGTAAATTGCTGCAGCATATGACTCTGTATTGTAAATTCCAATTTCATTTGACATATACGACATTAGTATAAACTACCAACAAAAACTGAAAGCAATAGATGTTTAATTTAACCAGTGTTTGAGCCAGTTTATATATATTAGATTTTCAACTTTCTGATCTTTACTAACAGTTGATTTTTTTTCCCATAGAAAAGTTGGCAGGTAGCTTAAATAGTCTTAAATATTCCTATTCTTCCCATACAGAGACTAAATTCAGGAATTGCATTTTTAGTTTCCATCAGTAAGCTTCTCTGCTACCTAAACTTTTATTAAAAAATATAATATTTGCAGAAAATACAATATTTGCAGTGATGTAACAGTAGCCACTTAGATTTTAATTTGTTATCCTCTTCTCCCCTGTAGGCATAAAAGAGTACAAATGTTTGAAAGTTATGTGCTTCTTGTCTCATATGGAATCGCTGGACAGGCCATGTTTTAGTCAGTCAGTTAATCAATCAGTCAGATAATTACTTTCATATTTAAAGGCACTATCCTAGTAGTAGTATATTACGAACCTATCTGCAAGATTTTTTTTTTTTTTTACTGTACCAGACAGGATATATAAGATGGAAAAAGGCCAACAATATATGCCTACTTCACGACTGTTGAGGTCGTTTCTAACCTGGTCTCCTTGCTTTCATTCTTGCACTAATATAATCATTTTCCTCACAGAAACCAGAATGATCTTTATAAATCTAAATCAGATCTCATGCCACTTCTCTCCTCAAACCCTCTAATGGCTTTCTATCACATTCAAAAGAAAATCCAAATTCCTCACTGTGCCCTACAAAGCCCCAAATGATCTGGTCTTTGCCCATCTTTCTAATCTTTCCCTTGCTACTCTCTGCTCATTTGATTGGACTTATTAGGTTACTCAACCCAAGTTATTGCTGCTTCAGTTACTTTGCCCCATGTGCCTTCTGCCTGAGTTGCTTTTCTCTCATGTAATTCCAGGTAGCATTTCCTTAGGTCATTCAACCCTGTGCTATATTATGTCTTTATAGAAGCCTTCCTTGGCTATCCCTCTCAAAAGTAGTCCTCTCTACTCCTTACCCACTATATCCCTCTTTCTGGCCTCTACCCTTCAAATGCTATCTCATCATATTACTTTATTTTTATTCATAGAATTTATTATGAATGGGTATGTTTTGTATTTTTATATATTTTTTGCCCACGTGTATGTATACACACACACACATATATACATATGTATGCATATATACTTTTATTTTCATGTTTTCTGTCTTCCCTAGGAGATAATGGTAGGGGATTTTGTGTACTTCTATGTCCCCAATACCTAGATAGAATTGACACCACAATAGTGTCAGATTGAAATAAAAACCATTAAATAATTCAACACAATATGTGCAGTATAAATTTTAACAGAGGGAAAGATATTTTTTGCTTGGGGAATTTTCATTTAGTAGTTGAATTTGAGCTAAACTTTGAAAGGTAGGTCAGATTTGGGAAGGCAGAGAGGAGAGGAAAGATCAGTCTATATGTGAGAAGAAGTGACTTGAACAAAGACTTAGAAGCTATTGAAAGCAAGAAATGAAAGATGGCAAACATAATAGAAAAACAACCTTGAAAGGTACATTAAGAACATCTTGCAGACTGATTTTAATACCAGACTAGGCTAGGGAGTTTGGACCTTATGTTTCATAATAGAGACATTATTATATCTAAGTTATTTAATATGAACATAGTACTAAATAAAAATACAAAAAGAAAATTTCTCTTTTTATTTTATTTTTTTAAAGTTTATTTATTTTGAGAGGGAGAGAGAGTGAGCACGAGCATGGGTGAGGAAGAGAGAGGGAAAGAGAGAATCTTAAGCAGACTTCTCGCTGTCAGTGTGGAGCCCAAGGCAGGGCTCAAACCCACAAACCATGAGATAATGACCTGGCAAACATCAAAAGTCAGATGCTTAACCGAATGAGCTACCTGGGTGCCCCTCTCTTTTTATTTTTATTTTATTATTATTTTTTTATCAACAGAGACCACATGAGAGCGGGGGAGGTCAGAGAGAGAGAGAATCTTTTTTAAAAAAATTTAAAAAAAAAATTTTTTTTTTCAACGTTTATTTATTTTTGGGACAGAGAGAGACAGAGCATGAACGGGGGAGGGGCAGAGAGAGAGGGAGACACAGAATCGGAAACAGGCTCCAGGCTCTGAGCCATCAGCCCAGAGCCTGACGCGGGGCTCAAACTCACGGACCGCGAGATCGTGACCTGGCTGAAGTCAGACGCTTAACTGACTGCGCCACCCAGGCGCCCCTAAAAAAATTGTTTAATGTTTATTTATTTTTGAGAGAGAGAGAAAGAGAGACTGAGCACAAGTGGGGGAGGAGCAGAGAGAGAGGGAGACACATAATCCAAAGCAGGCTCTAGGCTCTGAGCTGTTAGCACAGAGCCTGACGCGGGGCTCCAACTCACAAATCGTGAGATCATGACCTGAGCTGAAGTCAGATGCTTAACCCACTGAGCCACCCAGGCACCCCAGAGAGAGAGAGAATCTTAAGCAGGCTCCACATTCAGCACAGAGTCCGATCTCATGATCAGATCAAGATCATGACCTGAGCCAAAATCAAGAGTCAGACGTTTAACTGACTGAGCCACCCACCCCCAAATTCTCTTTTTAAATAACATGTTAGCTTATCCTTACATCATCTTCAGTGTTGACATACTTTGCATTTACTTGGGGTAGCAGGTGAAGAAGCGTGTGTAAGTGTGTGTGTGTATGAGTAGAAGTGTACATGCTGAGGCTGGGGCAGGGGTTGTTGGTTACATTCCAAAATGACATTGAAGTTGCAGGTCATTAACTTTTTGCACTAAAAAGATTAGAGTGCGATAAAGAATGAAAGCCTGAAAGTTATTATTATTTTCTTAATTTGTTCTTTTAATGTTTATTTATTTTTGAGAGGGAGAGAGACAGAGCACAAGTAGGGGAAGGTCAGAGAGAGAGGGAGACACAGAATTCAAAACAGGCTCCAGGCTCCAAGCTGTCAGCATGGAGCCCGGTGCGGGGCTTGAACCCATGAATTGCAAGATCATGACCTGAGCCAAGGTTGGACACTTAACTGACTGAGGCACCCAGGCGCCCCTTTGGCTATAGTTATTATTTATCCTTTTACTCAGTATCCATTTCTTATAGCAATCCCCTTACTTTACTCTCCAGCCCCCACCTCAGTTACATATATAGGCACCATCTCTTATTGGTACTTCCAGGGAAGGTCAGCTTGCCATGGCTGGGCCCCAGCTGTCAATAGCTTAGACATCTTATTTATGTTCTGTTTGGAGTTCACAGCATATTTTTCAGGCCTGTAGCTTCAGATGAAATTGCTTCTATTTTTGATGATAGCTGGTGCTTAAATACTTCTCTGTCATTCATTCTATGTTGTATAACCAGCCCACTGTGACATAACAAATATTTTTTATTATTATTTTGGAAAACTGTATTCTTGGCTCTTATGGTGAGAAGAGCTTATCATCTCTGTCAGTAAGGATTATAATCAATGATGATAAAATTATTAAAGAAGCTTAGAGGCCTCTTTATACTATAGAAGAATTTCAACAGATGTGCTGGGGGAACTCAGTCATTAAAAAATATTTTCTAATAAATGAATAAGGTCAATTTTTGTATTCTCACACCAACCAGTGGACTTCAAAGTCCGAGCATGGCATGCCAAAAGAAAAGATTGCTGTGATGAAGTATATTTGGAGCAGATGCATATTTCTGTTGCTTCGATTTGAGGATTGCAAATGATAAAAGGACTTTGAATTGATTCAGAAGATTAAAAAATCAGAATTATTGTAGCTTAGTTTCAGAGAATGAAAATTCTGTAATACATCTGTGTTATGAATATTTGTTGAGTCCCTACTCTGTGCAAGAGAGGAGCTTTTGCTAAGCCCCAGGGAGATATAAAGTCCCTGCCTTTAAGTTGTGCATAATTTTAACAAGACCTGTAGTCTAAGATGTAAACTTGCATTTCTGTAAGAGGAATTTAATAATTGAACTCTGGTCATTGCTACCAGAACAAGCTTGTGTAAAATACTTCAGGGGTAAAAGCCAGATTGCCTTCATTACAGGTCAAAAGTTTATGAAAGGTTTATATCTGAATTTGGTTGTTACAAAGAAAGGAATGCCATATTCTTCACAATGTTACCATATTTATATGGCATTTATACAAAATTTGAAAAAAAATTAATTTCCATCTTTGCAAAACATTTTGATCATTGTATATTTAATGGGGTTTCCATCTGAGAACAACAATCATTAGTCTCTAATATGTTTCATACTTCTGTGGAAATAAGACAGGGTGGAATAAGAAACATTCATCTTCACTAGTCTTTGGAAATATCTAAAGTAATTGACTAGCTCAGTCTTCTGTGATGGCCTGGTGACCACTAACTGTGACTATTTGCATAATAGTCAACTCTTCACTTCTGTAGTGATAACTGTTTGTATCTGATTAAAATTAAGACTGTTTTAGTTCTCTTGACTTTTCCAGAAGTTGCAAAAATTGAGATTTGCTGTTCTGCTTTAACCAAACAAATGCACACATGGGGATAACAATATGCTGAGTTTATGCAGATTTTACAGCACGAATCTGAATAAAATACCCACTAATAGATCCTTAAGGAGTAATAAACACACATGAATTTTCCTTAGTTGCACTTTAAAGTGATTTTAACATACTACTAGACCTTAACAATAATATTTAATTGACAAGATTATGCATTTGTATGGATTGAAAAGGTGGTAGATATCTAATTCCAAATGAATCATAAATTTTACTTTTGCATAACATGTTTTATTAATTTCTCTATGGCCAGGATATTCTGCTTCCCTCCTGGTGAGAGTTTCTTAAAACATAGTAAGATAATTTAAACACATTTAATTAACATTTATCATCCATTTTATAAAGTAATCTGACTTTTGTCCTCATAAATACTCTCAAAATTTTTCTAGGTTATAGGCCATAGGAAGACTATGGAATGATACTTAATGGAATTTTTGTTGTAATTTAGTTTTCTTTTTAAGCAAATCTTTACTTTCTCTGTTGACCCTGTTCCCAAGTAAGCTGACAAACTGGATGATTTGTACTATTATGTAAGTGAAAACAAACCTAGCACCACTACCTGATAAAATAAGGCTATAGACTTCTCTAAGCCATCTTTATATTCCCAGTGCCTAGCACAGTACCAGTCAGATAGTACTAGGTGCTCAATAAATGGCTGCTGGTCAGGTGATTAAAGACAGGCACTATAGACCTCTTTATAAAGTGACATATTTCTTGGGAGCCTAAGAGGTCATCTTATATGTGTGGAGCTCTTTATTTCCGAGAGTAAGAGGACAAATAAGTAAGAGATACTAGGAATTATGATTATATTAGTGCTAAATCCATGTTCTTTTCTTTCAAAATTCAGTATTTAAACAGAACATGTACAAATGAATGAGATCGGGGTGCTTGGAGGGCTTAGTTGGTTAAACAACCAACTCTTGATTTCAGCTCAGGTCATGATCTCATGGTTCATGAGATTTAGCCCCACTGTCAGCACAAAGCCTACTTGGGATTCTCTCTCTCCCTCTCTCTATACCCACCACCTGCTCATGCGTGTGTGCTCATGCACTCACCCTCTCTCTCTCTGTCTCTCTCAAAATAAATAAATAAATAACATAAAGTGAACAAGAGATAAAGAAGTGACATTTGACTACTGATGATCCTGGTAGATTAATGAGTTATTTGCCCATTTTAGAAGCTATAAATAGAGTGGGTATATACAGTATGCTGAGATTATAAAAAGAAGTGTTAACACAAAGGACAGGATTGGCTCTTTCAGGGTTATTAATATCTCTCTCTGAATATGCACCTAAAGAAGATTTTTAGAACTTGTGCTATTGACCTGATGGATGGAGTTATTGTGCTCTTACATTCAATGATCATTTCTGTCCTGTATAACCAAGGAAGAAACCTGGAAAATGCAGATAGTGATGTGGATTTAAATAACTATCTTAAAGACCAACCTAGTAAAAAAAATTGCTCTGTTTGCATGTCTTACTCTTGTTAGAGTGGGGACATAGTGAACTAGAGACAAGATATGTTTTTTTTATTTCTTCTATGAATATTTTAGATATTTTATGAAATATATTTAGCAGTGTAAATTAGTAAAGACAAGTTGACTACTGAAGTTATTTTCTCTTTTTTCCTTCAATTAACTTCTTACTGAGGTATAATATACATGCAGAAAAGCATATATCATAAGTATAAAGTCAGCTCTTAATTGAGGTTCAAACTGAAACATAAGACTCTAAAAGAATAAAGACAGGGTTTTTGAAAGGATGTCTTTGGATTATAATATCTTGAGTTTGTTCTACCTTTTCATGATTTTTCTAGGCCCTTTAGTGAGGATTTTGAAAAGAGTGGTGGCAGTAGTATGCACAGTTCTTGGAAGAAATTGCATTACATTAAAGATGAATGTTAACAATGGTAACAAGTTGTTTTGTGTATTATCCTGGTGGGCCCTGAGAGAGTGAGACAGAGAGACAAAGATGATGGGGGGAAGGGACAGAATATTTGCTACCAACAAACCAACAAACAAAAACAAAACAGGAATTCCGGATGCAGTTACATAATGTCTATCCATTGCAAGTTGATGGGAAACATCTGGGAAGATGGGACTCTGTTCTCAAATAGTCTTTTGTGTCCCAGAATTGTTCCTGATGAAATTTGATTTTTTTTCTCCTACCAGATCCAGGTAGATTCTCTACAAGCAGAGATTTGCTAAAAGACAAATGAAAAGCAAAGAAGGTGATACCAAGACATATTTAAAAGTCATTCTTTATTATTACTATTATTTTTACTAATAATAAAAGTGATTCATTGCATTAACCAATGCATATCGGTGCCCAGAAAACTGGCTCTTTGGTCTAAGGTGCTTCTCACATTGATCAGTTGTTACAACATGCCTACTATATCCCTAGCCTTGTGATAAAAGCAGTGGAGCATATACAAATATAAATGCCACAGGCCATTCAGGACACTCAATTTATTTCATGATAGGTGATTAATGAATTGAAAAAATTAATGAATAGGTAGTAGGTCATATATAATATAAGGCTCCTTTGTGTACTTCCAACTATGGTCGACCAAGAGAACTTCAATATGCTGACTACTACATTATGCTTCCTAAAATAGGACAGAACATGGTCGACATTTTAGACAGGATTTAAGCAAAACCAGGTTTGAAATGGTTTTATGTTAAGGCATGCATGTATCCTACCAAATGAGACCCTTTCCCTCCTAACTCTTCAGAGTTAACTGAGATCCATATACAGTTTGGCATGTACTTTTTGGCACTAAGAAGACACCTCCCTGACTTTGAAGGCTTTTCATGCAAGGTTTCTGGGTCCTTTATTTCTTCCTCTTTAGACATGGAGGCTTTTACAGTGGTAGCATTTTATACGAATGACTCAGCTATTCTTTGCAATAAAGAACAGAGCCTTCAGGAAATTCCCTCCCTGTGCCCCCCTCCCTCTCCAACTGCTCTTTCCCACTCTTTATTTTCTATCTCTGTCTCCCTTTCTCTGTCATCATTTACAAACATTGGAAACAATTCCTTCCAACAGATTAAAGAAGCTTTCTTCAATTAAACCACATGAGGAATGATTTACTAGAAATAAAGCCTTAAAATAATCTTCACTTGCTCACTGGTTTTAACTCAGTATTAGACATTAATATGCTCATGATTTTCAATACAAATACATATTTCCCATCACCAAAAAAGTTAAATAATCTTCACGAAAGAGAAAATGAGCCCCCCTGAGTGTCACTCTGTTTGCATATTAGCGCATAGCCAGGTCTCTGCCAAGTTGCTCTCTGACTGACTGCTGCAGATGCTCTTTCTCAAGTATTCTGAGTCATATCTTTAGTACAAGTCTTCAGGGACAAACAATAGCACCTGTTCCTCACAAGATATCAGGCCAGTTAGCCCATTCATGTATCTTTAATGAAGCTCTGGGGCAGATGGCAAAACACGGCATCATCAACAACTTAGCACAGAGAAAACAAAGGGATAAGTATTGATGCAACAATGCTGTTTTACAGATAGGAAGAGACAGAATCCAAGTGTTTCACATGCGTCTTGGCTGCTGTCTTGATTGTCTGAAAGATGTGAACACCAAGCACTTAAAATTTCTGGGCATGTAGCCTATTTGATCAAGAATGTGTTCCCCACTTTCTGCAAAAGGGTAACACTTTGGTCAGGGACTGTGGAAGTTTAGAATCGATGGTCAGTTGTACTTGGGCACCTGCAGTTTGTTTCTTTCATGATGCCCTGACTCAGCTTCACCTACAATGTAGTTTCTGGTTTCTCGTGATCAGTCAAGTGACATACCCAGCCGGTTAGTGCTGACTTTGGTTTCATGTTCAGAGAGATATTTTTGGCCACGTCAAATTTTACTCTTTGTATTAACCAAATCATTTTTACCTGTGGAATAATGAAAGGATCTTTGAATTTGTGCTAAGGGAAAGCTACACTTTCAAGAAAAGAAGATGCTATTTGAAATTTTGATAACTTCTTGGGAAAGACATGTGGAGACTGGCAATTCTTTGATGGAGTGAGGGGAATTCTATTAGTTTTTATTCTTTTGTAAAATATTTTTGGAAGTTGCTGCTTCCAATGTGACTGCCTTCCCCGGCATGTTATCAAATGGGAAGATAGGATGATGGGAAGGAAGAGGGAAGGTAAGCTTACATTCTTCAGAGCGGGGTGGGGCTTTTCTGTATATTCACAATTATTTATCTGTCCTAAGCCCTGACACTCAGTGCAGTAAACAGAACTCACAACTTCTATAGGAGAAAAATATCCTGGATGCTTATGTGATTCTTGTGTGGCTGCCAAGCGCTCTTTCTTTATCTCTCCTCCCTTCTTTGTTCTTGCTTTCCATTTCTGTCCCACATTCAATCAATAATTTTCTAGTAAGTACAAGTACAATAAATGGAAAGCTACGAAAGGGGTAAATTATTGCTTTAATACATGCTTTCTCCTCATATTACTTGCACTGGGCCATACTGGTCAGCTTTCTATAAAAGGTGGTAGTTGCAAGTATTCATAGACCTCCACTACCCTTGTGAGTTTTTAAGACGCATAATTCCTTTAAAATAATATCACACTGGGGAAATCTGAATAAGGTTGTTGGATTGTATCAATGTCAATATCCTGGTTGTGATAGTGCACTGTAGTTTTTCAAGTTATGGCCATTAGGGACAAATACATGGGATCTCTCTGTAGTATTTATTTAAAATGCATGTAAATTTACGATTACATTTATGAAACTTTCAGTCATCTGTTATTACAAAGCATTATATTCCTTATCTCACTTAGGTGTGTTTAGCAAAAGACGACTTGATGCTTAATATAATATGGCACTTAAAAATGTAGACTTTGATCCTGAAACCTGGACTTGAATCCTGGCTGTAGCACTTTTTAATTGGCCAACCTATCGAGACTCTCATGGTTTTGTCTTTCTCATTAAGTGAATGAGGAGAAATAGTAAATACCTCACAGAGGTTTGAGGATTAAATGAGATAGATCATGTAAATCATTTTCCCAGTGCTTGACATATAGGAAACACTGGAAAATATTGGCAGCTGTGATGATGATGATTATCGTTACCAGCATCATCACTATTATTACCTCTATAATTAGAGCTACAAGAGGAGTGCTTCATCATCTTCTCTTGGTCTAGATTCTAATTGCTACAGAGTATTTTGTCTTGTCTTTAATAAGGGACATTTTGATTATTCACATCATTGTTTTCCTTGAAATAAGTTAAGGGCAAGTTTATCATTTGGAGCTAAATAATTACTGTTAATAAATATAATACATTTTTGAAATTAATGACAGTGGCTTTAATTGATCAAATTGTTCAGGGTACAAAGAAGAGAGAAGAAGGAACAAACTGGAACTGAACAATATACTACCCCTACTCCAGAGTCACTCCAACAATCCACCTCTGAAATAGAAAATTTGTTTTGGTTGCAGCCCTCCAGATTTTCTTTACCCAAAGAACATACACACATGATTTCTCTTTTTCCTATCACTGAAGTCCATGTGATGTAGTGGAAAAAGCACTGGACAGGGTGATGAGCAGTTCTGGACTCCAATCCAGCCCTGTCGTAGATAGTGTGACCACAAGCCATGTCTTTTACCTGCTCTAGGCACCTGTTTCCCTATGTGTGTAGTGTGAGGTTTGGCTTAGATTAGTGATTCTCAGAGAGTGTTTCCTGGGCCACACTGCCTGCTTTACCTGGATACTTGCTGGGAAAGTACACTCTCGGACCCCGCCTCACATCTACTGATTTAGAGGCTCTAGCAGCGGGCGGGAAGGGACGGTAGGGCCGAGCAGTCTTTGTTTTAACAAGCCCTCTAGCTGAACTAGATACGTGCTAAAGTTTGAGAATCACTTCCCTGAATTAAATTTTAGTCTAAATATTAGATTGTTGGGCCTAGCTCCCAGAGTTTCTGATTCATAGATCTGGAAAGGGGGGTGGGGCCTGATAATTTGCTTTTTTGAAGTTCTCAGATGTTGCTGATATTACTGGTCAGGTATCACACTCTGAGAACTAGTAGGTTAGATCAGCTCTAAACTCTGTTCCAACTCTGATTCTATCATTACGATTGCTTTCACAATGTCTTCTGTCCCCCTTCTTACTTACTTTATCCCCCAATTTACTGAAGCTGCCTCAAAACTAATCGCCTTGAAAGTTTCTAACATATCCTACTTTGTAGAGGATGATGGACAGAAAGGAACTTCCCTAAATTCTTACAACTTATGTTAATGTGAAACACCTACAGCTCTTTGGCATTGACATTGACCTTAGACGGTTTAGTTAGTCATCTCACGTATGTAGCTAGTTACAAAAGAAATATCTTCATGCACCAAGATTCAAGAATTAAGGTCTGATGCTTAATTGCCATTGATCCCCTTGTGTTGTCTCATGATCTGAAGAGCTTGGGCACCAATGTAGAAGTAAAATTATATTTTTATCCTAAGATGCTGTTTAATGAATAACACTAACATTCCCAAATTGCATCTTCAGATGATCCTTGTAATCCCACCTCTTCTATTTTATGGTTTTCTAGATACTTGGGATGGGATAATGCTCTGTGTGGCCTACTGTCTGCTAAGAACATGACAAGCCTCTGCCTGTCAAATTGAATTATTTAGTTGGTTCATATTTTCTTTTCTGAAGTAGAGTTATGGGTAAGAGTCACTGTTTCTTGTGTGTGTGTGTGTGTGTGTGTGTGTGTGTGTGTGTCTGTGTGTGTGTGTTTTTTAGTAATTTGATAATTTTCTAGAACAGAATATGCAAACTGCATATGAAAAAAAGGAGGGCTCTTACATTTACTGAGTGCCTATTATGTGCCAGTCACTGTGCCACAAGTGTTACTTTTCTGGTCTATTGAATCCTCACAATAACCATGTAAGATACTATCATTAGCTTTTAGATGAGGAAATAGACTCAGGAAGGTTAAGTAACTGTTCATGATCACACGGCCAAGGAAATGGCAGTGTATAGATTTAAGCTCAGATAAGATTGATAACAAAGCTTTTGTAGGCATTGTAGATTCTGAACAAATATGTGGTAAATGAATGAATAAAGCAATGAGTACATCACGTTATCTTCCTAATGCTGAATTTGAAACAATCTGGATCATAGAGTTGGAAAGGCTCTCTAGGTCATTATCTAGTCAGGGGTTTAGTTATGTTGATCCTTTAAAGGATCCCTAACATGTGGGTATACAGCCTTTACTTGACTACCTCTAGGGAATATGACACACGCGACTCTTTAATCAGAATGATTGTTGAATAAGTCATTATTAGAAAATTCTTCTCTACCTTAAACTCCCCTAAAATCCCTTTCTTAAGTCTAGTTCTGCCCTTTGTAACTGCTCAGACTTAATCTGATTCTTTTGCCATATGAAGATAGCCTTGTATCTTTTCTCTCCCAAGCTAAATAGCTCCTTTTTTTCAGCTACCTCTCAAGATCCGTAGCACATAATAATAGCTTAATAAATGTTCGTTACAAAGAAGGAAAGAATAAATAAATATGATAGCTAGACCTCTCACTTGTTCCCCTTTAAAGCATCAAGCATCTGTGCTATGTTCTAGGTACATGTTTGGAACCATATTCCTAGAAGAAAATGAAACGATTTCCTTTGATGTGCTCTTGCACTGAACAGTCCTACCAAAAAGACCGTGTTTTATTTTCTGACATAGAACAGTGCCCTCATCTTTGACATCTCAGGTTTGCATCAGGTCACAGCAAGCTTGAGTTGAACAGCCAACCTAGTGCTTTTCTTCAGGGTTAAAGGCAAGACCTGGGCACAAGGGGATCAGCTCCAATTTACGCAGGCTAAGTTTGTACTCTAACATACAAAACTCGGGCTTACCTCAGCTAAAATGGTAGAAATAGCTGCCCAAAGCTAGTTTCTTTCACGCCCCACTGGCAAGGTAGTAATTGCACAAAGACCTTTTTATTATAAGTTGATTTTCCTGAGAAATGAATTCAGAAAAATACTGTAAAGTGTTTATTTTTTGCTTGCCCTTTATTAACCCACATCTTAGGGCTTTCCCTAGAGAAAAGCTGTTGGTAAATGAAACCTCTTAGACCCACACAGAAGCATTTTTGCACCATGTCCCTGGCTGTGGAGGGAACAGGGACAGGACAAGGCAAGTTGGCGCTATGTAAACAGGGTCATCAGCCAGTGTATGGAATTTTGCCTAAAGAGAAGATTTAAGAATTTAAATGGGGGAAGGGTTTGGGGTTGGTAGAATTACTGGTAAATGTTTGTATCTTAAACAGGATATAATGCAGCTCTTTTATACTAGTAAAGAGCCCAAAGACCCAGTTTGAACTTAAAGAGCATCTCTGTTAGTACATCCTAGTTTTGATCTTTAAATAACAAAAGTCCTATAGTTCAACCTATGAAATCAGGCACTAAAAGCCAGGGCAGTACCTTACTGTGATGCTATACTGGAATCAGGGTAGCATGTGTAGAGTAAAAAAAAAGGAGCTAGGAAATTAAAATGTGATTTCACAGGCATGATTTTGTCATAGCTCTTATTTTCTTTATATGGAATACAAATACAGATATAGAGTGAAGATTTTCTATTTTGCATTTTTGTGCTCTTTGATACATTTATTGAGGTCAAATGAAATTTGATATAGTAGGATTTATTATGAAATGCTCTCTGAATACAACTCCATAATTACTGAGCTACATGGTAGTGCATAAAGCTGTAAAACTGCTAAGCCAGACAAGCAATTTATATGTTACATCGAGGTGTGTATGGAAAAGAATATTAGTTTAATTGGGAGCCAAGATGTAGTAGCCTTAAATCTAAAGAGCTATATGTTTAACATAATGCGGTAAGGCTTTGAAATAAGATACCTAAACTGGGGAGATAAAGCATTTGGAATATATAACAATTAGACATTATTTTCTGACCAAGAGATACTAAACGCTGTTTTCCAAATAAAGGGCAGACAGAATGCAAAGCAGGTCAAAGGGCAAAACCTTTCAACATTGCACAGTGTAAGAAGCAAACTTATTTCTTCCGATTGTTTTAAGGAAAAAAAAAAGAAAAAAAGGAAAAGAAAAGAGTCGAGATAAAAGAAAAACCATTCACCACAATTTGGTGTAAGCAGGGATGAGGCAAATTCACGACAAGGTTGTGTCCTTGGAGTCCTAATGGGATCTAAGAACAGGGTTTTGGTAACTTCTGCCTGTGTTTTCTCAGGGAGCAGCTTCGGAATGAGGTCAGAAGTGGGTGGCTGTTTGGGTACCAGCACACCAGCAGGAGTGAAAAACAAATACTTCTTGGCATACATTTGTTCTCTGTCTGATCATAGGCTCTCTTCTGTTTAGCAGGTTCAGGGTCACATGCCTCCGCTCATGATCCCAATTTTTCCACATGACCAGCGGACCCTGGCAGCAGCTGCTGCCGCCCAGCAGGGCTTCCTCTTCCCCCCTGGAATAACATACAAACCAGGTAAGTAGAGAGGAATTCAACATTCTTTTGGAAATGCTAAAATCCTCATGTTTTTGCTTAGTAGTCACAACAAACACAGGAGCATACAAAGGAACTATGAATAAAATGATCATAAAAGCTGATTTTAAAGTCAAATTAGAACCGGAAAGTTAATTGGGAAGGAGGCATGTTACTCGTTTGTTGCAAAAAAACTTTTACTTTCTCTTTTTCCACCTGGTTTGTTCTGAATTCACAGATAAAATGCTACTTTCCCTGGAGACCACAAATTTCTGTTAGCTCGCTCTCATACCTTTACTGTGAATAATTGTCTTTGGTTAAAGACACTTTCCTCCTCCTCAAGAGCTTTTATGCTCTGGGAGAGTGGTCACATACACTATAAAATGCTATTGTTGTTTGTTGTCTGATTTCTCCTGGAAGAAAAGTTAAAACTGGGCAGATTTAATTAGCTCACCACTAATAGGTAAGATTCCTTTTTGATTTTAGTTGAAATAATGAAGCATTCAGTAGTATTTTCTCATTCATCTTTAAACCTCAAAACAGGTCACATAACCTTGCAGTGAAATATGTTTTGAGATGATTTAGCAAATGTTATGATTTTTCTTTATTCCTCTGAGTTTACTGGACTCCTGGGGAATTCAATTAGGGACATAATGGTTTGAAGCTTCTTTCAGAGCCTCCTTGTAAACAGGGCTTTAAATGTTTAAAGATATGTTGCCAAAGGAATCCAATGTAAGAAGATAGTCAAGTAAATAAAGTCAACCTTAATTTCATTTGTGCATTCTTTGTAAGTGACCTCAGCTCAGAAGTAGTGACCTTGTTCTACTCATTAATAATTTCCGTGTCAAGTTCTTTTTAACATATTAACCTGATTATATTAACCACCAAATCTGAGTGCAACAAATCTGAGCGCAGCGGCTTCTTTGTGTATGGGGTGTATAAAGTGAACAAAGGCATTTTAATGTGCTTAAAGTAATAATAAAATATAAATCACTTTACTAAAATCCTCAGTAAGGAAGCTTACTACATAGCGTAAAAAACAAATCTAGTGAGGTTTCACATCTATTTTAGTTGTTTATTGCTATCGATTACTTTTTTGCATTTGGTAGATTACCATCTTCCTTGTGAGGAAAGGTAGGATGTCTGTCAAAACTCCTGTCTTTCAAGGAACAGAGATGTTAAGGATTTGCTTCCCTTAAGGACTGACTTTGAAAGTGCCTCAGGTACAAATTAGCCACACCTGGTATTACCAGAGATTTTGAGATACCTGAATGAAAGAAAATTGTATTGTTCAAATTGTCAAAATTTGATTTTTCTACAGCAGGATTTTTAGAGCAAATTTTATTCCCTATGAAATTGATATCCATATTAAGGACAGGAGTATATTTTGTCAGAAAATATTTTTCTGTCAGTGGTTCAATCCTTCCCTGATGTCTCTAAGTAGTTCTGAAATATTTTTCCCCTTGACTTCCCTTGGAACATTGATGTGAGCTAAATTTACTGGTTTACCCTGAATCTGGGTAGTCATTCCTATTCCAGTCTTAGAAACCTTTATAATGATCGGTGCAAACCCTCTGTTTAATTTCAGTGTTTCTACATTTAAAATTCTTCACGTTTAAAAATTGGGTATGAGCCTTATTTTCTACTAGACATAACATCAGCATAGTTGACATGTTACTTACCTAATTTTGCTAAAAACAATAATGCTGTTTTTCATGGGGGAATATATTGTTACATAGTTAATGAATTTGGACCACTTTTTAAAAATTCTTCTCACACAGCATCAGTGAGATTGTAGAGAGTAAGAAGAATATGGAGATTGATGCGTCGCCTGGGTGGCTCAGTTGGTTGAGCATCTGACTCTTGATTTCAGCTCCGGTCATGATCCTAAGGTCGTGGGACCAAGCTCCACATCAGGCTCCATGCTGAGTGTGGAGCATGCTTAAGATTCTCTCTCTCTCTTTTCCTTAGCCCTCTCCCATGCTCATGCTCTCTCTAAAATGAATAATAATAATGATAAACAAATAAACAAATAAATAAAAGAAGAATATGGAGATTGGGAGAGTATTTTACGGGAGTGAGTCATCTCCATCAAACAACATATGTGCAGCATATAGTAGTGATCAGGGATAGCAGAATTGTGTTTGATTGTGGTGGGTAAAAATGTTGGTTAAGGCAGGACAGTGGGTTTGGACTCATAGGGCAATTTTTAATCACAAGCAAGGCTGATAAAATAAGGTATTTTCTGGTGACCCCTAAGAAAATTTTATTAACCAGAACTCTAAATTCTTTAATATTTTTGCTGATCTAGGTTTTATTGCATATACAAATTATCATTAAAAGGATTAAAACTATATGTTTTTATGTGATTAGTAGAGAAATTATGTACTCAGGAGACTTCATCTCTACAGTGTTTTTGTCATTCACATCAATTGGAGGAGTAGAGGAAGCATGTTAGACTGGAGTCTGGACTAGGAAAACTCTTTGCCCCAAACTGAGCTAAGAGAGTTTCATTTGAAATACATGTGAAATAATGATTAATTTTTTTAGTTTATTTATTTATTTTGAGAGAGAGAGCAAGCCGGAGTGAGGCAGAGAGAGTAGGGGGAGGGAGAGAGAGAATCCCAAGTAGCCTCCACACTGTCAGTGCAGGGACCGATGTGGGGCTTGAGCTCACAATCCATGAGATCATGACCTGAGCTGAAATTGAGAGTCAGATGTTTAACCAACTGGGCCACCCAGATACCCCAATGACCAAATTTTTAGAAGAGAGTAGCTCTGTCACATATAAAAGCCTTGAAATGGTGGCATAACTTTATATTTTGATCCCCTAAGCAACAAGATGAACGATCACTATCTTGGTCTTATAAATCACAAAATACATTGTTCTGTTTTCGCACCTTTTCCGCCTTCCCATAACCTGAGACAATTCCATAGTGTTTGTGCCTTCAGTTGTTTGAACAATTGTCTTGATTTCCAGAAAGCACGGGCTACCTTAGGGTGATGTTCACTGTCAAAGTTGACTATTTCTGAATCCATTATCAGGACAGTCTAAACAAATACACTTAGGGCTATGGACCTTCTTTCCTTCAGATAATTTGACCCATTGCTCTGGGCATATCAGGGTCTCTGTATGCAATAAACACCAAACAAACTCTCCCACTTCAGTAGGTTGCTAAGGAGGCTTGTGGCCTACAGGGACTGTGCAGTCTCAGGGAAATATCTGTCAGATTAATATCTGTAGACATAGCTTTATTGAGTTTTAACCTTTAATTAATTTTTTTTATTGGTTCTCTAATTCGAGACGTCATTCTAGAAAGGAATTCATCAGGGCCCAGATCATACACCACAGAATTTTGGTTGTTTTGCTCTTTCACATTATGAAACTGAGAGACGCAGCATTCCAGGGCAAGATAAATGCATTTAAGTACCTATATTTGAGAAAATTGAAAGATTAAGCCCCTTTCATAGCTGGTGAGGTGTATGTCAGACAGGATTGAATTGCCTGCAAAATAAAAATAATGGATATTCTCCTTCATGCACCAGGGATGGTGCAGGTGACCCATGGACTTTGTGCAGTTAGGATTTTTAAAATAATTGCTGCTAGAGCAGCCATCCTTGGCTTTCTAGGAGATTCTGGGAGTAGAATCTCTGCCTGTTCCTGCCTTCGGCACCCACTTTTTAGTTATAATATAGTAACTAAAGCCTCCTGAATACTTACTTTATGCCAAACACTGTGCTAAGTATTTTACACAGATTATTTTATTTAATTATTACTTGAACATGTCATTTAACCTTGCTGAGCCTCTCATTTTTCTCATCTAAAAAATTTGTCCACTGCTCAGTGTGGGTGTGAAGATTAAATTTGTCAAAATGTATGAAAGTTCTTTGGAAACTCTAAAGCACTAGGTTTGGGGGTAAAATCTAAGTAAATTTAACAACACTAAACTACATCCTTATCCATTAGAAGTGTCCAAAAGTATCCCTCTGCCTGGTGACCAAAAATAATGTTACAAGTATACCTAATGCTTCTTTTAGAAAAAATTATGGTGAAATATACATAATATTTAATATTTTAACCATTTATAAATATGCAACTCAATGACATTAATATATCTGCAATGTTGTATAACCATCACCACTATCTCTACCCAAAACTTTTAATCATCTGCAACGAAAACTCTGTGTCCATTAAACAATAACTCCCCCTATTCCCCTCATAACCTCTATTTTACTATCTTTCTCTATGAATTTGCCTATTCTAGATACTTCATGTAAGTTGAAACCAGACAATATTTGTTCTTCTATGTCTGGCTTATTTCACTAAACATAATGTGTTTAAGGTTCATCCATATTGCAAAGAGCCAGTTTTCCCAGCACTATTTGTTGAAAAGATGTTCTTTCCTCATTGAATATCCTTGGCACTCTTGTCAAAAATCAATACACCATGTATATTTCAGGGCCCTCTAATCTGTTTAATTGGTCTGTATATCTGTTCTTATGCCAGTACCATACTGTTTTAATTACTGTACCTTTGTAGTGAATTTTGAAATCAGGAATCATGAGTCTTCCAACTTTATTCCTTTTCAAGATTGTTTTGGCTATTGGGAGCCCTTACAATTCTGTATAAGTTTGAGGATTGGCTTTTCCATTTCTGTGATAAAGAGTTTTGGAATTTTGATAGATATTTCACTGCATCTGTTGATTGCTTTGGATAGTATTGATATCTTAACAATGTTAAGTCTTCCTATTGATGAACATTTCCATTTATATGAGTCTTTTAAAAATTTTCTCAGCAATGTTTTATAGCTTTCAGTGTACAAGACTTTCATGTCCTTTGTTAGATTTATTCCTAAGTATTTAATTATTTTAGATGCTATTATAAATAGAAATGGTTTCTTAATTTTCTTTTGGATTGCTTATTGCTGGTATATAGACAGACAAGTGATTTGTGTGTGTTAATCTCACAAGATTGCAACTTTTGCTAAATTTGCTTATTAGCTCCAATAGCTTTCTTGTGGATTCTTTAGGGTTTTCCATATGTAGGATCATGTCATATGCAAATAGAGATAGTTTTACCTCTTCCCTACCAATTTTGATGCCTTTTGTCCTCCCTCTTTTCCCTCACCTCCCCCCCCCCCAGCCCCCCACCTTTTGCTTGTCTAATAGTGCTGGGTTGAACTTCCAGTATAATGCTGTATAGCCATGAAAGCAGGCATCATTATCTCGTTCCTGATCTTAGAGGGAAAGCTTTTCAGTCTTTTGCCATTGAGTATGATGTTAGCTGTGGATTTTTCATAAATATCCTTTATCATGTTGAGGAACTTTCCCTCTACTCCTAAATTTCTAAGAGTTTTTATCCTGAAAGGGTGTTGGATTTTGTCAAATGCCTTTTCTGCATCGATTGAGATAATCATGTGAATTTCTTCCCCTTTGTTCTATTAATGTGATGTATTACATTGATTTTTTTGTGTGTTGAACCACTTTTGCATTCCTGGGATAAATCCTGCTTTGTCATGGTGAATAATCCTTTTAATGTGCTGTTGGATTCAATATGCTAATGTTTTGTTGAGAATTTTATATCTATATGTGTAAAAGATATTAGTCTGTAATTTTCTTTTCTGTGGTGTCTTACCTGGATTTGGTATCAAGGTAATGTTGGCCTCATTATCATATAGGTAGGAAGTGTTTCCTTTTCTTCAATTTTTTTAAAGGTTTTGGGAAGAATTCATGTTAATTTTTCTCAAATGTTGGAGAATTTACTAGTACAGCTATCTGGTCCAGGACTTCTCTTTGTTGAGAAGTTTTGTTTACTGACTCAATCTCTTTACTTGTTATTGGTCTGTTGAAATTTTCTATTTCTTCTTGAGTCAGTTTAGGTAATATGTGTGTTTCAAGAAATTTGTCCACCTCTTCTAGATTGTGTAATATTTCAGTATAAAATTGTTACCCAGTGCTTCTTATTAATTCCTTTGTTTCAGTTAGCATTTACTGAATACCATTTATTTGTATATATATGTGGGAGTATACATGTATATGCATGTATATGTGTATATGAATGTATGTATTCTCATTTAATTTTCTTAACAACTCTAAGATGTAGATGGCATTATAACTATTTTTTTAAAAGAAAAAAAATACTAATAGTCAAATAAGTTGATTAACTTTTCTAAGCTTTCCCATCTAGAAATTAGTGAAGATAGAATTCAGACTGAAGTTCTCTGATTTGATATTTTATACTCTCGCAGACATGGTTTAAATGGATATGATATTAAGAAAAGTCAAACTCTTTATTTGATGTGGAAAATATGTGACTTATATGCATGAATTTATCCAAGTGACATTTTGTATTACTAGGTGTTTCCACGTCTTCCAGAATATGTAAAGCTGAGGTATATAACCACTATTGCTGGAATACTTGATTAATTAAATTTATCTACTTGAAATCAAGGCAGTATCCAAGGTTCTTCAGATTAGTAATTTCTTATTTATTTATTTATTTATTTATGCATGTATCTATGTATCTATGTATTTATTTATTTCCGAGAGTATGCATTCACCAGCGTGAATGGGGGAGGGGCAGAGAGACAAGGAGAGAGAGAATCCCAAGCAGACTCTCAGCTCTTGAAGCCTGATGGCTGAGGGTGGTAGGGGAAACTAGATATCAAGAACTGTGAGAACATGACCTAAGCCTAAATCAAGAGTTGGATGCCTAACCCAATGAGCCACCTAGACACCCCGTAATTTCATTTTTATTTATTTATTTATTGAGAGAGAGAGAGAGAGAGCGCGCGCGCATGCATGGGCAGGGAAGAGGGGCAGAGGGAGAGAGAGAATCTTAAGCATATTCCATGCTTTGTGCAGAGTCCAAGACAGGGTTCTATTGCATGACTGTGAGATCATAACCTGAGCCAAAATCGGGAGTGGGATGCTTAACCAACTGAGCTATCCAGGAGCCCTTGTAATTTCATTTTTAAGTAAGAGTGTTGAGGTCCAAGGAAAAAATATGCACATCCATGTAAACTAACCTAGTTTTTGGAGATCAAGATTATTTTAACTATGCCTCCGTTATATACAGAGGCTGTATCGTTGGTGAACTATTTTAAGGCATGAACTTTGAGTTGATATTTTAAGTTGATTTCTTGTAACAGATGGATTTATATCAGTTTATCCGCATTCACTTATTTAATTGCTATTGTGACAAATTCCATGGATTTTCATATAATTGGTCAGTAGTATGGATGTATCAATAAAATAAGTGAAGAAATTAAGATTGATTCTTAATTCTTATCTTCTTTAAAGGTATGAAAAACAATTCACATGTTCTTAGAAAATGCCCTGGGATCAAGACTTTTCTCATTATTGATCTATTGTTTGGTGAATAGAGGAGAAATTTAGCAAGACCAATAAGAGCATGGTGATCTCCACAATAGATACTGTTACCCATACCATTTTTTAAAAAATTTTTGTCCAGAACAAATTGATGGTGCCATTTTATTTTTAGGATTTCTAACTGTGTCATTCATTACCTGCTAACTTCTCCTGCAGTATGATGCCTCACAGAGATAAATGCAGATTCATGATGGAATTCTTTCAGAATATAGAGGAGTTGTAATATTTCGCTATTCTGAATATGGACATCCAGTCAAGATGCAAAGTGGCATGTCCAAGTCTGGACTGGTGGTTGTGATTGAAATATTTCCCTATTGTAGCAAGAATGAGGATAACTTATAAAAGTGGGATCTACCTATCAGTTGTTTGGAAACTCAATTTACCATTATCCGATGATACCACCACACAATAATCTTTAAGGTAGTTAGGGGTGTGTGGTGTATTTTTCTTCTGTATTGGAGGGTGGAAAATGAAGTTTGAGACTTTGAGCCAATTACTGAAGAGTCCTTGAATCTTGTCTTCTAGGTTAATGTATTTTTTCCTCTCGACTCCTTCCAACCTCTCCAAGTGATTTCTTCAGTAGGTTAATTCTGAAGTTAATATCCCAGGAGACCTTGTCGTTCTGAAGAATCAAAGTAAATGGACAGGATTTTACCCATGAGAGTTTTGACTCTTTCATAAAAGTGAAATCTGTATTTGAATTACAGAAACTAGGAATATTCTTGCAGGAGATAGCATGAGTCTAATGGGTCCTAGGTTCTTAGTATAAGTTCTGCCTTCTCCTGTGTTTAAGTTTTAATAAGTTTTGGCTACATTTCACTTTCCTTGAATTTTTTTTAAAAAATGTACTTTCTCTCATTCATGGACTCTTGCTGTAGAGCTGGTTTGGTTCTGAAGGAATGTTGCCTATTGTGATAAGTGAAACTAATGTCAGGCACATTTTCCATAGGTTTTATTTGTTCTGTAACCTTCAGATGAAAATAGTCACTTGAAAATTCTAGAAGGCTGGCATGATTTGCCAGATTGGCTCTTAGAGGTTGTCTTTTTTATGCTGGAGGTAGCAAGGGCCAGATTACAGTAGTACCTAAAGCCAACCTGTTCCAACAGGCTTCATCTTCCTTTGTACAAATTTAAAAAGAATGGATCCTCATGCAAGCATTTCAAATCCAGAGACAAATTTGAAAAAAATTGCTACAACATGTTGACTGATTCCTTGCCAAGTCAGCCACTGAGAACTTTTACTTGACCGACTCTTACAAAGAGAAAATTAAAGGGGTGGGGGTGAAGCACATAACTTTGTTATTAAAAAATTAAACTTTGCAATACCCTAAATCCCTCTCCCTCTTAACATTTTTTCTCTGCTACTTTTAACCCCCTTCTCTTCCTCCCCCTTATCTTCTCCCTCTCCTGCCTTTCCCTTTTTCTCTTTCTTCTAATCATTCTCTGTAATGTGCTCTGTTGCTCTAATGTATTCATTTTTACTTTTAGTATTGATACAGTGATGCATTCTGGAGAAATAGCTTTACAAAGATTATATTCAGATATACAGATTCAAACCGGCAGAAAGGTTAAGAACATTTTTAAAATATGCTTGTCAGCAGTGGAAAGAAAGCTGTTTGTAGCCAGCAGGTGAGCTGGAGAGTACTACAGGGTGTGGTAGAGATAGTAATAAATTAACTGGCAAGCCAAAAACTATAAAAAAAAAATCAGCTATTTCATAGCATAGAAGCATGACAGCTATGAAAAAAGGAGTGCCCCAGGGAATTCTTTTAGAGTTTGATTTTTTTAAATATGTTTGACATGAAAAATGTTTTAGTACAAATAAAGCAACTGGTATTAAACTTACAGGGAGGGGGGTTGTGGTTTAGAGTTAGTATGAATAATGCATGATATTTAAAGAAAGAACAGCTCTAAAATGTTCCGGGAGGCAGTCCATGTTGATGGTTGGAATGGCGATTTTTTTTCTCCTATTTTTGAAGCATCATTAATTCAGTATCGTTTTGTGATTTTTTTTGAACCTGATAAGATATCAACCAAAGAAATACTATTTGACTTAAATTAGGACATTCTTTCTTCAGATAATTTAGTTTAAATATCAAGAAGATCAGCAGAATTATTTAAGCATAAAGCGACAGTCATTTACTATAAAAAATAATTTGGCCTAGTTATCCTTTTTAAAAAGCTCATGTAGCCCTGCAAACCAAAATCAGCCTCATGGAAGGGGAAAAACAAGATCAGATATTTTGAACATTACTCCATAGGAGACCAGCACAATATAGTGTGAGTGAATGCATTGTAGCAGTGCTCCATATGCAATCAGAAGCCAATTGTTACTGGACTGTGTACAAGCACACACTGTGCTCAATGGTCTGATGAGGTATTATGGATATGATGCAAAGAGACTGTGTAGATTAGAAGCTCACAATTTGTTAAAAGTGAAAGCAACTTAACATTTACATTGGGCCAGCTGAGTAGCACTTCATGTGGCAAGCAGGATGAGTTCCAGGGAACCGGGAGCGCCAGGAAGGCTCCAGGTATCAGTGTCCATGCAGAAAAAAGAGATTTTATTGCTTTCCAATTGACTACCTTTATTACTGTGATTCTTTCTACACTCTCCCTTCATTATTACATTCAGCTTTCGGTGTGGAAAAGTTCATGCAAAACAGCATGATTATTACAAATGTCAAAAATGTGTGGAGGAACAGCCTATTAAAATATAGCCTAGAGATAGTACATAACACTGACTTTAAATAAGTAGCTGCAGCCAAAGTGATACTCCATTAAATCACTGATATTGTGTAATTTATCCACAAGTATTAATTTTGACTTCAGTTACCACTATCACAATACATTCTTCATTACTTTCTCTTGGTTCTTCACGTCGCTGCACACAGTCTGTGTTCTCAGGTCACAGAAAGTATTTTATTGCCCTTCTCAGGAGTGGTATGGAGTAAGACATTAAGATGTAGCCTTGATCTCAGCTGGACCGTGTTCAATCTCTACCAGACCTTTAGTACAAATATCCCATGTAGAATATGGTTTCCACTCTCTTTGCGATACCAGGCACTTCATAGAATGTTGGCAGATAAGATTAGCTTCCTACTCACCCCATCAAACGAAAGAAGTTGCATCTTTAAAATTTTTTTTCTTTATTTTTTATAAGATAAAATTTGGGGCTATGGACAGTCAATAGCTCATAATCTTTTTTGGACGCTAATACTCTGCCTTGCCTACCAAGCCAAAACTTTTTGTTGTTCTAACATAAAAACCTTAATACTTTCTCAGTGAACTGTCAGCCTGGCTTTAAGATATTTTTTTACTCTTAAAAAATGATGTATTACAAGATTTGTAATGGAGTGAACATGCTTGAATTGCACATTTAATTTTTTTAACATCACATTCATGTTTTGCCAGTTTGCCTACCAGCTATCTGTTAACAAAAAGTTCCAAGGCAGCATTGCAAGTCTATGCCCAACTAAGCCTTTTGTTTCTGCAGATGTTTGGGCTTAGAGCAATGTTGTAAAGCTCAGGCAATCCAAGAACCATGTTTGTACTTGTCTGCTGCTATTCCCTGTGCATTGTCTAAACCTGTATGCATTGTTCTTTCCGACAGGTGATAACTACCCTGTACAGTTCATTTCATCAACAATGGCAGCTGCTGCTACTTCTGGACTCAGCCCTTTACAGCTCCAGGTAAGTGACAGAAGAAAAAACTGTGGGATACAAGCCAGTTCCTTAGTGGAAAACTGCTAACCAGCTGTATGCTAAATAATGGCCTGAGTGTTAAAAAATTTTTAAGCATAGCCTAGAAGGATTAACACCTTGTGTACTTACTGTACTGAAAATAGGAGAGGAAACTGCCAATTTCAGTATTTTTAAAGGAAAAATGATATTATGACTTAGTACTATGTATTTTCTATCAAGTGAGTTAATGGTTTTACAAATTTTTATTGCTGGTTGCTATTGGATATGTCAGCTTTTTCCTTATCAATTTTCCATCCATGTCTCCATTTATGTCCTAACTATCTTTTACACATAAACATCAAAGCAGAAAACAATGTTGGTATTTTACTTCTTGTAGCTTACAGAATAGGGAGTTATTATCAAATTACCTTAACTATTTGGTAATATGTAAACATACTGCTCTAGAAATGTGTACTCTCATTCTCATTTTTATCTTCATGCCAAGTTGAAAGTCTGGGCATGGTATCTGACCAAGTTCTGGATTAGGGTTCTTTACTTATATGCTAAGCTTGTGAAGAAAGTGTTTTGGAAGGTGAATAAAAAAACATTTGTACTTTATCTTCTTCACAGTAAAGTGAGGGGTTTACAACAGGACCAGGTGATCTTTACATCCTTCTAACACTACCGTTTTAATGGGACGTTGACTTTAAATATGAATACATATTTTAACAAAAACAAACAATGATATCATTGAAATAATGGTTAAACTTTGAGTATTTGAACATTTAGAAAATACATGATAGTGAAGAACTTGAATTTCAGTACAGTGGAAAGTTTAAAGATAGTCTTTTATTCTTTTAATTTACTCAGATTATTTTTTAATTTTCTTACCAGGAATAGCATCTGGCTAGGCATTTTTTTTTCTTCTTTGCTATTCCCTATATGGCTTGGATATAAGAGATACGCAAATATTTTACCATGAGAAAACATCATTGTGAGCGTTTTAAATTAGGTCTGCAAATAAATAATTTTTGCAGTCGTCTGAGTTTTTGTCATAAGCCTCATCCTGTAAGCCTTGCTGATGTTACCTATTATGGACAGCCTACCAGAGCTAGGAATTTTGCCTAACAGTATCAGCAACCCACCTCTCTTCTAAAACTTTACCTTCCCCACTGCTAACACTGGAACTGCAGTTAGAAAAACCTAAACGGAAACCTCACATGTAATAAACCTAATCTGTTTCTCCTTTTCCCATAGCTATGCTATAGAATGTCTTCTTGAGTCAGAGGCAGAAGTATGAAACCAGTACCATTGCTTGGTCCTATAACAAAGTTCCTATGAAAGAAAGTGTCTGGGTCCTAAACCTTCTACTTTCTATTCTTTGGTGTGGTCAGTACCCTGGATTTAGAAATATGTGTTCTGTTTCATGAGTTCTGACAGTATGTTTTGTCTTTTTTTTTTTTCTGAATATGCTACTAAACAGAAGGGTCATGTCTCCCACCCACAAATTAACCCAAGGCTAAAGGGCCTAAGTGACCGTTTTGGCAGGAGTTTGGACACCTTTGAACATGGTGGTGGCCACTCTTACAACCACAAACAGATTGAGGTATGAATGCTTCCATTGGTGCTTCATTGGGTGGGGGACTGGATTGTTCAGTCATATTCTAGGCATTTTTCTTTTTTTAAGTGGCAAACACTCAACCTAAACTCTGAAATATGACCTTTCCCTTTTTCTTATTCCTGAGGAGGCTCATTTTTGCTCCTTTTCTTTCAAAGAAAAAGGCAAGGCCCAGACCAATGCCCCTAATGACCTAGGTTGTTTATTGCTATATATTTAGGCAAATTCTTTACAAGTGCCTTCAAAACCACTGCCCTTTCCCTTACTTTTTTGTTCCTTTTAAGTATAGTGTAGTATAGAGTTTAAAAATACTTAAACATTTAAAAAATCTCATCTGACCATATAACATGCTGCAAAGTTGATAAAATATAATTCTGCTTGTATAGACAAAACAACGGAGGTGCAGAGAGACCAAGGCTGCACAATATTCCCGGAGTTAGAGTTAGTACCTAGGATTTCTGACTCTGTCTAATTCAAGTTTCCAAATTTTGTTTTCTCTGGCTGAGGTAGGGCTGGGTGTCTGGGCCTGACTGGTTGCTTTTTGCCCCATTGACTTCTGTTGTGTCCCTTTCATATTTAACTTCCAATAAAGCTCTTGGTTGTTTTTGTGGGATATTCTTACCACCTGGAGAAGATGGCTTTTATGGCTATTTTGAAAACCAAACCCTTTTCTGCCATAGGTGTCTAGTCCTTCTTTATAATTTCATGCTTGATTTCTCTCTTATATCACTGGAGTTCCTCTCCAGGATTATCAGCTACTGAAGGGTTGCCAGTTATCTGTTTGAATCACATAAACACACACACACACACACATATACATACATGCAAACGCACATACACGCGCACATACACACATGCATACACACACACATACACACACACAAATTGAGACAGGCTACTCAGACTGAAACACACTATAACTTACTAGGTTAGATCTAATACTAAATTTTGTATTCTAACCTAGGATGGGAAACTCAACTCAAAAAAAAGAAAAGAAAAGAAAAAAATTACATCTAGCAAAGTGACGTATAAATGCAAGTCCTATTGGCTCTGGCAGTCTATATGTATCAAATACTATATAATAAATAGAGTATCCCTTTGGCATTATCTTCTCTGCTGCTTATGAATCTGTATTTTTGAAAAATAATAGAGAAGGCTCACTCCTAAGAAGAAAAAAGAGGACAAGATCAAAAGCCACCTTGGAAGTAGCCTGAGGAAGAGTTCCCAAGTTTGTGGCCTGCCTTCCTCTTTCCCTTTCACTTTGATATAAGAAGTATATGGGGGGGTTCCCACCCAGACATGACTAGGCATATACTGTCAAAGTATCTGCTATCTTCTATAGAGTAAGAAGGGATTTCTTCTGTAAGGCTTTCTTTTGGCTATAGAGAAGGGGCTGTATTTCTGGACATTCTGAAGATCTACCAGGCCTGGGATTCCTAAAATGGAGAGATAACTGCTTATTAGGGACAAGACTTTCTGTGTGATGACAGTTAACTAGCTTACCCACTCAGGACAGATAGTTTGTTAAATGTTTAAGTGCTTGGGTGAATGTGAAAGCAGGTGGTCCTGGCTCAAATTCAAGACTTCCTCCCTTTGACTTTTATTTTGGCTTGAGGTGTTGAGATCTAGCCCAGCAGCCTTTTTCTGGTAGCAGTTTGCTACCCAATCACTTCTTTTGCTAATTTTTCACTTAGATTGACTTCTCTCCCTGACACCATCACCGACCCCCGGTGCTGTCAAATCTGGCTTCTGTTGGGTTTCTGGAAATTATGATGTCATGTATATGAGTGCCAGATCTATGTAGTTCTGTAGCAACGCTGATCTAGAAGCACAACCTCTGCCATATGCCTGTCACTTTCATTAGGATAAATAGAGCCCCTTCGTGCAGGACCTCCTCAGACTTTGCCAACTTTGCCCATTTGAAAGTTTTCTGGATTTTTTTTTTTATTATTCTCACTCTGTTTCTTTGCTTTCATTTTTTGCACCTTCCTCTCTGCCCCCCTGCATGTCAGGAAACTCTTGCTCTGTTTGCTTATATGGTACACTGGTGAGAAAAGGCTGACCTTGTTTAAAAGGCAAGTTTCCCAAATTTGTCTGGTATGAGTATCACATGTTTATTGGGACACCCACAAAAAGCACAGTAGACACACATATCTAACCTACTCCAGACATTTAACATTTTAAATATTAAGCAAAAGTAGAGAGAATATTTAACAGTATCTGCTTTATTGATTTTGAAGTCTGCTTTCTTTTCTAATTCTCCCTTCCTTTGACAAGCAAAAATGTTACAACCCTGTTACCAATCACGGTTATGATAGACTGTTGATACTAAGGAAACATTACATTTATGTTAACTGGTTTTATTTCTAAACAGAGATTCTTAGGAAGAAAAGCCCATAACATATACATGCCACCATCACCCTACCTCACCACTTTCGTATACATCTGGCTGGATTGCTCAGAACTGGTCCTCTCTACCTGATGTCACAGCTAATTTGTTCTTCGAAGGTTGTCACTTTTAACATTAATGAGCCTGGATAAATTTTAACAGCATTTATAGTTCTAGACGGAAAGCCTGAAATTTTCTTATCAAGTATAAAAAAGGTATTTAAAGTGGAAAGACCCTCCTTACATTAGCATATTACAGTTTTCTTTCTTTCTTTAAAATAAGGAAGATACAGGAAAGACTTTTCTTTTTTTTCCTTTCTTTTCTTTTCTTTTTCTTTTTCTTTCTTTCTTTCTTTCTTTTTTTTTTTTTTTTTTTTTTTTTTTTTTTTTTTGGTCCTCTGTGCTGATCTAAGGCATGGTTTTCTCTGCCTCAGGGGCACAATATTAGGAGAGAGAAGGCCGAAGAATGCTATTTTTAGTTGAACAGTTCAGCAGATGGAGGCTTGAATACTCATATATCTGAAGGTTGAGGGGCTTGAACCATTAATTTTGATAATGTATTTAACCCTGGGAACAATCAGAAACTGTAACTCTAAGGTTACAGTGCTTTTGACCTTTAGAGAACAGAGGGCACTTGCTACAGTAAACAATATATTATATTGCTACTTATTCCAATTCTCTGCCCGTATAAATTTCAGGACCAGTTGCCATTTGCTTTCCTCAGCTATGTTAGCATTGGTCCTTCAAGCACATCAAAAAGAATGTTAAGGGAGGGGGACCAGTATAATGAGGCAGTCATATAAATATGGCCTTTAAATAGCTAAGATGTTAAATTGTTTCTGAAGAAATATTATCTCAGAATCTAAGCTCTGAGTTACTTCTTTTTTTTCCTTAATGAAAAAGTGGTTTTAATGTATCAATTAATTATATGTGGTTACTTTCAATATGATAGATCCTTAAAAGTAATTTTATTTTGTTTTGTTTTTAATTGGGAGTAATGTTGCTTCATAGATGTAGCTTATGTTAAATACAATCCCTACCATATCGTGCAAAGTGATACACCTGTCTCATGCCTTCTTATTAAATGATGCATGCTTCTCTTTAGCAAATACAGCAGTTAAATATCACACAGCTTAAGAATTTCTAATTAAAATATCTCCACATGTCAGCATATTGGTAATGTATTATTTTAATCCATTTATTTTGTTTATGAAACAGTGACATATGTTTAGATTGTGAAATATATGAGCCTTAAAAATCACTTTATTGAAGAAAATTAATTCCTACAATACTGTCTCAGTAATGTGTTCACTCACCCAGTCAGTCACTGGCGGCCCTGCCAGTCTTAATGTTGGGTAGACGCACTTACCAGTTTTATCTGCATAATGGTCTTGGAAAGAAGCAATCACAGTTCTTTTTCTTAGTGCCAAATGATGGAGTTTTTCTTTCCTTCCTTTTTTTTTCTTTCTCATTAATTCACACCTGTCCCCCCAAAACACTTTTTGTGGCTTTTTTTTAATACAATGAAGGATGGGACTGAGTATATGTATAGGGTATTCTGAAAGACCAATCAAAATTAAAAACAAGCTAGTTACCTTTTCAAAGTTAGACATAGTAATTTGTTTGTCAGCAGGGATATGTTTGGGTCAGCCCTGAGATAAAGTGACTGTCAGCAGTTATTCCTACAAGACAAGTAATTTCACTCAATGTATTACTGACAGATTGCTCACTTCTGTGAATCACCAGTGAAAACAAACTTAATATTGTTACAGACAGAGTTTCTGTCTTCATTAGCCTCAGAGAATGATTTTTATCGAGCATTCAAAGCCTACCAAGCTTTAGTTGGAACATATTTTAACAGACAAATTCTTATAATGATAGTATGGGTAGTAGCCTAAAATGAAAGGAATTAAATATGAAAATTTGAAAAATATCAATATAAGTACATCTTCACTTTTATTTGATGAGCATTATGTGTACTTTAGGGGAGATTTGAGGAAAGGAGTATAATTAGAGCCTTAAAACACTAGGAAAACCTATAAATCGTAAGTTACTCTTAAATGAAACTATTAAAGTCTTGCCAAGTTTGCAAAGATGGAGGAGAACAATTGAAGTTTTTGCAGAAGTAAATGCAAACACATATTTTATTTAAATGATATTGTCAATTTTCATGCTACAAATGGAACGTGAAGAAGTACCCATCAACCTTGAGAATGCTCTAATTCTATTTCAGTTCCAGCCTGAATCTTTATGATATTGTATTCAGATGCTCTTCTCTGGCTCATACCCTGTTTTCTTGTTTGCAGTTGTAAACATGCCTCAGTGCTTTAGAGAAACAAGAGGGTGAGTTAGTTTTTCTGGGTAAGCTTGGGAGGTTGTGACTTCTAATAGAGAGTTGAATAAAGAGTTGATTAGAGTGACCTATTACTAGCTACCCAGTGGAGAAAAAGGAATGCACTGATTCAAAGCTTGTTTTGAGGATGCCAACCATGGAGTTGTGCTTTGAGGGGAAATGCTTGCTTTTCCCTTAATCAGCCTGCCCTCACCCCCTTTGACTTAAGAGTGTGATGGAACTCGGGAATACCATTACAACTGGGAGTAGATGAGCTGTGGACTAATGGAATGAACTCCGCTTTGGAATCAGAATCTTGAAAGAGTTTCCACTGTTACTTGCTATGTTGTCCTATACTGTTCTCTAATTGCTTTTTTTTTTTGTAAAAGGGGGATAATAATCATTTTTCAGGTTTGTTGTGAATAGTAAGTGGGATAAGGAGTCATGTATTAGATTTCCAAAAAAAAAAAAAAAAATCAGCAAAATAGGAAAACACTTCCCAATATTCCAATAAGCAATTTTATTCCACCTTTGCTGCCTGAAGTACTTCTGAGGGGTGGCTCCAATCTACTAGAATGTAAGTCACTGCATTCAGGGATTTGGTCTCTTTTGTTTACTGTTGAATCCCCAATATTGCCTGGCATAGCATTTGGTGAAATGAATTAATGAATATCATCTTTGGTTGCTATCTGGGACCCAAGTTGCTCTGAAAACATTTTTCTTGGATATGTTCAGTCAGGTGCCCTGTTTTTAGTGAGGCCCTATTTCATATAAACAGATTTTTATTTTTAGGTATGCTCTTAAAAAACACCAGTATCATGTGAATCTTGATGGAGGTTAAAGAAATATAGGCAGGTCAAAGAAGGGTGCAGGGTGCCTGGGTGGCTCAGTTGGTTAAGTGTCTGACTCTTGATTTTGCTCAGGTCATGATCTCATGGTTCCTGAGATCCAGCCCCACGTTGGGCTCTGTGCTGACAGCATGGAGCCTGCTTGGGGTTCTCTCTATCCTTCTCTCTCTGCTCCTCCTCCCTCTTTCTCAAAAATAAATAAATAAGCTTTAAAAAAAAAAGAAGGGTGCAAAATATGAAGACATTTCCTAGTGTTTTGAAGTTGAACTTATATTCAGTGAAACAGAGTAAGTTTATACCTACCCACACATTGAAACATTGGGCAAACTGGATTTTCTTTTAGAAATGTGATTTTCAGTAGGTTTTAAGGTAATGCCTAAAAGTTGAGAAAGTATGGCTCTTCTCACATCCAAGCCCTGTTAATCACTGTGTTTAAGTTATGTGATTGATGGGATGCTCAGGTGTGCTCACAGAGATGGTTTACCAGGAGCCCAGAACCTTGGAATTAGAAAATTAGTGCAGTTCTCTATCTCTCTTAATGTAAGATTTCTACCAACATGCATTTAGCTCCAGCCTCACTAATTAATCTACTCAACAGGGAGCTCCCAGTGTGTGAATACTTGTATTTAAATAGATGGCTTGTAAGATGCAATGGTTTCTAAAATAGTGACAGGTATTTTTATTCCTTTTTACTTTTCACCAAACTGGAGTTTCAAAGTATTGTTTGGTTGGTATCATGTATTATGTATCTGTATGTGTGTATGTTATAAGGGGCTACCTGGGAAATCAGAAAGATGGTGTGATTCAGGATATATTGGAAGGTTTGAAAGCAAAACATTCTAGTGTTTTCAGAAATGCTTCACTCCAGTTTCCAATCATAGAATAAGTCAGGATATGCAACATTTAGGAAATTTAAATCAGAAAAAGGTATGGTGAAATATTTTGACATGTCAGGTAACAGAACAGACTGAGCAGGACAAAATTGTTTTTAAAAATCACCTTATTGAGGTATGATTGGCATACAAAAAGCTGCACTTATTTATTACATACAATTGGATGAGTTTGGAGATAAGTACACATCCATGAAACCATATCACAAACTATGCCATAAACATATTCATCACCCACTATTATTATTATAATTATTACTATTATTATTATTATTATTATTATTACCTTGTGTGATAGGAATATATGACATAAGATCTACCATCATAGTAAGTTTTTAACTATACAGTACAGAATTCTGAACCATATGCTCTATGCTATATAGTAGATCTCTGACACTTTGTGCTCTTTGACTAATACCTCCCATTCCCTCTTCCCCCACTCCTTTCAACCCCATTCTATTCTCTACCTCTATGAGTCAGACTATTTTAGATTCCTCATGTAAGTCATATTACACACTATTTGTCATTCTGTGTCTGGTGTATTTAATTTAGCATAATGTCCTACAAGTTCATCCACAGCATCACAAATGGCAGGATTTCCTCCTTTCTTAAGGCTAAATAATATTCCATTTTATGTATATACCACATTTTCTTTATCTAGTCATCCACCAATGGGCGTTTAGGTTGCTTCCATACCTTGGCTATTGTGAATAATGCTTCAGTGAACATGGGAATGAAGATACCTCTTCGAGATCTTGATTTCAAGTCTTACATTTCAGTCTTTAATCCATTTCAAGTTAATTCTTATGTATAGTTTAAGATAGAGGTCCAATTTAATTATTTTGCATGTGGATATTCAGTTTTCCCAATACCATTTATTGAAAAACTATATGTTTTGAAATTAGGAAGCGTGATAGTTCCAACTTCATTCTTGTTGGAGATTGCTGTGGCTATTCAGGGTCTTTTGTGGTTACATATGAATTTTAGGGTTTTTTTTTCTGTTTTTGTAAAAAATGCCATTAGGATTTTGATAGGGATTGCATTGAATCTGTAGGTTGCTTTGGGTAGTGTGGGCATTTTAACAATATTAATTCTTCCAATCCAAAAATATTTTAATGATATTTTAATTAAAAGAGATTGAGAAGCTACAGTTGGATGGATTCCCCTAACAGACATGCCCCAGTGGACGGACAAAACTGACCACTAGAGCTGGCACATAGTTAATACTACTCTGCCAATTTTCCTTTATCTTTTATTTGTAGAAAAGTTCATATGCTACAGATATGTATATTTGTGCAAATCCATCTAAACTGTAAATTCATGGAAATTTATAACAATTTAAGCTCTCTACACTGATTTGAAACAATCATGCTTTATTTTGACTGTTCTAGATTATTAGGATTAGGATATTAACTGGATTCTCTTACCTACCTACACACAAACTTCCAAGCCTAAATGGCACTAATAGTGGATTCTTTCCTAAATATAAATAAACCCCAAAACCTACTGTTACTCTTGTGTAGATTAAAAAAATCATTGTATATTCAATTTTTCATTGCTCCCTTATAATTGATGACATCAGTAGGGTCATCTTGAGTCAGACTGAGAGGCATTAATTTAGCTTTTTTTTTTTTTTAGTTTTATAAATACCGATATCTTTATATTTATAATTATTAAATGTGGGGTTGGCCAAATATTTGCATTTCCTTTTTATACACTAAAAAATGGAGGCAAAATAGAGCCAAATAAATTTCCCAAGACCTCCTTCCTTTTGGTCATTTGGTAAATTTAGGACTTAAATCAGAATTCTTTAATTCCAGGAAACTGCACTGAGTTCATTCCTCGTTGCATATTTCTCTTATAGCACCAGCTATGATACATGTAACCAAACTTTGATGTCGTAATATATAAATTAATCTAGACTATGATCCTTGGGTACCTTATCAGTAATGTCCCTAATGCTATTGACCTTGAGCAGTATGAACTAAAACAAAAATAAATAAATGATTGATATGCATAAAAATGTTATTGCTTAAAATGTATACATGTGTTGACTATCTCAAATTCTACAAAATGCAAACATACAGTATTCATTCAAAGCCCGTTTGAAATAGAATTGTTTTTAATCTAGAATATCCGTTTTGGGGATATTTATCAAATTCTCACTCTAATTCATTTACTCATTTAAATTAGAGTAAGAATGAAGTATTACAGCTTTTCTCTTTTAATTCTTACTACTCAGAATTACACTATTGCTTTGATTATGACTGTTTCAACGTGTTATTGTATCAAAATCTAAGGGGAGCTTATAAATGATCATGCTCAGGAAATTTGGAAAAGTTTGTATGAAAATTCAAACATAACAAATTTAATCATTCAACTATTCAACAAATAATTACTCAGTGCCTATTACATGCCAAGTATTATTCTAGACCAGTGACCCTCAGTGGGAGGCAATGTTGCCCCCTAGGGTTCAGTTGACAATGTCTGGAGACAATATTATTTGTTATGACTTGGGGATGAGGGTGGAGATACTACTGGCATCTAGTGGGTAAAGCCTTTAGGGATGCTGCCGAATATCCTACAATGGAGGGGAAAGCCCCCCACCCCAACCAACAAAAATTATCTGGTCTAAAATATCACTAGTGCTGAGTTTGAGAAAACCTGTTTTAGATATTGAGGAAATAGCAGTGAATAAAACAAAGTCCTTGCTCTCACGGAGTTTACATTCTAGTGGGGAAAGAGAAAATGCAGAAAGAAATGTATGATAAAGAGTTAGGATTGCAAATCTTACTTGCCTTAATGGAAATACCCTTCTTATCTATCAACCTATACATCTGAACCTGGATGGGCAGATTTTTAAAAACAGACTTACTCGATTGTTTATCCTCAGCTTCGCTTTGGTCTTCAAGACTAAGAATTTTATTCCAGCAGTCACTTCTGGCTAGAACACTCACAATTCTCCTCAAGCTCATCTTTTCAATTGTATTAAGCACACCATATACTCTGACTTTCAGTAAAGGAATATTATTTCTGATTATAATAGTATATAAGTAAGTCTGTCTTTCAGAGTGAAGTAAGTATGAAATTTGGTGAGGACCTGGGAATGTTCGTTAGTTTTTATGGATGCTATTTATGGAGATCCCATAGGATGAGTGGAATCATTCTTGGCAGGAAACCTGTATTTGATGTGTGAATTGGATGTTAACAAAGGAAACCTGAATTTCTTTCTAAAAACAAAACAAAATAGATATAAGAATAGTATGGATATTATTTATATGTATACAGATACACACATACAAACACACATATAATACATATTGCATTTTTTATAGTTTAATTGTATGTTATATACTATATTATTATACATTATATAATTATTAATTATATATTTAGGTTTTATAATAAGTGTGCTTTAATATTATCCCCATAGTTTAGAAGAAGAAAGTGAAGTTTCGATGGATCAAGTAACTTGAACCAGATTACTCATCTATTAAACAAAATAGGACCATAATAGATGGTTTAAGTGTGTTTTGACCGGGATTCTTTGCTTTAAACTCTGCTGACCGATATGTAGGAAGCACAGTCATTTAGATGCTTTCTTGCATAACTTATTCCCCTCTTACAATATTCAAGTGAATTAAATGTAATTTAATTAAATTACAAAAGGGGAAAATTTCAAAGTCAACATGACATTCTCAGAATCCCAGAGAGTTCATGTAGTTTCCAAATTTCCAGTTAGGTGGCCAGAAGAAACTTCAAGCCTAACAGAATTTAACAAGGATAAGAAGACCTATCATGAAATCTGAGTTATCTTATTTTGTAGTTTTCTTTTGAGGAAAATGCTTAGAATGTTTTTCCTGAATGCCATAGCTCTATTCTTCTGAGAGTTTCTGGGGCTGTCTTATAATTTCAAAGTTTTGATGAGTCTCCAGGAGTAGCTGGGGAGTGTGTCCTTGCCCATCCCTAGCCTGTGCTGCCCTCTGAGCATGTTCAGCAGGTTGCATGCCAGCAGAGGAAGCAGATGTTTGACCATACTGGAATGGAGCGCCTGCTGCATCAGGAGCTGGGGATTCCTCTTGACATCTGGCCATGGCTGGGTCGGGATGCCTGCCTCAGGCCAGGAGGCTGCTGGGGCTGTGGGGCAGAGAGCACAGAGTCTTTGCTGCTCTTTAAGCGATTAGTGCACTGAAGCAGCAATAATGTTGAATTATCGCTTGGCTGCTTTCTTCTCAGCAATCTTGGGACAATAGGAGAGTCAGGAAGGAGCCTTTACAGTAAAGTCATGTTCAGAGAGACAAGACTAATTACAGAGTATTAAAGAGCTTTATTTTAAGTGATTTAGTTTACAAATAGCTCTGGACAGTGTATGGAACTGTAAACCCAATAGCTTAAAAAGACTTCTAATTGAAAATAGCTGGTATAGAACCATTATTTCAGCAATTTTCCAGTTTTAGAGTCTGGTCAAGTTGTGCTACAGAAGATACAGCATCTGCTAAAAAGAGAAAATACACTAATACTTACAGCTATTGGGGGAAATTTTTCTAACTTGAGGGGAAGGAAGACTTTTAGGTACTGAAATATGTGCTGGCTTTTACAGTTTTACTTTATCACATTGAAAACTGGTCTCCATTTGCTACCCAGAGCCGAAACCATCTGTTACACCAATTTCCTTTATGATATGTGTTATTTAAACACAATGGGTATAGAAACAGGTAGTTTAAAATATACTTTGTGATGAACAGTTGACATATTATGTAGCTTTTCCTCTTATAGTTTTTCATTAGTGAGACCTCTGTGCTCAAGGAAGCCTTCTTATAAACAGATTATGGCCATTTGTGTTCACAGTAGTATATTGGAGAAGAACACAGCATTGCTCTCACTTAACCTCTCGTATTCTAAGGGGGTTATATTTAATTAACACTGGTGAGAGGCTGACCTGAGAGGCTGTGGAAAGTGATTGAGCTGCATTTTCCAAGCTCTGCTCTCATCAGCTGGGAGAGAAATTAAAAAAAAAATTAGAAGGTACTATTTTCTGAAATTCCCTCTAACTAAGCTGTATTTCAACGGGCCATTTAATGCTCAAATGGACAAAGGTATTACTTCAGTCATTGAATTGTATCAAACTCCTTCTCAGAGGCCCAGTTTAAAAACTCTGAAGGAAAAGTGGTTTAGCATTGCATTCTCAGTGGAGTATCACTTGGTCTGCTTAAAAAGAAAAAAAGCAAATAAATTAAAAAAAAAAAAAAAAGGCAGGAGAAATACTCACTGTCAGTAAATGGATTGAAGCATGCGCTCCAAGTAGTCCTCACTATACTGGGATTGCCGTCCAGAGTTTAGGAGTTCCTTAGCCCCCTTACAAAAAAACGCCCCTCTCTGCAGTGTGGCTGTTTACCTGCTCAGAACATTTTCTTCGCCTCCAAGCAAGTGTTTGCTCCAGGGCCCAAGGGGCAGTCTCTGAATAATGCACAGTTAAATCATTGGCTTAGATGTAACACAACCAAGAGAGAGCGAGAAGCTTTGTTGAGATTGTGGAGGCCTGGATATGACTAATTTGGGTGGAAGACCTTCTCTTCCCCGTCCATTTATCAGTCATGTTGGTAAAGAGGCATTTCTTAATCATTTTAATAAAGAGACATTTCTTAGTCGCAGAGCAAAATAGTCATACATAATTAATCTATATCCAGCCGTACCATTCCTGACTTTAGATCTACCTCTGCCACATCTCCTGATTATAAAACACTATTACCAAACACAAATATACTTTACTATGAAACAGGAAGATGACTGTATCATTAGGTGATGATTTGCCACCATGTACTGGAACAACCTTTCAGCAGCTAGATGCTGCTGAACATCAGCATGGATTGACATGTTTTCTGTCAGAAAGCAGTGCTTCTTGGTTCCTCAAGACCCCGTCAGTTAACAGAGCTCTGTGACCAGAAAAAAAAAAAAAGAGCTATGAGACCTTGAGATAACTTCCCCTGCACCTCAGTCTCCTCATCAGTGAAATGGAGATAATGATACCTCCCATATTATAAGGATTAAATGAAGTAACATAATCCAGCCACCTAGCACAATATCTACTAGACAGTAAGTACTCAATAAACATCATTTCTCTCCATACCCTTATACTTGTATCTCTCATCCATTCATTCATTCATAAAAAGAAATATTTTATTTTTAAAAAAAATTTTTTTTCAACGTTTATTTATTTTTGGGACAGAGAGAGACAGAGCATGAACGGGGGAGGGGCAGAGAGAGAGGGAGACACAGAATCGGAAACAGGCTCCAGGCTCTGAGCTATCAGCACAGAGCCCGACGCGGGGCTCGAACTCACGGACCGCGAGATCGTGACCTGGCTGAAGTCGGACGCTTAACCGACTGCGCCACCCAGGCGCCCCCAAAAAAAATATTTTAAAAAGCATATCCTACGTGCTTTAGGTACTCTCTTAGGCAAGCAAGCTAAGCAAGTTATTGACCTCTTATGGTAATAGCCTAGAGAGGAAATCAGCTACATGAGCAACACTTGAAAGTGATAAAGAAAAGATAACATGTGGCTAATCATGTGGTATATATGTATAGAAATATATTCACTTATTGGTTGACCAAGCTGGTTGTGTACAGGCTTTTTGAAATCTTTCTGTCCTAATACCTATGCTTAATGACTGCTCCTGAGTTCAAAAAGCATAAGGCCCCATGCAGTGCTCTTTAGAAAGAAGTGGTGGCCAGGCAGCAAAAAAGATACTTAAGACTGGACTTGCCACTAACCAAGAAAAAATGACACCATATTGAAAGAAAAGCCTTCACACATAGACAGTGAGACCGTAAGATTGCATAGATTTCCAGAGCCAGAAAGACCCCCAGAGGCCTTGAGGGTCAAATCCTTACTCTACCACCAGTTCCATGAGCATGGCCAAATTAATCTTTCTATGCCCAGATTCCATTAGATGGGATTAGGAGTAATACATACCCCAAAGGGCAGTTGTAAAGAATGAAAAAGAAAATCCGTATCCAAAGTTCTTTATACACTGTCAAGTATTATGTGAATCTTTTGGTTTTATATTTGAAGAGACTCAGGTCCAGAAAGATGGATTAACTTGACCAAAGCCACATACTTTGGTAGTGGCCTGGGTTAGGATATGCGGAATTGTGAAGCGACAGTGTGAAGAACTAAATTTGATTGCTTCTTTTAAACAAATTCATAAGAAACGAATTGATCAAAATTGAAGCATGGCCAAGAGGACAATATAGCCCAATATAACTTCCACCTATTCTAGGTGCAAGTGGGTGGGGTGAGTTTTTGTAGAGATATATTTTTTGCAATTGAATGTACCAACCTAATGAAGACTATCCTTTAAAAAAATATTAAGGTGTATTAAAGTATAAGACCCTGTAATAGTGATGGTAGCAGTGACAAGGCCAGAATATAAACTTGTATTAACATGAAAAAATTAAATAATTAATCTGCTCCTACATTAATTCCCCATATGTTGATGGAGTGCCTATTTGTGTAGTAAGCATGATTTGCTACTTGCAAGATACTAAGATCAAGCCTTGATCCGTGCCTTCAGAAGGCCCACAATCTAGTAGACAATGTGATAATTGTTAACATAGATGTATATCCAGAATGAAAACACTATGGGAGGAAGAAGTGTCAAGCTCTGCCTGGGGAAATATTGGCAATCTTCATGGATGGGATGGTGTTAAAATTGAATCTTGAAAAGAGAGTGGAAGTTCACTAGGTTTATGGGGCAAGGATACAGAGCAGCAGAGATAACAGAGGAGAGAAAGAGCACCCCAGACAAAGAGCAAGGATGCCTGTAGGTGTAGAAGCAATAGACAGCGTGGCACCTTCAGGAAACGACAGCCTGGCACAGGCCAGGTGTACAAGAGCAATAGTTGGTAAGATTGGAAAGGTAAGCAAGGGGTCAGATCACAAAGTGCCTTTTACGCCACACTTGGGAATTTGCAATGCATGTGGCAGACATGATTTTATTCACACCGTAAATGGTAAAGTGGTATAAGGTATAGTGTACAACTTTATGATGTGATATTCCTCTATTAATTTGATCTCTAGTTTACATTTCCCATTACACTAGATTTAATAGTTAGGGAACTATATTTGCTAAGATTCATAGTCCCTTTAGTACAATGGTACCCTGTGGCATGTGAAACTGTGCAAATAGTGTAATGATACATGCAGAATAAACAAAACTGTTTAAGATTGAAGCAAAGCCAAGGTCCAACCATTTCCTGGGGATTTGGGGAAATCTTGTAATCTGAAGTTTGTACTAAACCCAATCATATTTATCACATTGCTTCTCAGTGAATGGACCTTGATACTGTATTTCAACCAAATGATGAAGCAAGGAGCAAAAATCTATAAAGAAAAGCTATGGTTCTTCTAATTGTGCAATTATGCCCCTTTCTGGAATAATAAAATGTTCCTTGGCGGAGGTCAGGATCTCTGCCACTGACTTATTTAACAGATCCTCTTAACATCTGTCCTGCAGACTGTGCACTTTATTAGCAGACAAGAGACCCAACAGACTTTGCCTGCTGTGTCCCTTTTTCACATTCACACAGCTGTGGATTAACTCAGACTTTCCAGAAGAGGACCAACCAGAAGGGATAGTAACGTTATTGGCTGATTCTAAAAAGATGGGAAAAAAAGAGCAGAAACAAATGTTGCCCTAGTACAATTCAGTGTTTTTTAGGGTGACAATTACCAGTCTGTTTTAAAAAGGAATAAAAGCTATTTCACTAAAAAAGGAAAGTCTATTCATATCTGTGTGGGAACCTAATCAGGCTCTTGTTTCCAATGACGATGCCTCCACAGTCGCACCAGGTCTGCGACAAGAATGCTCCTTTTGTATGCCGATAATGTGGAAACGATAAAATTTCCTTTAAGAGACATATGTGTTTACATCATGAGATGTGTTATTTGACAAAATGCTTTGTTCTCCTCATATTTTCCATGCAGAGTTTCATGCTGGGTTGTTTGGCTGGAAATCTTTGATTAACTAGAATTAGTTGCTGAAATAAAATAGACACTTTTGTTTTATGAGTCCTCTTGCTGAGCTGTAAATTATAGTAAAATATATAAGGAGTGACAGAAAGAAGTGCTGATCTGAACCTCTGACCCACAACAGGCACAAAAACATAAGATTATTCCTTCAAAGAGCTGCATAGAGACATAAATATTTCACGGTCCACTCGGAATCCTGCCCTCTTAACAAACTAAAGCTGCGATTTTACATCATGTAATGAGAGTTTTCCAGAGGTGTCATGGTAGGCTTACGCAGAGTATTGAGATTCTAAAAAATCCTCCTATGTTAGGACCCTTAATGCTTAAAATTTTTCTCTGGCCAGCAACAGACCATAAAAAAAGAACAAAACAAAGTTCCTGTTCCCTAAACAAATAGCCAAGGGTGGTTTTCCTTTTACTAGAAGAGCGGCGTATTTTATAACTCTTAAGGCTTCTCAGAGCCAGGTTGGCCTTTTATTTTTTTTATTTTTTAACGTTTATTTATTTTTGAGACAGAGAGAGATAGCGCATGAACGGGGGCGGGTCAGAGAGAGAGGGAGACACAGAATCTGAAACAGGCTCCAGGCTCTGAGCAGTCAGCACAGAGCCCGACGCGGGGCTCGAACTCACGGGCCGCGAGATCATGACCTGAGCTGAAGTCGGACGCTTAACCCACTGAGCCACCCAGGCGCCCCCAGGTTGGCCTTTTAGTGTGAACATCACAGTTCTGTGAAGCAGTCTTGGGGTACCAGCCTGAAGGAATGGGCTGTGAAGGGGGACCATTAATAAAAGCAGAACAGAAACTGTTAGCCTAAACACTGTGTGTGTTCTAGAGCTTGGCTTAGGATTATTGTTATTTATTTATTTATTTATTTATTTTTGGTTAAATAACTTTATAGGATCACTTATAAGTTTTAGTTAACATAGGATCTCTTGCCAGAGCTTTGATGTAAGCAAAGCCTGCCTCACTGTTCTCAGTCAAAACTAACTGTGATGGGTGTGTTAACTCACCTTACCGTGGTTATCATTTCATAATATATGCATAGGTCATATTGTCGCGTTGTTCACCTAAACCTTACAGAATCTGGGGGCACCTGGGTGGCTCAGTTGGTCAATACTCTGTCTTCGGCTCAGTTCATGATCTCACGGCTCATGGGTTTGAGCCCCGTGTCGGGCTCTGTGCTGACAGCTCAGAGCCTGGAGCCCACTTCTGATTCTGTGTCTCTGTCTCTCTCTGCCCCTCTCCCACTCACGCTCTGTCTGTCTGCCTGTCTGTCTGTCTCTTAAAAAAAAATAAACATTAAAATAAACCTTATGCAATCTTATTTGCCAATATCTCAATGAAACTGGGGGGAAAAACCGTAATTGTTCCCAGTGATGGTGTTTCAGTGGTAGTTTGTAAATGCTTCCATGTTGCCTTTTATCATATTGTGTCTCTCTCCCTTTCTCCTTTCTGTCCTTGCTGTGAGCTCCTGAGAGGCTGCATATCTTCTTCATCTTTGTATCCCTAATATTTTTTGCTAAATTGAATGAAAATGCCAGATGTTTTTTTTTTCAGAGTAAGATGTTTAGAGTGACATCTCTTAAAGAGAATATACTGATAAGAATAAGAACCTGCAAGTATCAAGTCTTTATAGTGTGCCCTTCTTATGAGTATGTTACGTGCATTAACTCATTTACTCCATACAACAGTCTTTTGGAGTAAGTACTATTATTTTTCCCATTTTAAAGATGTGGAAATTTAAGATCCAGAGAGATTAAATAACTCTCCTTAGATTAGTTCTGACAAAAGAGTGTGCACTCTTAATCACTATGCTGTCCTGCTTCTCACAGCAACATATAAACCTTATTTTTCTAAGTGTCTTCTTTAGTCCTTTATATTAACCATTCCTTGCTTTATCTGCTATAAGGAATTTTAAAGGTGGATTATTGATATATGTATCAGTATCGTATCTAGTGACAATAAAGTGTGTTATGTAGTTATTACACAGTCTTTGAATGATTTTTACCATGGCTTCTATGGATAAGGTATCATTCCTTTCTGCTAATTAGGGAGTAAGCCATGGGTATTACTGTAGGATACAGATGGCATATTTACATACTGCAAAATATGCTGAAGTTCTCCAATTGGCAATATTAATAATTCGCAGTTCAAAAAATGACAGTTAGTGGAGGTGGCTCGGAAACAGGGTAAAACATTTATTTGAATTTAAAAAATATAGAAGAAAATAAAAAGGGAAAATAAGAAGAGGATGTTTTGTATTATTTCTTGTCGAGTTTACTTGATCACTTCAAAGTGAATTCAAAATGCATCCTTATCTCCCTCAACATTTATTACAAATGTTCATTTTAGGTTAATATTATTAATGAATATTATGTTATTAATATGAAATTTCTGTGTAATAAATCTGTGCATTTCATCATAGGTATGAATTTTGTTCACTCGCATGATTCTTATGCTCAGTCTTCCATAGTCTCCTGAGAAATTAAAAACCAAGTTCAGTTTATAAAAACACTAAAAACATTTTCATATAACAGACATGTTTATTTCCAATCAGCCACATTTGTTCTGTCCATCAATTAAAGTGAAGAAAAATGACATTTAGAAAATACTATACTTTTCTTTCATGCAATTTTATTTTCCCAAATATATATTTTTAACAATCTGAACAAAAACTTATTTTTTTCATTGCATACTTACTCATATTTATCTTCATTCTGTTGTTTTGGGGGCCTCATTACGGGTGGAAATCGAAGGGTGTAAAAGCTGAGCAGTTGTAGAATATTTTTCAAGCAACAGCATCTGGTTTCTTGGCAGTCATCATGGGCCAAGGCAAGGCAGTCCTGGCATATCTCCAGATTTTTCTGTGGGTATTGCTGAGGGATTTCCAGGTCTGCCATGTTGTTGTGATGTTGTTTCCTAGAAACCCGGAAACTCAGAATGGAGTCCGGAGTCAGTCTGGTAGTATTTAAGGTCTACATGATCTGGCCTCCTTGATACCTTTTTGACATCTGACCCATCACCCTTTTCCAAGCTCACTTTGCTCCAGCCACACTGGCATCCTTGCTGTTCTTCACACATGCCAAACACGAGCATCTCTGTGCCTCAGGACATTCACCTCTCCTTTGCCTCTGCCCTGGATGCTTTTCCAGGGTTATCACACGCCTTACTCCCTCACTTCTTTCAGGTCTCTACTCAAATGACCCTTCTTTTAGTTTTCCTGACCTACTCTATATTAAACTCCCCCTCCCTTACATTCATATACCTGGTCACTTTATATCCTATGGCACATATTAGCATCAAAGTTACACATCTGCGTGCTAATTCATCATCTTCCCCCCGCCCCCCTTACCCGAAGTCACTGCTCACTCCTGTTTTCCCAAATAGTACCTGGCCATTAGTAGCCAGCCAATAAATACTTTTTGCATGAATCCAAACCAAAATTCGCCTTTTGGTTACAAAGAAACAATGCTTTTAAATATTAGGGACCTAACATCTACTCATTTACTGAAAGTACTTTATTCAATTCAGCTTGTACTCAAATATATACACCCCCTGAAACTTCCCTGTGACTTTGAGGCTATGGGAAATAACACTTCGGTTTCAAATCCAATTTCTGGACTCCTCGATGAGTTTTTATTTCCTATTGGTAGAGTCAAGATGCACTTGTTTAAGGTTTCCCTGATGAGCCACGGTTTTGTGACTAGAGAGTTAAAGGAGCGTTACGAATGCAAGCTGTACCACTTGGAGCACATTCAGAGAACTGGGTCTCTTCAGCATTGCCTGCCCAGCTCTTGGAAACAGAAGGAAAACAGTCAAGTTCTTCCCATAATGTCGATTTACAACTGCCCTCATTATCACCTCTTTGAATATCTTGCTTCAAAAACCAAAGTACTAATTGTTTCAATGACCGAACTTTATTTCTGTAAATAAAACATTACGTATTTACATATTTTATTTGGCACCCTGAAAGATACTTGGAAAGGCAAGGAGAGATTGAATTTTAAATTTAAATTTAAAATTATTGGGGGTTGAAATTTAAAATTATTGGGGGTTGCTTTGTTTATGCTTAGTTATTTCCACTATGCAACTGTGTTCTATAAAGAAAAGCTCTTCTGAATGCATTCCAATATAATTGGTGTCATCCAAGAATGAATTCTGTTTTTTTGTGTTTTTTTGGTCTTGTTTTGTTTTGTTTTGTTGTGTTTTGTTTTTGTAGCAGATGACTGACTGGGTGCTCAACCTGATGGATTCAGAATTTTTTTTGAAAAATGTCTCCTCATGTAAGGCTAGGACCATTCACCTGAGCCTCTCCCCTTTTCTTTTTTCTTTTCTTTTACAGCTTCTCCTCTCTTCCACTTCCAGCATATTCTTCCCATTCCTCCCACCCCAGTAGCACAATGAGTTATGTCAGAGGAGCTACTCAGTGCTTGGGAAAATAGGCAAGAGGATCTTCAGCCAGGAAAACTCTTTTTTCAATTCATTTTTCTTTACTTGACATTCTTGTGCCGGCTGCAGGGGATAATGAAATGAATTAAACAGGTCCTGGCTTTCCAATGCCTTACAGTCAATGCTTGTTTTATTTTTCTTTGGTTGTTGTGGAAAGGCAAATAGCTGAAGTCTCAAAGGGGATGAAATAGGTCCACTCTCACCTGAGACAGCTTTTTGGCTCTTTATGTATATTTGCATAAACTTTACTTTAAAAAATCTGAAAACACCTTAACATGATGATAATTACCTAAGCTAATTACTGTCGTTGCATTTTAAAATCTGCACATTTAAAAACAAATATTAAAATAAAATTCTACCACATAAATTATTTTTTGGGTGCCCAATGATTATTTTTCAAATATATATAGGATACATTTCTCTTTCAATTCTGGGGGAATGGTGGGAAAACAACCCTTTTATGAAGTCCAGATCAGAAGCTCTGACAAAATGTACATATTCTATTTGCACTCAGTTCCCTAAGAGAACAGAAACAAGAAGAAAAGAGTCTGTGTGAACACTGGATGGGAGAAATAGTAAATTTGGGTTCTAGATTTCCTTCTATCTATTGCTTGTCAGTTGGTATTCTTATGCAATCACCTTCCTTCTCTAGGCTTGAGTTTTCCTCATCTGTAAAGCAAAGGGATTGGATTAAATGATGTTTACAATTCTTCCTTCTGCTAACATTGTGTTATCTGGTGTTTCTTTATAAGAAAATCAATGCATGACTTGATGAACCCACATGTTATAAGTTCAAGAAGATGGAAACAAAGAAAGAGACTTCCATCTCTGGGGATCCTTTTGGAGAGACTGTGAGCAAAGGTATAATAAGAAAAAGGTGTGGGCAGAAATGATAACAATTCCAAAAAGATAGAGCCAAGAAGAGAAATAAAGGAGTTTTAGTGATCATTGTTAACACAGCATATATTAAATATCAGGCATGATGTTAGGTGCTGAGGACACGTTAAAGAAGACTCAGTCCTTCCCTTAAGGAGCTTGGAATTTGCTGGGAGATAGAGACATTTAAAAAAAAAAAAACATTTCCATAAAGTACACAGGAATAGATGATGAGATATGGGGGGAGCACAAGGGAGACAGGGTTCAGATAAGGCCTTAAGGAGAAAGTGACTTTTAACCAAGACTCAAAACATGAGTAGAAGTATGACAAACAAGAGGGGTTAACAGAAAAGCAAAGAATATGGCAGGAGAAGTGAGAAGGTTGAGTTGGAAATTAACCCAATATGTGAGGAGTGGGTGTGGTAGCTCTTCCCTTATTCCTTCTCATCTCCTATCCCTACAGCCAATTTTCTTTGGTGTCAAGTATTAGGGGTATAGCTAAACAAGTGCCTTCTATGCTGAAAAACAAGGACTTCAGTTCTTTCCTTCCATAAAACCACAGCTATATTTCCTGGATCGTTTTGTTGACATTGGAGGTTTATGAGAAGTAAAAGTATTTGTGATCTCTTTCAAATTATTTTTAAGCTTTCTCCGTTCCCCCCGCCCTCAGTCTGTAATGACTTGTTACTGACATATTTTCTTCCCTGTGCTGAACAAGCACTAAATCATGCTGCTTAATTACCCCTGTCTCCGTTCTACCTTCTCACAGCCTCACAGCTGAACTTGTCCAGCTTTATAGCATGCCTTGCTCGGTAGGCGGGGGAATGGTCATCAGCATTGTTTTGAGAAGGTAACAAAACCCAGGATGTCCCTGGAGAACTGAGCCAGGCTTGGGGCCTAGTGTTAGGCAGCATCATTCAAGTAAATGATATTTCCTTAAAGATGCTCCCCTACCAACCCTGCTTGTCTCGCGACTCCATCATCTTCTATTGCCCTCTCCAACCCCCGAGTAGTGTGTTGTATACAAGAACAGAATCTGAGTTATCCAGGGCCAGGGATCTGGGGTTCCCAGATATTATGTGGAACCACAGCAGGTGGGGTAAATATAAGGGTAGGGGTTGAAATTTCAGTAGTGCCTATTGAATCTGTTTTTATAGAGGAGCATTTTCCCTTCTCTTCCTTTCTTCGTTATCCACCAATAGGCTAGTTATATTTGAGGGGAAAATTTTTTTTTTCTTTCTCTCTGGGCCAGATTCCGACAGGCCACTTTAAAATGCCCTTTCTAATTGAAATGACAAAACACAGGAGAATTTACTCCAAAGAGAATCTGGTGTGTGAAGTTGTGCCTGCTTTTTTACTGTTGGTTTCCATATACTGGAGCATACTGGTGCCAATTTAAAGCCCCTGTCAATTTCCATTTGTATCAAGTTCCCCTATTTCTACCTATATTCTGCATAGTTCTTTTTACTTTATCAGTCTCTTCAATATGTGTCACTAGGGTATTTCAAGTGTCTTCTATTATGGCTCACAGATCAGTTGGAGAAGGGAGCTGTTTAGATAAAAATTGCGCCCCTTGCTCCTTCAAGGTGGCTGGCTGGTGGTACCATTAACCCTTTCTGTATGTGAGGGCTGTGAAGTGCCATTTTAGAAAAAGTCACTGCAAGACATCTGGAAATATAGTTTGCTATTTGAGAACTCAGAACAGCAGCAACATCAGAATCTCTCTTCTCCTTGGACAATGATTCTTGTCTGTGGCTAGGAACAGGAAATGGGTTTCATTACAATTCACTGTAGAGCTTATGTAAAGCACATGGACTTTAAAGTAAGACTGACTCTATAAAATAGATAATAATTCCCATTTTCTATAATTATTTAGAAAACTAAATAAAATAATAAATGTTAAATACCTAACACAGAACCTGACTGAGTTAGCGTACAATATATGCTTGTTGAATTCACACATGAATGAATGAGGGTGATGACTGAATGGCAGGATGAGTGGTTATGTGGTTATGTGAAAATCATGCGATTATGAGAATATGAGCCTTGCACCTTTTTTCCGATGGGGTTCTCCATTGGAGAGCTTACATGATTTTATCCCAGAAAGCAGGTATATACATGATACATATGTATACATATATACACACATTTATGTATGTATAATGTATATACCTATATATGTATATTTCATATTATGTTAAGTATTAGATACACTGACACCACTCATAATTTGACGTGAATTTGGCTGTACGGGGCAAAACGTGCCTCTCTTTCCAAGTACAATAGTGTTATAAGATGACTCTGACAAAATACATTTTTTAGGTCCTGGCCATAGACTGGTGTATCTACTTGAAGACAATCAAGAATTTCAGGGGCGCCTGAGTGGCTCAGTCAGTTAAGCGTCCAACTTTGGCTCAGGTCATGATCTCACATTTCATGGGTTTGAGCCCCACGCCGGGCTCTGTGCTGACAGCTCAGAGCCTGGAGCCTGCCTCAGATTCTGTGTCTCCCTTGCTCTTTCTGCCCCTACCCCATTCACACTCTGTCTGTCTCTCTGTCTGTCTGTCTGTCTCTCTCAAAAATAAGCAAACACAGACACACACACACACACACACACACACACACACACACACACAAAGAATTTCACCATAAGGCTGAGTTTGGTAGGACCTACTGTTTTGTGTTGAATGTAAGTGGCCCTAGTTATTAAAGTGTCACTAGGATACAAATGCAAGATAGGTTTTTTTTTGAAGGCTAGTCTCAGGACACAGAGGTCTAGAAATAGTATTAGAGGTATGGATTTATGACATCTTCATAGGACTTCCTTAATCCAATGTATTTAAAAGATTCGTCAATAAGTTGGTGGTAAAGCATAGAAAAGATTCTTTGTGTCTTGGCTTTAATTCATTGCTTTTTCTAGATACTTCTTGTTGGGGGGAATAAAGTCTAAAATGATTCATGTGGCCTTTAAGACTCTACCCCTCTCTTAGGGGCGCCTGGGTGGCGCAGTCGGTTAAGCGTCCGACTTCAGCCAGGTCACTATCTCGCGGTCCGGGAGTTCGAGCCCCGCGTCGGGCTCTGGGCTGATGGCTCAGAGCCTGGAGCCTGCTTCCGATTCTGTGTCTCCCTCTCTCTCTGCCCCTCCCCCATTCATGCTCTGTCTCTCTCTGTCCCAAAAATAAATAAACGTTGAAAAAAAAAATTAAAAAAAAAAAAGACTCTACCCCTCTCTAGCCTCTTGTCATGCCACTGTACCCACACTTAACCGTCCTTTCATGTTGGCCCTTTTTTAGTATCTTGAAAACGTTACTTTCTTTTCTACCCCAGGGCCATAATAATCAATGTTTCTTTTTTCTGGAATGTTCTTTATAACCTTTCCTCCTGGTTAATTCTTACTTAAAGTGTTATTTCCTTGGAGAAGCGATTTTGATTCTCCAGACTATGTTAAATGTCTTTGTTAGATGGTCTTTTGACATTCTGTATTTTTCTTTCTCAGCACTTAACCTGAACATAATTCACAGTTACTGTCTAAGCATTTATTTAATATCAGGTTTTCTTTCTAGCTCCATTAAGGTAGTAACTGTTTTCGAGTTGCTTGCTGTTGTACCTCCAGTGTTTAGCATAGTGTTTAGTTAATAGTAAGCATTTGATAAAGATTTGTTGTTGAACAAATTCATCAATGCTGGAAATGTACTCGTGATGTGCAGAGGTTGGTTCATCATATAGCCATTTCTACTTTAAATGGTAATGTTGGAATGAGAGCCAAAGTGTTCTTCTATTATCTAGTTATATCATCTTGAGCGTGATACTTCTCTTCTCTAGTCCTCCTCTCATCAGAAGAATGAGGAGGTAAGACTAGACTAAATGATCTGTGAAGGCCCTTTCAGTTCTAGATGTGAAGTATGTCAGTTTTCAGCTTACCAAAATCTTAATAATGACTACTTTATTAAAACTGAACTAATACTAAAGGTGGAATATTTCTGCCATAAAATAGTGAAAGCATTTCTTAAAGTGCTCCAATAAAATCTGAGTGATTTTATAATTTTGAAAAATATTTAGCTAGGCTCATTTTTACATATATGCACTGCATGACTTTTATATATCTTGGATAAAGAAACAACTCAATATCCCAAACAATCACTGAACATTTTTCAAAATTAAAATGGAAAAAAAAGTCTATATTTACAGAAATAGTCTTCACCAAAGTTTAAATGTTTATGGGACTCTGGCTAAGTCTGTTATAAGCTTTACTACAGTGTTGGTTTTTTAAACCTCAACTGTGTTTGGAAATGAATATTCATTATTATCATCATTGTGTCTGTGAACTATGATCTCAGAATCCTATGACATTTTTGTAAACTCTTGCGTAATCGTTAACCAGAGCTTAACCCTTTCCTTTCCCAAACCATTAGTCTGCAAAGGACTTTTCTAACTAAAGCTATTTACTTGGATAACTAATATTTTCTGTTCTTTCAAAAAGGATGTGGTATCATTTAGAGAAACTTTAAATTTATAAGTAAACTAAGAAGAAAAATCAATACCACCCCTCAGTTGCTGCTCAAGCAGTAGAATTTGTGTTAGAAAAGTTTAAGACAGGTGACTAAAGCCAGCAGTTATTAAAAAAGCTTTCTAGTCAACGTTTTAACAAATGACTTCAAAAGAATCATTTCTTTTGAAACAATGTAATTTAATTTGGGCTGGGCTTATTTTCTTTTATTTATTTATTTATTTATTTATTTATTTAATTTATTAATTAATTTATTTAATTTATTTTTGAAACGCAACACCATAACATTATTCATTATGTATGATAAATATAATCATGTACTACTTCTTTCGCCTCATTTTTAGAAAATATCTCTCCTTCTTAACATCCAGTGATTTTATATAGTATGTTAATTCAAAAATATTGATTGGTTATCTCTTATTTGCAAGGTACTATTCTCTCTTCTTGCCCTCAGAAATAATTAGGTTGATCATGACTTCGATAAGCTTACAGTCTATCAAGCATGATAAGACATATATACACAACTAAGCACAGGTTTAAAAACAGTGGTAAGTGCCACAAAAAAAGGTGCATGTCAGGTGTTAAGGATCTATATCTTACATCTTCTCCAAAACTATATGCCTATTCCAAGACTTTGAAACCTCCACAGCTCCTAAAACAGAGCCTTGCATATAGAACATATTCAATTAGTGTTAGCTTAGAAGATGAGCTATCTTTGAAATCATTTGGCAAGCCTATACCTATTCAATGAACGACATTTTTTTTACCCAGGTCAGATCTGCAATCTTCAGTCTGAAAAGCATGGTACTTATATCTAAAATTATACATTTTGTCAGACAGACTGTGAACATTTTTATTTTCATGAGTGCCTTCTATCTTTACATCATATTCTATTTTCTGTTTTTTTTTATTTCGAAGCTTATTCTACTAAATCTTTTCTGATCTCCTACTGACCAGTTTACTCAGCTCTATAAATTTTGTGGTGTGTGGAGATGCCCCTTCTTGCTTCTACTGTATCAGTGATGGCAGCTCACAAGGAACTCTGAGGAACCCCAAGTCTGAGGAATCTCAGTGTTTCTGGGGTCATTCCTCTCATAGGTACAAACCAGTAGAGAGAGATATAAAATAAATGATTATCAAAGCTTTAGAGGAAGCAATTAACATTATTTCTAAAAAGCGACTATCTTGTTCAAGCTGAAGGATTTCTGAATTTAGTCAGCTTTTAAAAAAATAGATTTGTTCCCAGGGATTTTTTTTTCCTGTGTTTTTTTTTTTTTCCACTAGTTGAAGTTCCCTGGAGGACTCAAGATCGTCTGATCTTGTGAATTATTGAGGTAAAATGAAGGCATAAATGATGCTTAAGGACTCCTGCCTCTCAAAGATTTCATGACTCTTTAATACTCAGTCGTAGGGCACGTTAGTCATGATACTAGATACCATGTAGCCAACACTGTCTCAGCTCTCAACCATCTTCACTCCATTCAATACCAAACTTTTCATCAGTGGCTTTATCCAAGAAGCAAATTTTCAGAAGCTTCACTTGCCCCTCTTTTGAAGACACTTGGCTGAATTTCAAAGGAAAAGGATACCACAGAGTAAAAAGGAAATAGAAGAGGCAGCCTTTTCTCCCCCTAAGTTCTAGCAGTTTGACTTACTCTTACTTGTGAATTTTTCTTGCCACTGAGTCATTGCACATACAGAATTATGAAACTTTAATTTCTTTAGAGGCTTGTTATATTAGAAAAATTGTTCCAAAGAAAGCAACAATCATGACATAAGCACATCTGGCTCTTGCAAATTATTCTTTATTAAGCTTTCATTTAATTACATGTGCTGAAAGGTCTGTTTTTGATTACTGTAATTTTTTTTATTTGTCCATCTGAATGATAGTAATGCTGGAAATTACATACAAACCACCTGTTTTTTTTTCCCCCTTACTAATATGACAAAGTTTGAGCTATTTTCTCTGTGGTTGATGAACTAGGAAGCTTATTTATTATGATACACATAGGACTGTCAAGGTAATGGCTTAATCTTGATTATAAGAAGAAAAGAAAATATTTGAATGGAGTTCCCAAGCATTAAATAGTGTGAAGACTGAGGCATCTGAATTCTGGCTAACTATAGAAGATCAACACATTCATTTATTATCAATTTCAACCAAAAGCTAATAAAACAACAGTCAAGGATTTAACATCCTGTGCTAGGAAAGAGAAGTTTCATTTCATTTCATTTCATTTCATTTTTTTGGTCACAAATCTGGCTATATTCTCTTGAGGATTATTTTATATGCTGCCTAGAAATAAGACCCCAAGAAAACAATGCCTGCTGTTGGGCCTGGGGATCTTGAAGGCAGCATTCTTATCATCCGGAAGGATCAGCATCCCCAGAGAAGCTTGGTCAGTATTAAATAAGAACAGTGTTCTTCCAGGAATCCCTAGGAAAGTTCAGATTAGTTTCTTAGTTCATGAATATTAAAATTGCATGAATGGACATATTGACATTTAAAGAACTTTTTATAAAGATTTTAGGCACTAGAAAGAACCGTAGAGACCATTTAGTCAAATTCCTTTTTGTACTGAAGAAATTGAGTTCTAGAGCAACCGAATCCTTTGTTCACGTTCATCAAGTTACTGCTACAAGCACCAGGAACAAGACAATGGCTCCCATACTAGTACTCTTTCTTTATATTATTTGGGCTCTCACATTCCCTTTTTAAAAGATAGTGAGAGAGAAATCACAAGGTTGTCAGGGGAGTAGTTATGTAACAACACGGTAAGTTTTGTTTTTGTTTTTTGTTTTGTTTTGTGTTTTTTGAAACTCAATTTCGGCTGCATCTAAAGAGATAATGTTTGTCTCCCCTGTTTTGCAGCAGCTCTATGCCGCTCAGCTGGCCAGCATGCAGGTGTCACCTGGAGCAAAGATGCCATCAGCTCCACAGCCACCAAACACAGCAGGGGCAGTCTCACCTACCGGGATAAAAAATGAAAAGAGAGGGACCAGCCCTGTAACTCAAGTTAAGGTACTTGCTTTGCAGGATTGTGAAAACAGTTTGGAAAACAGCTTCACAAGAAAAGTAGTGAACCAGGCTGGGTTGGGAATAAGCAGCAGGAAGCATAGCAGCATAAAGGAAACCCAAATGCTTCTCTTTATGGTAAATTTCATGATTGAGCACTGAGAAACAGGTGTTTCCCTTTTGATAACAATAGTGCCATATTGTGAGCGCTTTACCTAAATCTGCAAACTCACTTCTCAAGAGTTTTCCCCATTTGGATTCTGGCTTTTATTTTTTAATGTTCATTGGCATGAATGGCCATGGTTTTATTACCAGTCTTTCTCATAGATTTGTGACACTTTCTCTCTAAGTTCCTGAAACAGGTGGGAGCCAACTTACAGTACCGGAAAAGGAGGTTCTCAAAACTTTAGATTTTAAAAAGGGGGACAGAAAAGAATCTAGTGCTGGGCCTTATATGGTTTGTTGATAAAGGACTGTCCTCTGAAAACATTTATAAAATGGGCTCTGAGGAATGAGTGGTATCATTATCTATTCATGCTTTGATGCCCGGTAGTTGTGAGAGGATATGCAGGCTCTCCCAAGTTATGGCTGGGACATTGATAGATGCCTTTCCTCACTAATTTTCAGTGTCTTAAAATGTGGCACCCAGGAGGTACTTGGCGACAGAGGGAAATGGATGGATGATGCGCTCCAACTTTGTGCTGCAGCTGGTACCTATAGGTGGTACTGGTTGGTTTTTATAATATAGTTCAGGGAGACAATTGTTTTGTATCATTGACTTATCTACTCGGAGGGATACGCCAGCGCAGATGTATTGTTATAATGTGCCCAAAGTACTACATTTGGAGAAATTTTGCAATTATTAAATTTTCACAAGGAAACATCTAAGGCCAACAAAAAAGCATCAAATGCTACAAAGCCACTGAAAATGTATTATTTTTCCATAATGTTTTTGAGTATCTCAAAATTCCTGCCTGCAATTTTGAGATACTCCACATTTTGAGTATCTCAAAATTCCTGCCCAAAGGAATTAATTTAATGCCACCCATGCTTTAAACTCTCCAAAGACATAGATGAACATTTATGCTTTGTTGTTAGAAATACTGAGATATAACAAGAGCAGCTTACATTTAATAAGATAGCATTACTTACAGAAACAAGCTACCTATTTTGTGTTCCAAGAGTTTCTGTTTGTGAATAAGAGAACGCTACAACTCAAACCACAGCACTTTGTTTAATTGTAGTTGTTAGAGTATGAACTTATCAGACGGTATTGACTTGAAGTATTGAGTATTAGATATTTTAACATGAAAAAGTCACTTTATAAGTGAGTTGGCCAAATGGAACTGCACCAAACCAAGTCTTTACTGGATGAGTAAAATGTTCCCTGGTTAAATTCAAGTTTACATCTGCTTTTACCATTCCAGCTTTGTGGGCCAACTGAGTTTTATTACTCACTTGACCACATGCAAATTCTTAGGGAGTTCTCTATATAATTTGACTTGACTATATTTTATGTTAATAACAAAGGAAACATTCCTTATACTTATTAGATTGTTTGTTGTATGTGTGGGTAAAAATATATAGACCAAGACATAAAGCAAATGTTTTAAATTAAAAAAAATAAAAGCTTCTGCCTACTAATGAAGAAGTTCTGAGAATAATCTCATAATTTGCTAATTGAAAGCATTATGGTCACTAAAATGTTTCTGTCTATAATCATTGCTTTCCCTCTGTATATAACATGACCACATGACACGAGGCATAGTTTGCTGAAGGTAACAAAATTAAACATAGATCATCTTATTGTACCTTCTTTCCCTGAGAGTTTTTATCTACAATAAATATCAATATTGGAAATCAGAATGTTTTTGTTCAGATTTCAGTTCTACCACTTTTACCACATGTCCCTTTGGACAATTTGCTTAACTTCTTTCAGTCTTAGTTTTCTGCTTTGAGAAATGGGAGTTAATATTATTATGAGTCTTAAGTCCTCTCGCACATAGTGAGTGTTTCATTAATGTTAGTATAGCAGTGATCATGATGATGATGATCTGATGGTAATAAAGATGACGGTGGTGGTGGTGGTAGCGATTATAATTGAAGCATCTAGTTGTGTACCAAGAGAGCCTAACAAAATACCTGGAGGATTTCCATTGTCAGCCATAATGGAGCAACAGGGATCGGATTTAGTCTTCCAGCTTAGGTAACTGAAACACAGGACAAGATATATAAAACAATGATTTTCAGGTATTTACGATAGGAATATAGGACACTGATTCCTGAGAAAAGAGAAACAAATGAGAAAAGTACTACAGTTATTCCAGTTTACTGTCAAAAGGTTGTTTATAGGTAAGAGTGCAAGGAGGGATACCCACACGGAACACGGCAGCTCCCTGAATAGAGACGTAGAGTTCAGAGTTTTGGGATGCCAAGGTAGGTAAGAATTTGTGAGGTAGAGTACCAGAGAGGAGAGAGCTGCACAGAGGGAGAGAGGACTGAAAATCTGTAGGGGATTCTCCTGTATTTAGTGGAGTATTGATCATCATATGCATACGAAGAAACTCTCTGAGGCCAATGAAAAATACCAGATGTAGCAGGCAAAGCTATCACAAGGTTCACAGAGCACTGAGAATGGGTTTGTATTCCCATTAGCCAGAGTGGAAAGATCTCCTGATGCATGGGGTATCAGGTAGGGTTCCTCAGAAGGGTGTTACCTCAGTAATGGGACCAAATTATCCCTAGATTAATGGCTGCTCTGAACCTGCCTAACAAAGCTTAAATGCAAGCCTAGAAAGGATCAAATTTTTCTGTGTCTCAGAACATGTGTCTCAGAACAAAGTCCAAAATATTTGAAAAATGCCCAAACTCCAACACCCAGAACTGTAAAATTCACAGTGTGTAGCCTCCATTCAATAATTACCAGGCCTTTGAGGCACCTGGGTGACTCAGTTGGTTAAGCATCTGACTTCAGATCAGATCATGATCTCACAGTTCACAAGTTCAAGTCCAGCGTGGGGATCTGTGCTGACAGCTTAGAGCCTGGAGCCTGCTTCAGATTCTGTGTCTCTCTCTGTCTCTGCCCCTTCCCCGCTTGTGCTCTGTCTCTCTCTCTCAAAAATAAATAAACATTAACAAAATAATTGCCAGGCTTTTATAGAAGCAAGAAAATATGAACAATAATGAAGAGAAAACTCAATCAATAGAAATAGGCCCCCAAATAGCACAGATGATAGAATTAGTAGTTAAGATGGTAAAAACAGCTACTACTACAACTTTGCCAAATGAGAAGGTAGGCAAATCTTCCCCCTAAACACACCCATAAAATTTATGTCAAGCTAAGGGCATGCTGTGAGAACCAGTATCGGGCCTGCCACGGTGACAAGGGATTTGATGCTTCCCATGCCCAGTGGCGTTGTTGGTGGAAGTGGCAATTACTGAGCTATGAAAATAAATAGAGCATATTCAAAGCTGAAAAATAAAAGATATTATAAACACCACATGTTTAAGAAGATAGGAAAATATGAGCATTATAAGGCAAGACATGGAACACATACATGGAATGTCTGGAGATAAGAAATAGTTTTTGAGATGAAAACTATACTGGATTAGTACTGATGGGATTAGTAACAATTAGATATCACAGAAGAAAAGATTAGTGAACTTGATGATGGAATGATGAAACTATCCAGAATGAAATACATAAATAAAAAAAAAAAAGACTATCAGTGCTGTTGGACATCAAATGACCTAGTATGCTCCTAGAGCCCCAGAAAGAAAAGGAAGGAACAGAAAAATATATTTGAAGAAGTAATGGCTAAAAATGTTTTAACATTGAAGAACACTTTGAACTCAGATATCTAAGAATCACAGTGAACCCCAAATAAAAGAAACATGGAGAAAACTAAATATCTAGCATATAAATCACTATTATTTAGAAAGGAGTGAAGGAACTAGTCTAAATATCCTTTGAGTGTAGAGAAAAGAGAAATACATTGTAATGAAGCATGTAAGATGTTTTTGACGTGCATAGTAGATATAACTGTGTTTCCTGAGACCTATCCTCCGTGTAGATATAGATAAATGTACATCACAACAGATGTACTGGATTATCTATTTCCTACCAAGACAAAAAGAAAATATTCACTATGTTTTTGAGTGACTTATTTTCTCTGATAGTTTAATAGAAAGAGCATCTGGGATTTGGAATCCAGTAAAGTGCAATTCAAGTGCTGTCCCTCCACGTATGGCTTTGGACAGTGATTTTATCACTCTGACCCTTCCTCCTCTGTCAATTTAGAATAGCACTCCCCAACTTCATAGACTTATTGCTAGTTAAAGGAGTGAATATGTGTGAAAATGTCTAGCACAGTGCCTGCTGTATACTGGCTTCTCTGTGCATGTGATTTCTATTTTCTCTTTCTAATCTTCTTGAGTAGTCTGTTCTGGTATCTTTTTTGTCCCTCCCCTTAAACAGTGACCATTGATACAGGAAGAGACCATAGAGATCAGCTAGAATCAGGCTCTCTTTTTCTACCAATGAAGAAATTGAACCCCAGAGAAGTCACATGTTTGCCAACGGGGAGGATGTTCTGTTTCCAAGCTCTACTGTGTGCTTTAAAAAATGGCATTAAAAGCAAGTTCTCTGTGCCTTTTCAGAAGCAAAACAGAAGTTAACATTTGCCAACAATTTTTATCTTAGAGCACAGTAATATAGATCTTAAAACTGAACATTTAAATGAACATGTTTATATTACAACTAAATTTCTAGAATGATGGACGTGTTGTTATGTGTGTTTAACGGCAGGATAAATGAGACAAAATAAAGGCAGGGAGCTTAGCTTTCAAGCTCCTGGTTGCACTAGAGTTACAAGCCAGATATGTGAATACTGTGCTTGGTATAGAAGGGCAGGCATCTTAAAATAGACACTCTGTAAATATGTGTAGCAAAGATTATAAAGAAACATCACTTTAGACATGAAAAATAAATTACATATAGCATGGTATGTAAAACATAATTATAATGTGTGCTTGCTCTTTGCAAAAATTAATTTTAAACATGAATAGAGACCAGAATATAGACCATGAGGCGTGTCCACACCCAGAAAGCCACATAGAAGCCATGCTGTGGCATGCGGCTCCCTGGGCAGAGGCCCAGGAGAGCAGAAGAAGCCTGTGTTTCCATTTTTAAAGTACTTGCAATTGTTTGATTTAAAATATATATTAAAAAATTAGCTGCAGAGCCTATTTATAGTTGCAGGAACTTTTCAGAGAGAATAACACAAAAGCACTACAGAGCTGCTGAAATTTTAAATAATTCTTTGTAAATGCCCTAGGTTAATTTAGATCCTTGAAAACACATTAGGAAATTAAGCTGTAATGTGAGCTAATTCAGATTTTAATTTGGCAAAAAGAATGATCCAACTACACAGTTAATGTAAATAGAAGCATAACACAGGGAAATTAATGAGGTTTCCTTCCGATGAATCTTCAAGGAGGTAGATAATTAGCTTCTTTTGTTATTATTGCAGGAGAATGTGGCATTGTCTCTGAGGTGTAAAATAACTGTGGCTTACTAAGTGATAATGTGCTTCATTTGTCTTCTTTTTTAATAATTATTTATGTTAAACTCTTGTAGGACGAAGCAGCAGCACAGCCGCTAAATCTCTCTTCCCGACCCAAGACAGCCGAGCCTGTAAAGTCCCCAACATCTCCCACCCAGAGTCTCTTCCCAGCCAGCAAAACCAGCCCCGTTAATCTGCCTAACAAAAGCAGCATCCCCAGCCCCATTGGAGGAAGTTTGGGAAGAGGATCCTCTTTAGGTAAATGGAAAGGTCAACAACAGGAAGAGATGTATGAATTGGGTAAAAATGAAGCAGACCTGTTCAGTGCTGACTGATCCCTGTTTCCAAAGTGTTCCTTAGTCCAGGGGACGGGGGTGGGGAAGTAAAATCCTTTCTACTAAAACATAACTAACACCTTTTGGTGTCTTGGAGTGATTAGAACTTTTGGAAAAGTCATAATATAAATCCTGCTGGGATGGGATATTTAGATGCTGATGAGTTAGATCTAGCAAATCAGAGACTTGGGGATTTCTGTGTTTGGTTAGTGCTTTGCCGCTGAAGCAACTCTAGGCAGACGAGAGTGATCAAGAAAACTCCAAGGGCCTAAAGGGACCTGACCTCCAAGCTGCCTGCTAAAAGTCCCAAGTTTCTTTGAAGCTTTATATTTTCTTTTTTAAATGTATGTGAATTTTACATCTTATTCCTTATTAGTTTTGCTTTAAAACAAATGTGAATGACACGCTTCGATGGCATAATATGAAATAAGATTGGTATCTGATAAGATATGTCATAATGATCCTCTGGTTTCTTACACTCTCTGATATATTGCCAAGTATCTCTAGGGACATTCATACCCCAGTGAGAAGTATAGAGGAAAAACATGAGTTTTGGCATCAGACAGACTTGGACTCAGAGCCTTCACTTACTCGTTATGTGACCCTGCGAAAGTTATTTAATATTTGTGAACTCAGTTTCCTAATCTCTTAGAGGGGAATATTATTACCTAGCTCATAGGTTGTTGTGAGAATTAAGAGAGAAAAATGCATATAAAATGCCTAACAGTGTCTGACACCTAGAAGTCATGTTATTTAAAAAGACTGGACTGAACCAATACCAACAGATTTACATACACATGTGGAATGAAACAATAAATGTAAAAGCATTTGTCAGTAGCAGAGTGCCAAATAAGTATTAACATGTTGTTACTAAGCCTCTTCGTTTCTGTAAGATACAGAGATTCCAAGGGATTGGGGACTTAGATTCTTCACATTACCTTCCTTGCCTTATTGAGTCCCAGAGCCTGAAATGCTTGTTATAATAAACAAAATAATATGTAAGTGTAGTCATGTGCAGTTTAAAAGTCATTTTTGCCTACATATCTCATTTGATTTTTCATAATAATCTTATGTGGTAGTGCATTATTACCCTCATTGTATGATAAAGTAAACTGTGATTCTTACAGGTAAAATGGCTTGCTCACAGCCAGGTAGCTATTAATTAGTAAAGCCAAGAAGACTAGAATCTGGGCCCTCTCACCTGAGTTCTATAAACTCAGTGCTGTTTTATGTGAGGTCACAGTTGGAGTGTTTGCTGCACTGTGCTGGGGTTAAGTGAATCTTCTGATGGTGAGACATAATTTTTCCTCATTCAGATTTGGGACATTAGGATTCATACAGCAGCCTATTCTCATTTTGAGTCAGAGTGCCTCCTCGAGGGGCCAGGAGGTTTTCACTCCAAGTCAGTGATACTCGTGTGGGAGAGAGAAGTGAGTCATTTCCAGCATGTGAATATGGTTGCTGGATTGTTGGAAGCTTGAGATAAGGAAAAAAAAAAAGCCAACTTAAGGATAAATCCTAGGCTTGATCTTGAAATGGCCTTTCCATAGTCTAATTCTGAATTTTGTTTGGAAAGTATTTGCTATGTATACTGAGCATCATGAGGGACAAAGGAGACTATGTCACAGGCCCTGCTCTTATGGAGTTTATCCTTCAGCAGAGCATATTTCTTGGATCATGAGCTAGAAATAGGCTGAAGCAATCACAATTTTGTCCAGGCAATATTGGATAGAAATGTTTTGTTTTGTTTTTATCAGAAGAGTTCCAGAGCAAAATATAATGGGTTTTCTAAATCCTAACAAGTGATTGTTTGACTTTTAAATAATTTTCTATAGACAGCCTTGGGAATTTTTTCTAAACGCATTCATATGCACATGTATTGCACACACGTAGAGGCGTGGCATAGGCTTGACTCTAGTCTGGTTCTCTCTGTTCTGTCTGAGGTGTGTGCATGCATATACACATACATGTGCTATGAAATGTTCATACCAGGATACAAACAAGTGGATCGCATTAAACTTTACCATAGCAGCTGCAATCTATCAGCAAGCAGTTGCCCTCTTTCTGTCTAAAATTGGAAAAGCTTATATAAAGTATTAATTTTAACCTACAGTAAAATAGAAGCCATGGAGGAGAATTAGTTTAATTTCATTTTTCCCCCTCCGAGTTGCATGGAATATAATGAAAGTAAATATTTATTCTCACTGTACTTGGAGCTTTGTACTGATGTGAAAACCATTCCCACACATACAGCCTCGCTATCACGAAAACAGGGAGCTGAGAGCAGTGGGTGTTCGGTTGGGGGTAGGGAATGGGTTGTCATTCTCTTGGTAAATAACTGAGGCAGCATGATGAGTAGAATGCTTCATTAACCAGCCAGTGATTGGGGAATGGGGAGTGCAGTGTATTCCTTCCCGCCTCCTCTCTCCTGCAGTGGACATATGAGCACACAGATAAAGATGTCACTAATGTACACATGTAGCCTCACAGAATTTGTTTCTGCTAGGCCAGAGACAGCTCTCTTGCATTAGTATACCCAGGGTAACAGGCATCCTGCACAGAGATCTCTGTACCTGTCTCTAACCCCTTCTTCCCGACTACTCCCCATCTAATTGGTAGATGTAGCCAGAAGACAGACAGACACACACACACATACACACACACACACACACACACACACACACACACACACACACAATTGGAATCTAGGAACCCTCATCTGTGAGGAGGTGGGACTGGAGTGCTGGGGTATCCTCCAAGGGCTAAAAACCCAGCACAGCTTGGTTTCCCTGTGGTCTATGTATAGTATTGCAGTTTTCTTAATAACAAACATACCCTTTCTTTGTCTGGAGAATGCAGCATTCTACAGGGGATTGGATAGTGGCAGTATTTTGTTAGCATCTAACCTGATAAGCTTCTAATAATGCATCCTGTGTGTGCAGATATCCTGTCCAGTCTCAACTCCCCTGCCCTGTTTGGAGATCAGGACACAGTGATGAAAGCCATTCAGGAGGCTCGGAAGATGCGAGAACAGATCCAGCGGGAGCAACAACAGCAACAGCCACATGGTGTTGATGGGAAACTATCCTCCATGAACAATATGGGGCTGAACAACTGCAGGAATGAAAAGGTAAAACTTGCTTCCCTCCTTCACTGGCTCTGCTGGACCCATTAGCTCATTCTCCTCTGGCTCTTTCCAGGCAGCCAAAGATTTGGGCTTCTAGCTTGAAGGCTTCAACGTTACTGCTGATGAACAAATACACCCTTTCCCACTTGCTGTGGGGTTGCCTCCCATGCACCCAACCTGGCACCCAATCTACCTGCCTATTGGTATCTTTCTGTCCCATTACAAAAGATTTAAAATATTTTGTAATAAAGGGAATATATGAGGTTATTAGAATAGGAATAGACTATCTGAATATATAAAAAGAAGGAAGAAGCATATATGCTCAGGATGAAGGCTACTCTTTACTATGACTCACCATTGAATTTATTGCTAAGTTCCCTATCCGCCAGGGCAAAAAATTAAAGTAGAGCAACTTTCACAATGCATTCATTTATTTTTTGATTCAACAAATTATGTATCAAGTGCTTATTCTGTATTAGACACTGTTCCAGGCACTGGAGATACAACAGTGAACAAATCAGACAAAAATCCCTGCTCTCATTGAGCCTACACTCTAGGAGAGCAAAGACCATGAGGAAATTAAAAACTACGTAATATAATGTCAGTAAAGTCAGGAGGTGAATAGATGCCATGAGAGAAATAGAAGTAAGTTAAGGAAGTAGGGAGTTACAGGGTTATTCTTTTCGATGGGGTGGAATGGACTTTGAGGAAATAGCACTTCATGGAGACCATGATGGTGTAGGTGATGTGATGAGTCAGAGGAAAAGGATCTAGGCAGCAGGAATGATAAGTACAGGGACCTTAGAGTATAGGAGATCCATGTAGCAAAGGAGATCCATGTAGCAAAACTAGCATATGAGAAGGAAGAGAGGTGGGACACAGAGTAAAGTGATAGCCTGGGGTGGAACTTGCTAGACATTGTAGGCCCTGGAAAGGATTTGCATTTTATTCTGAGGGTGATGGGAATCCCTGGATGGGTTTTGTTCAGGGCACAAACGTGATCTGATTTACATATAAAAGGATCATCCTGACCAATATGCAAGAATGGACTGTAGAAGTTAAGAATGTAAACACATTCTGACTCAAGAATCTGACTCTTGATTTTGGCTCAGGTGATGATCTCACAGGTTCCTGAGTTTGAGCCCCACACCGGGCTCTGTAGGGATAGCACAGATCCTGCATGGGATGCTCTCTCTTGCCCTCTCTCTCTGCCCCTCTCTCATGTGTGCATGCTCTCTCTCTCTCTCTCTCTCTCTCTCTCTCTCTCTCTCTCTGTGTCTTTCAAAAATAAATAAACTTAAAAAGAAAAAAAATAAGTATGGAAATAAGGAGACAAGTTGAGAGGCTATTGTAGTACACTGGGTGAAAAGTTCTGATTATCTGATGAGTGAATGAAACATGCCATTTTTTTTAAAAAAGAGATGACAGTATTTTCCCAGTGCCACATTCTGAAAGTTTTTTTTTTAAACATGAGAACTATATAGGGACACATGAGTAGTATAGTGGGCAGTGTCTTTAGTAATAGTTTTAGAATAAATTTAAAAAGTTGTTTCCATTCGTATGTTTATTCACTATAGGTTGAGACTGTAACTTATAAGTTAGAACCAAGAACCTCCGCTTTGTTTCTATCCTTGCTAATTCTAGCATGGGTGCTGTGATAGACATTCTACTCTTTTGAATAAGCTTATACTGTCCTATTTCCTAGGAGTTTTAAAGTAGCATGTGGAAAAAGTCATGATACAAGTATAAGGTTATGTGCACTGTTACTTGAGTATTCGAATGTATAGCTATAACCAGAATGTTGTGTGTTTTTCTTTGTTTCCTCTTCAAAAGGTATGGTGATGTAATAGTCTGAGATTTTGGGTATATTCGTTTCCTAAAATTGTAACAATGACTAAACTAGATGGCTTAAAACAACAGAAGTTTCTTTTCTCACTGTTCTGGAGGCCAGTTTAAAATCAAGGTGTTGGCTGGGCCATACTCTTTCTGAAAACTCTAGGGAAGATTTCTTCTTTGCCTCTTCCTAGCCTCTGATGGTTGCTGGCAAGCTTTACCATTCCTTGCCTTTTAGCTGCATCACTCCCAATTTCTGCTTCCCTCCATATGGCTGTCTTGTGTGTGTGTGTGTGTGTGTGTCCAAATCTCCCTCTTCTTATAAGGACACAAATCATTCGATTTAGGGTCCACTCTAATCCAGTGTGACCTTGTTTTAACTTGATTACATCTGCAAATACCCCATTTCCAAATAAGGTCACATTCACAGATACCAAGGGTTGGGACTTGAACAAATCTATTTTGGAGACACAATTCAGCCAATTACAGTGCGATACAGAGCCATTACTCATGTTAAATCAACCTCTCATCCTTGATTGATCCCCTATACTCTTTAGCCACACTAGCAGACTGCTGAGATTCAAGGGCTGGGCTGGGGTCTCAGGGGATGGAAGTATGATGGAATTCTCAAAGTATGGACATTATCAAAGTCCTCACATAGATTAGAAGGTTTAGCTCTGGAAGTGTTGACTTTCCAAAGTTTAATAAAGAATTTTATGTCAGTCCTCACTGCACTGACTTACTAATGTTAACATCAAACAATCAATAAAAAATTGATTACTTGGCCTTTTTGCCTTGATTGATCCTCTTGGTGAGAGGTTCAGATCAGGTAGGAGAGAAACTTTGGGGAAATGTGTGTCTTTTGGTAACCTGTTAAGCCATAAACTTTTATATACTTGGGACTCGTGGTTCACATGCCAGTCACTGGATCCGCTCAGTCAACTAAGTACTTCACCCTCACAAGGCAGAACCCCTTTTTGAGAACTTCCTGGGTAGATGGTTACATATAGAGTGAGGTTTCAGGACCACAAAAGAAGAAAAGTCTTGCCCCCAAACTTCTTCTACTATTCTGATATTAGAGATAAACACAGAATTGATCTTTTGATCTATGATAGTTTTCTCAGTGAGAACACCATGAAATAACATATTTACTTTTAATGTGAATAATATATAAGATCCTTTTGGGGGAGCTGGGTGAGTGAATAAATAAGTTTTGGTGTAGGGATATTGAGTGGGAAATTGGGTTAACAACAACAGACTGATACATACACTTGGTACCATCTCCTACTTTACTATTTTGTCAAGGGTTAGTCCTAAAATTAATCTGAGAAGCATGTCAATGACTTATTTATAAGAATCTTTTTTTAATTTATTAGTTTTCAAGTGAAAGTAATACATGTTTACTGAAATTTCTAATACAGAAAAATATATGGTAAAAAGCTAATTATCCTCCTTACCTTATTAACTACTATTAATGATTCAGAAATTTTCTTTAGTAACAATCATTAGTATGTCAGAATTTTCTTTGCATATATGAGAAATTATTAAAGAGTTTTAAAATACATATTCTCACTTGAAATAGTAGTCACTGAGTTGTCACTTACCAGCTGTGTGATATTTGGCAAGTTGATTACCCTCTCTGAACTTCAGTTGCTTCATCTATAATATGAGGATAGTAACCTGAGTTACAATGAAATAAGATACGTGTGAATATACCTAGTACATTCCTGGTGGAGTAGGCATTTTCTTTTATTTCCTATACCTTTTAAGTAAACCATGGGTGACCTTGAATATATAGAACAAAATATACTATTTTGGCACAGTGAAGAAGTCCTCACACAATAATGAGAGGGTCAGAGGAAGGAAATAGTCATTTTTTCAGATTTTGGCATATTGGCTAACTCACATGGTTAAACTCTTTTCCAGATGAGTTGCTACACAAAGCTATGAAATCTTCAGGTTAATTAGGTTAGGTTAGGATTTCTCAACCTCAACATTATTGCCTTTTTTTTTTTTTTTTTTGGCTTGATAATTCTTTATCATGGCAGAGCGGGGGCAACTATCTGGCCTCTACTCATTAGATGCTAGTAGCAACCCTCCATTTGGTGACAATTGCCAATTGTCTCCTATTGGGGGAGGAAGGAGAAAATTGCCCCTACTTGAAAAATCACTGGGCTAATTAAAATGTATTTAGAATTAATACATTTCAGAAACTTCATTCTACAAAAAAAAAACAAACCCACACAAATTATTTTGTTTAAAAAACCATTCTGTTATTAAATTATGAAAATCATTTGCTTTTGATTAATGTTATGAATGAAATCTTCTTGGAAAAATGCATCTACAAATTTTTGTTTGGAATATTAGCACATAGAATATTTAAAAAAATAATGTGTTCTTAAGCCATTCAGTTTGAAGGAGTAATGAGAAATAAATTCAGAATTGTTGAAGCAATTCTGCCAGCCCCTCTGTCATTCCAACCAGGCCTGGAAGAGAGCATCCTAATCCGTGTGCACCATACCTAGTAGTAAATTGGCACTGGGCATACCTTACTTCCAGCAATGATCTTTCTGTCTGACACTGTGACCTTGTATTGTTGAATTTGTATCATCAGTTAGATTTGGAGTTCAAACTAAAGGTTCTACTAACTTCAAATACTACAGGTTAATTTTATGTATTGGTCATTGAGTTTTCTTAATTCATTTGGGAGGGAGAAGTCTGAGGTTCTGAAATCTTATTTTGCTTTGGAAGACACAGGAGAGAGATTAGAGATTAGGTTATGATTTAAAAAATACTAATAAATCCAAACTTGACCTAAAATATGTCACAATGAATGTAACTGAGCCCCTGAGGGTAAATGGTAAAAGTCGTTTCTGCAGAACCAGAAAACCCTGGTTTCCCAGTTGAAACTCTTTATGGGGTTGTCTCTGTAGATGACTTTACTGAGGTCTCTGTAGATGACTTTACTAGGGTTAAAATTTGGGTACTGAATAGTCAAACAGTATCATGGTAGCTTTGGCTCTCTTATAATCAAAACATCCATCTTAATTTTGTGATGGTCCATAGGATACTGATTTTTCTTCTGAAGATCAGATTTTCTTCTGAGGTCAAAGAGGGTAAATATATAACAATGCAATAAGATAGGTGGATGGATTGTGACAAACTCATTTTAAGTGTCTTTGGAGTTGCTCACTTTGGAATTATCTTATTTTTCTTAAATATAAAGATCCATAAATTCGATTTATGAATTTGTTCTTTGTAACCCATAGTACAGTTTTAGAGAGTTTTTCAAGGTGTTTCTGTCACAAAACCTTATAACTTATTAAGCATACCTTGTCACTCTCTTATTTGGACAGTCTTTACAGAGGAGTGTGTCACAGAGTTGGGTTCCTTGAGAAGCGGGACGTGTGATCGAGGCTAGCGAGAATGTTCATTGGGGTGTGCTCTTTCTCATTGCCACCTATGGGAGGAAAAGGACAAAAGAAGGACTGGTTTATGATGTAGTCTGTCAAGAAAACCCACAGGAAGCTTCGAGGCTGCCATGGCCATTCAGAATTGTCCCAAATTGGGTGTATGGGGGGGTGAGCTTTCACACACTTGTGTCAACCAGTCGTTGGATGAGGGCTACCCTGGGCAGGAGACATGACCTTGGGTGAGGTGACTCTCTTTAGCTGAGGCAATGCCAAAGAGGACCGACAGCTGGAGAAGGCTGGCTACCAACAACAGTCCCTGCAGGTTGAGAGAGTAAATCTTTCAGTCCTGAGGTGGGATCTGGGCAAAGCATCACAATGTCCACTGTGGAGTGTTTTTGTGACATTTAGTAGCATTAGATGTATACAAAGCATGTTTTATATGTTTGGTAAGTGTGGACAAATATCTATTACACAGGAGTGGGGATGCTTGTGTCTTTATAACATATAGACTCACATATATGTCCATCAGAATGCGTGTTTACCCATGGCATATTTCACTTTATTGGGTATATCCCAATTTTAGCACTTCAAAATGAAACATTGTTGACTTGATTGGCCAGAACGGCACCAATGGAGTTGTTCTGGTTGGTTGTGTCACAGGATATTTAGGGTCTGTTAAATATATAGATTGTAGGGACAATAGACTGTAACAGCACCTTAGGAGCTGTTATGCTCCATCATTTCAACATAGCTTCCATGCCTGGATTGTGAGTGTCCTGCCAGCAGAAGTCTAAGTTACTGCCCTCGATTGTAGCTTTCCACGTCAAGAACACCATTCATCTTTATCCCTAAGTACCAGTGCAATTAGATTGTATTACAGACTAATTGCTTACCAAATTTTGTTGTTTTGACATCTCTAAGATAGAAAGTATTTCAGTTATGACAATACACAGCAGAATTTTAAATAGGCTGCTTCCAAATGTCCTTAGCGCTCAGCTAAGGGCATCTGGCCAGGGGAGAGGTGAGACAGAGTGCGCTGTTTCAGTGTTAAAGTGTGATCTCTAACTCCTCTGACCTTCCAGAGGTTTGAGTGCTGACTAGGTAATTGGTTAGAACTTTCCTGAATAGCTATGATGTTACTTGGGAATCCGGTTATTTTGCTCATCTTAATAATCCTGATGAGCCAGGAGATTGATTCCCTACTGATCAGAGTTGGTCATAAATAGGTAGATTACACATCTACATGCATGTGGTCTGAATTGCTATTCCCCTCACCTCCTGAGAGTCTTTTAAGAAAAATGCTTGATCTTATCATGTATCAAAGCAAGCTATCATGGACACTCCTGTCATACTGTCTGTCAAGTACATTGATGGGATTAAAAGCGTAGAAAGAACTGGAGGGGACATTACATTTGATCTGGCCCAATCATTTCAGTTCACTGAAGGAAAACCTGAGGCCTAGAAATTAGATTTCAGCTTTCCTAATTCTCAGACAATGACGTTCTTATTTATAGAACTGTGCCAGACTCATTTATTAATTTTCTATGAGATCTTTAAGACTGTTACACATAACAGTACTTTTTACATTGACAATCTCAAAACTTTGATAGAATCAGACAATAAAAATCAACAAGATCTATGAAGTAGAAAAGCATTGAGCCTCCTGCTTCCTGTACCTCCTCTCTGGGTAGGTCATTCTTCTCTGCCATGATGTCTATTGGTTCTGCCTCTGGAAAGGTATCAGTCAAGAAACTGAAGGTTGAGCGATGTTAATATAGACAAAGAGGCAAAAGTGGAGGCTAAGTGTGGAACAGTAATAGAATTAGAGGCCACATAGTATTTTGTTTTTTTGTTTTTTTGTTTTTTTTTTTTACTTTCATGATACAGACATTTATTTTTTTATTTATTTTTTCAATATATGAAATTTATTGTCAAATTGGTTTCCATACAACACCCAGTGCTCATCCCAAAAGGTGCCCTCCTCAATACCCATCACCCACCCTCCCCTTCCTCCCACCCCCTATCAATCCTCAGTTTGTTCTCAGTTTTTAACAGTCTCTTATGCTTTGGCTCTCTCCCACTCTAACCTCTTTTTTTTTTTTTTTCCTTCCCCTCCCCCATGGGTTTCTGTTAAGTTTCTCAGGAAACCTTCAAGGAAAGGGTAATTATCTCCATTTTATAAGCATGTTTATTGAGACTCACAGACATTAAATAACTTATGTAAGAAACACAGCACAGGCTACTTCTAGGATTAATCCTGGAAACTGAGTCCCAGGATTACCCATACTCTTTACAAAATACTATGTGAAACTTAACAGAGGCCACATAGTATTTTGTAAAGAGTATGGGTAATCCTGGGACTCAGTTTCCAGGATTAATCCTGGAAATAGCCTGTGCTGTGTTTCTTAGATAAGTTATTTAATGTCTGTGAGTCTCAATAAACATGCTTATAAAATGGAGATAATTACCCTTTCCTTGAAGGATTATTTTGAGGGAAAAAATATGTAGAGCACATATCTGACACAGGGGATGCTCATTTAATATTAGGTGCTTACTTACTTTAAGACCTCAGACAGGTTAACAAATCATTGTTAATTTTGTTACATTTTCACCCTTTGGTGCTCTCCAGTGGTGGAGGGGTTAACCTACTGCTCCCCAAATGTCTTAGAATGGAAGGTTACCAAGAAGCTGACAGCACCTTCTTATGAAGTCAAGATACCCACTTTTCTTTTTCATTCTTAGAGTAACCTGGATACACTAGCTACCTGCTAGAATCTGGCCACAACCAACATGATAATGTTTAAATTTGATTATGTTAGAGTTCTAGGAAGATTTTGTCCTTACTAATTTAATATATATTTTCATATATTTCCAAAAACCAAAATTTAAATCTATTATATTTGAAAATATTTAACCTGATTCTTGATACCTATATACATTTCTCATGCCCAAATGATATCTTTCTCAATCAAGTTAATGGGAAAATAATCATTCAGTCTCTGAGGCGCATTGCAAACTTGTTTCTATTTGTTCAAAAACAGCAGTTGTTCAATTTTTGAAAGTGTAGATTCTTACGCTTCAACCATACTTTGCAAAAATATCAGAACAGTACATCAGTATTACACTGATGTAATACTGCCCCCTTTTATTGGAAATGAAAAACATACTGGATGTCTTCCGCTTCGCATTGTCAATTGCCACAGCTCTTTGTTACTTGTATATACAGTTGATTCAGATATTCATTGTTGTATGACAGGATAAGTTCAGACAGAAGATCGATAGAGCCATGCAACAATAAGTGAAAAGGGATTGTGAGCAAATTATTTAGCAAGGTGTGTTTGGAATGAATGAGCTTCTTATCCAGCACAGAGACTAGTGAGGTTTTGTTGTTTCCAAAGGTGTACAGAGTACTGATTAATCAAAGTGGTTGTCGTTGCAAGCAGTTGACTAGTATGTTTAGTTGCAGTGCTTTTTTCTATGTCAACCTATTCCCAAGATAACAACTTGTGCCATAAGGGTTTTGGACACATTAGATATTTTATAGTAAGGGAACAAATTCTAATCGTAACATCCTCATTTGCAAAGCAGAGCAGTAGTTGGCTTATTTTTTGCTTTTTTGTTTTTAATATGAAATTTATTGTCAAATTGGTTTCCATACAATGGAAATAGTGCTCATCCCAACAGGTGCCCTCCTCAATGACCATCACCCATCCACCCCTCCCCTCCCTCCCACCCCCCATCAACCCTCAGTTTATTCTCAGTTTTTAAGAGTCTCTTATGGTTTGGCTTCCTCCCTCTCTTTTTTTTTTCTTCCCCTCCCCCATGGTCTTCTGTTAAGTTTCTCAGCAATAGCACTGCTAGGAATTTACCCAAGGGATACACAAGTGCTGATGCATAGGGGCACTTGTACTTCAATGTTTATAGCAACACTTTCAACAATAACAAAATTATGGAAAGAGCCTAAATGTCCATCAACTGATGAATGGATAAAGAAATTGTGGTTTATCTACACAATGGAATACCACTTGGCAATGAGAAAGAATGAAATATGGCCTTTTGTAGCAACATGGATGGAACTGGAGAGTGTTATGCTAAGTAGTTGGCATTTAAAAAACATTTATGGGGGCACCTGGGTGGCTCGGTCAGTTAAGCGTCTGACTCTTGCTATCAGCTCACATCATGATCTCATGGTTCGTGAGTTTGAGCCCCACACCAGGCTCCTCACAGTGAGGAAGCTGTTTGGGATTCTCTCTCTCCCTGCCCCTCTGCTCTCTATCATCCCTCCCATGTGTGCTCTCTCTCTCTCAAAATAAATAAACTTAAAAATAGATAAATAGGTAAATAAATAAATAAATAAATAAATAAATAAATAAAATTTATGTAGTACTTTTCACATCATAACAACATGTGTGTTTTGTTTTTATAGTGCTTCTGAGCTTCAAAAACACTACTACATATATTATATCTCTTGAACCTTTCCAAATTCAGAGATATAGGTATTACTATCCTTGTTTTGCAGATCAAGAAACTAAGACCAGCTCTAGATCACTTTGCTCCAACATTCCCTCTGTCCATTGTCTCATTTGTTCCCTACATTTCTGTGAGATTGACAAGGCAACTTCACTTAAAATCTAAAGCAAGACATGCATCTGAGTTTCAAACACCAATTTTAATGAACTGAGTGCTAAAATCATGAGATAGGTCTACTTAGATATATATGCTTCATGTATATTTCCTTGTAAAGAATCTTTCTGTTTATACTTGTGATAGTGTTTTTCTAAAATAGCTTCTGCAGAACAAAAATGCTAAAATACTAGAAAAAAAACTTTAAGTTTTATTAATGTTAGATTTTACATTTGAACCAAGAACATTGGGCAACTATGCAGTGTTGTGTATAGGCTCCTGGCTGAATATAATCATTGGGCTCCTTTTATTTCTGTTGTCAGGGCTACTTGATTTGTTGCCTAGCTACTAGTTTAAGACCTAATTCATAAAAAACAACAACAAACTTGCTTGGCTCCTTACTTTTCTACACGTTAAATGGAAGAATGGTGAGAATTTATATTTTTTACAAGGTTTGCCAGGTTTAAGATACTTCCTAGGGATAGTGGGGGGGGGGCGGGGAGGAGCAAATATAAGACTTTAAGTTTTTGTTTACAGGTGTTTTAAGTCAAAAGCCCATGTCCAGTTAATGGATCTCCCAGTGAAAGGGTTCAAATTCGATGCATCCAAATTAATAATTTCACATAGAGTTGTTGGTTTGGGCATGTATGGAGCAAATTTAGTAGCAATAAGGATTTTATAGACCTAACCTACCAGTATGGCAGGTACTCCTTAACCCTTAATCTTTCTAGATCTAATCTCTTCTAGATCTAAACTCTCAGCCCTTTTAGATTAGCTCTTTTCAACTTATTTTGGTCTCAGGGCCCCTTTACATTCTTAAAATTATTGAAGACCCCAAGGAGTTTCTATTTATATGGGAAATATTTACCAATATTTATCACAAGAGATATTAAAACTGAAAATTAATGTTTATTTTTAAAATAACAATTATAAACCTATTAGATGTTAATATAAATAACACTTTTTGAGCACTAAGCATATTTTTTAAAATAAAAAATAGTAAGAAGGATAGCTTTGTTTTATGTTTTTGCAAATCTCTTTAATGTCTGGCTTAGTGGAAGACAGCTCAAATCTCCTTCCTGCTTCTTCATTCAATGTATTGCTGTATCACAACGCCATGTAGCTTCTGGGAAACTCTATTTCACACTCATTGGAAAATAGGCAAATAACGTCTTAGTATTGTTATGAAAACAGTTTTGATCTAGTGACCCTTGTGAAAGGGTTTTTGACATTGCCAGTGGGGATACTTCAGATACATGCTATCTAGATCATGAAATATATAACATGCAATTTGTGTTTTAATTACATTCACTCTAACTTTAAGAACAGCTTTTACAGATCAGGCATTCTGTACATTTAGAAATGATTATTAGTTTGATTCTATTTGAATTAATGAGCAAAAAGTTAATAAACTTCTATTATATTTGTACCTTACCTTAATGCAAAAACAACTTTGGGTGGTTTGCAGTGATATATACAATGAACAAGATAAAAACTAGAGAGGAGATAGTGCATAAAATTCTTGTATTTACGTAATTGCTGGAGATGGGCCACCGACTTGATTGTGAGCTTCCTGGTAATGAGGCAAAAAGGAGACGTGTTATAAGATCCACTACTACTACGTAAAAAAATTTCTACTATGTACAATTTTCTGCTAATAAATAAAATAGTTTCTCAGGAGAAACATGGGTTTTCTTCTACGGGTCTACATAAAAGCTTGAAACATCCTCAAGAATGTTCCTACAATGTTCGGTTTTAGAACTATAGTAATTTTGCAGAGCTGTTTCTTAACAGACCTTGTCACTTATCTTTAGATCCATCCATTTTTACCTAGCTTTCTTTGCCTTAGTTTGAGTCTTATGACTGACACTGTGTTCTTTATCCCATGAACACACTATTTTTCATTTCCATTCCATTTTAATTAAGTACTTACTATATACAAAGCACAGTATTGGACATGTGTGGTACAAAGATAACCAGTGTTCAACACTGGCTTTATCTTTATTTGGTTAATATCTCAGAGCCTTGGGGGTCCTAGGTGGCTCAGTCCATTGAGCACCCTACTCTCTTGATTTTGGCTCAAGTCATGAACCCAAGGTCGTGGGAGTGAGCCTCCATTGGGCTTCTCCCTCTCTCTCTTTCTCTCTCCTTCTTCCCCCTGCTCTCATGCCCAATCTCTCTTAAAAAAACTAAGAATCTCAGAGCTTCAGTTTCCTTATCCTAAAACAATGTCAGGATATGAGAATTAATTAAATTAATTAATTTAATTAAAATTAAATTAAATTTTAAATTAAATTAAATTATTAAAATTAATAATATATATTTTGTGTGTATATAAATACATATAAATATATTTAAATGTAAATAAATATACATATATATTTATATATTTAGGCATTTAATAAATGTTTTCTCCCCTCCTCCCTCCTTCACGGTCTCCCTCTTCTCCCCCCTTCTCTCTTTCTCCCCCCTTTTCTTCTCTCCTATCCCTTCCCTCCTTCCTTTCCAGCTTCATCATCCACTTGAATAAGGTTGTGGATAAGAGCAACACATTTGAAGTTAGACTACCATATTTCTCCATCTGAGAAATGGGAATTTTCATAGGGGTTGTTGTGAAGATTCAATAAACACTCCATGTAGCATTCGTCCAGTGCCTGACTTGTAACTGGTAGAAGGGCAGGCGGAAACAGAGCATTGCCATGGCTACTTTAGGTTTATCTTTGTAGATAATTGTGAGCCATCAGAGGTGCTTGTGGATGGGGCACATTTAATCTGAACTACACTTCAAGAAGAATGTCATAGCAGTTTAAAGAAGGGATGAGAGGGACCTTTAAAGAAATGTGGAAAAGTAGAAAAAAGCTTGTGTTTTTGCATCAGACTTACCCGGACTTCAGATTCTTGTTCTATCTCTCACTAATTCTATGACCTCTCTGAGCCTCAACATCCTCATCTGTGATTAATAATAATTAATTCCATTGGTTGTTGGGGATTAATCAAGAAACTATAAGCCAGGTACCTAGGGCCATGGCTTAAAATATACACATATATATTTTATATATTATAGATTTATATATAATATATATAAATAAGTACATTTATATATAAAAATATATAAATATCTATTCTCTTTTGTAGGATTTCCCAGAGCATTTCTGTAAGCAGAGCTCCATTTGAAATTTATTTAAATCTTCCTTAGATTCTTTAGAGCCTGTCCTAATGTCATGGAAGTTAAACTTGACTTTCCAAACATGACTTTCCACTTTTCCAGTGGAAAGACAACCAATATGCAAAGAAAGGATGTTACAAATTTAGTGTCAATTTAGTGTCAAGTGACTTAACACTGTTATCACCCCACCTAAGGAAATCCATAAAGTATTTCTTAAGAATTTTCAACCTCCAATTTAGATCAGTTCCACCTAGATGGCCTTTAGAATTGACTCAATCTACTAAACAATTTAAAATATCTGAGTTGCAGAAAATTCAAAACACATGCTGTCAGGAATATTTCAGTTATTTTTAAAATGCACACACACACACACACACACACACATATATATATATATATATATATATATATATATATATATATATAGTTAGGATTCTCAGTTGAAACAAAAAAATACATTTGAAGTCATTTGATTACAGAGTGTTTAAAGGTAAGGATTAGACCATTTAAATGACAAATCATATTTTTTTAAGTTTATTTTTATTTATTTTGAGAGAGAGAGAGAGCAAGTGGGGGAGGAGCAGAGAGAGAGGGAGACAGAAACCTAAATAGGCTCCATGCTGTCAGCACAGAGCCTGATGTGGGGCTCAAACTCACAAAACATGAGCTCATGACCTGAGCCAAAATCAAGAGTCAGATGCTTAACCAACTGAGCCACCCAGGTACCCCAACAAATCACATTTTTAAAAACCTAGTAAAACTTGAACATTTAAAGGTGGGCTCAGTTTAAAACACAACCTTAGCAAGGCTGAACAGATTCTAAACTATTTTCCTAAGTTATCACAAAGCTCCTTAAGCCAATACAATCCGCTTCCTAAATCTAAAAAAGAACCTGTCTAGATTCTCATTTTTAGACTTCTCAGAGAAACATAAGCTATCACTTGAAAACACACTGCATTATTTTACTATCTGGATGCCATTGCGAAACTGGACCCACCTGGATTTCCCTGAACTATGAGGAAGGGTGCTCTGCTTAAGGGCTCTGTGAACTTTCTCCCAGCTTTGGTGTCCCATTTCACAGATGTTGACTTCCTTATGTCCTAAGGATTTTCCTTAAGGACTTCTGCCCTGAGAATGGAGGATTAATGTCTGCTCTGTCCTTGAATTTCTAGGGATACAAAAATCTCTTCATCGATTTCCATTCCTCCAGAATCAGAATAAGTTTACCTCATTTTCTCTAATCCAACCTCTGCAATTTGTGTGACTTCACTGCCCTTGAGATAAAATGCTCCTCAAAAATAGTACTTTCACTCTGTCTTTTCCTAAGAGCATGTTTTTGCTGGTTGCAGTTTTAGGAACATGATATAATAATAATAATAATAATAATAATAATCACAGTCTTGAAAATTTCAGTGTTTTTCATTGTTTGAAAAATATTTTTCACAGTTTTTTTTACATTTAACTCCAACTGGTAAGGATGAGGTTCAAAGAGCTGAAATCATTTGCTTACATTCACACATGTAGTGTCAAAGTTGAGGCTCTTCAAAATTCCTGTTTTCAAATCTCACGTTCTTTCCACAATAGCAGACAGACTTCACCTTCCTCCCCAACACCAACCCCTGCCCACATGTCCTGGTGAGCCCTGAATACAAGCTACCAGACCTCCAATTAGCTGTGGCTCTACATGAATGTGTGTGGGTGTGCATGAGTGCAAGATTGTGCTACATGTGTGTGCATCTTTGCACACACTAATGAGTGCTAATATTTGTACCTTTCTCATTGTGGGTATAAATTTGTGTGAGTTTGTCTATCTGTGGAAGTCTGTCTGTGGAAGTCTTATGCTCCCTGTGCATACCTTTCTGAGTGTGACTTCTGTGTGTGTGCCTACAACCTGTGTGCATGCACATGTATGTGTGCATGTCTATATGTGTCTGTCTGTCCTTGAGTCTGTCTACATATGTGGAAGTCAATGTCTGCTATGTGTCCGTCTGACAGTTTGTATCTGTGAGTGTGCCTGTGTATTTGTCAGTATCTTTTTGTGTCTGTGTGTCCATCTGAATGTATGTCTGTCTACCTGGGTTTGTGTGTCTATAAGTATGTTGGTGGGCCACTGTCTGTGTCTTTCTCTGAACCTGAGTGCTAGTCTGTCTGTATCTGTTGACCTAAATATGTCTGGGTCTGTATGACTGTGTGTTTATCTGTGTATAAGTCTCTGCATATGTGTTCCACCCTCTTTATTTTATGGACTTACATACATCATACATCATACCTCAGATGTGTATCTGTGTGTTTATCTGTGTGTGTCTGTGTAAGTCTCTGCATATGTGTTCCACCCTCTTTATTTTATGGACTTAGGTATTGATATACTTTATTATTTTCATTGTCGGCTTATAGGTGTAGGGCCGGGTATAGAGCATATATAAGAAAATTCTGCACATGGAGGTACTTTATACACTCTTTCCACCACTGTTTCTCTCTCAGCATTGTCTTAAATCTGGTTGTCAAAAATGTGCTATTGGAAGCACATTGACAGAAGTTCACTTTTAGCTAAGATCCAATTTGCAATCTTTGACATTTGCAACTAAGATTAGAATTTCCCAAAGTGCTGTCTTCCCACTATGGATGGAAATGCTTGCTTTTATTTTTGGTGCAACCCTGATTTGCTCTTTATATCTTTTTATAAATGATGTCAATAGCATTAGTTCTGAAATAACAGAAATTGTGTCTTGTGAAATGCATTGCCCTATAGCATTAGTTCCTTACACCTTTTAGTCTATAAGAGTCCCCTGTAGTTTTCAGCAAAGAAGATCACTCTAAAATTGTTTTCTTCCCATATTTAGGATCAATATAAATTTTTGAAAAGAAAAACCATAAGTTTGGTATCCTTTTGCCTATGTTGATACTAAGATATAAATATTAAGATTTTTCTCAATTTTCCCATCTGTAAAATGGGGAAAATAAGGCAAACATCTAGTTTAAAGAAGCATTTTAGTGAACTCATATTAAAAATTACATCAGCTTATGGGGCTCCTGGGTGGCTCAGTTGGTTAAGCATCTGACTTTGGCTCAGGTCATGATCTTGTGGCTCATGGGTTTGAACCCCACATTGGGCTCTGTGCTAACAGCTCAGAGCCTGGAGCCTGCTTCAGATTTTGTGTCTCCCTCTCTCTCTGCCCCCCCGCCCCCGCAAGCCTAAACATTAAAAAATTACATCAGCTTAACAGGACTTTCTATTCTTTTAAGAAGATGAGTTCTCTACTTTTAATAACACCCTTACAAAGGAGATTGGTAGCAAGTTTCATCTTTCTTATTCTAGATCACTAATGTGATGTTGTAAAATAATTTCCCTGAGTCTACAAAGAATATCAGTAATGGAAGAAAGAATAAGACCCTTGGAAATCAGTCATATCAAGGTCCAGAAGTCAGCTTCACAGACTAATAGCTGATCTTTTCACTTTACCACCACATATATTCTTAGCTGCACCATCTGGGGGCTGTTACTCTTCTGAACCTCTGTTTACTCACTTGGAAGGTGAAAATGATGATTAGATCGTATAAGATTGTGGAAAAGGTTAAATAAGATAATGTATATGAAGTAGGGTAGTTGCAAACAAACATTCTTCTGGCTCCCTTATTGTTGTTTGCAACCATATGACATAACAGGATGTTGAGTAGGATGTGCACACCATCTGATGTATGATGTGTGGGGCTTGTGGTACTTGGGATTCAGAGAAAATTGACTAGTCCCTTCCTGCCCTAAGGGAAGATACATAATGATTTGGGAGATAGGAAAGATATATAAAAGAGAACCTGGCAATGAGGGGTCCAAGGGCCAAATCAGTGAAAGGAGCTGCAAGGTAAATTAAGCTCACGAAGATCAAAGGATATACCTTTCAATCAGTGAGGTAGAAAGAGAAGTTCTTTAGAGTGTGAAAGACTTGAAATGCCCCCAAAGACAGGCAGGATGGAGTATGGAGAGAGGAGCAAGCAGGTAGAGTCCAAGCATGAGCCTGCTGAGGCATGGGTCTCATCTGGGGAATAACAGCTGAAAGATAGTTCATTCAGGAAAGAAGTGGGCTCTGGGTCAGAGAGGGGGCAGGGTTCAGATGATAGAAGCCTGGAATGCCTGGTTAAGAAATTTAGCCTAGAGTTTGTGTGCACGAGTGTGTGTGTGTGTGTGTGTGTGTGTGTGTGAGAGAGAGAGAGAGAGAGAGAGAGAGGCAGGGGGAGGGTGGGGGGAGAGAGAGGGAGAGGGAGAGAGAGAGAGAGAGAGAGAATGAGTAATAATGATGGTAGGGGTAGCTGAGGTAAATTGAGTGTATTTCTCCATATAAAAAGGCTTGTAGAGAGTCACCCTGTTTGTTATATTGAAACTGTAGAAGCAACAGATAAGTGACTGTCTTCTCAGTGGGAGAAACCTGAAGGTGGTATAGGTGTAAGTCCAAATTAAAATATGAAATAATTAACATAAATTTTATAGACGTTTATGGATGATACTTTCATATAAAAAAATCTCATTTGATTTTCATAAAAGTCCTATGCAATAGAGATTATTATCTCCTGTTAACCTACCATTATAGAGGTAACTCTATACCATTAAAAACAAAATACCATTAAAAACAAAAAACTAACAACGAGAATCATGGAGGTAACTCTATAGGTTCTGATATCAGCTCCTCTGTGTATAAATTCTATACTTTCCACTGCACCACACTGTTAGGTTACTATGATTAGCCTGAAAGAAGAGCCCAGGTCTTACTCTTTGCTGTACCACTAACACTGAGCCTAAAATGCTCAGTCATTATTCATTGATTGCTTGCTTGTGGCTAGGGACCAGAATTTGGAAGAAGGGGATAAAAATGTATTTTCATAGGAGTCTCACTCTGCTTTTGTGTGTGTCTGGCCTTTCCCAGACAGAGGAAGTTCACATCAGAGGAGAGTTGCTTCTTACTAGAACAAATTAGAAGAATTTTAAAGTCTTTTCTAGCTGTCCCAATTTGCTCTGCCTCCCTGCTGCTTTCTCATCTGTCTTATGTTCTGGAGGTTGTTGATCAGTTTCCCACACTCTGTTCTTCTCTGTCTCTGCCCCCTTATATGTACAAAAGTATATTTCCCTCTTTTCCATTCTCTACCCCTAACCTCCTTCTTACCTTGTCTTGCCATCTCTCTCCACTCTCCCATCCATTTCCCTGTCCTTCCTCCTCTCTTTTCCTTCCCCCCTTCCCTCCCTCTTTCACTTCTCATCTCCCACTCTCTCTGCAGTCTTGGAGCTTATTGTAGTTAAGGTGCAGTCTCTGACCACTGGTGACGATTTTTCTCCAAGCGCTTAGAGTTACAAGGGGCAGCTGCTGTCTCTGCATACGTCTATAGCAGGGCTCTAGCGTGTGCTACCTGCACGGCCTAGCCTACTCCTGTATAACGGGCTCCTGAGCGTGCATCTCCAATGGTGGTAAGGTCTTGAAAACTTTGCCTAGGAATTAACCCTATGTGAAGGAGGTAGTATAGCCTAGGAAGGCAGAGAGACAACCATTACAAATTAATACAGAATCTAATGTTGATTTTATTTACATAAATGATAATTCAGTAAAGTCTTAGACCTGGATAGCTTCAGAAAGGTAAATTCATAAAATAAATACTGACTTTACAAGGTTTTAGAAGCCGGCTTGGATCCTGATCTTCATGATTTCATGACCTATGCCTAAAACCAAATCAAGTCTCACAAGTTAAGCTGTGCCAAGGAATAGAAGGAATTCAACTTGGGCTTTAAATCTGAAGACCTGTCTTCTTGGCCTACCTCTGACTCTTAGCTATTATATGTGTGATCTTGGGGAAGTCTCTAGTCTCACTGAGCCTCAATATAGTCTATAAAATTTGGGTGATAACACCTTACAGATGACCGAGGTGTGTAAAAGGACTTTACAATTTTTAAGATGCTGGTGGTCATTGAGGCTGAGCATGGGCCATACTATGTGAGGAGCAGGGTAACTGGGTCAGTGATTTCTGCTTAGAAGGAAAGTTTTATGCCATGTGCCCCCTGCCTCCTCTTTTATAGGAGTGGGTGGGGGGGGGCACTCAAAGCTGCCTTAGGCTGGTAGCATAAATAAGTAGCATGTCAGCATCTTTGTGGGTGGTACTGGGAAGGAGAGGATGGAGAAAGGAAGTGAAATCTATTTGAAATAATTCAGGTCTGTTGTACCAGAGATCTCTGGGAGTTTAAAGGAACCATTTATTTTTTCTCAGAGAATTACCCGAGAACTAAGAATTAGCTACGTCGATGGGTTTACTGATTGGTACAATACAATGAGATCACAACACTGAGAGTTCATGAATTTCACCTAGTTTTGTACAAACTGGTTTTCCAAAACCACTGCTGTGAACATATAATTTAAAGAATAATGTAACCAGATAAAAACGATCTAGAGATGATGTTTCATGGAATATTTAATACTGATTTATCTTCAAGTAAAAAAACTATACTAATGAATGAAGTTCATAGTCAAAATGGTTTATCCAGAAGGAAAAGTATATGTTTAGAACAATGGACTTAACATACAAAGGTTCAATGCTATAAATATATTAGTTGGTTTTCAAGGGAAAATGAATATTTCAAATCAAACTAGATTCCAAATAGATTATACTTATATTAAGACTTGTTTGTTTATTTGGTCTGACGGTCTAATCCAGTGCCTCATAACGTATTACCAAGAAGAGAACACAGCCCACAACACGAAGCCTTCTATAAATTACAGATATTAATATGCTAGCCCCGAAGCAGGCCAGAAGGCCAGCTAGCCTTATGAGCAGTTTTCATTTTGCTACTCTTTTGGTCACTTTGGCTGTGGAAAATTAAAAATTGAATATGAGTTTTATTTAATCAGTGAAAGAAGATTTAGTCTTTTTTAAGGCTGTGTTCTTCTTTGTGGCAAATATATACAGTGGAGTTAAATAAGAGCTATAATCTGAAAACTTTTATGTAATTGTTGTGATTGTCTTTTCTCAAGTCATTAATTGGTCTGAAAGTACCATTAAAAATTCTACAGAGATTTAAGAACTCTGCTAGATATAGTATTCACAGGGGAAGTTATTCTATGAATAACTGTTTTTTTTCTTTGAGACGGCACAAGTCCATTGTGGTAAACGTGAGACAGTCTTTGGGACAGAGTGAACGATCTCTAGCTGGTATTCCGCTCTGGTTAATTTTCCAGGTTTGTCCTTGTCTAGGCAGACAATGGAGAAGGACAAGGAGAGCAGCTCCCCCAGCTTTAGGAATGACTGTGCTTGCCTATTGATGGTCCAGCAAGACAGCCCTTGAAGGTGTTGCTTTTATTTCATTGAGTAGTTTTTTAATGTGGTCTAAGCACCGTCTCTTTCTGTAGGAAAGATGGCTTAATTACATTAGAGCCCTTGCTTTTAGACTGGGAAGTCAGGCTTCTAATTTTAAAATATCTTCCTATTTAATTCCCAAGTTTGAATTATAAGGCTAAGTTCTGATTTACGAACTAAATCATATTTTTAGCTCCGATGCTATTATTTTGATATTTAAATTGTTGAAACAAAAAGCTAAAGATCAGTTTCTGAGTTTTGGAGAAATAAAGTTGGTGCAGTCTCTACGCTCACTATTATGACCTAGAATACACTGCATTTCAGTGTCTAATATCTGAATGTGGAGATGACAGCTCTTTCCTTTTTCCTAACACCAACTTAGAAGCTCTACCCCAAATATATTTTGTTTTATTTTTTATTATTTTTTTAAATTAAACAAGTTTTTTAATGTTTATTTAGTTTTAAGAGAGAAAGAGAGCAAGGGAGCATGAGGGAGGGGGGGGTGGAGACACAGAATCCAAAGCAGGCTCCAGGCTCTAAGCTGTCAGCACAGATCCTGACTCAGGGCTCGAACTCATGAACCGTGAGAATCATGACCTGGGCGCAAGTTGGATGCCTAACCGACTGAGCCACCCGGGTGTCCCAATCCCAAATATATTTTAGATGGAAACTATTTCAAGTTTGTGCCAATTAAGGTCAGCTGTGAGGAGCAGGTGATTTTTTTTTTCTTTTTCTTTTTCTTTTTCTTTTTCTTTTTCTTTTTCTTTTTCTTTCTTCCTCTTTTTTTTTTTTTTTTTTTGGCATTTGTGGACACAGTGAAAGGGCACAATAAGGTCTTGCGCCCATCTTTGCTGTTTGCCGGCTGTCTCGTGACAAACGGCCAATATGTGGTGAGTGCGTACTTCATTTACATCACGTGCATAATTGTACTCTATCTGGGATATTAGCTTCTCAGGGTTGGCAGTGTCGCCTAACACACACAGTGATCAGCACATTTTTTGAGGCTGCAATAATCAGAGGAATGCAGCAGCGATGTGGGAACAAGGAGAAGTAACATGGCATAACGGTGTACCCTTCATTGTTCTGTTGTCATCCTTCCTAACCAGCTTGATTTCCCTCAGAGCCCAACAAAAGGGTCATGAATTAAACAGAGTAAAACACAGACCTGGGTGCAAGAATAAGGCATCTATTCCTGAGCTCCACGATCAGAGAAAAAGAGAAAATAGCAACTTCATAGGGAACAAACTGCCCTCAAAGCTTTGTGGGTCTAGGCATATGCTTATGTCATCTTCAAAAAAGACGCACGGTCTTTTATGGAAGTGTCTAGTCTCATTGAATCTCAAGTAAGCGTTTAAATATAAAACAGCCAGATACAGGAAATTAACTAAATCTTTAAAAAGATGCAGAACATAAATTTGTAATAAAGTATTGTCTGCTGTATTAATAGCATGCTGTTTACAAAATTTATTCTCAGCATATTAACCTCTTCATGGTTTTCACACACTTACTAAAACATAACAATCTCACAGCAGTTTTCAACCATATTGTTCAAGATTCAACAAGAGTTCAGTCCCGCAAGTATTTTACGAAGCAGTTTGCATGTTTCTGTTCTATAACGTTTGCAGTATTCCCAAGTAACTCTTACACAGGAGTTCAGTAAATAATTGGAAGCCCAGATGTTTGAAACGGATAGAGCAGATACACTGTGGCTGTATTCTAAATACAGCGAATTTCCCTTTGCCCTCTCGTCAGCTTCACAGCATTGCACTCTGCCATTTTCAATTCTTTTCTAATTAGACCTAGACAAGCACTTGGCATGTCTGTGTTCCCACACGTGCCCCTCTCACGTGCAACATGCAGAAACATCCTGTGTTATTGTTGCTGACTTGAGACATTCCAATGAGGAATTTTACTTCTTCACACTGAACTGGAGCATTCTTTGTCCCTGCAATTCACCTCCTGATAAGGAAATTGCTCATATTGAGACATGATTTACCACTTCGCATAACAAATAACTAGAACTTTGGTGTAAACTCCCTTCTTAGACCAAGACTTACTCATTTCTGGGTCTTTCTATAGCACTGCTAAAGCGGGTTCATGTTCAGTGTTTGATAAATAAAGGAGAAACTGTTAGGTATCAGTAAAAACTAAGAGCATTCTTGAACTTGCTTTTAAGACATGACTGCCTAAAAAAAAATAGCTGCCTAATTTTCAGGAACTGAAAGACATAGAGGAAAATTCTAATTTTATTGACAATAGCTTTAGCTTACTAACTTTAAATTTTTTGTTGATACATACATCTCCCTCCCTGTGCAGTTTTTCACTGTATAGCTAAAAGTGATTCTTTCTACTTATATGTCATGGTTTCTCCCTCTTTTAAATAATTACACGAGTTCTTGACAAATGCTGTGACATTAGAAAAGTTGTTTTTTTTTTTTTAAGAGATAGAAGGGTATTATGGCTACATTTGGGAATTTTTAATTTGTATCTTATTTAGTCTGGTGTGCAATGTGACACCAGTTAATTGTACGTTATTTTGTGGTAACTACATGTTAACTCTGTTGGAAGTAATGGTAATTATACTGTAATTGATATCAGTTCTCCCACATCTTTGGAAAACCATACAATTAACACATATCACCACAGTTGGGCACTATCTTTTGTCCTTTATAATATTACCATGTTGGAGTACTATTTTGAATCAGGTCCTAAATATTTTCTTCTTCTTTTAAACTCATTTTAAAATTTTAAATCTGAAAATGATTTTTAAATTTCATGAAATGAAAACATAGTTTCTAAATTTTAATTTTACTTAATTTTAAAGAAAGGTTCTTCTACAAATAATCAGACATAGTCTTGGGTTATTTTTATTTTTTATTTGAAAAGTATGTCCCTTGACCTGAGTACTTCCTGTTTCCTAGAAGGAGAATAACAATAGAATATACAAAATCTTGACATCAAGGAGTTAATTAACTTTTTTTGGGTTTTTTGCTTTTGTTTTCTGAAGAAAAGCCCTTTTCCTAGCACTAATGTTTGCATTGATGTTACTTTGTTTTCAGATAGAAAGGGATTTATTCTGTGCTGGTGCTACCATAATGAATGCCAAAATAGGGATATGAGGAATATTTATGCCAATTTCAGACTAAAATATCTCCCCTCTGATTTTGCCTGCCTCTTTTCTTTGTCTTCTTTCCCTTACCTTCGTGTCCCTTCCCTTCTATTTACTTTTGCCGATGGTGGAGATGGAATTTCAGAAGCAGCAAATAAATCTTTTTTGGCTAAGTGTGACCAGGGTTTGGAAGGCTTGTTTGACAAATGGATTATCTCTGAACAATTTCCTTGAAAATACGAATAATTGCTCAAAAACTTTTTATGACATAGCAAAGTGATTTTACTACTGTATGCTGAGTGTAGGTCTCAGGAGAATAAAGTTGAGTATCACAGACTCATAACATTTCAGAGCTGGAAGAAACCATAGAGGTAAGTTAGTTCAGCTTCCTCATTTTACAGATGAAGTAATCAGGGACTAGCATAGTTTGTAAAGAGCACACATGATACAGAACAGTTCAGTGGAAGGAGCAGGAGACTAGGAGTCTGAGGGTTAAGAATTCTAGATCTGTTACTGGTATTCTAGATCTGTTACTGTATTCTAGATCTGTTACTGGTTAGCTGCTGGACTTTGGGTTAGCATCCTAGCCTCCTTGATCCCTGTGCTCTCTGAATGAAGATGCCTTTACGTTTCCTTCCAGCAACTAAATTTTTCACATGCCCCCTACTTTTCTTTTTAAGGTCTATGTCATTTGGTAGTATACATATTTCTTTACATTATAGGAATATCTCTTAGGAGATATGATATATTTCTATACCTGATAAATTGAAACAAATACATGGTGGAAATACCTTACATTTTCCCATCTTTCGTATTTATGTTTTTGAGAAAAAGAATCTTCAAATCTATCAACCTGCCAGCTAAAATTGAAATAGAAGGTATATTTTTGAAGAAAATATCCATTCTTGGTTTATATAACTTTGGTGCCTTTAACTTGAATAAATGGCATCTGCGTTTCCACAGATAATATAAAAAGTACATGTTGCAAATTAAATAAGTATCAGAAATCAAGTACCTACATTTTGAAAAAAACAGAATTCTGAAGGTATTATTTTGGACAAAGACATTTTCTTAGCTGGTCATTAATTTTATCGTGGCACTCTTTGTTCATATGATGAATGCTAGCACAATAAAATCTTGCTGGTGGTTTAAGTGGAGATAAAATTCACCAGTTTTTTAAATCATATGTTCAATTTTAATAGGTGCGCATGTAATTTTTACAATGAAACTTTTTGTGAACTTGTTACTGAAACAAACAGTTAATCAGAGAATATTCAGGAACAAATATGCATCATGCCTCTGTAAACGAATACAAAGTTGGAAACCGCATATAAGTAGGAGCTGGGCTGCCACACAACTGGATTTGTTTAAATCTGAACACTTTATAACTCTACTTGGGAATTGCAAACTTATAAATAACCTTGCAATTGGTTAAAACCATATTAAAACCATATGAATGAGACAGAAAGCATTTGGTTAAAGGGGTTCAGTAAGCACTATAATCCTGATGAAACTAATTTAACTCAGTGGCTCCCAAGCCTAAAAGGATCTCATATCTTCAGAGTCAATGCTACTTTATCGTTTATCATTTGATGATCAGTGACAAGAGTTTAAGTGTATGTTGCAGGAGATACACAGGGCGCTGTCCTTGCCAGGGGTGCGGGGAGAGAACTTGCTTAGTTTGGTGTACTCTTCAAATCCTGAGGGAAACGTGTCATACATCATTTGAGAATGTTTTTGAAAGCTCCATAAAACATATCCACAAGAAGCTCTGCAGACATTAGTTCGTTTTGTCAGGCATGTGCTGCACACTTCTCCTGTGGTCACAAGGCACAGCCCTCAGTGAAGATAGAGAGGGTCAGGAGACAGTTTCCCTCCCCCAAGGAGCTTATGATCCAGTGGCATTTTTCAGCATGCTGAGAGGTGATCTGAATCGCTTAAGTCAAACGGTATTGATTCTATATCTTGCTTCAAGTGTGAATTTTCTGGAATTTTGAAAACTTTGGCCAAGCCACTGAAAGTCTTCTTTCCCTTTAACAGAGAACTTGCTCTTCTGAAGAATTCTAGATAGATAGATAGATAGATAGATAGATAGATAGAGTTGTCAACCACTACTAGCTCCTAACAGCAAAAGCTTCCAGATAATTGTTTCTGAGGTAAGTAGACTGCATATGTATAATTTGTTGCCTTATTAGCTGACATTTTTGGAGTAGTGACAAAAGCCTTTTATATAATAAAACGCTCGGAAGGAGCATTGTGTTAGTTTGCTAAGGCTGCCATGACAAAATACCACAACCGGGTGTCTGAAACAACAATTTTTTTTCCCCCACAATCCTGGAGTCTAGAAGTTCAAGATCAAGGTGCCAACAGGATTGATTTCTCCTGAGGCCTTTTTCCTTGGCTTGCAAATGACTGCCTTTTCGCTGTGTCCTCACATGGTCTTTCCTCTGTGAGCACACATTTCTAATGTCTCTCTGCATGTCCTTATCTCCTCCCCTTAAGGACACCAGTCAGATTGGATTGGAGCCCAACCTGAAGGCCTCATTTTAATTTAATCACCTCCTTACAGTCTCTATCTCCAAAAAAGAGTCACATTCTGAGGTGCTAGGGATTAGGGTTTCAACATGTGAATTTTAAGAGGACACGGCTCAGTCCCTAACAGCCATATTTGCTTAGTTTGGGTATTCTCAAACTCTTGTGAAGCTATATTCTTTGGGATTACAGTACCTAAGGAACTCCCTTGATCAAATGCTTTATAACTCTGTTCACGTGGTTTCATCTGCCTAATTTTCTCTACAGATATTCTTATTTCTCTAGAAGAATTAAACTGAAATTAGTATGAGTTTGTTTAACAGTTTATTCTATTGCCCTTTCACAAAATATTGGCATTATTGACTAACTCAAAGAATGAATTGTTAATGATGTATTGCTAAACAATGTAATGTAAGAATGTGTAAGAAGAATATTCGAAGGTTGTGGTGGTGGTTGAGATTTTAGGAAAGATCCTTATAGAGCCTTTTTGAATAATAATAATTAGGCAAACTTCCTGTATCTCAGTGCCAGGCCAACCCTGATCAGATCACTGTATTGTCTAACTGATATACACACCTTCCTTTGCTTTTATCCAGCTTCTAAACATCTATATCTTGCTGTTTTCAAAAAAAGATCTGAAAATTAATTTAATTTTATTTAAAAGTAAAATTAAGGGGCGCCTGGGTGGCGCAGTCGGTTGGGCGACCGACTTCAGCCAGGTCACGATCTCGCAGTCCGGGAGTTCGAGCCCCGTGTCGGGCTCTGGGCTGATGGCTCAGAGCCTGGAGCCTGTTTCCGATTCTGTGTCTCCCTCTCTCTCTGCCCCTCCCCCGTTCATGCTCTGTCTCTCTCTGTCCCAAAAATAAATAAACGTTGAAAAAAAAATTAAAAAAAAAAAAGTAAAATTAAAATAAAAGAAGAGAGGGAAATACTGTTATCAGGATTATCAGCCACTCATGATGTAAAGATAGTAATAGATAGACACCACACCTTAAAGGAGTAAGCTGAGGAGACACATAAACAGACCTATAACCAATGTTTGTAGCATCCTTTTCTATAAGCATGGCGTGGTGATGGAAAAAAGAGGGAGTGATCATTTCTGTGTGGGGCTGGTGGGAGGAAGTCAACAAAGGAGTTTGCCCAGAAGAAATGCTGTAATACAGCCTAGAGAGGACTAATTATGATGCCATCAGTAAAGAAAGGGCATTCCAGAATGAAGAAATGGCATATGCAGATATACAAGGCCATACAATATCACAATTCTGTTGTTCAGGAAACTCTAAGAAGTTCTATCTTACTGGAACAGATAATATAAACTGGAATGCGTAGGACATAAAACTGATGAGAACAGGAGCCAGATCTTAAAAGGTTGTACAAGCTATACAAGGAAGTTTGGTTCTCCTTATGCAGATGGCGGGGAGTACTGAAGGCTTTTAAGTACAGAATAACAAGATCCAGGTACTACATGGTTACTAAGGTTGAGATTTAAATTTAGTTCTGAGGTGCTTAGCAACCAAGACAAAAAGGAAAGCAGTTTTGTTTATATAGTTGCGTTGTTGATACAGGGGAATGGATATTGGCCTTTAGATCAGGACACTGTCTTCATTAGTGTTTAGCTTCGAAACCTTTAGCAAACACTAAATAATACCTTTAACATAAGTGGGTATTTTATGAGTTGCCTTATTTTTGCTAAGCACTCACACATATAATCTCTATTTCATCATCACAACCCAGCGGCATGAGCATTTTCTATTTTATTTTACAAATGAGGAAACAGGCTCAGAGAGATCACATGGTAATTAAGTTGCAGAGTTATGATCCTAAATTCACCTCAGCACAAATACCGACCTAAATTTTGGTTAAGTGACTTAAAACAGAAAAACATCTTTCTGAAAAAAAAATCTTTCTGAGCCTTACCTTTTTCTCTTGTAAAACTGATAGTAACAGTAATATTTTCCTTGTAGTATTGGTGTAGGGATTAAAGAAAATATTCATTGGACTGAGCCTTACACATAGTATATGATCAGTAAGTGACCCTCTTTCCTTCCTCCCCTCCAATACATGTATTTGTGCTATGGGTACAAACCCATTTGGGAAAATTAGGCCTTAACTAATTCATGAGTCCTAGCACAATTTTGATGTTAGGGGGTATATTAAAGGCTAGACAATTTAGCAGTTTTAGCTGACAAAATGTCATTTAACAATGAAGTTCAATAATAACCCTCATTTCTCTCCTCCGGAGTCTTTATTATGATTACTGGCTCTATGACCATCAAAAATATCACTATGAAAGTAAATCCCAGGACCTCCAAAGTAACTCCTTACTCCTGACAAGAATCACCTTTTTCAAAATATATGCAGTTACTTTCTAATGTAAAGCCTACAGTTTTGGTCCTTCATTAAATTCCTAAAATGTATAGTAAAGGATATAAAATAAAGGCTAGTAAAGTGATAGGGTTTGTCAAATCAAAAAGGAAACCATATATGTGCTTAAGTAGTGGTTCTTGAGAATCATCACATCATGGCCAGATATGTCCAGAGGAATTAGAACAAGCCTTTTAGAATAAGATACAGAATCTCTTTCTCTCAACATTATCCTTAGCATTGTCCTGCTTAAAAGAGAGAGAGAGAGAGAGAGAGAGAGAGACAGAGAGAGAGAGAGAGACCTTTATATTTAGAAATGTTCACTGCTTTTTCAGTCAAGCATTTGTGGTGCATTGTGTCTTCTTTTGCTATAGTTTGCAAAGACTTTGCACAGATGCAAGTGCCAAATTGCAGAACTTCTAAGTCAGACTCAAAAACCTCTTTTTCCTAGTAAGTTATATCATCACATTGTCTTCTTCTATTGTGTTCTTTTGACATTGCTTGTTTCTCTTTTTATAAAATATTTAAGATTTTTTTTTTGGATTTCCTTGTTTTGATTATTATTGACCAAAGAGACATCCCCAGAAGTGGAATGTTGAGTCTAAACCCTCCATCGCACACTTGCTTCTTTGGGACACTCACTCGCACAGCGTGTTTTTGATTTATGTGGGTAAATCGATTATGTGGCCTTGTAAAACCTGTAAGTATTTATGGGCGCTAATACTAAATGCTGTGTAAGATATATAGAAAAAGTGTAAGACAAACCCCTGGCTTGAAAAACCTTCTGATGTTTTGGGAGGAGACTTGGAGGTACATGTGAACCAAAGCTCCATTTCTTAAGATAGTATACAACTAGGGGCCAATTATGAAGGGAAGACTAAGAATTTTTGTATATCAGAAAGCAGGTAGCTCAGAGAGGTTGTAGAGTTCACAGACAGCTTGGGCTTTTCAAAGTGAATCGAATTTGGCAAGGAAGAAGAGAGCAGGAAACTTATCCTAGCAGCAGTGAGGAAGAAAAAGCAGGTGTGTTAGGGGAAGGCTCGTTCTCTCCCACCCGGAGCAGAGGATGTGTGATGGGAGAGTTGTAGGAAACAGAGTTTAAAAAGATGTGTAGGGGACAGCGTGTGACAGACTTGAAAGCCAGGTCGAGGAGCTTGAATGGAATGCAGCAGAAAGCAGGAAGCCATGAATGTTTTAAGTCGGAGCTCTGAAGTGGAGCCCTGTGAGGAGTGCGCGTAGATAGACTGAGAAGGCAGTGTCAGGCACAGGCAGAAAGCACCCAGCACCCAGAAAGGAGGTGACTGGCAGCGATCTAGGAGTGTGGGTGTGAATGCAGGGGCAGTTAGTGATGATGGGAGGGATGGAAGGAGAGAAGGCACCCGTGCAAGAGACTCTGTGAGAGAAGAATCAGCAAGCCTGGACGATGGACGAGCATGGAGGGGCAAAGAATGCAGTGAGGCAAATAGTGCCGACCAGTTGGTATTGATGTGAACAGAGAACAGGAAGGCAAGTTGTGTAAGGGTAACACTGCTTTTGCAGGGAAGTCTTCACTTTTAGTTGGGGAAAATTCCCCGAGTTGGAGAGACACTAAGGCTTGGAGCTGGAATGAAGTGACAAGGCTTCTTTGGGGAGCACTCAACAACTTCGACAAAGCTGAAATTTTGAGGACAGATAATATCTCAGGACATTGTGCTGGGCTTAGAGAATTCCTATTCATGATGCAAGAATTTGTTATTTCTCTCAGAAAACTCTGCTTCAGGAATATGTAAGGACATGACTGGTGGCGCTGCAGTATTAACTTTCCCTACAAAATTCCTTATGATTACATATTCGAAAAAAAATTTTAAAGTCTTCAATATTTAAATAATGTGTTTTAGGATATAACAACAAAATCTTATTTACTTAGTAAGAGGTGGGCCTAAATTGGTGATTACATGAGCACAAAATGTTCTAATTACTATTGTCTACATATAGAAATATATATATACATTTATATAAAATATTATAAAATATTTGCATAAAATATATATACAAACATTCTATAAACAGAATAATTGAGAGTCAGTATAGAGTATACTAATATAATGTATTCTATATGTGAAAGTAACGTGAGATAATTATTTTTTGCCCATTGTAACTGCAATGCAGGTAATGGCCCCTTAGGTGTATGTTCTGTGGCTGCTATGAATGAGCTCACATTCAGACATTCTTTAGAAACGAGCTTTGAATAAAGGTTGGTAAAGTACCTCTCACCTGGACCATGGGAATAAAATATATCACATCATTGTCCAGCTATGTCTACTTGTCAAATGAAATATATTTGTTTGTAAGGCAACAAACAAAGCGCTTCTCTCAGCACTTACCAATTTCCACTTCATTTTGTAGCAGAGGAGACTGTGTGGAAGTGATTTGAGGTACGGTGTGTGCTGGTCAGTCTCGGTAACCCCGAGGGGAGGGTGCCCGGGGCATCATACATCTCGCGTGTTGTTTTCTAGGAGAGGGCTGCACTCAGTCACCTCACATATGGTTTGAAAAAGGCTTGTCTTGCTGGCAAGCAAACTGTTATTTAAGTACACAATCCACTCTACTACTGAAACAGTTTTGCCAAACTTATCCAAGTATTCTAACATGCTTAAAGATGGTATAAATATCATTTATTGCTAGCAGTTTTCTTCAGACTATATGGAATGTCTTCCTGCTGCCTGATCTAAGTGTCCCAGTTTACATTATGGCCTTTACTGCCTCTGTTTGATGGAGTGATCAGTAAAAATTTAATGACACTATAAAATAATAAAAATGTCATTAATTTACCACGGATCTTGGATGCAGTGGTTGTAAAGTTACATTAATAAACAGAATATTTTTTACAACAAAAAGCATTGTTACGGGGGAACGTATAAATAACACACATAAATTTAAGAGCAATTTTACTGTTAGCACACACATTATTATGGAATAGCCAATAAGTGTATAAAACATAGTATATAAAATTTTATTAAAATATACTGTGCGCATCAAAAATTCAGCTTTTATCTAAGTGCAAAGAAAAGCCATTATTGTGTGCTTACTGTTTCATTGCTGTTCTTTCCCCATATCACAATTTTACATTTGTTGCCAGTAAGGGGAAGTTGATTTTTTTTTCCTGGATGGAAACAAGCCTCTGTTCTTTGCGTTACCCCAGATCCATTCTCTTTCTCCACCGATGCAAAAACAAAATTGATCAATCTTGCCATGGTAGGGAGAGAAAAGTTGCTAATTTAATGCAAAGTTAAAAATAATGCTTGAGGACTTGAATGGTTTGTGCAGTGACTCTAGAAAGAAGGGATAATAATGCAGCAGTCTATCTGTCATCAGTGAGGCTGCCCCGTCATTGACTCTGATAATATGTGAAGATGATGGATGCCACCGTCTTGTGGCTTGTAACATTTAACATTCATCAGCTCTCACTAAAGGGGGCTTTATCATTGAAATATCTTTATTTAATATGCAACATCTACCTCATACATCATAATTTCAAAGCACTTAGAGAGCCAACAGTCCCTACAACACAGCAGAGCTGACTTTAATTTTTTTCAGTAACTTTAATGTTGCCTGCATGTTTTGTGACTGACAATGCATAAGTAAGGGTCTGATCACATCGTTGCATGTAAAATGCACATTTCACCGTCAACATGAAGATTGGGGGATTTTCCTGGGGGAGTTGAGATTAAATTAGCACTGAACTCTTTTGCTTACTTCTCCAAAGTATCTTATTTGGACGACATGTATGTTGTGAGAGCTAGTTCAAGTGCGTGGGCAAAATTTGGAGTTAAGAACTTACCACCCACAAATCTTTATCTGTTTGATATAGGGGCATACCCATTGGCACTTCATGGCCAGAAGTTGAAGCCTGTTGGAACTGAAGTATCTCTGAACTCATCTCTGTGCCCATGTACACATCCTGTATTTACTAGGCTCATGTTCAACCTTACTGGTAAAATCTTTGCTTTGCCCAGCTGACAGGAGCTAACTTGTAGACATCAGGCCCTCTTATCTTATGGTTATGTGGCTGGCAAATAAATATTCTGAGCTATTCTTTGAAGAAGGAAATCTTCTGGGAGACTAGGTAGAAATTTATATGAAAGGGCATGGCTTTGCAGGGTCCTTCTTTAATCTCAAACACAAGTGCTTAATATTACCAACTATAAAATGCAGCCCACTGCCCAAAACAATTTTTACCATTGATTTATTTTCTGCCTGTTTAACAAGTGTTTCATGGGATATTCTTCCTTGACTTCTACTCTGTCAAAATATTGATATTTTATAAGGAAAGTAGCTCTGCAGAAGAATGTTTTTTTCAATGAAGTCAGAGAAATGTATGACTTCAAAGGCACTGTGAATGTGTTGTTGAATGTTCCGAATGTTTTTTGTTATGATTAAAAGCAAGCTGATAATACTGAATTGTGAGTGCACTTCATTTTTTGTAAAAGAAAAGATATTATCATCATGTAAGCTTTGTTGTCTTAGGATTTTACAAACCATGGCATGTAATTTTCCCTCTTCTCCTTCCTTGTCAAAATATTGATATTCTTTCAGGAACTTTATTTTTTTTTTACTGAGAATATTTTCCGGTAAAATCAAAGAGAATGAATGACTAGAAAGATACTTGAAATATGCATATTGATAGGTAGCACGGTCTGTTGATTTTCAGAGAAAGTTGTTTTCCCCCCATGAAAATACAGTTAAAGGTTGTTCTTCCAAGAAGATTGCAGGTGTCACATCAAAACTCCTTTTGCATTTAACATAGGGAGAGCATTCACATGCAAATATTTGAAATGCGAAACAATGTGATAAAACAAAGGTTGAATATTTTGCTTTCCCTGGTACTACTCATCTTCACTTTAATTCTTTTTCTTTACATCATGACAACCGAAAGTGCTACTCAAAAATAGAAATTGGCTGATTAAAAGCAGCTGTCCTCCCCCCTCCTCCCCCCCCCCCCCCCCGCCCCCGACAATGTGTGAAACTCCCACATGGCTTGTGGTTGCTTTTTGTTGAGGCCTGCATCTGGGTTAATTTGTTCTCGTGCAGCGGTGTTTTCACATGAGAAAATATTGGGGAACTGTGCCTAATTTGCTTTTTATTTTCCATTCTGATTTTTATAAGTGTGGTACTTCGGAGGTTTCCCCATATCCCACTAGTGTAACTAGTTAGAATTGCCCAGTGGGGGAAACTCAAGATTACAATTTTGTTGCATATCTTTCATAGAGTTGGTGCTAGATTAAAGCAAGGTTTATGCTGCGTTTTCTTCCAACACAGATTTCAAGATACTCCATGATGAAGGGGAACTGGAAGACTTCCTGCACAATTTGACTGATGGGAATTAATTATAGAAATATAATGATATTCAAAAATAATCATATTAGAAAGCACAAATGTAGTGAGGCTGTACAAATGAGACACAGCCTCTATCAAGTAATTGTATGTTTGCTCTTTAAGAATATTTCCAAGTTTCTAAACATCTTACAGAAGAGAACACTCCGAGTGTTTCCATCTAATGCTGAACATGCTCAGTACAGAACTAGGTCATTGAACAATAGACTGAACAGCAATCAGCACTCTACTGCTGCATAATGCATTAAGTATAACATGCAGAAACCATTCCCGGAGCTGGAAGCTGCTATTTCATGTCTGTAAATTCAAGCTGACATGACATTTAATATTGTTTCATAGTAATGAACAACAAGGTTTCATTCATTCATAAGCACAACACAAAGCCAAGTTTGAGTCTGGAGAGTAGCAAGGAGGCGAGAAGGGGACACGTGCTCTGTTTTTGCAGACAAGAACACCGTATTAGTGATGGTCAGTGAGCCCTCTGCCACTGATCCGGAGAGCTGCAGAGGGAGAGTTCACTGTGATATTTCAGGCTCCCTGTCCTAGAGGAGCTGGCTAATAAGGCAAACATGTTTGAGTTTCCCTCCTGTAACGGCACAGATATTTAAATTTCCTGACTCCATGGCTGGCTAGGAATAATCTTCTTTTTACTTCCCAAGAAGTTACAGTTGAAACTCCTAGGCAAAATAATAGCATCAATGCCATCATCTAGTCTGCCCGCTCTGAAACATTTGTTTTTGAAATCCTCCTGCCTAAAACTCCGATTTGTATTTTCCCAGGAATACCAATGCAAACTGCGATCTCCAAATGAGACAATTCCTCTCCCGTTAACCAGCAGTGTATTTTCACGGGAATTGCTCTTTCAAGTTTTGCACTTTGGGCTCAAACCTTTCAATTGCATTCCTTTTAGATTACTGGAGCAAATCCCACTGAGAGAAGATGCGCAGTGCCGCCCGGCAGGCTTCCCGGCACAGGTTTCCTTTCCTTACAGGTACTGTGCTTTAGACGCTGTCAGCGCTCTCAGTGCCACCACCAGGCTTTAGTGGAATCTTCCTGAAAGATTTTCTGATCCCCAGTTGGTCAGAAATGATGTTTGTAAATCCAAGTTTTGCCCGCTAAGCAAGATAGAAACTGGAAGGAAAAAGTGGCTGCTTCGGAAGCTAGAATAAGCCTCTGATTATTCTTTCCTCTAGGAAAGAACACGCTTTGAGAATTTGGGGCCCCAGTTAACAGGAAAGTCAAGTGAAGATGGAAAGCTGGGCCCAGGTGTCATCGATCTTACTCGGCCAGAAGATGCAGAGGGTGAGTGGCTTTTCCGTAGCTCTTTTCTGCTGCTCCGGGCGTTTGTGAAGGTGCATCTGAGTTAGCTATAGGATTATACAGTCTTTCTCAGGAGTACCAGCTGGGATTTTTATTTATTTATTTTTTTTTTTTGGCAAAGCAGAGGAACTCTTAGCCTCCATTATATATTATAGTTGAGGACGTTGAGATGTAGCTAGATCCTATATTACCGAACACGTAGCAATTCACGTACTTGAAGGTGCCATTTCAAAGTTTTTAAATAAAATGACCCTCTGCGTTCCCATGAATAACAGAATTCTGTGTTTCATCCACGTCATCGCATACTCGTTTAAAAAAAAAGGGCTAACCTACAAAGGAGGATTTTTCAACCCTGAATCAAGAAGTCCCAGGTGCAATCAAACCTTTTTGGGAACTCAGTGATGGTTTGCAGCAGATCTAGTGTAAAATTAATAATTGCTTGGCCTGTGCCCAAGCACTATCCATTACTAAATTCTTGCAAAAGTCTGGATAGAAAGACCAGCTTCACTCTCAGTGGGTTTATCCACAGCAATGTCAATGCCTGTCCACTCCTTGTCCCTTTTTGTTTGTTTGTTTTAAATGCACAAGCAGCAAATCAGCAGAAATTGCTCTCCAGAGGCTGGGTACAATTTATGAGTTGGGTCAGCACTTCAGTAGTAATGTTGCCTGGTTATTTACTGTGTCATCACAGAGTAAGAACTGGTTTTCCCGTTAGCTGTTCCTTTGGCAGAATCCCTCCCACTAGTCAGGGAAGATTAATTTGTTCTCTTCAGAGTAACACAATACTTTGCCCATCTTGGGTCCCTGCTAAAGTTCTTCTTTAGCTTGAGAAGAATCTTACTATTATCGCTTTTACCGGCAGAATTTCTTCCAGAACCCTAATCCCTCGAAAACACGCGGAGACATTTCATAGCCTCATCTGAACTGGACATGACTTCTGGTGATAGCTTGGGGCCGTCCCAGGCAGTTCAGAAATCCCTGGCATGAACACTAAAAGATGAGCAATTACAGGCTTTAGGAAGCACTTCACAGAGTATTCAAAAAGCAGATTTTTTTTTTTATATGAGTAGGAGAGACTAATGGTTAATGATAGTCCTGGGGACAAGGTGTTAAATTCTGATTGTTGTGTGTGTGGGGGTGGGGGCAAGGAAAGGGAAGAGGAAGGGGAAGAGGAAGAAGAGGAGGAGGAAGAGGAAAATTAGGAGGAGGAGGAAGGGAAGGGATAAAGAGGATTTAAAACCAGAAATACACTTGCTGCCTTTCCTGAAGAATGTGTACCGAGAGCACAGTGACATTGACATTTTATAGGCACTTAGAAGTGTAGGTTTTTCCTCATGAGGGTTGAGGTTCCTTGGCCTAGGGAACCAATTTATTCAGGCCAGGCCCATCTCAATGTTGTTGCAAGATTGTACCATAGAGTACCTAAATCTTTGACCATACACAATGAAATAGCATTTTTCATCACTTTGGAATATTCAGTCTGTTCACTTTTCCATAGACTAGGAGGTGCAGAGTTCTATCACTCTACCCTCGTTACGACAGTTTTCTTAATCTATCATTCTTCCTTCTTCATTTGGCTTCTTGACTGTATAATGGGTATACATATAGTCAGTTACCTCTCAATAATGCTAATAATTAATTGATGATATTATGTGCCTGGTAAATTAAAAAGCCTGATCGGAGTTATTAACCATTATGAAAGGAAAAAATGAAAAACTTAATTATAGAGCACAATATTGTATAGAAATATTCTTAGAAATTCCATTTAATACCCAGATTGTCTGGATTCAGACCAATTTCCTGGTTAATTTGTTTTTTGTTGTTGTTGTGTTGTTTGTTAGCAAACATTTCTGAAGCACTTACATGCAAGAGAATGTGCGAAGCTTTTTACACATTTTGTCTCATGTAAACCTTATACAACTCTGTAAAGAAGGTATTATTGTTTCTTTTCCATTTTACAGATGAGAATATTAAAGACAAGAGTAATTAAGTAACTTGCCGTAGGTCACATAGCTAGTAAGTGCATTGCTGAGAGTCGATCCCAGGCAGCCTGGTTCCAGAACCCAAGCTTCTAAATACTGTGCTATACGGCATGCCCTGCATATAAGATAAATCCATGGTGCCTTCACTTTTCTGAACAAACTCCTTGTGACCTTCCCCAGTATGGCCCATTTCCTCTCCCCTAAATATAGCAAGTCATGCCATACACCAGCTCTCGTGTTACCCTGTCACACACAGCAGCAATGCCTGATGAATGTAATAGTAGAAGGGCTGTAGTGGCCCAGGAGCTTAAGGAGCGTGTGAAAACCTCCCTTCAGAAGCTTGCCCAGAGTTGCCATTGAGACCTCATGTGCTTTTGGGGGACTGTGAGTTCATGAATGGAGTCAAGTTACTGGCTCTAATATCGACAGAAGCACACTGCCTTTGTGAGGACTGCTGGGATGGGTAGCAGCCTTCTGCTGACTTTAGGATATTTCCTGGCATCCGTTCAAGTAAGAGCTGATTGCAAAGCCTGTTGGAGTTACAGTTCGTATGCAAGTCAGAGTAGATAACAGGTACACATAATACTTTCTCTACTTTGCTCCTTCATATTTCCCTTCACAGGAAGAGTAAGAAGGAACGTAGTGAAAGAATAACTACAGCTTATAAACTCCTTCAATCAGTGTGTGGTCTCAACAAAACAAAATGAAATGAAGGAAAACAAAACATTTCTTAAGCATCTACTGTGTGTCAGAACTAGACATTAGATAAACCGAGGGAAGCAAAACAGATATGTTCTTGACCTCTTGGAGTTTAAAGTCTAGCGAAGGAAGACAGAAGATTAAAAGGGAAATGCGTATAGACAGACAGACAGACAGACAGGCATAATTGTCATTGAGAAAAGTGTTAAAAAGATCAAGACTTGGTTGTGCCGCCCAGAGATTCAGAGCTGAAGCTGTTTAGGTGAACTCACTGGCCAGGTGAGTTCTGCAGCTCTAGCCTAGCTCGCCACCTCTTCTCAGTCCATGTGTGATCATGTCTATGTTTCCTCCAGCTTGGAACAGCAATTTAAATGTTTTTCCCAGCTTTATTCAGATGGTGATATATGGCACTGTGTAAATTTAATGTGTACTATGTGATGATTTGGTACACATGTATATTAGGAAAGGATTACCACAAGGTTAGTTAACACATCTGTCACTTTCCATGATCGCCTCTTTTTTAATGAGAAAATTTAAGATCTACTTTCTTAGCAACTTTCAAGTGTATAATACCGTATTGTTAATTATACTCTCCATGCTGTACATTAGCTCCCCAGAGCTTATCCATCTTATAACTAGAAGTTTATACCCTTTGACCAACTTCTCTCCCCTTCCCCTTCCCCCTAATCCCTGGAAACCACTACTCTGCTCTGTTTCAGAGCTTTTCCTTTTCCGATTCCACATATAACTGAGACCATACAGTATTATTTGTCTTTCTCCGTCTGATTTGTTTCACTTCGCATAATGTCTACAAGGTCCATGCATGTTGTTGTAAGCGGCAGGATTTTCTTCTCTTGTGGATGAATAATATTCATCTACAAAAACTCCTTCAAGAGGAGTGTGTGTGTATCACATTTTCTTTGTCTATTCATCCATCGAGGTACACTTAGGTGGTTTCCATGTCCTGGTTATTGTGAATAATGCAGAACAGCAATCTTAAGGGACTATGCCCTCCTTCCACTTGCACCCCATCCTCCTGTGAGGCTTCTGAAGTGACTAACGTACGTCAGCCTAGGAGATGAGGGCCTGGTCCAGCTGGGCTTCCCAGGAAAATGTCTGGCAGTCATGAAAATGCCAATATCACTTACTAAGCAACTTGAGGACCTGCTTCATAGCTCTGAGCATGGAAGCCGCAAGGGAAAGGTCACCCAAAGAGGCAGCTGTGCATGTGTGTATTAAACACTCATCAAAATCAAATGACAAAACCATAAGCCAGGAAAACAGAAATTAAAAATATAAAAGGCAAATGCCTTCAAAATTTTATTTTTAAAGTCCAGCTGTTATTTGGCTTGAATATGACAAGACAGCATTTCTTGTTCACCATGATATTTATAAATCTACAAATTCATTGGTGCTGGGGGCTTAGGAAACATGTGTAAGGTCTTGTTATACTTTGAAGCAGTTGAAGGCTTACTATGTACTGAGCACATAAAATGTGTTAGCTCCTATGTGGGACATGGAAGAGAGGACTTGATTAGTGGAGTCAGTCACCATGTATTAAGAATGATGAACAGCTGTTTAACTTCTTATCGACTTTTCCCCTCTCCTTGTTCTCTTCAGGCAAGATGCGATGGTTCTCCCAACTCTCCTAATTTCAAGGTTGCAAAGTACAGTAGGAGGGGTGATGGCCCAGTTATTGGAAGGTTTGGATTAAGGCTCTTTTACTAAAGGATGGCAAACAAGTGACTCATGCCTCCTTATCTTTTAAAAGATGTGTTCTATATTCCATTATCTCTAAAAATGGTCCCTTCCATTCCTAGATTGTCAGTAAGGTCTTTTTGGACACAGAGTGTGTTTCTTATAAGAAAGATGATCTATGCACAATAGCTTCCACTTAGTTTTTTTCCAGAGAAATAAAAGAGGAGACCAGTACCTTTGAGAGCATATTTGTGCCACTTGTTGAATCCAGTTTTCACATCCCTTTAACTTTTCTTTTTTATTAATGAGCAGCTGTCTCTCATTGTATTTCACAGATGGGCCCCTCCTTTCTCTCTCTCTCCTCTCCTTCTCTTCTCCCAGCGATAACTGTTGTGACTTGCCTTCTTTTTCATATTCTTTCTATCCTGTTTCTTCTCTCTCTCTCACTGGGGATCTCTAAAGAGATACTTTTTTTTTTTTTTTCCATTTTGCAGACTATCTTGAGTAAGAAAACATTTTCCTAACACCTCTTTTAATTCCACAGTTCAATCATTGTGTCCCAGCCTCAGAGGAAGGCTGAACCACATTTTGATGTGGGGAATCAGGGAGTTTGAGCTCCTAAAGGGATGATCATTGGCCAGACTTCTAGACCCTGTGTTGAAAACTAAGTGGAAGCTATTGTGCACAGATCATCTTTCTTATAAGAAACACACTCTGTATCCAAAAAGACCTTCTGGACCCTGGGTTGAAACTGTGGTGATGATCATTGGCCAGACTTCTGGACCCTGGGTTGAAACTGTGGTGATGTGTCCTCCATGTATAAAAAACTTGCATTGATTTGAGTGGAAATGGATACGTGCACCCAGAATAGTTAGAACTGTTGCTCTCAGATCCTCAGATTTGCTTAGAAGACTTTTATGGATTTGTACTGAATTGTGAATTGGATCCCAGCCAACATGGCCTTAACCTTTCTGAAAGCTTTATTTTTTGGCAAACTTCTGATTGCTTCTATGTTTTATACCTCAGGTGAGCTCTATTATTGTCAACTTAAGCTCTCTGATTGTAGACCAATGAGAGAGACTGCAACTTTTCCTCTTTTTTCTTAAAAATGCACCACTTAATACTAATGTTTTTCTCTTAAAAATTCTACTTACCCTTTGATTCGCACTCTGATAAACCTGTGAAACTTTTCTCATTCCCTTTCCCCTCCCTGGGTCCTTCTTATTCCTGGTGGAAAGGGAAGATTGGTTTGAAGATACATGGCTCATTCAAGGCAGCAGAGGGGGGCTGTAGTGTAATCTAGGGTGAGGTGCAAGGGCTACAACTGCTTATACTTTGGAATATGAAAGTCATTATTATTTCAAGTCCAGAATGCAGTGCTTCCCATGCAACACTTAGATTCCCAGAATTGGAATAAAGGAGTGACATGATCAAAATCACAGTTCCAGCCAAGAAATCCCTTCATAGAACCCTAACAAGTGGCCATCTCCATTCTGTTCAAATGCACCTATTAGTCTATTAACAGAAAGCTACTTCTTGAGAAGCTCATTCCAATTCTAATTATTAATTCTTTGTTATTGGGAGCCAGAATTTGTCTCTGTTTCCTTATAACCTCTACCCAGTGGCTCTAGTCTGACTTTTAGGTTCCAAAAAATAAAGCTTACCATTTCTCCACATGACACCCCTTCAGATATTTGCTCACGGAGTAGGAGACTTAAATTCCAGTTGTTCCACACTTGGCGGGTCACTTTCCATTCCTGAGTGTTCTCATCTGTAGCTAAGGAAGTTGGTCTAGGTTATTTCTAGTTGGCAGTTTTTTAACTGTCTTATTATACTGCCATGTAATTGAAATCATTCACCTTTAAGTCAACTAGAATGTAACAAGTATCAATTCTGGACTACACCATCATTTAAAGAAATGAAATTATTATGGAAATAACCCATCTCTATAATGAGATGTCTTTGCTTATGAAGGAATCCAAACACTGGAGTACATATTAGGCAGGTAAGATGAGGAATCCTATATATTAAAAGAAAAGACTGAGATAAATCAGAAGGGAGCACTAATCAGAGCTGTGCTTATGGGTCTGACCTTCCATAGCTGCCTAAAACAGTGTTTCCAGGAATCTTAGAGAAATGAATAGGCAAAGCATTTTCTATGGAACCAGCAGGCTGGGGTCTGAAACCAGGATCAGTAGCCAGGGAGGCCCAAGGCCTGATGAGGAGTGAGTAACAGCCACGGGCTGGGAGATAAGCAGAGTTCACAAAGCCCTTGGCTCTGGACTAACTCTGTTGTATGAGTATCACAAAAATGTATTTTACTGTGGATATAAACAGTTTTAGAGGATCCTGTGCACCAGTTTATATCAGCACTATATATAAAGTACCGCTCTCTTAAACAAGCAAATAAACTTCTCTTAAAGAAATATATTTGCTGTGTCTTAAAAGCTCCCAAATAACTTTTAATGTTGGTGGAAAACAATTTCCATTGAACTCTCCAAGTGATGGATAGTCCTGATGGGGCAAGAGAGTGAAATGTCAAGATTCTTGTATAACTCCATCCCCTAATACTTCATAAAGGGAACTCAACCTGCTTCTCAGAGTTGCTTAAGCTAGAAAGCCCAAAGAGCTAGCCTTCCTTTACTGAGGAACCTAGCTCTGGCCAGTAGCTGGTTTCTCACTGGCCTGGCTTCTTCTCTAAAGAAGTGTCGATGGCAATATATATATATATATATATATATATATATATATATATATATAACCAACACCGCTGCCATCACCACCACCACCACACGCACACACACACACACACACACACACACACACACACACACAGTCTAGTTTTCTGATTGAATATCATCCACCCTAGTCAAGAAATGCTTGTCTATGCTATTACTGAATCACACAGAAGGACTTCCCCAACTTGTCTCAGAAACTGGGCCACAAAAGATTAACAACATCTTCCATGAAAATTAGACCCAAGATAAGAGCAGCCAGCATATGGTCCCAGTGGGACTGCAAAATCAGTCCATGCTTCCTCAGTATTATGTATGTCTACTTCACATATATTAGAGTAAACCCTGGCTGATAGAGGTCTCTCTGTCATGTTTGGACTGACTATGTAGCCCTTCGGATATGGACCTTGTCTGGTTACCTGTCCCAGAATCATCTTCTCTTGGCAGCAAGAGCCATTTGACTTGCTGTCTACAGGCTATTGAATTCAGCCCAACATTAAGCTGGTGGAATTTAAAGAGCACCAGGCCAATTTGGAATACTTTTTAAACTCTTTCTGCCAAACTTCCCCCCGCCCCACCCCCCAATTGGTCCTTTCCTTTTTTTCAAGTTCTGATAATTGTGCTTATAATTTATTTCAAAAAGTTGATAACCACCTAGCTAGCTCTTTCTCATTTTCTCTTATTGACTTCTTAGCTTTTTTCTTTAAGATATTTTTATTTTTGCATATATCCTTCTTTCATATTCATTGTCTCATTTTACTCTGCTTGTCTAACACTGTTTGCTTGTGCCCGCTACCTATCATTTCGTACTCTTTAGCAATAGTTCTTTGTAGACTGAATTGCCAGTACCAATAGCCAGGCCTTTCTAAGCAGGATCTGCCCATGTTCGGGGGCCCCCAATCTTCCATTTTACCTTCATGTTTAAGTTATAATTTGTTGATTACCTCTTATGTGTACAGCACATATGGGCATGGAGGGAAGGATTTCTTAAAAGATGGACTTCACTCTATTGTCCAAGAGCTAGTAATGTGGTTGGCATTATAATATTAGCACACACAGAAAGCAAAGCAACCTAAGGTGTTACATGTTCAAGTGCATCATTAGAGAAACAGAAAAATAAAAGTGCTATTTAGAGGAGGAAGCTACAGTGCTTTGTGAAAAACAGTGATTGTTGGAGTCCTGATAGAAATATAGGTAGAGATAAGCCCAGGTTTGGATGAGCAAAGAGAAGGGGAAGAACTTTCAGTTGAGGGAATAATCCAAGCAGATGCAGGAACAGTAAAGCATACAGATATTCATAACAAAGTTCCAGAAGGGAAGAATGACTTACCTCACCCTTGTGTTCCCTACCAAGCCCAGCAAAAGTCGTGCATATATTCATACTCAGTAAATACTTATGGAATTGAGCAGGTTATAGAAATACCTGGGTTCCATATTGTGAATGGCCTTGAATGCCAGGCTCAAGAATTTGAACTTTGCTCCAAATAAACAGCCATTAACCTTTAATTATTCAAGATTGACTTAGACTACAGAAGTTAAAAGTAATGGAAAAGCAGCAGTTCATTTAGTCTGGGGAATCTGTTAATCTCTTTATTCTTGTGTTTTGTTTAATATCGTTTCCGGGCGGATGTTCAATGGGCATCTTTTCATATAACATCATCAGAGAGCTGAGTATGTGTTGGGAGGGTTTTCATTCAAGTCATATTAAAAACACTTCTTTTCTTCCTGGGTATATTACTCATTAAAGTATGATTTCACTTAGTCTGATGGGACTGATGGATGTCTAACAGATTGTTCTCTCTTGTACTTGCTAGTGGAGAGGGTTTTTTTCAGTTGTTTTTGTTCAATGAATACTTACCCGTAGACATGATGCCCCATATTGGGTCTTGGTACCAGAGGGAAGCAAGTGTGTAAGAATCCATTGACATAAGAATCCATTGACATTTGCATTATACTGTAGACTGTTAAATTTAGGAGTAGGCTGTAAAGAAGTAACTCTGAACTAAAACTTAATATCCCAAGTCTCAGCCCCAGAGATAATTTCATAAGCAATGTATTCAACCATTTTAAATTTATACTAAAAATACAAATTGCAGTTTACTGGTTTACATATATATTTCATGGGAGAGAAATCATTTTGTGCTGCTTCAATATAAGCTCATTTTTCACTGGGAAGGCCAATCATACCTGAGGACAAAATGGAAAAGTCTACTCCATGTTGCAGACTTACAGAACTACTAGTAGAGGAAAAAGAAAAACAATTGTCAAATGTCCCTGAAACTACCTTGCCCTTCATTTATTACAGTATCTCGATCAAGAATCCTAATCCTTTGTTATTCCGATGAGTCCTTTATAAAAAGCTGATCCATAAATTCTAGCCAGGACTGAGCAGCATAGTCAGGTTATAGTTTCCACATGTGGGAACTGGGGGATATGAGATGGTCTTTTGAGGTTAGGTCCTATGCATATTCAGTACATTTTAGCTTTTTATCATAGAGAATGTTTTAAATATTTTTAACTTTGGGGCAGAGGACACTCCATTAAGTAGTAAATTACACTCCCCAGCTAACTTGTGGGTCATTTTATAACTACTCTGAAGGACAGGACTATGTAGTATAAGACACATCACTCAGGTATGGGGAAAGACTGGAAAGGGAACAAATATGAGTTGAAAGCACTTGATATGTCCTAGGTACTGGAATAGACTCTATTACTACTCTCTTGCCATTATTACTGCTACTATTTCTACGGGCGACTACTGTTTAGTGAGTGGTTCCTGGGATCCAGTCACTGAGCTAAGAAATTTTACATTCCCATTTAATCTTTACAAGGATCCTGCCAAGTAGAAATGATTAACTCTGTTTTGTAAGGAGACGAGATTAGCATTTTAGAGAAAGGAAATAATTTTCCCAACTTAGGGAAGATCAAATATAGAGTTAAAACCCAGATCTAAGCCACACTGACTCCCATTTTTCTACAAGATGAGCTGATTGAGTTGGTTGCTTTTGTTGGAGTAGCTTTTCCCTGTTGGTTTTCATTAAAAAGAAGAAAAAAAAGAGAACTAGAAACTTTTATTTAAGCTTATTTATTTATTTATTTATTTATTTTGAAAAGGAGAGAGAAAAAGAATACAGGGGAGGGGCAGAGAAAAGAAGAGAGAGAGAGAATCCCAAGCAGGCTTTGCACTGTCGCACAGAACCTGACACTGGGCTTGAACCCATGAACTGTGAGATCATGACCCAAGCTGAGACTGAGAGTCAGATGCTTAACCAACTGAGCCACCCAGGCACCCCAAGAAATAGAAACTTTTGAAAGTTTTTTAAATCTTTCAAATCATACACATATTAAGTACCTTTCAAATACTTTCACCGGATTCTCGGGGCAAAGAAGTTTTGGCAGATTATGGAAATGAGTTGAGTGGCCAAAATCCTTCTAATATGATTTCCATACAGTAACCTAATAAAAAATTTAGTTACTACTGCACCCAGTATCTGCATCTCTCATTCTAATAAAAGGAAAATTCCTTGAAACAAATGAAATGGAGAAGAGAAACCAATTAAATGAATTTTGTGGAGTTTTAAAAGCCAAGTCTAGATGCTATTGAAGCAATTCAGTTGACCATTTTAGACATTTCTTCTGATGGCAAGTGTGAAACTTAAGAGATAGTTGCATCTGAGTTTCTTGTGATATTTGCCAGTTACTAACTGTGAGACCTGGACAACTTAACCTCTGTAAATCTCAGTTTCCTCATGTGGAGTAAGGAATGTGAATTAGATGATCTTTAATATCCTTCTCGTGTTAAAATTCTCTGATTCTATGCGCATGTTTCATCTATTTCCTAATGACTCTGCTATCTAGGGAAGCTCCCATCGTAGGTCTGAATACCTGCTTCAGTTGTATGCATTTATGCACACCCTACAATGTTAGAATAGCTTTCAGATTTAATATTTCCAAAAAAACTCATCCTTTCAGGATTACCCAGGAAGTGAGGAAGCTGGGATTTCAGGACTGTATAACAGGGCAAGTCAATAAAAGAACTAAGATCGGAACCAATGATCTCTGAGTCCCAAACAACTATGGGTATATTTTCCCTTCAAAGCCTTATTATTTTACAGATGCTCAAGTAAGGCAAGGTATTTAACAGAATATAAGAAGTAAAATAGGATTTATACAAAATCCAATTTCAGAAATTATCAGTTTCTAATGCAACAGATAGCCATCTGAGTCTCACTCTAAAATTTTCACAGTTGAAGATGTCTACTTCTCTCCATTGTGACATTTGAGTACTTACCATATGCCCACTTGTGTACCAGACCTTGGGGAAGCATCCCTGCCCCTTTTGGGGTGCACAGTCTTGTGAAGAAGGTGGGCACACACAATTGATAATTTGGGTAAAACATGGTAAATGTTAAAATAAAGGTATGCATAGGATGCCACGGGAGCCTAAAAAACTTAGCCCAAACTGATACACTAGGCAGGACTGCCTAGAGAAGATCATCCCTGTCCTGAGTCGAAGAATAAGTGATTTTAAAGGTGGACAGAAAATTCTAGGAAAAGAAAAGACTGGATGCTTAGTATGAAACAACATGGGGTATGGATAACTAAAAGTAGTTCAATATTATAAATCAAACAAAGTTTTAAGTGGAGAAGCCAAAGATGGGACTGGAGACATAGGTAGAGGACCAGGTCAGGGAGAGCCTAGGACTTCATCTTTTGGGCAACAGGGAACCATTGAAAACTTTTACATATAGAGTAGTCTGGTCAGAATTGCATTTGTGATGGTATACTCTGGCTGAAATTAGGAAGAAGTATGTAAGTAGGGACTGGAGACTCAAATCTGGAAGTAAGCACATCAGTTAGAAGGCTAGTATTTATAACAGTCCAGCAGAGACAGTGAGGCCAAGGCAATCGATGAGTAATAAGGATGGAAACAAGAGGATGGATTTAGTAGTATCTCTGTTAACTAATTCTGAGATTTGCTTCATCTTGGTTTGTGCTCCTTAATTTCATGTAGAGTCTATGGTAGTATATTGAGTTGGATGAAGCCAGAAGCCGCTGAGCAACATGAATTATTTAGTCTACCAGCTTTTTACCAGCTTCTGTATTCTCCAAGGGAATCTACTTGAATCTGAGCCTGGTGCTCCTGAAAACTTAGGAAGCCAGAACCTGTTATTGTCTTATTTCATCCACAGTGGTCTCTGGTTCAGACTTAAATGATGTCTTTTTGCCTGGGCTCAACAGCTTGTAAGCTGTCCTCCTGTGCATACAAATAGCAAACAGATAATAAGTAGAATATTTGATGTTCTCTGCTACTTTCAAGTCATTAAAAAGAAAGAATCACATAAGTTATCCCAGTTGCCCTTGGATCCTACAGTTGAAACAAGATAAAGGGCTCTGTTTAGCTATCTGTGTAAAGCAAATATAACTTGAGAATTAAAAAAAAAAAAACAAAAAGTAAACACGGGCACCAAACTGAAAGCAAGAGACTCTTGAAAATACAGACTGGTATATCACTGGTTAGAATTTCCTTCATTTTGCAAAGCCACGAGCCACATGCATCAGCTCACCACAAAGTCATTAAGCCTTTTTAAGCTCAGATGAAAAACATTAACAAATACCACAAAAGGCTTTAGTATAGCCCCTTTGTTCATTCACATATGGCACTTTATAACTCCTGCGCCACTCTGGTCGTGTGTTTGTTTAAGCTGCCTCCATCAGGCTGGTCCTGAAAGAACAAAAGACATCTTGAGCAATCCTAAGCAGGAAATGGGCTAATCTAAACATGGTTTGTGACACTTTAAGTAGAATAGAAAGGGGAGGGATTGATTAGTCATTAATGTCCAATTGGCTCCATATGGATGTTGCAATAATAAAGCCTTTTTTCAGAGCAGTAGCAGAGTTATTGAATTAGAGGTTTATGTTTCCTCAGAGCTGACCTTAGGGAATTCCCTTTTGGTTCTTCTTGTTGATCTTTTAAAGAGAATGGAGTTTCCAATAGGAAAAAAATAGAAGCCTTCTCCACAATAACACTTGCTCATAATCCCGCAACTAAGGAATGTATTAATACAGCATCATTTTAATTCCTGCTATAATTTCAGTCCTTCGTGCTTTCTTTGCATCTTTGGTGGGGCAGTATTTCAGAGACCAATTAGACAGTGGCATGAACTTCATAACTGGTAATGGACTCCTCTAACGTGCTTAGCTGTGGCAGAGAAATGGCATCCTTACAGGGAGAAAATAATGTTCCTGCCAGGGAATGGTGGGCTTTGACATTCAGTTATTTCGGATCACTGAAATAATCAGTGACTGGGGTAGCTTTCGGGTAGGGGAAGTGAACTCGACTGAAAGTCAGACGGCCTAAGTTCTAGATCTGGCTCCACTCCTTATTAGCAATATATCGTTAACTGGTTATTACAGAGGAAGGTAGCACAACCTCTCTGAGCCTTGGTTTGCTCATCTGTCAAGTGAGGCAAATATATCTACCCTCCTATCGATTTCAAAGCATTGTGAGGAGAATTCAGATAATGTATTTACTGAAAGCACTTTGTAAATATTATTGTATGTAAAACTACTTAAAACACATGGTATGTCTGTCCTGGAAACTGACCTCCAGTTTAGTCTAGTGAAATGTCTGTTTCCCAAATTCCCAATGGAATTTTTTCATTATGTGTATACTATTCCTATCTATCTATCTATCTATCTATCCATTTATCATCTATCTATCATCTACTTATCTATCTAGTTTATTCAGTGAATTACTTGCTATAAAGTTCAATAGTTGAACTTTAGATTCAACTTAAGTAAGGTATTTGTTTTTAGTGGGATTAAGGAACTTTAAGATGAAATCAAGGAAATGAAAATTTACCTATGGACTTCCCCCACATTGAACAAATGAAGAATTAACACCTTAATCAAAGTACCACAGGTAATTTATCTTTTGTTCTTGTGCCCCTGGTTCCTATTTTTATACCAGGCTCTAGCTCAGAAGACCTATGCATCCATATTTTGTATTTGCCTTCTTCAAATCATGGCACCCATCAACAGGTTTCTTTGCTAACCTATCCAGCTAATCTTGTATAAAAGACACAAAGAACAAACCATAGTCTTTACCCCTGGCATCCCTTCTCAGAAGATGAACACATCACCCTAATGATTAAGACTCTTGTTCAGCCATGGAATGTATTTTCCTGCCAAGTAAACCACTAGGATAGTAAAATTGTTTTGTGTTTTATTTTGTTTTGTTTTTGTAAGAAGAAATCAAATTTGAATTCCAAGCAGACTTCATATGATGAAAGTAAATTCACTTTCTGGCAATAAGCAGGAATGTGAAGTTAGCGGAACTTCCATAATCATAGACAGACAGTTGTCAGCCATTCCTACAGCACAGTGAGTTGGATTTCTACAATAGTAAGATCTGATGGGATAAACATGATGAAATTAATACCCTCCATCTTTCCTAATTTTTCAAGCCCCCTTCTAAAATTCCTTCATCTTCTATATTTTTGTTTCTGATGCACTCATTACCATTATTTCTATTAACCCAAATAAGGGACTATTAACTGTATCATGTAACTCTTTCCAGAATCCCACATGTGAAAATCAACTATTCTGTTGATAGACTGAAGTAGCCTAAAATACTGTGATTATCAAGCAACCCAATGGTATATATTTATGTTGCTTTTTACCAAGATGCTTTTTGCCCTACTGAATATATATACATATATACATATATATTTATCATCATTATCATCATCATTATTTTAGTCAATGAGACCAACTTTTTGAGTTCACAATGGCCAGAGTATGCTAGGTCCACAGAGGAAAAAAAAAACCTTAAGGGAAAATCACTTTTGTTTCTTTGGTTTTCTACTTTATTTTGGTTCTTTGTTTTTGCTTTTTTAAAAAACTAAGTGTTAAAACAATTTTATTTTGAATAATGTCCTTTTGCATGAAAATACTACAATTTGTCCATTCTCCAGTTATTTTCATTATTTGGTTATTATGAATAAAACTGCTATGATATTCTTGCATAAATCTATTTCTGGACAAAGTTTTTATTTGTTTTGGGTAAGTACCTACGAGTGGAAATCCTGAGTCACTGGTAAGTATATATTTTACCTTATAAGAAACTGCCAAGCCATTTCCAAAATGGTTACACCATTTGACACATTCACCACCAATATATTAAGAGTTCCAGTTGCTCCATATTCTTGCCAATGTTTAGTGTTGTAAGCCATTCCAGTGTGTAGAAAGCGGTATCCACTGTGACTTTCATTTGTATTTTCCTGATGACTAATGATATGGAATACCTTCTCATGTGTTCATTGTTATCAAAAGATAACTATATCTTTTGTAAAGTGCTCATGTCTTTTGCCATTTTTTAAATTAGATTGATATTTTTCTGTAGTTCTTCATCTATTCTTGATATAAGTTCTTGTCAGATATGTGTATTCTGAATATTTCTTCCCAGTCTGGGCTTTGACATTTCATTTTTTAACAATGACTTGTGATGAGCAGAGTCTTAATTTGGTAAAGTTAATCTTATCATTTTTCTTATATATATAGTGCTTTATATGCTATATCTAAGAATCTTTGCTTATTCCAATGTTACCAAAATATTCTCTTATGTATTCATTGAGTTTTTGCTTGTGGTTTGTTATGATTCATCTCAAATTAATTGTTGGGAGTAGTATGTGATAAGAGGTCAAAGCTCACTTTTTTCCACATATTTATCCACTTGTTTTAGTACTACTTGTTGAAAAGACTATCATTTCCCACTTTAACAGCCCAAGTCTTTATTGAAAATTGACCATATATGTGAAGGTTTAATTCTGGACTCTCAAATTCTGTTCTAGTGGTCGATTTGCCTATGTCATGCTGTCTTTTTAAGTCTAGTTTTTTGTTTTGTTTTGTTTTGTTTTACAAATGTTACAAAGTATTTGTACTGTAAATCTTGAAATTGAGTAGTGTGAATCCTCCAACTTTTTCAAGTTTGTTTTGGCTGTTCTTACTGCTTTATTTTTTATGTAAATTTTAAAATCAAGTTGTCAATTTCTAAAAGAAATTGTCTTTCAGAGATTTTTTTATTGAGTATGGGTTGAATACGTAGATAAATTTGGAAAGAATTACTATCTTAACAATTTGGACTCTTTTGATCTACGAACATGGTGTATTCCTCCATTTATTTAGGTCTTCTTTAACTCAAAAATGTATTGTTTTTAGTGTAGAGGTCTTGCATACTTTTTTGGTTCTATCTATTTGTAAGTGTTTTATTTTCTGATGCTATTATGAATGAAAACCTAAAAAAATGATTTTCTAGTTGTCTGCTGCTAGTATATAGGAATACAATTGATTTCTGTACTTTTATATTGTATAATGCAGTATTGCTAAATTCACTTACTAGTTTTAGTAATTATCTTGCAGGTTCCTTAGGATTTTCTATGTAAACAATTATATTATCTATGAATACAAATAGCATTACGTATTCTTTTCCAGTTTGATGCTTTCTATTTCTTTACCTGCAGAAGTGTGTTGATAAGCGATGGTAAGAGTAGACATCCCTTGCCTTGTTCTTCACTCTTAGGGGAATAAGTATGATGTCCTACAGGCTCTTTTTAAATGCCCCTTATCACACTGAGGAGGTTCTCTTCTATTACTAGTTTCCTGTGAGCTTTTAACATGAGTGGGTATTGAATTTTGTTAAAACCAGTTTCTGAATCTATTGTGATGATCATGTTTTTTCCCTTTGTTTTGTTATATAGTGAATTACATTGCCTGATTTCACAAGGTAAATTAATGTTATATTCCTGAGATAAATTCTACTTAATCATGATTTATTATCTCTTTTACATATTGCTGGATTTAATTTGCTAATATTTTATTAAGAATTTTTGCATTTAGGGGCGCCTGGGTGGCGCAGTCGGTTAAGCGTCCGGCTTCAGCCAGGTCACGATCTCGCGGTCCGTGAGTTCGAGCCCCGCGTCGGGCTCTGGGCTGATGGCTCAGAGCCTGGAGCCTGTTTCCGATTCTGTGTCTCCCTCTCTCTCTGCCCCTCCCCCGTTCATGCTCTGTCTCTCTCTGTCCCAAAAATAAATAAACGTTGAAAAAAAAATTAAAAAAAAAAAAAAGAATTTTTGCATTTATGTTCAAATCTTTGTCAGGGTATGATGCCACCTCATAAAATAAATTTGGGACCACTCTTTCCAACTCTACTTATCCTATTTTGTATAAAATTATTTTAATTTTTCTTTAAGTGTTTGAAAGAGTTAGCAGTGAAACCATTTGGGACTGAATTTTTCTTCATGAGAAGGTTGTTGGTTATAAATATAGTTTCTTTATTAGCTATACTAGTATTTAGGTTTTCTATTTGTTCTTGAGTAAATTTTAGTAGTGTGTGTCTTTCAAGAAATTTATTCATTTTATCTGTTTTTAAGTTTATTGGAATTAAGTTATTTACAACAGTCTTTCATTATTCTCTTAATGTGAGTAATATCTATAGTAAAATTCCCTCTTTCAATCCAAATACTGGTATTTTTGTTTTCTCTCTTCGTTGATCAGTCTTACTAGGGGTTTATCAGTTTTATTGATCTTTATGAATGATTAATCCTTGGCTTTGTAAATTGTCTTTATTGTATCTGTTTTGTATTTCATTGATTTCAACTCTATCCATGCTGAATCTGTGATTTTATTTGAATTATTTAATTTGTTTATATTTAAGGTCATTATTGAATTTGATGGGCTTAAGTCTTACAATTTGCTATTTTTTCTTCTGTTTTTGTTATTGTTATTATTATTATTATTATTATTATTACAGTTTTATTTCTCTAGAGCAGTAAGATTCACAGTAAATTTGAGGGAAAGATACAGGGATTGCCCTTTCCCCCACACATGCATGGCCTTTCCTGTTGTCAACATACCCCACCAGAGTGGTACATTTGTTGCAATGGATGAACCTATCTTGACATATCATAATGACCCAAAGTTCATAGTTTACCTTAGTGTTTACTCTAAGTATTGTACATTCTATGGATTTGGACAAATGTATGGTAACATATATCCATCATTAGGAATCATACAGAGTATTTTCGCCGTGCTAAAAATCCTCTGTGTCTTGTCTGTTCATCACTCCTTCCCTGACCCATGGCAACCACTGATCATTTTACTGTCTCCTTTTCAGTCCTTTTTCAGTCTTCCATTTGAATTATTCTACTGGCATGTTAGCTATACCTTTTTGTATTTTGTTTGCTTGTTGTTTCTAGTGATTTACTATGAATCTTTGAGTCTTCTTACAGTTAAAATTATACCACTTTTTATAAAATAAACCGTTAACAACTTAATACCAGTTAGTACCTTATCCTTTGTGCTAATGTGCCATTGTTCTCATGTTTTACTTCTTATAAGTCCCACAGTACAGTGTTATATTTTATATTAAATAGTTCCTTGTCTTTTAAAAACAAATACAAAATCAGCTGTTTATTAATGAAATCCAGAGAGGAAACAAAGAGGGATTTTTTTGTTTTTGTTTTTTTAGTCACATTTATCATTGTTGATGCTCTTCCTTTCTTCATGAATATCTAAGTTTCTGTCAGAAATTATTTCTCTTCACCTTGAATGATTTTTTTGAATATCTCTTTTGGTATGAGTCTGCAAGTAATACATTTTTTCAGCTTTTATTTATCTGAAAATATATTTCACATTTGTCTTTGGAGAATATGTTCTGAATTTGAGCCATCTCTGAATTGATTTATTTAATTTCAGCATTCTAAAGATGTTCTTTAGTCTTCTAGCCTTCATTGTTTCTTATGAATAATTAGTGATTATTTATATTATTGTTACTTTGTATGTAATGTGCCCTGTTTCTCTGAAATTTTCCCTTTGTCTTTGGTTTTCAGCAGTTTGACTAGTGTCTAGGTATGGTTTTCTTTGTATTTATTCTAACTGCATTTACCTGAATATCTTGAACCTGTAAGTTGATGATTCTCACCAAATTCAGATAATTTTCAACCAGTGTTTCTTCAGATATTTTTCAGTCATGATTCTCTCTCTCTTCTACCTGGAACTTCAGTTACACATATTCTAGGACTCTTAGTGTTGTTCTACATATTGCTGAGTCTCTGTTTATGTTTTTAGCTTTTTTATTCTTTTTGATTTTGAGACTAAATAATTTCTTTTGATGTTTTTTCTTTTTTTTTTTTTAATGTTTGTTTATTTTTGAGAGAGATAGAGACAGAATGTGAGCAGGGGATAGGCAGAGAGGGAGGGAGACACAGAATCCAAAGCAGGCTCCAGGCTCTGAGCTGTCAGCTCAGAGCCCAACGTGGGGCTCAAACTCACAAACTCAAGATCATGACCTGAGCTGAAATCGGAAGCTTAACCGACTGAGCCACCCAGGCACCCCTCTTTTGTTGTATTTTCAACTTCACTGACCCTTTATCTGCACTCCAAACTTCTGTGAAACCCAATCAGTGAATTTTCATCTCAAATATATTTTGCAGTTCTAGAATTTCCATTTCTCTTTCAAGTTTCATTTCCCTGTTGAAGCATCCCCTGACCCTGTCTATGTATTCATTATGACAATCTTTTCCTTTAAGTTCTCAAACATATTTATAATGGTTACTTTAAAGCTCTTGTTTGTTAATTACACTATGTGAGTCATCTCAGTTTCTCCTTCTGTTGAGGTTTTATTTGTTCTGTTTTGTTTGGTTGTTATTATCTCTGGGTCATATTTTAGTGGGGTTTTTTTGTACAACTAGTAATCTTTTACTGTATATTGCATATTGCAGATTATAAATTATAGGTTTATTATAAGTTCATTAGTAATCATTGAGACTTATTGAGAATTATTCAGAGGTAATTTCTCATTTGATTTCCATTTTGATGTCTTCTTGAATATATTTGTTCATGTCACTACCCCCACTTAAAAACTTTGAAGACTTCTTCACTTGGCATTCAAGGTACCTAGAAATCTGTCTTCTACTTCTCTAATTTCATCTTTTGGTGCTCCCCTATTTTCTTCTATAAGCCCAAGCCAGAGTCAGCTTCTTTTTATTCCCTAAAACTCTACCACCATTTTGCTGTATCTCTGTGTCTTTATTCACACAGATTCTCCAGCCTAGAATACTTTCGCACCAATACCTGCTGGTAAATTTTTCCTCTTCCTTTAAGATGCTGCTCAAGCACTGCTGCATCTCTGAAGCCTCCCTGATATTCATCTCTGTTCCTTCCAACAACATTAATAGCCCCTCTCCTCTGCTTTCATAGTACTTTTAAATTACCTTTGTTGGCACTTATACTGTTTTGTAATTTTCTATTTATGTGTCTATTTCCCTCACTGGACCAAATCCCTTTAAAAAAAGGCACATGTGTTATCATTCTTTGTATACCCAATCACAATGTTGGGTCTATCTGAAATTTGTCAGAAGTGTTTGCTGAATTAATGCATAAATAAATGATTACTAGGCACATTATAGAATTAGCCAAATTTCTTCTGTAGGGAAGAACACACATACCAAACACTTACCACTTACTCGTTCACTCACATAACCCTTGGAATTTACCCAGGAAGCGGGCCTCTCTAGGATTAGTTCAGGACCATTGCCATAGGCTATGATGGTTACACTGGCCTTCTTTCCAGCCCACCTGGAAAAACTCAACTTTCTGTCTTCATTTTAAATCATTTAAATCACAGATTCCTAAGGAGGTCTTTGCCTTGGCAATTTCAGTTTTCTACCCATAGACTATCTTTCTTTGTCTAACTGAAAGTTTGCCTTTACTGAACTATGATATGGGAGACAAAGGATGAATTAATCAAACCAAGCCCCCTGGGGAAGTTGAAGAGAGCAGGAATTCCTGGTGTACAGGGAACAGTTCTTTCCCGTGGTGCCTAGTGTGGTGTTATTGACCTCCTGGCCTTTCAGTACCTGTCATTTATGATTTCTATTGCTTTTAATTAAAGACACTTAGGTCGGCCTGAAAGTAGTAGTCTCTAGGTACATAGCTTTTGGTCTAGGCTTTCTCTAACTGCTTTTCATGAGGAGATGTATCATGAACATCGAACTCACAAATGATTCCTCTGCTCTTAAAAGTAAAAGGCACTCCATCATAGAATTGTGAGACATTCCCTAGGACCATTCTGGATTCTGACGGAGAGCACTGACTATTTATTTATTTATTTATGTTTATTTATTTTTATGAGAGAGAGAGACAGAGTGCAAATGGGGGAGGGACGGAGAGAGGGAGACAGAATCTGAAGCAGGCTGCAGGCTCTGAGCTGTCAGCACAGAGACAGACATGGGGCTCGAACTCGTAAACTGGGAGATCATGACCTGATCTGAAGTCGGACACCAAACAGACTGAGCCACCCAGGCACCGCTTATTTATTTATTTTTGAAGTTTGTTTGTTTACTAAGAGAGAGAGAGAGAGAGAGAGAGAGAGAGAGAGAGAGGGAGGGAGTGCAGCGGGGGAGGGGCAGAGAGAAAGGGAGAAAGAGAATCCTAAGTAGGCTCCACACAGCACAGAGCCTGACACAGGGCTCAATCTCACAAACTGTGAGATTGTGACCTGAGCCCAAATCAAGAGCTGATGCTTAACCAACTGAACCACCCAGGTGCCCTAGTATTGGCTATTTTAGAATGAAGTGCTTTTTTTTTTTTTTTTTTTTTTAGCTTGGTGTTATTTTCAAAAATGAATGAAGCAGTATGAAGTTACACTTGATATGTAGATTTTAATTATAACAGAAAGTGGATTTTAGGCTTCAAATGTTCAGACTAATAATAGCACACCTTTTGAAAACAATTCTATAGTATCCTATAGAATCTTCCTCATGTGTTTAAAAAGGTTTATATAATATACAATCTTCATTTTAAAATTTTGGACTTTATACACACATATCCGGTCATATGTATTTCTACTGCTGCCACAATAACTCCCTAATCATTTTGTCTTATGAAGCAAAGTTTAGGTAAGTTAAGGAGCACTTTCTTTTTTTTTTATTTATTTATTTATTTATTTTTTTTTATATGAAGTTTATTGACAAATTGGTTTCCATACAACACCCAGTGCTCATCCCAAAAGGTGCCCTCCTCAATACCCATCACCCACCCTCCCCTCCCTCCCACCCCCCATCAACCCTCAGTTTGTTCTCAGTTTTTAACAGTCTCTTATGCTTTGACTCTCTCCCACTCTAACCTCTTTTTTTTTTTTCCTTCCCCTCCCCCATGGGTTCCTGTTAAGTTTCTCAGGATCCACATAAGAGTGAAACCATATGGTATCTGTCTTTCTCTGTATGGCTTATTTCACTTAGCATCACACTCTCCAGTTCCATCCACGTTGCTACAAAAGGCCATATTTCATTTTTTCTCATTGCCACGTAGTATTCCATTGTGTATATAAACCACAATTTCTTTATCCATTCATCAGTTGATGGACATTTAGGCTCTTTCCATAATTTGGCTATTGTTGAGAGTGCTGCTATGAACATTGGGGTACAAGTGCCCCTATGCATCAGTACTCCTGTATCCCTTGGGTAGATTCCTAGCAGTGCTATTGCTGGGTCATAGGGTAGGTCTATTTTTAATTTTCTGAGGAACCTCCACACTGCTTTCCAGAGCGGCTGCACCAATTTGCATTCCCACCAACAGTGCAAGAGGGTTCCCGTTTCAAGGAGCACTTTCTAAATATTCTTTTGATTTTGTGCCCTCTTAATACTTTCTTAAAATTCTGACTCTGATCACATATCAGTCCAGTATAAAAGTGGTTTCAAACCTTGGTCTCCCTGGATAAGTCTCTACTCAAATCTTGGTTCATTGCTATAACATTCCTAATTTAGCTCATTCATCTCTATGTCCTCATTCATTTTTACTTGACTTTCCTTGGAAGAGAGGAGAGGAGGCAAGATAAAAGAGATGCATTTTCTATTTTCTATCTCTTAATTCACATTTTTATACTTTGTACTATGCTTGAATTTCTCAATTTATGGGAGCATTTATGGTGAGTCCTAGATATCTGCTCTGTAAATTAATTCAATGTCATGTAGACAACATGCACTATGGGAGAAAGGGGCAAGGTGGATGTAGGGTAGTTGGTGGGGTGAGACCTGAGCTCTGTTCCTTGAAAGGAGAATAGGAAGTGTTTGTTAAGACTGAGGTACAGAATGAGAGGGAGAGAGATTGGGCATATGTATGGCATGTCTGAGAGAATCAACTGGTATGGAGTAGAGGATCTACTAAGAGCCGAGTCTGAAAAGCCACCATGATTTCCATCAGTCCATAGGAGAGTAAAACTTGCCATTCACAATGAAATACATCTTTTAAATGAACAAATAAATGGAAGCTGACTATTTGGTTTTGCTAGAGGTAGAGAGAAAGCTATGACGGTAAAAGCAAATCTCAAATGTTAATCACCTGTGGCATAGTAGTTACCTTAGAATACTATTGAAATGTTTTTGCCTCTGACATTCTCCATAAGCCTGTCTCCTTTTATGTGCATGCATGCAAGTATATAAATTGCTGAATCCATGTCAGTTGTAAAGTAATGGCACTGAGGGCATCATAAATTACCATGGTGATCCTCAGGAGAAGACACTGTCGTATCTGAATGAGTGTTTCACTTCCAGAGTAATGTATGCCTTCATCTGGCCCAGCAGTCAGCATATTGCCCTGTGTTGATGGATATTGTCAGCTGGAAGCTACACTACATTTCACTGCACAATAAACATGGCTGTCAAACCCATATAAAGTGAAATCAATTTATCCTGTATGGTCAGTGCATTTTAAATGAAATTAATGTACTGTGGGTATGGTGGCAAAAAGGTAGCAGATTAGTTATGCATCTTGGGATCCGAGATGTTTCATGTAAGGGATCATTCTGTCTAGTAGGCCTAAAAGAAGGGCTGTTTATAAAATATATTATTTTTGCATGGTCTTTGCAAAGTGGCCCCTCTGCCCTCTTTCATGTTTAGAAAAGAATTGATAATATTAGCCAGTCGGGGCCCCTTTATCCTGTCTTTTGTTTGCTATAAATGATGATCATATTTGTCAAATAATAGTGCACTTTAATGTTCTAATTTATTACTAGCTCTGACACAAACAAATTTCTACTTAATCAAGGTATCTAGAAATAGAGTAGAAGGGCCAGAGATTGATTGGGTCATGTTGTTCCTGTATAATCACTCCACTGAGCTGAAAGGCTTTACTTTTTCCAGAAAGTGGAAATGTTGGTTTTAATGTGTATTTTGCTTCTAAACTTTTGGGAGTTGGCTTTCCTGTTTATGCAGCAGAAAACCTGGCTGAGGCCACCGGTCGAACCACTTTACGTTTAACTATAGAAATTTTCAATCTATAGGGGGTATGTCGTAGATGCCACATTGCAAAGCGTATATCAGTATGTGACACTAGCAGCGTTCTTGAAAACAAGCAAGAGCTGTGTCCATTCATTTATTCACTCATTTACTCATTCACTAATTTAACATATTTTACTAATTCAATCTCTATATGCCAAGTGCTTCACCAGAGCCTAGGGAGACAGCAGTTGAAGGAGAGCCAGTTCCTGCCTTATTGTCAAAGAACTTTCAATCTAGCATGTTACTAGCGAGAGTCATCTCTTCAGAAACTATAAAATATCAGAGGTTTAGATAGAGTTTCATAGGGGAATGTTAAAGGACTACCCTTAAACAGCAGACAACTGTATCAGGACCCTTGAAATAAATGCCTTTGAGTCTACTAGTTTGCATATAAGTTGAAAACCAATCTTTTACTTAATAAATATTTATTGAATATCTACAATGTGGGAAATCCTGGGGATACAAGAATGAGTAAAACAGAAACACCAACTTTAGGGGTTTCATATTCCTTTGGATGGAGTGGAAAGATTAGAGAGAGATAGTTACATAAACAAGTAATTTCATGTAGCATAAAAGAAAAAGGAACGAACGCAGCCTGGGGAACGTCATTGTGAATGCTGTTCCAATGGCTTGAGTTACCCTTCCCGTCTGCCTCCCCCTATTCACGCGATAATTTTTATTCATCCTCCACAAGAGAGCTTACCCATCACCTTTCCTAAGAGGCATTTGCTGACTGTCTTGTCTGATGCCCTTCTGGTACCCTGTATACTGCAGTATTACAGCATTTATCACACACTATTATAACTGCCTGGGGCCCGTTTGATCTGTGCGCTCTGATCTGTGCGCTCCTTAAACGCAGGGATTGTTTTTATTTACCTTTGCATCCCTAACCGCTGCCATAATGCCTAACTCATAGTAATTGCTCAATTAATATTTTCTATTGAATTTACTAATTCATGAAGCACACCACACGTGACTGGGTCTTGAAGGATGAGTGGGACTTAGTGGGACCTAGTGAAGGAGTAGAAAGGGCTTCCAGGCAGCGAGAGGAGTGCCGGAGAGGGCATAATATTGTGAAAGAGAATTCTATTTGAGGTAAAGAGATAGTTTGAAGTGGCTGCGGTTTTTGGCAAATGAGGCTAAAATGATAGGTGAGAGCCTGCTTTTGAAGGGAAGACTCGCATCAGGAAAGGTTACCATAAAATAATGCCAGTCATTGCACAATCACCACCTGCAAGTGCCTGTAGTAAAAATGTACTAGGTGCATAAAACATACAAAATTAATTCTGCCCAGTGTGTCTTTGAGGCCTCCATCAGAAGGGCCTATAGAATTGTCATTTGAAACCGTCTTCTTCCAAGAGGTCACTTGAAACGAAGAGAAGGGCGTAGGGAAAACAGCTGAACCAGGCGGCAAGCTGTGTTACCTTACTCAGATAATAACGTTTGCACCCATCTTGTTCTTCCTGCCCTGACATTACAGGAAGTAAAGCAATGAATGGCTCTGCAGCTAAACTACAGCAGTATTATTGTTGGCCAACAGGAGGCGCCACTGTGGCTGAAGCACGAGTCTACAGGGATGCCCGCAGCCGGGCCAGCAGCGAGCCACACATCAAGCGACCAATGAATGCTTTCATGGTTTGGGCGAAGGATGAGAGGAGGAAAATCCTTCAGGCCTTCCCCGACATGCATAACTCCAACATTAGCAAAATCTTAGGTGAGTGCAGTCGCTGATGCTGACCTCCTACCCTGCGAGTGCCCCCCAGAGTGGAAAAGAGGGGCATAACTTGACACCTAAGGGAGACTGTGGTTTGCAGAGGTTAGACGTAGCTCAGCAAGCTGCCACGAGAGACTTCGTCACCATCTCTGTGTCCCCCACCCTTCAGTGTGGCATTTAGGTTTAGGGGTTATATATCCACGAGGTGCCAGGGAAGGACTGACTAAAAAACTTATTTTAGAGACAAAACTATTTATAGTGTGTTAATACTGTGAATTTGGCAACTGTGAAAGGTACTGCTAAACCGGATTCGTGGAGACAAGCCTTATCTCCTTTTCTTATTCAGTCTTCTTAAATCCCTAAGTTACTCCGAAACCTTGGAAACATTCACAGATCCTACAGTTTTCTGCTTTACTGTTCTTGGGTTCATATATCCTTCTGAAAGGACTCGTCAGGAACTAGGGTGAGCCCCAAAACAGTGTGAAATTCATGGAGTGTTGAACAGTGCCTCTAATGATAACTTCAAAACTTGTAAAATGAAACTACATTTACTTTAATAAGATATGACGAGTTCAAATTTCATAGCAGTGAGTTGAACACATAGACCACAGGGCAGAGGCCCGTTTTGTGGTAAATTGCCAGAGTGATTCTCCCGTTTCTCAGGATTAAACTCAAACCTCGTTCTATTAGTGTAAAGCTTGCTAGTGCAGATTATACAGTTTGGAATTATTGTGTTCAACATATTGAACATATTTTATTCAACATGTAGCATTACAGTCAACATGTTTCCTCTTTAAAAAGAAAAAACACAGAAGGCACTGTTCTATTTAAGCTGTCATGATGTGACAAAATCTCAAAGGGAGCCGTTTAAGAAGCTGAAAAACATTACAGACTTAAACTGTGGTTTTCATTTTTTAAATGTTTTGTTCAAAAGCAATAAATATTTAACCTTAGTAAATATCAGTGATCTGGACATACACAAATACACGTTTTGTCACTGTATAAATAATTTAACTTGATTCTGAGACATTGTGAGGCAGTAACCTCTAAGAAAATTTAAAACACACATAAGATCAAATAGTGGTGAAATGTTAAAAAGTAAGTTTTTCCCTTTTATTCCTTGAGATATTTGAATTTCAAGATGGATGCCAAATGTCACTACAATGAGGTAGGGTTTTATTTTTAGAGTTTCTGAGATATACACAGGGATAGTATTATTCTTTTGAATTTAAGTACCTTTGAAACCAAAAGGTTCCTGATGGACATGTTAATTTTGTTTTTCTAATTAATAGACATTTAAAAGAAAATCAGTTTCTCTGTCCTTGAATTTGAGACCTAAATTTGAAATTTTCTTTTCTTCTTCTTCTTCTTCCCCTCCTCCTCCTCCTCCTTCTTCTTCTTCTTCTTCTTCTTCTTCTTCTTCTTCTTCTTCTTCTTCTTTTTTTGCCATTTTAGTAGCAGCATGAGTAAGCTCTCAGATGGGCATAGAAACTCTCTGTTTCCATCTTGGCAGCTGTAGGGAATCTATATTCTTGGTGTGCATCCTGTGAAAAAAAATATTAAGAATATAGTAAGTGTATTCATTAAAATATAAACTTTGAAGCACAAGCATTTCAAGAGTGCCAAGAATCCTCTGTTAACTGGGGCTTTAAGCTACTGGGAGTCAGCAGAACACGGAGAAGTCTGACTGTGTAGACTTTCTACACAACTTTTGCACAACAATCAGGGAAGAACAGGGATGGATGTGCTATTAAAGCAGACCAGGATACTGCTGGCTACAGAGAAGATTTGTACGACTTTCCATTTGTTTATGTATGAAAAATCTCCACTGAAGATTAGCTAACATCCAGTCAGCACAGCTGTTACCGCTTTATTCACCAGCGACACACAAAAATGCAATTTGATACATGTAAAAAAACACATCCCTTCTTCGTCAAGTGTTTAGGTAATTCTTTATAAACAATATTAGAGAAGTGAATACTTTTCCTTCTTCCTCTATAAACCACATTAAAAATTTTTGTGCTGTCATTGGTACAGCTCTGAATGAACATTTGTAGTACTTGAAAATGGTATATATCATTCCAACTGTACCTTCCGGTTCGAAAGCTAGAACTTAAGTAGAGTTTAGGCTTTTTAATTACCCTAGGCCAGGGGAGACAGTGCGCACACTGGGTTTTTATATATGGAAGGATACCAACATCTGCCGACACCTTCTCAGTAAGTAGCTTCCCTAAAGATGCCTGGACAAGTTGACAGACGTTTGAATCTCTGAAAGCGGGAGAGCTTTTTCTGAGAATCCTGTCAGCCTTGAGAGTATGCTTTGGAAGTTTCAGTTTTTCACCCTTTGAGAGAGATAGACGACCAATAGATGGGGGAAGGACATTGGTGTAGGAGGCGATCTTTAAGCAGCAGAGACATGTTTTAAAATAATATACTTTTTGTAGCACCAGCTTTAAGTCATTGAAAGAAATAATGTAATAAATGTTGCCATATACAAAATTATTCTTTGCTCTATGGTCTATACAAGACTGCTGGGGAGGCTCAGTGGGATGCGGTGGTAGGAGCTACCCAGAGCCAGAGGTGAGTAAAGGGGTGGGAAGGTATACCCAGTAGTTTCCATGAATATGTTGCCTTGACCACTTGGGTACTTAACGGCTGTTTTTGTTTAGGGTCTCGCTGGAAATCCATGTCCAACCAAGAGAAGCAACCTTACTATGAAGAGCAGGCCCGGCTAAGCAAGATCCACCTAGAGAAGTACCCGAACTATAAATACAAACCTCGACCGAAACGCACCTGCATTGTTGATGGCAAAAAGCTCCGGATCGGGGAATATAAGCAACTGATGAGGTCTCGGAGACAGGAGATGAGGCAGTTCTTTACCGTGGGGTGAGTGTTCCTGAATGTGGCCACCTGGGCTTTCCCCTCCCACTGGGAAACCACAGGATGGCTACTGGCAGTGTGTTTGGGAAGGAGATTGGGGAAGGAAGGAGATCAAGACCTATCCAGGGACTAGGCTGTGGTGATCTCTGCAGTCTCTCTCTCTCTCTCTCTCTCTCTCTCTCTCTCTCTCTCACACACACACACACACACACACACACACACACACACACACACAAACACACACGCACGCGCGCACGGTCTTACAGCCTGGCTCCTGCTCAACAGCTCAAAACAAACCTGGTCGCCCCTCTCCTTGTCTCGCAAACTAATCTTAGATGTTCAGTGCCCACACACAATGTTTCTGGTAGTTTATTTAAGCAGACATATGGGGAGAAAAAATAAAAACCAACCTTAAGAAATCCCCAGAAGCTTTCCAGCTTCTCTGGGTGGTGCTTCTGACTCTAATCACAATAGTCTGCTTTTGTTGTGGGATCTACCACAAGATAATTGGCCTTGACATTGGTTAGAGGACCTCATTTTTGGCGTAAGATCCAGAACTCCTGTTGCAGTAAATTATTCTGTGGTGGAAGCAATAACAATGTGGATTTTCTTGCTTAAATCAGAAACTAGACATGTTTTTGATATCTTCAAGTCTGATTTCATGTCATTTTGTTTAAAAATTAGGTAATAGATTTCTGGTATAAATTTCGAGTTGGCTGACTGGCTGTCTGCATTTAAAAGAGGCCCTTTGTAACCACAGCCATGGGGATAAGCGGGGATGCAGACGCCTGTAGGTTCCAGCACACCCAGACCTAGAGGCACAGGGGTGATAAACCAGAGGACCTTGCTGGAGGCACTGGCCTGAGGCGGCTGCAATCAGCTTGGGAAGATACTTGGGACCGGGCTTGAGAGAGAGAAATGGAGTTAGAGGCAGCTGGGCTCACTGTTAGCTGGAAGGAGCCATGAGGAGCTATGCCACACGCCAGGGCACATGGGACAGCCTCATCTGGAGTTGAGAGATGTGCCTCAGAGGAAAAGTAAAGACCTGCTTAGTTTTAAAGACACTTAAAACAACAACCTCATGGAACAAAAAGTTGGTTTCAGAAGCATGTATTTAAAGTATAAAATTAATTTGGAATAGTAAATAGAATACAAAAAAAAAAAAAAAACACGCCAATGAAAGCGGTCTGGGCCATGAATCTGTGCCATACATGAGAGTGCTCTAGAGAGGAGCACTGGAGTTTGACCACCGAGGTTCAAACACTGGGCCACCTGCCCGGGGAAGTTATTGAACTTCTCTGAGCCTCTGTTTCCTCATGTGTGAAATGAAATGAATAGTGGTACTGATGTCGTACAATTGTTGAGAGGATTCAATGAGGCAGTGTTTTTGAAAGTTCTTTTATGGTGCTTGGTACAATATCAGTAAAGGTGATATTTTACCACTATCATCACTATTAAATACAGATTTACTATCACAATAAAACTATATTTTATTTCATACCATATAGTCAACTTCTTTACTCTGTGGCAGAACTTTTGCAAGGTAAGGGAGGCTTAAGCCACTTTGTTATTTGAGAATCTCAATCTCTTAACAGATGATGACATATGCCAAAGTAGGTTTATCAAATTCTTCTGTATGGTAAATGTTTGTGTTTTTAAAAATAATACTTTTAACATCAGTAATACAATGCAATGTAAGTAGGCTATTTACTGGCTATTTAGATGATTTATAAAAAATACCAATCCATAGTGCACTTTGGGAAGTAGGGTCACATGAAACAAAATACAAATTTATTTTAACTCTGTGATAAATGTCTCCTTTTAATCCTGTCTCTGAGACCATATGCAATCTCTTTTGAGCAGAGAATCAAAAGTTTAAGTTTGAGAACCTTTGTGATCCCCTCTGTTTGTTCCAGTCATGTCCCTATGTATCGAGCGATACGTAATGGGTGTCTCTTGCCATAGTCTGGAAGGCTGTCAAAGGTACCATTTTAGGTCCCTGATAATTATTTGAAAATATGAGCTGTAGCAACTCTATTTAATTTATTTCCCCTTACCAAAGGGTACATTGAAGTGGCTCTGGATCAAAATAATTCAACACACAGCAATGCATGTAAAATAAAAAAAAAAAAAAACTGAAACAACTCAACAGCATCTACCGTTTATTGAAGATCTACTGCACACTAGACACTTTAGGTATATAAATCACATAATCCTCTAAATAAGGTAAAGAAAAGGTTCTGTGGCTGCCAAAAGGTCAGAGAGAGCAAGGGTTTAAATCTAGGTCTCTGCCTCCATCATGCCTAATGACTGAGGGATTGTCCTCAAAATACGTTTCTATTTTGTGCCCTATTCTGGCACAGTTATGAGTTTGGCTGTGCTATTTGAAAAAAGAGTGCCTACAACCCTTGGTTGTGGTGTATGATGGCATTAGAGGAGCTCTGAAATTTAGAGACTGAGGATTCTGTTTCCAGTAGTGCAGTGGGTCCTTTATGGAAGGACCCTTTAAGACTATAGAATGAAGCTACGGATGTGCAGGCAGTGACCAGAATGTCTTATTCTTTAATTTTCAGTGCTGACTATTTTCCTCTGCCCAGCTTTGGTAATACTTGCAATGTGAAGCCAGGTATTATTTCTACTTAAGGATTCATATTCTCTTTTAAGTAGTTGTATTTGATAGATTATTAACTCCCTGGGGTTCATCTTTGGAAATTCGTCTTCATTAGATGTGAGGTTATTACAAGAGGGAAAAGAAACAAGAAATTCAAAGATTGCTATCGACTTCTTGAGAGAATGGGGGTAAGATCAATTTTTATAGCTGATTTTGAAAAGACATGCATAACTTTTGAGCCAACAAAATTGCGTATATTGCTCAACATTGTCATGCATTTTACTGACAATACAACTAAAAATTCAGTGAGTTAGATTTTTTTTTTACTCAGCTTTTATGAAATAAATTTATCAATAATATGAAGTGGAGTAAGGTTAGCTCTTGCCTTAGATTTAACCCCTTCGATTGACAGGTTAAGTATTAGAACTTTTAATCCTTTTGATGAGCACTATTAATGTTGAAATGATATTAATTAGGGTACATGTAGCTACAACATTGTCTTTTCCCAAAGAATTATGGCCAGATGCATTTCCATTTATTTGAAGTTTATTCAATAATTTACCTGTGAACTAATAGAGAATTATGCAGATACTATAAAATTTGGGGCTACTTTTTGAGTAATAATGATAACTTTTTGAATACTTACCATATACTGTATACTGTGATGAGTGATTCATAAAGATTATTGCGAATACAACAAATAATTACAAGACAAGCAGTATCATCCTCTCTACGTGGTTGAAAAACAACAATGTTCAGAGATGTTAAATAATTTGTCCAAGGCCACACAGCCAAGTAAATTGCACAGCTGAGATGTAAACCAGGCTTATGTGAGTGCAAATGTGAAACATATGTCCTTTTCACCATTACACATACCTCTCAATTAGAGCCTACAAATTGTTCAGAGGCTGTGTAGTATAGTGGTTAAGAACGTCAATTCTGGAACCAGACTGTTCTGGTTCAAATACTAGATCTGCTTATTCCTGGCTCTAGGGACTTATACATAGCAATCTTTATTCCTCTGAAGTCTCCACTTGCCCTTGGGAAACTTATTTAAACTCTCTGTACCTCGATTCCCTCATAAATAGAGTGGAGATGACAATAATACCTATAATACTGGGCCTTTCTGAAGATTGAATAGCTTAATATATCTAAAGTGCTTGCTTAAGGGGCACCTGGGTGGCGCAGTCGGTTAAGCGTCCGACTTCAGCCAGGTCACGATCTCGCGGTCCGTGAGTTCGAGCCCCGCGTCGGGCTCTGGGCTGATGGCTCAGAGCCTGGAGCCTGTTTCCGATGCTGTGTCTCCCTCTCTCTCTGCCCCTCCCCCGTTCATGCTCTGTCTCTCTCTGTCCCAAAAATAAATAAACGTTGAAAAAAAAATAAAGTGCTTGCTTAAAACAATGTCTGGCACATAGGAAGCCCTGACTTAGGATAAATATTATTATTATTATTATTCTAGAAAAGTAATGCTACGTGCCAAGTATATATTTCATATTATAAAGAATTATATTCTAGTGACTTATGCTGTAAGTGATTTGAACATTTGCCATTTGATCTTAATCCTTAAGAAGTTGAATCAAACCTGTACGATACTTATAAACATAATTGATTAGCATAGGCTAGCCATACTCTTTTCAGTATGGAACTCTGTAGAGAAAGCTGGATTAGGATCTCTGATAGGCAGCATAAAAAGATTGCTATCGGGGCGCCTGGGTGGCGCAGTCGGTTAAGCGTCCGATTTCAGCCAGGTCACGATCTCGCGATCCGTGAGTTTGAGCCCCGCGTCAGGCTCTGGGCTGATGGCTCAGAGCCTGGAGCCTGTTTCCGATTCTGTGTCTCCCTCTCTCTCTGCCCCTCCCCCGTTCATGCTCTGTCTCTCTCTGTCCCAAAAATAAATAAACGTTGAAAAAAAAAATTAAAAAAAAAAAAAAAGATTGCTATCATTTCCATTTCTTACTCTAGTATCAACTACAGAGATGTAGAACATGTAGGCTTATCTCTTCATGAAACAGACCTCATTGTCTTCATTTGTAGATGCTGTAAAAGTCTGAAAGATCAGCAAACAAGGGGGATTTGCCAAATTAATATGTAGGTTTTCGTGGGGTTTTGTTTTGGTTTTGGCTTTTGCGATTGGTGAAGCTAAACTGTACTCCACAAATATTCTTGTGATTTGGAAGCCATGTACTAATGCTGTACTCTATCAGGGTCAGCTTTATTCTTTACTTGGGCTGGGAAGAGGGGTTCTTAGCTTGTCTCTGCTCATATCAGCTGCATGTATACACTTTTACAAACATCTACAACTTTTGTTTTGATGTGCACATTCATTATTTGTAAAGCCCAATACTTGCCAGCTATTCCTGTTTGTGAAATCTGCAGTGTTTGAATTTTGACTTTGCAATTGATCTGTAAAGGAAGGAAAAATGCTTTTTAGGAAAGTAATTTCCGATAGACAAAGCTTGAGCCTGCTGGCTGGATTTTCCATTTTGTAATTGATTGGTCCGTCAATTGGTGAGGGCTTATTTGAAACCAGTGATGTGCCCAGCACTGTACTAAATTAATACAGTACATGAGGCATTAATTCTGTACACAGTGAGCTTTCAGAGAGTGCTGTGGTTAGAGAAACCAGACACATACACAAACATATTAGCAAATAAGAGTTTGTTACACACACACACACACACACACACACACACACATACACACACACAGGGAATGCATTGCATAGTGCTGCACACAATGTATAGTGAAGTACTAATTTTGATTTTATGGAGCAGAGCAAGTAAAGGTCAGAAGAGAAGAGATTACTATTCCTTAGGGCCAGCCATAGGTCATTTTTGAGAAAGGGGACCTGATGTTTGGGTAGGGTCAGGCTGGTGGAAAGTAGAGGTAAAGATTCCTGTCTTAGCATAAAGATTAGCATGAACACATGGAGGGAAATGCAGAAATGTTAAACATGTAAAAAATGAAGCTAGCCTAGGAATAATTATTCCTGGCAGTAAAGAAAAGTAAGAGAGGTAGGGTGGGGCAATATTTTGGAAACTCTTGAAAGCCAGGATACTGCAACTATAATTAGCCATGCTCACTTGATTTTGTAGTCTTTTATTATGCTGGTAACAACAATGAGAAAGCAAGACCAGCATGATAGTTAGCTTATGATTTTGCATCCATAGAATCAGTGGTAACTTAAAAGGGGCCTCAGAAGTCATGTACTTCAAGTAGCCAACCATTGTAGGAGTCCTCCCTACGTTCTGCTTGAACTGTTATAGGGCTAGAGAGCTCACCACTTCCCAAGGAAGCTGGTTTCTTTGTGGAACATGTCCTAATGCTAGCCAAGTTCTTTTCTCTTAACTGAGCCATGGTCTACCTTTCTGCTACTTTGTAGATCAGTTCTAATCCTCTTCTTTGGTCCCTTTTCTAGAGTTAGTCTCTTCCTTATTTATAAAGACAGCCATTCAAGCCTTTAAAGATGGTTATATTCACATTCATTCTCCACTATCTTCCCTCTCATATATCTAGTCTCATTATATTTTTTCTTCTCTTAAGTAGGTACCCAACTTTGTCATTTGTTTTCCCCCTCATTCACGAGTTCACTCATTCATTCATTCATTCACTGCATGTATACATTATGGAATGTGCCTCCTGTGGTCCAGGCATTGCTGAAATTTTAGAGCTGTATCAGTGAAAATTCCTGTCCTCATGAAGCTTACGTTCTGGTGGGAGGAATCGGACAGCCAACCAATCAATCAATAAATAAATATCAAATAGTAGTAAGTACCTTAGAACAAAGTAAAGCAGAGAAAAGGTAGGGAATTTCAGGGGATGGAGTATAATTTTAAACAAAGTGGCTACAGAAAGCCTCACTGACAATCTCATACTGGAACCAAAGGCCTGCAGAGTGAGGTAGCAAGCTGCATGGGTCTCTGGGAGAAAAACAAGGCAGCAACTGCAGAGGTCTGGAGGGAAGGTTGTGATTGGCTTTTTCAAGAATTAATGATGTCAGAGTGGTAGGAGCAGCATGGGTAGGAAGGAAAAGTAACAGATGTCAGAGAGGTAGTAGGGAGTCAAACTGTGAAAGGACTTTCAGCCATTGTGAAGACTTTGAATCTGACCCTGAGTGAGGTGGAAAGGCATTGAAGGGTCATAGGCAGAAGAGTACTCTGATCTGACTTGGGTTTTATTTTTTTTTTTAATTTTTTTTTTCAACGTTTATTTATTTTTGGGACAGAGAGAGACAGAGCATGAACGGGGGAGGGGCAGAGAGAGAGGGAGACACAGAATCGGAAACAGGCTCCAGGCTCTGAGCCATCAGCCCAGAGCCCGACGCGGGGCTCGAACTCACGGAGCGCGAGATCGTGACCTGGCTGAAGTCGGACGCTTAACCGACTGCGCCACCCAGGCGCCCCTGACTTGGGTTTTAAAAACGTCATTCTTTCTGCCATCTTGAGTATTGTCTGAAGGAGGCATGGCTGGAATAAGGAGGCAGGCTTTTACAATAAACCAGATTAGAGTTGACGGTGGCCTGGACCAGATTTGTAAAGGTGGAGGGAACAAGAAGTGGAGGGATTCTGGATATATTCCTGATAGCAGACTAATAGGATTTGCTGATGGATTGGATATAGCATTTGAGAGACATGCGGTTGCCAGGGATTGGCTCAAACAGCCAAGGATGAAGCAATCATTAACTAAGATCAGAAAGGCCACGAGAGGAGCAGATCTATGGAGAATGATCAGGAGTTCAGTTTCACATCTGTAAGGTTGAGATGGTAGTTTGACATCCACATTGAATAAGAAGTTATATATATATACATGACTCTGAAATTTAGGAATGTAGTGCCTACCAGGCATCCAAATTTGAGAGTCATCAGCACCTAGATAATATTCGAAGCTGTGGAAAATGGACAAGATCACCAAAGGAATGAATTTAGATAGAGAACAGGTGCAAGAACTGATCCTGGGGTACTTCAGAGCTTAAATGTCAGGTTGATGAGGATGAGGAGGGTGCATCCAGGGACCTAGAAGGAGCAGCTAATGAGATAGGAAGAAGACCAGAAGACAAGGGAAGAAAGCGGTTCCCACAAGGGGAAAAGTGGTCAAATGCTGCTCATGGCATAGGTCAAGTAAGATGAGGACTAAGAACTGACTTTTGAATTTAACAACACAAGATCATTGGTAGTGTGACTTTTACAAGCTATGTTTCATTGAAGTGTTGGGGAGTGATTGAAGTAGACTTAAGAATTTAGTAGAAGAAATGGAGAGAGTGAATATACACAATTTTTCAAAAAAGTTTTGCTTTAAAGGAGATCAGAGAAATAGAGCGGTAGCTGGAGGGGGATTCGGGTGAGTCAAGACAGAGTTTTTGTTGTTTTCTGTTTTTAAAGTGGGAGAGATTATGGCATGTTTATGTGCCAATGGGAATGATCCAAGAAAGAGGGAAAATTGATCATGCAGATGGGAGAGACAATTACTGGAGACAGATCCTTAGTGAGAACAGAGATTCAGTGCACACACGAAAGGGTTGGCCTCCCATTGGATTATGAGTTCATTCAAAATACAGAAAGGCAGGCAGAGAGTTAGGAAAACAGAGATAGATGGGTACATGTGATGATGAGAGCTTTTGAAAAACTTCTTCTGATTACTTCTAATGTCTCCATGAAATGGAAAGTCAGGTCATCAACTAGAGTGAGAATGTGGGAGAAGTTGGACATTTGAGGAGAGTTGAGAAGGTATGAACTAATTATCTAGGAGAGTAGAAGAAGGAGTGGCTTAGGGAATAGTACAACATGATGGCTGAACAGCACCAGAGACCAATTTAAAATTCATGCTCAAAAATTCAGACTAGTAATCATGGAAATGTGCTTTCTGCAGCCAAGTTCAGCTGTGTGGGAGTGGTCACAAGTAGGCAGGGAGTTCAAGATTTGCCATGTAAGAGGAGAGAGTATGTACAAGATAGTGACTAACCACAGAATTGATATTGGGTAAAGAGATAAAGTCAAGGCACAAGAGGGAGAGAGAAGGGCAGTGAAAATTGGTTGAAGAGATCAAGGAATTGTAGATGCTCATAAGGTGGGAGAATTGTTGAATTGTTCTTCTAGAGAAAGAAAACTAGAAAGAGAAGATGTTGTGGTCAGACAGTGGGATATTTAAAATAGAAATTAGGGGGGCGCCTGGGTGACTCAGTCGGTTTAGTGTCTGACCTCGGCTCAGGTCATGAAATCACGGTTTGTGAGTTCGAGCCCCGCGTCAGGCTCTGTGCTGACAGCTCAGAGCCTGGAGTCTGCTTTGGATTCTGTGTCTCCTCCTCTCTCTGCCCCTCCCATGCTTGTGCTCTTTCTTTTTCTGTCTGTCAATAATAAATAAACGTTAAAAATTTTTAAATAGAAATTAGGGTGGGGTTACAGCTGGAAATGACAAGGTCTGCTGATATAGGGAGGAGGCCAGATCATCACAGCAGAGAGGAGGTCACAAAATTGAGAGAGCAGGGTGTTAAAATTACCACCTTTGTAGATAGTGAGACATCAAGAATTACGGCAGGAGTAATGTTGGAGAGCCAGTGGCAGTAAGCCTGGAGCTAACATCGTTAAGGAATGAGGGGGGCTGACCAGGCAAGAAGTAAGTACATAGGGGGTCAGTGAGTGACTTAGTCTGGTATCTCTCTACCACCGGTAGTAGGCTTTTGAATATCATGTGCCTCACCACAGAAAACAAGTTATAGATGTTTTGTTTGTCTCTTTGTCTGTTTTTAATGTTCCATTACCGACTTAATGTCCAAATACTGTACTGTTAAATATGTGGAGCCCAGTTTAGAAGAGTTTGATTCTGATTCATATTGCTAAATAGTTTTCTGATCGTGTGAGCTTGCCATTCTCACCCTTGTCTTGATATCCAGTGGAGAATTTGCAACATGAAGAAAGGGTTCAGCTCCTGGCTGTGGTATGTATATGGCCTTGGACAAACCGTTTAAACTCTCCAAAACTTGGTTGGTTACTTCATCGATAAAAGAGGAGAAGTAATATTTGCCTCTTAGGCTTATTGTGAAGGTCGAAGATAATGTGAAAATATCTAGTCATTGTCCCTAGCACTTAATAGGAGCTCAGTTCAAATGTATTTAGTAAATAACTACATCTAGATATTTTGATTATAAAATACTGCAAAACTGGCCATCTATTCTTTCCGAAAAGAAAATGTCCTTTATGAAAAGAAACTACCACTTGGTAGTTGGTGCATGGTATGTAGAGTTTATGTTATAGATTAGCTCACCAAATTGGGAAATCTGTAAAATGGGTTAATATTGCAATAAAAGTTTTTACTCTACACTCATTATGTGATTAAGGCAAAAATATTTTCATTGCAATTATCCAAGTTCAGTAAAAAATTTAATAAGGCATTCCCTGCCTTGGGCAGGCTAGCATGAAATTTAATTTGTGCTAATTTGCCCAAAAGTTAGGAAGCAGACGTATTCTGTTTTTAGAATTTGATCCTATGAGAGTGAAACCAGTATTTTCTGAGGTGTCTCTATGCATAGATATATATCCTATCATCTCCTTCAGGCGATCAAAGAATCACCATGAGCCTCATAAAAATGGATCAATATCAGGTGCTTAGTATCAACTGGGTACAGGCAGGCTCTATAGAAATCGGGAATTTTTATGAGACATACTGAGCATAGTGTGTTTGTGTATTGAATATCTATAAAGGAAAGAGTGATAGAATTCAAGTCAGGTGACCTAGATTCAAAGGCTGCCGCTGCTGGTTATTGCTTGCTTTTAAGCAAGGCCTTATTTTCTTCTTCTGTAAAGTGGGCATGACAGTACCTCATGGGGTCGTCATGTTAGTTGAATAAGGTAGTATTTGCTATGAAAGTGTCTCTATGTTATGTTGGTCAGAGGTTAAGGAATCCAGATTATGCCTTCTGGGGATAGGAAGAGGTTGTCAAAGATAGCATTATCAGGTATCTCCGAGTGATTCTAGATCATTTCCATCATTTTCCCTTCGACCAGGCTGGAAGACATGCAGGGCTCTTTGAGAAAATTACTCTGGACATGTCAAAGAATCGCTGGTAACTGAGCCACTTCTTCATGGATTGAGGGTATTTTTCCATTAGACTGAGGTGGTTAGAGAGTTTCAATGATATTTTAGAGGGTCCATAAGAACCATTCAAGAGAAGGACTGGCCTGAAGTGTCGTGAGTGTTAAAAGGTGAGAGGACCTTCCAAGACTTCCCTGACCCCAGCTCTCATAAATATCTGGAAACTGAAGCTCAGAAAGGATAGTCAGCAGAAAGGAGCCTGCCAGTACCCAGTTGATACTAAGCACCTGATATTGATCCATTTTTTATGACACTTATGGTGATTTTTTGATTGCCTGAAGGAGAAGATAGAGGAATATATATCCACGCATAGAGACACCTCAGAAAATACTGGTTTCACTCTCATAGAATCAAATTCTATGACATGAGTTTACATTGTAATTACTGTCCATTAAGGTCGAGGAACACTTGGTAAGTATTTCACCCATGAGAATATTGTTTCAGTCATAGTCTCTGAGTGAGGTAGTAGGTCTTCAGTTCTTTCAACCCATTACAATGCCTCAAGGGAGATTGAGAGGCAGATAGCCATGTGTCCCTGTAGAGGGAGAAACTGACCTTCATAAAGGGTTTGGTAAGTGTATTTGAACTAGAGTACCATTGTGACCCGGCCTTGACACCTGCTGGCATCCAGGATGAGGCAATGGGTGTTATTCTGATAGGCTCCCTGCACTTCACTCCTGACTCCTCCAACCCAGCTCCAGCCCAGACATCCAACATGATCCTTCCATGATAATGAAAACAGAAGCTCCTTAAAGGAGCATCCTTACAAGTTCAGCCACAGAAATAGGTAGATATTTGCATGGATACCAAATCTATGCTTTGCTAAATCTGACTCCCTGGGACACACTTGATCCTTTCTCGTCTTGATCTTCCCTTTGTACAGTTCTCAAACCAAGGCGGAGACACAAGCCTGCTTACCGGTGTCATTAAAATATGTCTAATGCTGCGGATCTTAAGAAATGATCTCACATGTAACTTTGTGGAATTGACTACAGCATTTGTTTCAAATGCACTTCAAATGCCAAGTGTTAGTCGAGCTTTGCCATATTTGTAATGCTGTAAGAACCCTGCTTTTAGGTTTCGAGACCGTCAATAAGTTGCTCCATTGTATTGCTTACTGCCCAACCATAGCATCAGGGCGATTTGCAGGACTCCTCCAGGGAGCACCTTTGTCACGTTTTGTCATTTGCTTAGAATGTCAACAGAGCCCCCTTTTGGAATGTGTGGGAGATGAATGCCAATGCCACACGGAAGAACATGTATACAGATATTTCCCCCTGTTTCATTTTATTTTTTGAATCTATACAGGCAACAGCCTCAGATTCCAATCACCACAGGAACAGGTGTTGTGTATCCTGGTGCTATTACTATGGCAACTACCACACCGTCACCTCAGATGACATCTGACTGCTCTAGCACCTCGGCCAGCCCAGAGCCCAGCCTCCCAGTCATCCAGAGCACTTATGGTATGAAGACAGACGGCGGAAGCCTAGCTGGAAACGAAATGATTAATGGAGAGGATGAAATGGAAATGTATGACGACTATGAAGATGACCCCAAATCAGACTATAGCAGTGAAAATGAAGCCCCGGAAGCTGTCAGTGCCAACTGAGGAGTGTTTGTTTGCTGAATTAAAATACTTTGACATTTCACCTCCCCTCCCCCAACAAAAAGTTCTTAAAGAGCCCGCATGCATTTGTGGCTCCACAATTACATCAGCAGAATGGTCTTAATTGTTTCGTAAAGTGTGAGACAGATTAAGTTTTTCCTGATTTTTCATGAACTTGAGTTTTTGTCGTTATTGTTATTGTTGTTGTTGTTGTTTTTTTAATTTAGGTGAAGACATATTAAATATGAGACACCAGGACTTGAAAACTTATCTCAACCCATAGCTGTCTTACAAGTCTTATATTTTTGTCTTACTTTTTTTTTTTTCTTTTGGATGTTGATAAAGGTTTAAGTTACTGTTTTAGATGGGGTTAAACATTCTCACTCAGGTATGCTGTGCCGGCCTACAGGTTGTGAATGTGTTTTTATTCTGAATTCTTTTAGAGAACAACTAAGGATTTCCTATCGTGAAACAGAACCAGTCCACAGCGTGCGCAGCTGCGTGCAGAGCATATTCAAAAGGCCTCAGAATTCCATTGTTTCCACGTGTAGAGTTCAACTCTGAATGTGCCAAACTTTTTCATAACTTTTGAATCTTAATATTTTGAAAGTCTTAAAGGAGACACTGCAAAGTCTTAGACAATCTTTGGCATCTTAAGATAACACAACAAACCACACATTTTTCTTTTCCAGAAAATGGTAAAGTACTCAGGAATCTGGAGACAAGATATTGTAAGGAATGAACAAGGTTGCCACAGTGCAGGTACCCAATTGTGTTTGCCTCTTGACGTGCCATCCACGTGTGACGCGTTATACCGCGCGCGCACCAGAGCGATCACCACACCAGATACCAACCTGGTGGTCTTCTCTGCCTGAGACCACCTCTCACTACATCCATTATCCCTTTGCCTTTTAACCCTGACATTCAGTCTTAACACATTTTCTCTTAAATTATTCATTCCAGAATGTCAAGGGTCCACTTACTATTTATTTGAAAAAAAAATGTTTGTGGCATTAATTTAATAATTCTTGTTTTTCACCCTCCTTTCCTGAAGACCTTTTCAGCCCCTTTCACCTCCTTCTCCGGCTAGACACAAAAGATGCACACAGTGATTTTATGTCCCCAGCGCATCTGGACGCATTTCTGAAACAAGATACTATTCAATACTTCTACTGGTTTTCAATGTAAACGTATATCTGGCTGCAGGGCTGTGTGTTTGGATACAGGTGTGAGGTCTTACACTTCAACAGATACGCCCCCGAGGTTCTCTGTGACCTCAGAAGCTTTGCCAGAATCCCCTCTAATTCAGTTGAGCAGCAGTGGTAGGATCTGCGTCAGCGGTGTTTCCCCCAAATGCCATTCAGCAGCAAGGGTCAGCAGTGGTGACCGCCAGGCAGGAGAGTCCTGCAGCCAAACCCAAAACCCAAGGTTGTGGACCATGGAGGAGGCTACAGTGATGCTGTCACGGGCTGGCATCTTCGCACGGAGTTGCCTTGTCACATCTGGTGCATCTAGGGAGTTTTCGTTGTTGTTGTTGTTTTGTTTTTTGGGGTTTTTTTTTTGCAAAATCCCCAGGATGCAAGAAGCCACATGACAGCCTCCAGGCAAAGATAGAAGGCAAATAGTCATGATACATCCAGAGAATGAAAGAAAACCATAGGGAAGGAGAAGGAGGGGAAATACATTCCCTATATGGGATGTTCCTACTGTTAACTCTGGGGAACGGACGACTTCTGGGGCAGCAGCTGAGCTCCTCTGGCTCACTCCCTCCCTCCATCCATGGCCACATGGGGGGCATGCCTCCCTGTGAACCAGATTAACTGCACTGGTCACACAAGGATTTCTCTGGAGATGTGCTGATGGGCTGGGAGGCAGTGAGGTTTCATTCCCCATCTCTTAACTCCAGGGAGCTCGGCCATGCCATTTTGACCTTCCTGAAACCAGGACTGACTGACTGTGGGGTGGGGGAGGGCCTCACCCGGAGTGGTTCAATGGGAAAATGTCAGTTAATGGGACAGTTCACTTCATGGGACAACCCAGAATCTCACCACCAGGACATAGGAACGGCCCCATCAGATTTCTTGAGCCATTTTGTCACTTGGAAGAAAATAGTGTACCTTCATATTTATTTAAAGAGTGCTCAAGGCCATACCTAATAGCAATAAATAGGTCTAGCCAAGATGTTACTGGCTATGTCATTAGCTGGGAGTGCTCTCCATAAGCTGATTAAGGTACTGATAGGAATGTTTTGTTCTTAGTATTGGTTGGGGATTGGAATTTTGTTTTTGTACATTTATTTCAAATGAGGAGGAGGTCATTTTTTTCTCAAAAGAAATGAATATTTATTATTGTTTTACTGATTTCTGTTGATTATATATACCTCTCCTCCTCACTTCATTCTCACGTTTTTTCCTTTCTCTTGGACTCTTGCGTTTGCTGTCTCCTCCTCTCTCTTCCTTTTTAATTTTGTCGCATAGGTAGAGTGCTGTATGGCTAGCATTGTATTGTATGTAATTAATTTTGCACAAAGGCAAACATTTAGAATAGTAGGTTAATTTTGTTTGTTTTTTATGACCATGCCAAAATAATATTCTGGGCTGGTGGAGAACAAAGGACTGTTCTTTAGGACTGAAACTTGATTTTGCTTGTAGTTAAAAAAAAAAAAAAGAAAAAGAAAAAAAAACAACAAAAAACACACACTCACAGATGTTGTTTCGTAAGTGTTATAAGCACTGGATATAAATGGTATTTTTTATCACTTCTGACTAATGTGAAACTTGTACGAAAACTACACGAACAAAAGTCATCTGTTTCGACTCGTGTGGGCTTGCCTCACAGTTGCCGGATTTGAGTCATTTTTATGTCTTGTTATTTCATTTATTTATGCAAAATACATGTGTGTATGAACACTTTGTTTTAGCTCCAGCTCTGCCTCAGTACTGGGGTGCAGTCACTTCTGGCCATGTTCTTAAAAGTGAAAGGCTATTCAGGAATGATCTGATTGCAAACGCCTCTTTCATTGGGTCAAACGGCGATGCTGTATTTGAATCTAAATTCTGTGCATAAGCAGTTTACTCTATTTATTAGCCAAGTTTGGCTCTAAATATCCATGGAAATTAAGAATGACAATCATAGGGGATCACTTCGTTTTATTTTCAGTGGGGCTTAAACAAAGTTTTTATGACTCTACCATCTCATTTTAGATTTTTCTAATTGTGTAAATATAACATAGAAATAGAATTTATTTTTGGTTCATGAATACGTAGTGAGATATAAGTTACGTATTTCCTTTTTGTTCTCTCTCCGTATACGTTGGTCCAGACTAGAAGTTGACGAGTCAGTGTACCTCATGGGGATAGTGAACTAGCAGCCGCAGTGAGAGAGCAGTGTTCCACCCGCAGCTTGGGAAGCAAAACCCTTCACTCGGGTTCCCAGGCAGTTTAGAACCCACTGTCCACAGGCTCAGACTTTTACTTATTTTTTTCTCATAGAAAGTCGATGAATTGATTATACTAAATTTCCAGTACAGCTGGGGAAGAGTCAATTTGCTTTTGTAAGTCCACATAAATCTTCTAAGGTAGTTCTGTGACCATTTACTAGCAAGAAGCATGAATGCCTCCGAGATTGACCATTAATAAAAGTCCTACCATGCCAATTAGATTAAAGAATGCTAATCAACTGTTTTCAGTGCTTCCTATTTCACAGTATCTTCAAATCAAAGAGAAACCATCTCCATGTTGTTAAGGAACTTACAGGATCAAGATTTTCCTTGTCACTTAGGATAGGGACACTGGCGCACAATCCTCTCCTAAAAAAAAATGGACCATATGGGACAGGAAGGAAGGAAGGAAGGAAGAAAAGAAGGAAGGAAGGCAGAGAAAGGAAGGGAGAGAGAAAGAAAAGGGCAATCCATGGACAGGAGCAGCCAGGCAGGCGGTTTCTCTATTTCCTTGGCAGAGGCGATGCAGTACCTTCTCCAGGAAGGTAAGAAAGTTATGTCGTTTTCACGTGTATTCAGCTCAGTCTTCCAGGAGCACATCAGTTTGCTTCATTTGGTGTTTGAGACTCGCCAGCCTTGTCCTCAGGCCCGATTCATGATGCCAGGGTCCTGACACAGTCTCCCAGGCCAAGTTCTAAATTGAGGTGTGGGCTCACAGTGCTGTTGAGCTTGTCAAATTCTGGCCTCCCCTGCACATTAGCCCCACTGGAGCCTGGGGTGTTTGAAAAGGGTGTGATCACTCTAGGGCTGAAATTAAAGGCTTCTTTCTTTTCCTTATGAAGCCGGGCTGCTTCTTCGGAGCACACCCTCCCAAGCCAGGAGCACCAGGCACTAGCTGAAAGCAGGGATTATTCCGAGGAAGCCCATCTACCCCCAGTAGGAAGGCAGCCTGGTCACTTGAACACCACAGGCAGAGGCTGCTTCTCCCAATTTACTCATTCTGCAAAGAGCTGACCTCGACCTACTCATTAGGGAAAGGAGAAAGGATCACTTAGTAGTTTTAAACCATATGAGAAGTCCTGTTCCAAGTGCCAACGACTACAACGAATGCAGCTAGAGGAATGTATTGAAATTATTACTGGGTCTTCCTTTCTAATGAGAAAAATGACAAAAATGGTTGCTGTAGCCTTGCCTGATTTTGTACACGTTTGTCCAAGGACTGAGTTGGCACTGAAGCTCACTTCTCAAAGTATAATAATATTGTATGACCTCATCTGTCCCTTTACAGAAGCACCTGCATCATTTCCTTAAGCCATCTGCCCCCTGACATGTCTTCTTCCTTAATAAACAACTTCTATCTGTTACTCCTGCTGATGACGTTCTGTTTCTGATGCCATATACTGTTGAGCGTAACCCTCTGCTAATATCGTTGCAAATATCGATACGCAAACACATTTCCTTTTCACCCCCATCCCATCTTTCCTTCTGGGGACAGATTGCTTTCCAAAAGCTCATGAACAAGTAGTGGGAATGCTGGTACCTTTGGGGCAGGGCTAGAGGAGGGGGTGGGGGTGGGGGACAGAAAGGTAATGCTGAGTTCAGATACTCTTCCGATTGGAGTCCGTGGCTATATGAACGCTTGACGGTAACTCAGTGACATATCTTGCTCAGTAGTTTCTTATTCCTGAAGAACCACAAGCATAAGGTGAGGCCTCAGTGCTGGTGCTCTTGGAGTATGGGGAATGTGCAAATATTTAACTGTTTTGTATGCTGCACATTGCAGATCTGCTCATGTGCATTCTCCGTTCGTCTTCCTTTGTCATACGTGTTTTTGCTTTTTTTTTTTTTTTTTGGAAAGTGCAGTCTTTATTGTACCCTTCTTCAGCTTGTAGCAAATTAGAATGCTTAGCATTTATGTTCATTCATTATTGTATTTGCCATGTAAAATTTTTATTACCTTAGACAAGCTTATAAGCTGTTACTACATAACTTATCTTACTGTAACTCTTTTATTTCCCGACCTTGTAATTTGTTTGTGATGTATATTGTGAGATTGTATTCTATGTTAATTTAATCAGCACAATTCACTGACATGCTGGACTGACATGCTGGCTGCTGTTTCAAAGTGTAAAGTTTGTGTAGGGCTGTTGGGACAACTGTGGCTTGTTGTTGAGGTACTGTGCAACACTGCGGGTGTGGCCCTTACGATGCTAAGGGCATTCACTACACCCTCGAGCAAATTTAACTGCAGATTTTCTTTGTAGAAATTCTATGTATACCGCAGGTACCTACTTGGCCCATGGCTGGTAACTATTTGGGCGATTAGAAAAACAAGAAAACAAAAACCATAAAAACTAGTGTCTATTGCTGCTTTGAATATGTTTGAAAGTCTGAAAATGTAAATAATTTATCAAAAAAAAAATCTTGTACAGTCCAGTGTAAAGTTTTTAAATGACCTTAAGGGTTACCATCACATCTCTCTCACACTCTCCTCTTAATCATGGAAAAAAAAGTTTGCTAAGGATTAAAGAAATGGGGGAAAAAAGAATATCTTCAAATTTAAAGGAATGAATCATTGTTCTTAGCTTTGTTGCATACACACATCTCTTGGATTTCGTTGTGCAGTATTGACGTGAGATAAAACTCAACATTGAATAATCTTTCAGTGGTACTTTTCAAAGTCTTCCCCTCCTCTGCCTCATAATTAAGGGAAAAGACAAAATTGAAAGACGCACTGTCTTTATCTATCCTGGTGTATGTTGGCACCTTAGCTACTTTTTTTTTTCTTTTTGCACAAGGTGCTTTCCTGATATGTTAAACATGCCATCTTTGGGTGATAATGTATATGCCATGAAGGGGCCCCGGCCCCTCAGGGGAGTGTCTATAAGAACCTGCCTATTTATGCTCATTTACCTCAAGACTGTCCTCTCTACCCTTAATCTAGTCGTCATCACTCCATCTTTTGTACTGCTGTTGACACTTACAAATTAAAGATAAATTTTGTTTTATGACCTCTGTGTACGGCCTTGTCTGTGCCCTGCAAAGTGTTCCCGCCATGGAGCCCGGTAAGCCCCAGGCTTGCCCCCACCTGCTGCTGGAGCCTGCAGAGCTCTCCCTCTCCCTGCCCCTGCTTCTGCCCTGCTGGGAGGTAGGTCCCAGAAAGCCTCCAAACCCCTGAGAGCCTGGAAAGACTTGCCTGCTTTTTTCATTGTGGAGCATACACTGCTGTAGCAGGAAATGCTTGTGGATTGAGACGGTAGGAACAGGATCCAAGGTGGATTTTTGTCAAGAGAAGATGAGAGAGAATGTCACTTCCTATTTGCCTGACTTCTGCATGACAGTGAAACAGTTTATAGAAGCTCCCAGCATCCTGGGGTATGAACAAATCTCAAGGGCCAGCCTCTCATCTGACACCAGCCTCCACAAGCCCAGCAGCCAAGAGTGGAAAATGCCACACTTCTGGAACCTTTGCCTCCACGGTGGTTGGGAGCAGTTGGCTGATTATTTCTCAGTCGCTTCTGCCTCGGAGGAGGAGAGCTCCCATCCCGTTGTGCAGACCGGAGCTGGACCCGGCTGGAAACTCTGCTCCAAATGATACCCGCTCCTAAGAGTCTAAGGGATGGAGGTGGGGTAGTGGGCTGAAGCGAGCCAGCCCAGCAAGGAGACTGGCCAAACCAGCCCCACCAGTGCTGTGGATGCCAGAGGTTAGTTACCAACACCCGAAGAGAGAAACAAAGGGTGGGGTGGGGGTGGGGGGTGGCCAGCAACTTCTTTTTTGGTATTTCCTATGAAAACTAAGTCGTTGGAGAAACGACAAGGATTTGTGGAACTTTTCTTTATCACAATCAAATCGTAAGTTTGGTACAGCTGTTAGAAGGCCTGAAAGCTTAACTTTCCACGGCCCTCCTTCCTGGTGTGGGTCCTTCAAAGGCCTGGTAAACAGAGGGCAATGCTGTGGAGTCAAACCAACCTGGCTCTGCCACTTGCCTGCTGTGTGATCTTCCCCAAGCGACTCCAGAGTTTTCTCCTCTGGAAAATGGGGTGAGAATCCCTACCTCTCAGGGTTGGGGGAATTAAATAGCACGAACAGGCCTGCACACAGAGCACATGGAGAAAGCCTGCCTCCGTTGATCAGAGGATGTCTGAGCCGGGGGGGGGGGGGTGAGCATCAGTGTCACTGGCGGAGCAGAGTGAGGGGCTTGCCTGAGGCCTAACTTCCTGGTCACAGATGGTCACACAACCTTCCTCGCAGCTGGCGCCTGGGGCCCCAGGTGTTCTCCTTCCCAGGGCATCCTTGCTACTGCCTCGGGTCTTCTTTCTAAAACACAGATCTGCTCCGTCTCCCCTCTCTTCTCCTCTCCTAAAGTCTCCCGGCTCTCCAGAGCTGACCGGGCCAAATCCAAACTTTCTCCCCACACGGTCCTCCGTCTGCACACCTGCTGGCCTTGTTTTCTGCCCAACACGCCTGCAGCTTCTCACCCTGCCCTCGCACCCCTCAGCCTGTCCTCCTCCCTGGGGCTCTCACTTCTCCCTTCACGTGGATACATCTGTCCCCTTGTCTCTTTGGGGAATTCCCACTCGTCTCTCAAACCTCACCCTAGATACCACCACCTCATCAGGCCTTGCCCCGTTTGCCAGTTTCAGGCTCTCCCTCAGGGCTCCCAGGGCACATCGAAAGGACCTCTAGGACCGAGTTTCCTGCATTGTAACAATTTGTTTCTGTGTCTATCTTTTCTGCTAGATGACGGGCTCCTGAAACCAAGGACTGTGCCTTGGCCCTCCCAGCTTCCAGCACAGTGCTTGGCGTATAGTAAGTGCTCAATGCTGTTTGTGGAATTAATGTGTGAATGGTGGCAACCTGGCCTCCGTGCGTGGTCTAGATGCCTGTGATTATCAGGGTCTTAGATGGTGGGGATGAGGGAGCCTGTGGGAGTACCTTGGCACTAGTCTGTTTATCTGGAGGAAAATCTTAGCTAAAACATCTCTGATCATTTTGTGGGAGCCATTGCCAGTCAGCGTGATGGGTTTTCCCGGTCAGGCATTAAGAGCCCCCATGCTTTGGGAAGGACCCACACTATTGGACGGTCAAGTTTCCAAGCCCAGAGCCACCGCTCTGTCCTTCCTGTGGGTATCGGAAGGACAGACCAGAAAGAGGAAGTTTTATCGGTTTGCCCTACTCTTCCTTTGACATCGAGGGATCTAAGAATGCCCTCCACTCTGCCCAGGTTCCAGGGGTACTGGGATGCCTGGCCCCTGGGCCCTCATCGTGGGAAGAGAGGGAAACGTAGCTGCTCTACCTGCTGAGGAGAGCAAGGCAGTGGCCGTGCAAGGTGTTCCCTTGGTATTCTCTCCCTCTTTGACCGAAGAAACCCATGGTCCAGGGAATAAACGGCTCCTCCCCTTACTAGTGCTCTGGAGTCTTGCGTCCTCAAGATGTGACCACAGATCAGCAGCAGCAGCATCACCTGAGACATAGGACAGCACCACGTGGGCCCCCTTGAGTAGCAGGGTCTGGCACGCAAAACACGCTGATAACAATTACCCACCTCTTCTTAGTCAACAGTGCACCATGGGATGGAGGAGTTAAGAATTTTTGTCCTCATGTGACCCAGTGTCACACAGAGATTAAGTGGCAGTGCCAGAATGCACACTCGTTCTAATTCGAAACGCGGCTGATGTATTGCACACGGCTCCCAGTAGTCCCTGGGGATTGCCTGTAGTGGTGTGGCCCCGGGTCTCGACCGCGAGTACCGCCGGGTGTCACAGGCTGTATCACCGTGGGAACACTCGGGCATACAGAGGGACAGCGGCCTCTGATATTTCCAACACTCTAATTCCCTGCTGTGGCTCAGCCTTGGTGACCGGCCCTGACTGAGGTCCAAGAAAGACCCAGGCCAATAGGATAACTCACTTAAGCCCTTGTTCCACAGCCCCCTCTGTCCTTTGTCCACCTACCGCCAAGTAGCTGTTGAGAAGATCGGCAAGGAATTAAGTGTGTGGATTCTGGGAGTGGGAGAGACAGAGGGAGATACCCAGTAAAGAGAGTGATCAGGAAAGGTGTCTGAGCCACCTGTCACCTTGGCATTAGATCCTAGAATCATATGTGGATTATTCATTCGCTAGGCTTTATAAACCCACCCCCTGGCAGGCAAGACTGACCTTGCCCCATCTCTCCTCAGTCACTAAGACTGTGAGCTCTGTCTCTGTGACCCGCTCTAATAGTTTATCCAGTTTCCACCCCGTCCTCCATTCCCACCCTACCCCGTCTTCACTGCCGCACAGAGGGGTCCTCCTCTCAGAGTCAGTCATGGCATAAAACACACATGGCAAAGCCCAAACCGTGTGCACTCCTGCAGGCTTTTCCTGATGCACGCTGGCCCCGATCCACCTTGCCGGTCCACAGCCCATCATGCTGCCAGCGTGGGCACATTGCACATTCACCTGTTCACGCCATGCTCTGAATTGTCTCCATGTCCCTGGAGGTTCCTCTCTCTCTTCTCCAGCCACCATCACCTCGCATACATCAGAGCTCAGCCTGAATGTCACCCCCTGTGGGAAACTTCCTTATACCCAGAAAGTGAGAATTGCACCGACGCGATACGATTGCATTTGTCACGTGTCACATGCCAGCCCTGGCACGTAGCAGGTACCTAACAAATGTGTGTCTTTACGAAGAAATGAAAGAATGAATTCTTTCTCTTTGAGTTCAAAGTATTCCAGGCTCTGCCACTGGCTATTTTTTTTAAGCCTGCTCTCCTAACTCCATGGCTTCTAGATCTCTACATTTATCAGACTGTCAATGTGTTTCCCCACGTCTTTGGGCTTTTGGTCAGTTCATGCCCCTGTTTCAATTGTCCTTCCCCCCCCCCCCCCCGTATCCTTCTTTCCTTTAAGGTCCAACTCAAAGTCTGTCTCCTTCGACAACCATGACAAAATCCTAAGAGCAGAAATACTACCAGCATTCCATTTGGCCTTGACCCACAGCTCTGAATATTGGGTCTTCTTTTCTCCATTTCATAGAAAAGAAACGGAAACACACAGAAGTCAAGTGGCTTGGTCAGGGTCTCCCAGTTGGTCAGAATGGATTCTTCCACCTCTCAGATTTCTCCAGCCCAGAGTGAATCTTTCTTTCCCTCTAGTTTCTCAACCGTTTTTTCTTCCCACTATCACTACTCAAGGGGCCTCTTTAGACATCCCTTCCACAGCCTCCCACCCTTCAAGAAATGTAAATACCACAAAATACTATCTGCTTGTGTACTCTATTGATATCTGTGCTTTATTCATTAAAAAAAAAAAAAAAGATTTATCACCCCCTAAGAACCAACCTTTCCCTCTTGGGGGCATGATCTTGCCCTCATGGAGAAGGCAAGCTCTCTATCAAGTTCGTTTTGAGGTTTGGCCCTTATCATTGAGTTTGTAACTGGCTCCCTACTATATTGTGAGTTCTGTTCTGGTTACGGTGGCTTGGTAACAATTTCCCCCAAAACAACCATCTGTTATCCTCACAATATCTGTGAGCTCACAGATTTGAATGGGGCACAGAGGAAGGCCTTTCTCCATTCCACACTGTCGGGGACCTTATCTAGGAGACTCCAAGGCTGAGGCTGGAGTAAACAGAGGCTCCTTTGCTCTCGCACTTGGCACTGAATGCCAGCTGCTGGTTGAAGCGACTGGCCAGAATACCTACATGGGCCCTCTTCCTGTGCCTTGGGCTGCCTTACAACATGGTGGCTGGGTGTCGAGGCTGAGCGGCCCGGGAGCAAGACAATCTTCTTTCATGGCCAGTCCCAGAAGTCCTACAGTGTCACTCCCACTGTGCTTTGTCAGTGTCGCAAAGCCGCACCCAATTCAAGGGGAGGGGTCATTAACTCCACCTCTCGGTGGGAGAGTGATAAATGAGGTTCTGAATAGTGTATGGGACTGGAGATGTTGTAGTAGCTACTTTTGGAAAATACGATCTGCTGATCTGTGACCCTTGTGCCCCTCCTCCAGCCACCACTCCATCTTCATAGGGCCTTGCACATGGTGCAGTTTTGGTATAAGTGCATGAAATGTATTTGGATGCTCTAAGTGGAGAGGATGAAGCCCCAGATCTTGGTCCATCCCTGCCATTACCAGCATGTGGTTACCATCGTCCAGAGATCCTGGAGAGGCCAGTGGTGGGCAGGAAGCTTACTGATGCACCACGGTACCCTAGAACAAATGGTGAGTAGCAAGCATTACGAGATCCCGAGGAATAGTTCCTTTTTTTCCTCTCAGGGGCAGTCCACTTATTTCTGGAAGTGTTCACACCAGTTAAATTCCTATCTATATACATACATTATATATGCAAATATATCTATAGACAGATATATATGGATAGATAAATAGATTGATCGATATACATACATACATACATACATAGAAAATGAGAGAGTAAGTCACTCAGAGTATTTGCAATAGAATTTGACTTATATTCATTTCTCGAGAAGCCTGTCAAAGAAACTAATGTTGTCACGAACCAGCAAAATACCAATCACTCCCTCTTTGGCAATATTCTTTCTATCTGTATTGATATTTTGTCTACACTACTATCATGAATACAACAAAAGATGTTTTTAAGTGACAGTAATCAATACTAGGAGCCATAAAGTATATATGAGAATAATTTAGTTTTTTTCATGCTCAGGAAATAATAGTTTTGATGTTCTAATAGTCTCAAGTATGACCTACATTGTTAATCAAACCCAGAAAGTTAGATTGAGGAAAACAATGTAAGCCTTAAAACAATTTATTAAGTTTTGGACTTTGGATTAACAATAATCAGCTAATGGATATTATTATATACTCAAACTAGGTCTAAATAAGCAAGAATATTTAGTACATTCTTTTATTTGAATATTATCAATAATTCTATTTTGAAGTATTATTACACATTAATTTTAATAAAAACTCAGTATTTTCATAAGTGTTATTGTATGAAAAGAATAAATGAGGCTGGATTTGCAAAGTGTTGGATTTGGACATATTTTTGGAAATGAAAGAAGCACTAATGTTATTAATGAACATCGTGGGCAGGTAGGAAAGTTAGGACAAAACAAATAATTATAAAATGAATGCAGAAGAATAGTCAGGATTCTGATTCATGGACAGACCAGTTGTTCATTCATGATGTGACATACTGCCCTGATTCTAACCGTATTAGAGTAAATTTAATTGCAAAAAGTACCCATTTATTCTGTATTTGGATAAAAACCTTTATGAAATCATTTAGATGCATTTATTACACACTTAAAATTTTGTTAATGTTTATTTATTTTTAAGTGAGAGAGAGAGAGAGCACGAGCAGGGGAGGGGCAGAGAGAGAGAGAGAGGGAGACACAGAATCCAAAGCAGGCTCCAGGCTCTGAGCTGTCAGCACAGAGCCTGATGCGGGGCTTGAATCCACAAACCGTGAGATCATGACCTGAGCTGAAGTCAGACGCTTAACCGGCTGAGCCACCTAGGTACCCCTATTGCACACTTTTTAAAAAAGGAACTCACTTTAAAAGGGCACTTATTTATTAAAACTGAAAATAACAACACCTGTGCACTATATTGGTTTGAGCCACTGGAGAATAAGAGGTAAATTCACAACCAGCCATCTCTCCTTAGGCCTGGGTCTGGGAGCACCTTTGGTTCTCCACCTGCAGAAGTAACCTGGACCCTGCATGAATTCCAGGAAGCAGGTAGTTGATATACTAGGGGATGTCAGCCAAGCAAGCATACTTGCCCTGGACAGAGCTATGGAAAAGACAAGTGGTCTGGACCTTAAATTGTGTCAGATAAGACATACCAAGGGATAAATACTGCAGCTATAAATACAACTCAAGAAACTGGATCATTTTTCAGGCTGTTGAATTTCAAATGCCTGCCAAACAGAGTGCAATATCTGGGACTATTTTTGCAGCTCTACTGCAAAGAGTGGCTAAAGTCCAATTAATGTAACTAAGAAAATCTGGGAAGTGAGGACCAGAAGAGTTAAATTGCCCAATCAAAACTTGGAATTTAAATTAATTTCACAAATTTTAATATGTTTGGAGGAAACTCAATTTAACCCTGAATTTCAGTCAACTCCACAATGATAGATTAAAGAGATACAGGAGACACTAAAAAAGGTTGAATATTGGCTACCTCTGTCGCAATCCTAGGGGTCACACCACTCAAATATATGAATTGCATCAAGTTTTCTGATTCGCCTTCTTGCGGGGCGGGGGGGTGGTGGAGATAATTCAGAGAGTTGAAGTCATCTGGGAAACCCCCTCTTCAAAGCAAAACAAAGCAAAACAAAAACCCACAAAGCTTTAGAGAGGTCAGGTATTGCATTATTTAGATTTCATTGATTATAAATGACAGAAATCTGATTTAAGTGGTTTCTGTACCCCAAAGGGATTTAGTGGCTTATGTAACTAAAAAGGTGCATAGATAGCATGGCTTCAGGCATGGCTGAATACAGGTGTTCAGACAGGGGAGCCACGATTTTGTATTTTTGTGACTCTGCTCTCCTCCAGGTAGTCTCTTTCCATGAGATATTCCTCTGGGGCTGCAGACTTACATTCTCTGTTTTAATTTCTTCAGAAAGAGGGTTTAGAGAGCTGCTTCCTGGTTTTTCAGTTTGAAGAATTAAGGACAGATTTCTTACTCTGAGTCCACACATTGTATACATTGTATACTTTGCAGTCTGAGCTCACAGCTTGAAACCTGTAGAAGATTATGATCATTTTTTTTTCTTTGCTGCATTAGTTATTTTCCTTGTAGGTCAGAATTTTATGTAGCTTTTTTCTTTCATTTATGAAGTTGTCTATGTCATTAGTAAATCACGAATTTAACTCTTCCATTTATGTAGCTCTCCTCTCGGTATGTTCAAGCACACTAGTCGTTTATCAATTTTATCTTCTCTAAGAACTATTTTCTGTTCCAACATAGATCAGTTGTTTGATGGCCCTGCTGCACAATTTTGGTCTTGGGCTCTTCCTTCTCCGTCCCACTGCATACATATTTCTCTGGTGTTAGATACATTGTTTCCTAGACCCCATGTCTTTTCATTGTTTACTCCCTTGTTTTGGCCAGTGCATCTCCCAGGGGCTTCTTGAGAAAGGGTGTCTGATGGGTACTTGTGTTTTTGAGACATTGTCTAAATTTCTTTATTCTGCTCTCATACTTCGTTAATACTGTGTTTGGATAGAATTCTAGGTTGGAAACTATTTCGCGTTAAACTTTTGAAAGTATTGCTTCATTGTCTTCTTAGCTTCCAGCAGACAGGGCTATTGAAGTGTCTAAGGCCACACTGATACTTGTTCCTGGGTATGAAACACTCCACCCCCACCCCCACACCTTGGTGTGGGTACGCATTTACTTATATATTTATTCATTGTACTGTACTAGGCGCACTCCTTCAAACTGGAAATTCATAGCCTTCAGTTCTGGAAAGTCACCTTGAACTATTTCTTTGGGGATTTTCTCAGACTTCACTCTTAGTCTATCTCAGGAACTCATAGATTCACGTGTTGAAACTTCTGATGTGGTCTTAATTTTATTTCTTCTTTCCAGAGTTTGTTTCTTTGTATTTTTGCTTTATGTTTTGGGAGAATAGCCTCAACTTTATCTTCCACGTACATATCCTTTGAGGTTGTTGTCTTTTTTTATTTCTGTATCATACGTTTAATTTCCAAATGCTTTTCTTTGTCCTCCAAAAGTTTCTTTTCTCATAGCATCCTGATTTTGTCTCATGGAGACTACAACTTTTCTTATCCCTCTGAAAACGGTGAGGATACTTACACATTTCTTCTCCTTACCTGATCACCGTTTCATTCTAATTGCTTCATTCATTCAACTTCTATTGGACATTTACTATATGCCAGGTGGCTAAGAACTTGGGATAATTCAGGAAACAAAACAAACATCCCTGTCCTTGTGCAGCTGCATTTGGTGGCTTATTTTGTTGTCTTTCTTTAATATTAGAGAACTTGCTAATGTGTTTGGTGAACCTCAGTTCTCTGTCCATGTTTAAGAGTAGGATACAAAAAACCCAATGGGAAGTTGTATGTAGGAGAAAGAGCTTGTCATTTATCTTTGCTCTAAGTGACATGGCTGGGCTGTTTCCTTGGAGAACTTCTGATGTCAGCATGTCTACATCTTCCCTAAGGTTCACCCAGAAAAGATCTTTTGAGCACCCTGCCCGATAATTCTAAGCCTGATGGCCAGCCTCATGCAGACAAAGCAGGGAAATGTTTGGTATATTAGCGTCCATTCTGTCCTTTTTCAGGCTGATGTCTAGAGATTCTCTGGTTTACCCCTTGTAGAGACCAAGTTTCCAGTCTTCTGCTAGACTGGGGAGAGTCAGTAACTGTGCAGAGTTAGGGAGAGGATTCATCTGCCTCTCAACCAATTCTTCTATTTTAGCCTTACCTTTGCACTTCCAGAGACCTCAGAGCCTGTAGATGCTAGAGCTAAGAGTGTTGTGTTAATAGAAGTCATGTTGCTTCTGTGGTTCCCAACTACTGGCTTAGGCTTTGGCTTGCTGGGCTGAGAAATCCATTGCATTTCACTGTCTGCTTTCCACCATCTAAAATTTTAGTGCTACAATCTTCTCTACTGTTCCCTTTGTCCTCTGGGTTTCTGCCTTTAACAATATCTCTTTAGAAATATTTTAGTAATGTTTTAGGAGAAAGCAAAGCTAAAATGTACGTGTTCATTCTGACATTTTCAGCTGTCCTCTGAATCCTTAGTGGATTTTTTTTTTTTTTTGAGGATGAAGAAATGAAAGCCATTTTGTATCTACTGTGGACCGGATACAGAGCTGGACATTTTTTTTAAGTTTTTATTCAAATTCCAGTTAGTTTACATCTACAGTGTTATATTTAGTTTCAGGTATATGTTACAGTGTTTCAACATTTCCATACAACACCCTGTGCTCCTCTAGATAAGTGCGCTCCTTAATCCCCATCACCTTTCACCCATCCCCAAACCCACCTAGAGCTGGGCATTTTTACTTACACTATTTTTTTAATGTTTATTCATTTCTGAGAGACAGAGAAACAGAGCGCGAGCTGGGGAAGGGCAGAGATAGAGGGAGACAGAATCCAAAGCTTTCAGCACAGAGCCCGACGCAGGGCTCGAACTCACTGACGGCGAGATCATGACCTAAGCCGAAGCTGGATTCTTAACCGACTAAGGCACCCGGGTGCCCCTTTACTTACACTATTGAGCTCAATCCTCATGGCAACGAATCCTTTGGCAATGGGAAGAAAGGCTCCTGGAGATTAGTTCATTTGATGATGATCTATTTAATTCAACCTAGAAATTATTGGTTAAACTATCACATGCCTCAAACTGTACCAGGTACAGAAGATGAAGGAGTAATGTTGACATGCAGTCATCCGAACCCGAACTTGGGAGCATCCTAGGCTCTCACCATTGTCATTTCCATACGCTACTGCTTGTATCTCCTCAGTATGTGTCACCTGCGCCTTCCCTTGCTTCCCAGAGAGCGCTGCCTTGGTTCAGGGCTTGAAGATCTCTTTTCTGGGCCTCGCAGTGATGGACTTACTACCTGGACTTCATGCTTCCAATCCCGCCGCTGCATCTGCAGCCAAGGTGGCCTTTTTAAACTGCAAAGTCTGATCACATCACTTTTGGCTTAAAACCTAAATGCCACGGACAGTGCTACTGTGTGCCAGTGTCCAACAGAGCCTGGCAGTTATCTGCACTCAGGGAAGAACCTAATTTGTCTCTGAGTCCTCGGCACCTACTGGAGGTCCTAGCATCCTAGTGAGCATTCAACCATGTTCACTGTACCGGACAAGACATAATAATTCAAGACATCATGAACTTACACTCCACCCCTTACGTAGACTGGAATCCACTGGGATTCCAACCCAGGTCCAATGACTCCAGGTCTCCAGATGGCTTCCTTGTGAGCCCAGTGGTGGCACCCCATGACTTCTAGTCTTCCCTCTCCCCACTCTTTGGATGCCCTCAGTGAGGTCCGTCCCAGTGCCCTCCAGGCCTTCCTCTGCTCACATCCTTCCTCTTCTCCTCCTCCATCCCTAGAGAGAAAGCAAAGTACTGAGCCTGATATTTTATCCAAATACCAGGGGGTAAGAAGGGAAGGAGCTACGATTCTTTCCCCTTGGACACAGTAGGAAATACATCTCCTGCCTCTTTGAGTGGACTTGGAGACTCAGCTCAATTTCATCTCCTGAATCTTCCAGAGTCGTCCGTGCATTTAACCTCCACCCTAGGAGCACTTGATTAGATCGTCAGGGGACAGGGAAGGGTAGAAAACGTTTATTTGGTTTTAGCATTACCCATATAGTATTAGGTGGGAATTTCCAAGAAATTATGTGGCAATGACGTTATAACTTTCACACGATGGCTGGAAACAACATTATAAAAATATTACCTAACACGACTCCATATGGACATATGAAATTTCATTCCATTTTATACATGTAATTAAGTGGCCCACATAATGAAGTACTGTGTGTGCAAAGAAGTAGATGGCTTTTGTAGGTGAAAGATAGCTGGGGCAGGAATAACACTAGCATTTTAAAGGAGAATAATCAGGCAATGGTGGCTAAAAATTATTGCACTTCATTCTATAAACAACTTAAACTTGATGGATTTCTTTTCCCCTTAAAGCTGGTCTTCTGGTTGTAAGCAAGACAAATACATTCAATAGCCTTCTGCTAAAACACTCTCCTACCCTGTTTACTAAAAGTGGTGAGCAGAAAATGTTCTGAGCTTGGAATCAGACAGAGCTAGGTTCAAATCGCAGATTGCCACTTACTAGCAAAGTGACCTTGGGTACTTGGCTAAGCCAGTGCTGCTCAGAATGTGGTCCTTGAACCAGCATTATCATCTGGGGGCCTCCCAGAAATTCAAAATTCAAAGGCACTACCTCTGGGTCTCTGATGGTAAGGGCCAGGAATCTGTGTTTAAGCAAGCCCTCCAAATGATTCCAAATACTAAGAATGAGAGCCACTCCCTTCAATGATCAAAGTCTCCATGTCCTTCCCTGTAAGTGGACCCTTTATGGCAGAGAACCCCACACAAAATAGCTTGAAAAGAATAAGAATTCACTGATACACCAAACCAAAAGTTCAGAGTTGGAACTACATTCCCATGGGGCTTGATCCAGCATCTCAATGTCACCCCCCAGTTCCTTTATTTTGGGTTCCTGACATCCTAGCATAAAGAGGGCTCAAAAGGGAGATTCAAGTGAGGTCTCAAGCTACAGTTTCTGCCCACCTCAGTTTGAAAACCAGTATTCCTATCTTTTACATGTTTACTGAGCAGCTAGCCTATGTCAAGCATTGTGTGGGTGCTGAGACACGATATTAAGCCGCTCCGTACTCCAGCAGTATTGACTATGTTCCCAGACACACTGTGCTATGTCTTACCTCCTTGTGTTTGAATGTGTTGTGCGTTTTTTTCTGAATTGCCCTTTCTGTCAGGACCATCGGGGGGAACTCCCATTTATCGTTAAGAAACAACTTGGACAGAGACTACTTTCTAAAGCTGTCCTCAGCTCTCCTGCCAGCAATCACCTCCACCCATTGCGCTCCCAAGGCCCCCTAGCATGTGCTCTTTCCTCTTGCTGGGATACATGGGGCCAGTATGTGTTTATAGGATCAGCCTTCCACCCTCGACAGTGAGCTCCGTGAGGGCACAGCCCCTGTCTCATCGTTTAAAAACTTCTAGCCCCTGCCTGGCTTAGGGCCCGGCACGATGCAGATGCTTCACAAATCATCTTGGACTCAACTGACCCTTCTCAGACTTGTGGGTATCAGTGGAAGGCCAAGCTTAATCCTGTGCAGGACACAGTGAAAGATACAGGCCATTAGCCTACAGCCTCTGTGGAGCCCCCAGAAGATCAATGAGTTCAACAGCAGTTTGAAGAGACTCAGCAATTATCTAGATGAGAACAACACTGTCCAACCAACAGAACTTTCTGCAGTTACGGAAACGTTCTCTTCTCTATCTGTGCTTCCTCATAGGGTAGCCGCTAGCCAAATGTGGCTATGGAGCCCTCGAAGTGTGATCAGTGAGACTGAGGAGCTGCATTTGAAGTTATATTTAATTCTACTTAATTTAAATGCAAATAGCCATACGGGGCCATTAGCTACCATGTAGGACATTGCAGACGTCAAGGGTGACTTAATGTGGTGAAAAGGGGAGTGGAGAGTTTATTCTAGAAGTAGCAGCATATACTACTGAAGCATGTTCTGGAAACTTGCAACCCTAGCTGCAACCTCCAAAGCAGGCTCAGTGGCTGCCTGCCTCCTAATTCTGCCCTCAATGCCCTGCAGCTGCCAGGGTCTCTGCATCGAGTTACACAGCAGATACCCATAGCTACTTGTAAGCTGGATTCCAATAATCAATTCTAAGGGCATCTTCTAGGGCTGAATTGGAATAAGATGAATTATGCCAGGAGATATCCATTCAATCCTTCCCTTTAAGAATCTGTTCCCGGGCGCCTGGGTGGCGCAGTCGGTTAGGCGTCCGACTTCAGCCAGGTCACGATCTCGCGGTCCGTGAGTTCGAGCCCCGCGTCAGGCTCTGGGCTGATGGCTCAGAGCCTGGAGCCTGTTTCCGATTCTGTGTCTCCCTCTCTCTCTGCCCCTCCCCTGTTCATGCTCTGTCTCTCTCTGTCCCAAAAATAAATAAACGTTGAAAAAAAAAAAAAAAAAGAATCTGTTCCCCCATCCCAGGAAAATTCAAGGCGGCTTATGCATTACAAAGGTGCTAAAACATTTTTCTTGGGTAGTATTCCCTTTTATAGGCTCTGTTCGAACTTGGAAATCCACAGAGGCAAACACTTCAGGAAGAATCTGTGTGAGATGTGCTCAGTGGAGTCTGAGGGTAGTGATAGGCTCCTGTAGGCCAGTGGATGGGAAGCTATCTAGTCTGAGTGTCTTGTTGGGACTCCCTAAAACAGGTAAATGAGAAAGTAAGAAGGGTCCTTCGAGAAGAGCCTTTCCCACCCAGGCCTCTCAGCCATCTGTACCAACAGAAGCCAGTATCTGAATGCCCCTCATCCTCCTTGGGAGGATGGGGTTGGAGGGTGGGGCTCACCTCCTGACAGCCTCTTGGCTGAGCAAAGTGGGAATTTTAATGGGCAAGCTGAGAACTGAGAAGCCAACAGGGGCTAATGGAGAACGAGGAACTGACAGAGGTCTGGGAGGGGGAGGCTGGGACCAAAGGTGCAGGGGTCTGGGAGGCAAGCTCGAGTGAGCCAGGAGCTGACAACGGATGCATGTGTAAGATGGTGACGGTACAAGTCCTGAGTGAGGAAAACCAAATGTCAGTTCTTATAGGCCACTGAATAAAATAGTAGCTTTGGGGGGAGTGGGGAGGAGTATATACATTGACTATAAGAAGCATAGAAATGAATTATATTGATTGTTTTTCAAAACTTAAACTAACCTTGCATTCCTAGAATAAACCTCAATTGATAATGATGTGTTTTTCCTTTTATATGTTGTTAGACCTGATTATGTTAAGGATTTTTGTGTCCATATCCATGAAGGATACCAGTCTGTGAGTTTTCTTTTCTTGTAATGTCTTTGGTTTTGGTATAAGGGTAGTGCCAAACTCTTAAAAATGAGCTTGGGTAAGCTTGTTTGGTTTCATCTTTTTAAAAAAAAAAAATATTTGAGAGAATTAAACAATGACACTTTAGGCCCTGGAATTTTCTTTGGGGAAAATCTTTCAGTACAAAATCAATTAACTTTAAAGATAGAGAACTAGTCCTATTTTCTATTCTTTTGGAGTAAGTTTGATAATTTGTATTTTTTAATGAATTTGTCCTCTTCATCTTTTTCAAGTTTACATTATTTCATGTGTGTGTGTGTGTTTATTCAATTCATGTAAACTAAAATGTAAAAAAAAATCAGTTTACCCATCTCTCCTTCTCACCCCTACTCTGGCAACCACCAATCTATTCTCTGTATCTATGAGCTTGGTATTTTGTAAAATTCCATATATAAGAAAGACCATATGGTATTTGATCTTTCTGACTTAACTCACTTAGCATAATGCCCTCAAGATCCGTTCATGTTGTTGTAAATGACAAGATTTCATTCCTTCTTATGGCTCGGTAATATTCCATTTATTACCCATTCATCCATCAATAGACACTTTATTCTTTCCATATCTTGGCTCTTGTAAATAATGCTGCAGTGAACACAGAGGTACATATATGTTTTCAGTTAGTGTTTTCACTTTCTTTGGATAAATACCCAGAAGTAGAATTGCTAGATCATATGGTAATTCTATTTTTAGTTTTTGAAAAACTCCCATACTGTTTTCCATTATGGCCGCACCAATTTACATTCCTACCAACAGTGCACAAGGGTTCCCTTATCTCCACATCCTCGCTAACACTTGTTGATTCTCGTCTTTTTGTTAATAACCAATTTAACAGGTGTGAGGTGGTATTTATTGAGGGTTATATTTGCATTTTTCTTGTGATTAATGATGTTGACCAACTTTATGAAAAGATGTCCCTGTTAGCCATCTGTATGTCTTTTTTTGGAAAAATGTCTACTCAGACCTTCTGCTCATTTTTTTATCAGATTGGTTTTTGTTTTGTTTTGTTTCGTTTTGTTTTGTTTTTGCTGTGAAGTTATACGAGTTCTTTATATACTTTGGATATTAGTCCCTTATCAGATATGTGATTCACAATTATTTTCTCCCATTAGTAGGTTGGCTTTTCACTTATGGATGGTTTCTTTTTGCTGTGCAAAGCTTTTTTAGTTTGATGTGGTCTCACTTGTTTATTCTTGCTTTTGTTGTTTCTGGTTTGGGTGTCAGATTACAAAAATCATTGCCAAGACCTATGTTGTTTACTACCTATATTTTCTTCTAGAAGTTTTAAGGTTTTAGGGCTTTCATTCATGTCTTTAATCCCTTTTGAGTTGAGTATGGTATACAATGGTGGTTCAGTTTCATTCTTTTGCACGTGCCTGTTGAAATGTATATTACTGATCAAAAGTCAGAGTCTTGTCACATTTCCTTATTATCCTTCCCTCTTTCATTCTTGATATTTGTAGCTTTTGCTTTCCTTTTTCTTGTTCAGTCTTACTAGAAGTTTATCGCTTTTATTGATCTTTTCAGGAACCAGCTTTTGGTTTTATTGATATTTCTCAATTGCTTGTCTGTTTTCTATTTCATTGATTTCCACTCTCATTTTTATTATTTCCTTCCTTCTTCTTACTTTGGGTTAAAAGCTTTCAAACTTTACATATGTGGTTCCCTCTTAATGGGACCCTCTTCCCCAAATCTTCTGTACTTCATTGTTACCTGCCTTTTGGACAGACTTAATCATCACTTTCTAAGGGAAGCCTTTGAAAGCCTCTTCAGCAGATGAGACTGGCTGGGATTGGCTGAATCTACGGCAACTTTGGCTGTCATTTTGCTGGTGTGGAGAGAAACTCAGAGTTTAGTTCTTTAGAAGCCAAAGGAGCAGACTATTTTAGGGCAGGGGTTAGCCAACACCAGAATCCCCATGAATCACCTGGGAAGCATTTTAAATGGTACCCACGTCTTTGTTTTTTGTTAATTTTATGTACTCGCTTGTTTTTAAGACTTCTTTCCAATATGTCTTTGGATTAATTTCAATATATCCTTTCCCTGGTCACAAAGGGCCCTCACCAGGGAAGAAGTCAGATGCATCAGACAGGCAAATATTGGCTTGTATGTCCATGAGGGTTCTGCATGGTTTAAACAGGTGCTGTTTTTGATTTTGAAAAATACTGCATTCAAACATTATTTATCTTGATTACTGAGTTTTTTAGACACCCTCTTAAATCTCACACATAAAATGAGGGCCTCATCTGCCTCACCCTAGTCCCATCCCTTAGGGAACACGCAGATAAAGTACATATAAAGTGTCCATCAAAGTATGGGACTCAGAGCAGGCATCAGTGAAAAGCAGCTCCTAAGGTCATTGCCATAATTTCAGCAGGGCTAAGTGAGTGGTGCAGGGGAAGCCCCAAGACAGGAGTGCCAACTCTGCCTTGGGGAACAAGAGTTGGTGATATTTGAGCAAATACTGAAGGCAGAGTAGGAGTCTGTCAGGCAAAAAGGGGGAAGAGTCCTCCAGAAAAATATTTTGGAAACCAGCAAGATATTCTGCATGGCTAGAACCAGGATGGGTGCAGGGGCTTGGTGACAGGTGAGGTGGCTCAGTGTGGAAGTCCAGTTCAGGTGGGCTTGGAAAACACAGGTAAGGGCCCACAGCTTTGACTAGTAGCTGAAGGCCTGTCCACAGGCATTTGAGGAAATGATCACTGACTTCTGCACAGCACACTGCCTTAGCCTCAGTCTCCAAGGTCATACGATGGAAATCTTAACCTCCCCTGGAGGAACTGAGTGAGATGACTGTGCAATCTGGAATCTTTAAGCGGGTGCTGGTGAGACATTACATAATGAGTCCCTCCCACTCTGGGATGTTCCCATCCCCCTGCTGATTTTGAGAAGACCTCTGCATAAAAGTTCACCTCAGATGGGGGAGCCATTGTAATGACCCTGAAAAAGCAACTTCACTGATCTGAAAGAGGAAGAGAAGACACAGCCAGAGCTAGCAGAGTGCTAAGAAGCAGTACTACTGTCCCCTCTTCCCTTCTTGCTCCCAAACATCCTCCCCAGCCTTCTCCATGTGTCATGACAGTCCCTAGAATCTAGTCCTGGCACCCGACCTCCGTGGGTTCCATCACCATGATCCCGTGCCTAGAGGAACAGCCAGACAGTGCAGTGGGGGAAGGGGAGCAGGCTATGCCCTCTTGGTTTCTCAGAAAGGAGACAGACGTCGTGGATGAGTCAGCAAAAGTTGCAGCGGATCATCGCAGGCACGGTAAGCTATTAGAGCAAATGTGTTGACCTCCACCAGCTGCACACAGCCATCAGCCTGTTACCAGCACCCTCCCTCAGGTGTTAGGCTTCATTCAGTTGCACACACATCCTGGTGTGGCACGCTCAGATATTGGATTGCTCATTCACGCGGGCACCCAGCGAGACATTCCGCACTTGGTCAATGCCACCTACACTCATTGCCATTCGTATTCAAGGGGGGCCAAGCTCCATGACTGAGATGCTGCAGGATGGGGGGGGGGGCAGCAGGGGGAGTGGGAGAGGAGAGGACCCTCATTTTCTGAGGGATGCGTTTTCCTTTCTCAGGGAACTTCTGTTGATTTTTTTTTTTTTTTATTGGAGGCCACTGTCTCGTTTTTCCTTTTCTCTTTTGCCTCTTCCTATTCAGTCATGGAACAACTTCCATGACAGACTTGGTCTTCCAAGGGTTCTTCTTCCCCCTCAGTTTCCTTCCCTGATTCCTTTACACCACCGCCTGTACCATAGTCAATTCTGGAGCTAATTTACATACACATCACTTTAGAGTTTCTGAACCTCACTTGACTCTCACAGAGATGAGAAGACCGTCTCAGATCAGTGAACTGCCCTGTACCAGCTCATACAGTAGGGAGAACATCTACTGATGTCGCCCCCTATTGGTCCAGGACCATACCATCCACTCTTCTTCCAGTCTATAGGCCTCCACCTTCTTAGAGACTTGGTCTACTACTAACATCTGGGTATGTTTTCTTATCTGAAAAATGGGAGCTATTACCGTAGTATCCATGGCCAGATGATGGGAAACCCAGAAAAGTTGACAAAACTGTGTTTCAAAGGTACATGCTTTAAATATTTGTGCTTTAAACATTGTTTAAATGTATAATCATTTAGTGGAGATAGTTTACAGGATGGGGATAGTGTAATAGATGATGCTGAGATTTCCACTGGCAAGGAAATTGTGGGCCGTGGCTGATGCTCTGCAGGGGTCTGGCCTCCAGACCCCTCTGGAATTACTCAGGGAGGTTTGGGAGGTGGGCACTTGAGTGACAGGATAAGTTGACACCTCTCTCTGTGTGGGGATCTCAATTGACTTTATATGTTTCCAGTTTATTCTAATAATTTTTTAGTGCCCCTTAAGGATGGAGGCCCTGGGCAGTGGCCTGGCTGAACTTCACGGAGACTTGTTGGCTGTGAAGATTAGATAAGAAGATGCATGGAAAATGCAGGGCAGTTCTGGGCACATAGTAGATGCTTCATTAAAAAAAGGGGACAGGAGGGCAGTTGAGGCTAGAGTGTAATCTTCCCAGCCCAGAGTAGAGGCGTTCAGTGCTTGTCCCAGGCTCTGTAATCACAAGCCCTGCACAGCCAGGCTGGCCTTGCCTCCCACTGCGAGGAGACCGCTCTGATTTTCCAAACGAGAAACTCTCTGAGCCCCCAGGGCCAACAGAGATCCTGGTTCCCCGCCCAAAGGTGGATGGTTTGGCTGCCGAGTTCCCCGAAAATTGGTTCTGCATGTTGCCGACATCAGGCCGAACGTTTGCTCAGCACACAGCAGAGAGGGCCCTCCAGGGAGGCTGAAACCCCACACCAGCCCCACCATCCGCCCCCAGCCACAGGCTGCCAAGCCGCTGCCCGCAGCCAACTCCCAGGGCCAAGTGGTGGGAGAGCAGGGCACCGCGGCGGGCAGCACGTCCTGGAGCCCCTCCCGGCCCCCTCTCCCCACCCTCGCCCCCCAGGTGGCAGCCCTGACGCCACCTGGTGGCTGTATGGGGAACTGCACCAGCATGGCAGCGCCTCTCATGCCCTGGCCTGGGGACTCCGACCTACCGTGTTGCTGGAGGGCTAAACCCACAAAAAATGGCCTTCCTCCCATTCCAGGAACTCCCTAGGGCTGGGAAATGTGGTTCCCAAGACTAGGTTATTTTTAAACGTCAGTATCCACCATGCAGATGCTCTGTTTATGGCTGATGTTCCAAGCCTGTGAGAGTTGCTGTGCATTTAACCAAAGGCAGATGCCAGAATGGGAGTAATTAGGGTGGGCTGGGCCTGTCTATTCCCAGGCCTGGGCAGCTGGGCAGGGAAAGGGCCAACGGGCCACCCTGAGGCTGAGGTTTCTACTCAGCAAGGAGACTCTGGGCCCTATCTAGTCTCTGAGAGGCCTCTGGATGACTTGGGGAGACGAAGGCAGGAAAAAAGAGGCCGCTTCCTATTCTCTTTGTAATTATTGTCATCATTACTGTCAAACACGTTTGCCTAGAAGTAGCGCTTTATAAACGGTAAGAACGATTTTCCCCATTTTGATGATGAGGAACCTGAACCTCAGAGCCACTGAGATACTCACCCAAAGTCACCTAGGCGCTGAGGTCTGCAGCGTTTTGAGATTTTTCCAACAGGGGAATCTGACGAGATATACTGCCTTTCATGGCTTCTGGTCACTTTCAGGACCAAAGCTCCTCAGGAGCTATTCAGTTTGTCCAATGAGACCCTGGGCCTGCCTTACAGCCTGACCTTCCCCCCTGTCTCTCCCTCTCCCACGTGCTCTTTAGACAGCCCAGACTTGTGTCAGCCCTTTGTCACTGCCATTGAGAATTTTCTCATGAATTCTTTCTCGGAGTTCTCTTCACCCTTGCCACCACCTCAATGGGTCCTGGTCTCAAAAAAACCTACAATGTGATTCTAGGTCTGACAATCCCTTAACTAAGGTCATCTTTGTCTCTCTTAGCATATGCTTGGCTCAGAAAACGCTTAAGTGAGTGAATACGTGAAGACTTCCCAGCTGCTCAGCCCTGTGTTGAGTGGAGTGGACTCAAGAAAAGAAGGTTTTGTGTGAATGCTTGAGGATGCTGAGTTCTCCTTTGAGAAAAGACTGCCTCAAATAAGGCAAGGCAGTGTGAGTGACCTACCAACCAGGCCTATTGATTAAGGTGGGGGGGGGCTGCCTGGAGGAGGAGGAACAGAAAGGTGGTTAATAGGAAGAACAGATTGAGTCTTGAAAAATGAGTGCCATTTGGTGAGGGACCAGGAGGAGATACTGCAGCTGGGGGCAGGGAACACAGCAGGAATCTCCGGCATGTAGGCTCCAGTCAGTGTTCGCACAGGCTCCTGTGTCATGCTGGCAGGCTGCACTTCAGAGGCCTCAGACCCCAACCCATCCTGGGAGGAAGGAGTTAAGGGAGGCAGCAAACTAGGCCCAGGGAAGGACTAATGGGAAGTTTTCCACCCCATTCTGTCTTAGCAACTCATAACTGCCTTAGCTTCCCTGAGTAGCCCTTAGGATCCCTCAGGAGCTAGGCCCTCGCCTGAACCCCCAGCAGCTGGCTTAGTCCCAGGACCGAGCCAAGCTCCTGTTTCTACTGCTGCTCCAATTGTGCCTGACCCTGGCTTTGAATGCCTGACGCACTGCCCATCACCCCAATGCCAAGAGCTCCCAAGAGCTGGATCCTCAACCAAACCCAGCTGCAGTCCTGGCCCAGGTCAGTCTCCATTTCCTCGCCTGTCCTGGATCTAGCTTCTGTCCCCCTTGTCTAGTCCTCTGGGTCTGGCGCCCAGCACGCTTTGTGCCAGAGAGCGGGGACCAGACTTTGAGAGGCCTTGAAGACCCAGCCATGAGGTAGTGGCGCAAGTGGCCGGATACACAGCCCCTGTGGGCTCCTATGGGTGCACCGTGGCTGTGCCTACTGCAGACGGAAACAGCTGGAGGCCAGTGCATCAACCTTGGGGTGGATGAGGAAGCCTGAGTGAAGACGTGGGTGTGTTCTGAAGGGCAGAACTCACCATGGTCAAGCGTGAGAGGCAGGGCAGCCCTAAGGGAATGGCAGATCCCTGCCCTTCACTGAACAGATGATGACACTGTAGGTCAGAGAGGAGAGGACAACTGCCCAGTGTTACACAGCATATGCATGGTGCCATCCCCAGTCAGCAAGTGTTTGGGCTTCTTAAGAAGCTCTTTTGAGCTTCCTCATTTCCTCCCAAGAGGCATCAGGAGGCAAAAGCCTGAGCTTGGGGTGAGGCAGTTCTGGGTTTCTGTCCTAGTATTCCCATTCACTAGCTGTGTGACCCTGGACAGGTCATTTAACCTCTCTGAACGTAACTGTTTTTGCCTTTCAGATGGAAACCATGCTACCCTCTCACAGGACTGTTAGGAGGATTTAATGAGGTGATTGCCATGAAAGTGCCCAGTACAGCACCTGGAACCTGGCAGAGCCTCCACAATATCTCTCTTAAACATATTTAGCTGTTGGGGAATCCAGGGATCACTAGAAAGAGGCAATAGCTAGTTGGATGGGCCAGAGGGGAGGGGCCCAGAAAAGGGCCAGGAGGCAGCCAGACCGTGGACCTGGCCCTGGAGTCCTCTCTCTAGTCCGGAGGCTGGAAGAACCCACACAGTGGGCAGCGGACCCGGCCGGGGGCCCCAGCAGTCACGCTGCACCGTCTCCTGGGGCCTCCAGAATCCCCCTGGCTCTGCCAGGAAAAGCGACAAGGCCTTTGAACGGCGCAGGCTCTGGGCTCCTTGCTGGGCAAGGGCCGGGGAGGCGAATGTGTGGGCAGCCCTTGGGCCGCGTGTGGGGCTTTCTGTCCTCGGTGCTGGATCGGCATGTGCCAGGGGTGCCCAGCTGCGAGGTTAGGCGGCGGGCGGACGCGGCGTCTGCGGCTCCCAGGCGCCTCCAGCGGAAGCCCCTGGCGGAGGGCGGAAAATGCCACTGGGGCCGCACAATCCGTCCTGTTGTGATCCCTGGGGCTGGCGTCACCGGGGCCTGTCCGAAAAGCGTGTCGAGTAGGGTCTGAACTCATACTTGTGTGTCTGCCACGGGAGCAGGGGGAGTGGGGCGCGGGGGCTGCCGAGGCCCGTAAAAACAACCCCGAACGTTTCCTTTGCTTTTTTGCTTTTTGGTTAGACCACTTGGCCAGCCGTGCCAGCTGGGGAGCCGGGGCCCAGCAAGAGCGCAGAGTTATGGGGCAGCGCTAAGTGCTCTGTTTGTACGAAACTGCCAAAATGTTAGTACAAAGTGGTAGGTGTTTGTGCTGCAGATAATAACTGATGGGCTCCCGGGCGGGGAGGCGGACGCCTTGTTATTATGGCCGCGGCTCTTCTGAGGAACGCTGCAGCCGCCTGAGAGAGGCAGCAATATTTTTCTGAGCACACAGGGCCGGCCTGGCAGTTAATGGGCATGCCTGGGCCTCATGAATCAGCCCCCAGAGGGGTGGAGGCCGGGCCGCTGGTGTTTATCTGATTCTTGGGGTTTGCCCTCACCGGCCAAAATAGCCCATTCCTCAGAACGTTCCAGAACCCACTGTACTGTGGAAGGAGCAGAAGCCTGTTCAGAATGCCAAGAGCCTGGGTGTCCTGCTTTGGGGAACCCGAGGAAGCTGTCATCTGGGGGTCTCATAGCCTTGGCAGCTGGGGCGCAGGGGCCGGGACCAGGAAGCATGGTTGACCCTGCTGGGAGAGAATGTTTTCCCCAGGGTGAGGCTCTTCTGGAAGGGAATGAGAGGATGTACCTGAACTGTGGTGTCTGGCAGGTTCCTCTTTTGCTTGAGCTGTGTCCCTCTGAGCATGTCACTTCTCAGGTTCTCAAGGGGGTTACAAGCCGACCCGCCAGCCTGAAGGTTTTAAGACCCGGCGCAGTCTTCCCCTCACAGGGGCCGTGTGTTTGTGTGCACAGATACACAGAGACTTTGTTCAGCTCATCCCTAGGGGCAGAGAAAAAATAAAGACATTTGTACAATCAGCTAGACATTGACTGATTCATTCGTTAAATTTACTGGGTGCCCACTCCTCGCCAGGTTCTCATCTGAACATTGAGGACAAAGCAGTGAATCGAACCAGAATGAGAAAAAACCCTGTCTTCGCTGAGCCTACATTCTAGTGCACCGTGACAGATGAAGTACAGATGAATGCACGCACGTGTATGAGAAGGGCTGAGGGGGTTGACGTAGCAGGGTAAAAGGAAAACAATGGAGTGGGTGGAGCTGGGGAGGTGGGAGATGCCAGGGTTAGAGCAGTGAACGAGACATCCAAGGTCCCCGGGGCGTGTAGAGCTCACAGTCCAGATGGCAGAGAAATAAAGGAAGATCATGCTTGTCCAGTACGTGTTATTCCTTGAATGCTGAGGAAGACACTGGGCACCTTACATGTTACGTCAAGATCGAGGCAGCAGGCCAAGTGAGGGCGGCTGTTACCAGGCCCTTGAGACAAAGGGGGAAATCGAGGCTCAGAGAGGCAGCTGGTGGGAGTGGAGGGCTGACATTTGCACTGAGGACTGCCGACTCGAAAGCCACACCTCTGAGTTTGCTTCTGGCTGTGGTGGTGGCGGCAAAGCTTGCTAGCCTTGGAGTCAGATAGAGCCGGCTTTGAGTCCTGCCCCCCACCTCTTGCGGGCTATGTGGTTTGCAGCACCTTATTTCTCTCTCTCTCTCTCTCTCTCTTTTTTTTTTAGCTCCTATTTACTCATTCCTCATGGGGTTTTTGTGAACAATAAATATATCTCTCTATAGAATATATGCATAGAGCCCTTAACATGATGCATGGCACAAGAGGCTCCCCTATCAACTGTTAAATTATTATCAGCCTTCTAAGTTTCTCCTATGCACGAGGGCCCTGAACAGTGGAGTGTTTGCCCAGCTACCAAAGTGCAAGAGGCTCTACTCTGCCCTTGGCATTGGGCAGTCAGTCTTCCACAGTCCTCTGCAGCTTCTTGAGGGACTCCTGCGCCCCTGGTACATCCACCTGGACACACGCTTTGACAGCTCTCGTATCCCAGAGGCCCTGTATCTGCCACTGACTCTGATGGCACAACCTCTCACAGAGGGTGAGAAACTCCCTGAGCCCAGATCGGAGCTCTGTGTCCCGTTCCCAGACAGTTCTGTCATTTCCTTTCTCAGACAGAAAAGCAGCTGGTGGCAAACACTAGTAGAATGTCCAGATCTTCATTTCTGCTCCCAGTTGGTAAAAGGCGGGTTGTCTGAGGGCAGGACATCCAGGGGCTGGGGAGTCCTCCTGGATGGATGTACCTCTAGCTGTTAGGAAGCCGCCCTCACTGACACTGTGAGTGTTAAGCTTTGCCTCTGTCCTTTAGCAGGATTCTCATCTGAGAGCAGTGACGAGGGTTTTCCTAATTGTACTGTGGAGTTGATTGGTGTGGGACTCTGTTTCTTTGCTGAATTCTCTGTCTCCAGATCGAGCCTCTAAAGGTCATTGTAAATTCAAAATGGTGCCAATCTAGTACAGCGCTAGAAAGCCCATTTTCAGTCCAAGAAGTGTCTCACTCCCTTTAAGTGTGGAGAAGTGGATGGCATGGCACAGACTAAGAATCATATCCCAGCGTCTGGGCTATCCCTTTTTCATTATTAGTAGACTTTTTTATTGCTCACCTAAAGGCAGTATGCCCCGGTCACCCTGGGAACTGGGCGTGGTCATCCACTAAGCCTTGTCCAATGGATTTGAATGGAAGCGCTGTGAACGATTTCTGAGTTATGTCGTTAAGGGGAAGGAGGAGCTCTTGGTTTGTCAGCTGCTTCCTGGAACACGGCAGTGGTGGCAGCCATGTGGGCCATATAGTGAGGATGACACCTAAGGGATGGCAGAATAACAGATGCCAGAATCCGGGGCCACCGACGTGAAACCATGACATCAAGCCTGGATTGCTTGTTGCATGAGAGAGAAATACACTTCTAGCTTATTTAAGCTACTGTTATTTCAAGGTTTTGTTACAGCCGCTGAACCTCTATCCTACTTAATACAGAGAGGATTTATGGGTCTCTTGGCCATCGCCAAAAAAGCTAGTGCTGAAGAATGGCATTAGCAACAGTGGCAAGGCAAGAGAGCAGACCCAACTCCTGGAATGAAAAGTACTAATGCTGCCAAGAGCATCTTCTTACCTTGACACTAACACATCCCTCTACATCTAGCACTTTGAGGTAGCCCCAGGGCCTGCGTCGTGGCTGAGACTCCGGAAGGGTGGAGTGGTTTGCTCGAGATCACGAGTGAGTGAGTGACAGAGCCAAAATGAGAACTCAGGGTGTCTTGTTCCTAATCCAGTCCTCTTTCCCTACAGCAGAGCTTCCTGTCCATCTATAAATCTATAAATAATGTGTGAAATGTGTGTGTGTGTGTGTGTGCGCGCATGCATGTGTGTATGTGTGTGGTGTAGGGAAGGGAGGAAAGGAGAGCTGTAATCCTGCTCCAGTCTTTAAATGACAACATCAAAGTTGCACACTAGGGGCTCCTTCTGGGGACAGCTTGAGGAATCAAACTTGCTGAACCTGGCCTGCAGCCCTTCACCCTCCTGGGGCCTCTCAGAACAAAGCTGTTTCTTGGTCCCAGAGACACCTGCAGAAACATGAAGATTTCCCAAAGGCAACTAGTGGTATGATTCTGCAGGGAGCATGTCTAGGGACCCAACAGTGGCTGAGATCTTTAGAGATGAGTAGATGGCCAAAGTAATCCAAGAGGCCAATTCTAGCTTCCTTTGCACACTTCAATCATGCTACCTACCTCACTGGGCCTCTGTGAGAATAAAGGAATAATGCATGTCAGGGTGCTATGCAGAGGAAGGGCTGTCCACATGCTCATGAAGTTAGTAAGACTAGAAAATCAAGGGCTTGTCTGGTTTCTACTCAACTCAGAAAAATGGAAATAATTGATGTGTAACTGTAAAGGGTGTGGCCGCTCTAAGCATCCTGGCTGCTTTACATGTCTGGGCAGAGTCCAAGGAGGTAGGGTGGAGGTGGGAACTTGGAGCCTTCAGCTTGCTATGTGACCTTGAATGAGTCATTTAGCTTCTTTTTGTCTTCGTTTTTTCATCCTCAAGAATCCACTGACTGCAGATCCACTCTGAAGTGATCATTAAAAAAATCTGTTAAAATGCTTAATTCTGTTTATATACTTTCTCAATTAATGGAATAAGATTTTTCCTACTTCTGTCTCAGATTTTTATCTCTCTTCATGAGTGAGATGGGCCACCAATTTTCTTATTTTTTTTTCCTACTATTCTTTGGTGGTTTTGGTAACAGCATTATACTTCACGGAATGAGTCTGGGCCTGCAGCAGACTGCTGGTTTGTCCTCCAGCTCTGATCTCTACATTTTCCTGGACACAATTGCAGAGTCAGAAACTACATTTTTCAGCCTCCATTGAGCTGAGCGTGGCCCATCCATGTGATTAAATTAGCAACAAAGCAACACGAGTTTAAAATAAAATTGCTTGTTCCAGACTCTTTCTCTCCCTTTCTGCAAGTCGGCAGACAAATGTGTCCATGACTAAGCTTCAACCGTGCAGATGAAGACAATATCCTAAGGAATGATCAGGAATCAAAACAAAAGAGATTGCAGTCCCTGAATAGGTTGGTCAAGCAGAGCTGCCTAGCCAGCCTAGTGGTGGTGGTGGTTTTGTTTGGTTGGTTATCTTTTTGTTACTGACTTAACAATACCAGTACAATAGGGATATGTTGGAAATAGGTTGAAAACTATTTCCTGGCTTAATATGTGGTTGACTTTTGTAAATGTTTCTATGTGCTTGAAAAGATGTGCTCCAACTAATTACTGGGTATGGAGTTTTAACTAAGCTAGTTTCTTAGGTTGTCAAATGTCTGTATCTTGCCTAAATTTTTGTCTGTTTGATCTGTCAATAATTAGTTGAACCTTTCCACCAGGAAGGTAATTTTCCATTTTCTCTATTCCTAACAAGTATTTTATTAGGGGAATATAAGCCTTTATAACTTCCTGGAGACTGAATCTGTTCTAATGCAACGGTTCCAGGGCTTTTTATATTCAACTATATTTTTATATTAGTATAGCTACCCCAGGTTTATTTAAATTTGTTCTAGTATCTTTTTCCATCCTTTTACTTTCAACCTTTTTATATTTTTGCTTCATATCTATTTTTTCAAACAGCATATAGTTATATTTTTTATTCAGTCTGGTAAGTTCTATATGCTAATTGATGACTTTAGTCCTTTTATATTTGTTGTGGCTATTGATACATTTGTGTTTCTTACAGTTTACCTTGTACATTCTCTTTGCCTCTCTTTTTCTGTACTTTGTTTTTTTAAATTGATTTTTATGGCTATTTCTGCTTTAACTTTTTATTTTTTTACTTCTACCATTTTACAAGCTATACATTGAATTTATATTCATTTAGTTATCGTATTTGCTTTTTACCTTACATCACATTGTTAAGCAATACCTAAATGTTTCTCCTCAACAGTATAAGACACAACACAAAAATGTTCAAATGCTTTAATACAGTTACCCTTCTCCCGACTTACATGGCGTTGTCATTGAATATTTTAGGTCTGCCCTTTTTTCATCTCATTTTTGTATATTATATTGTTGTTGTTATTGTGATTAGTATTATATTTTCCATAGAGACAATGTTACCTACATGTTTACCAATTTCTTGGTATTTTGTTATCTTCTTTGGAGGTTATCTTCCTTTTTCCCTGAAGTTCATTACTTTGAAGTTATTTTAGGGGCACCTGGGCGGCTCAGTCAGTTAAGCGTCTGACTTCGGCTCGGGTCATGATCTCACAGTCTGTGAGTTCAAGCCCCTTGTCGGGCTCTGCGCTGACAGGTCAGAGCCTGGATCCTGCCTCGGATTCTGTCTCCCTCTCTCCACCCCTCCCCCACTCACGCTCTCTCCTTCTCTCAAAAATAAATAAACATTAAAAAAAAAAAGCAGTTGTTTTAGTGAAGGTCAGCTGGTTGTAAACTCATTTTTTGTTTATCTGAAATGCCTTTATTTGCCTTCATTCTTGAAAGTAGGAGTTTGTTTTATTTTGTTTTTGTTTTTGTTCTTGGCAACTTATTTTCTCCCAGAACTTTCATGATCTTATTCTACTATATTCTGGCTTCCATTACTGTTGAGAATTTTGCTGTCAATCTAATTGTCATTCTGGGGGGATGATCTGCCTTTACTCTTTTGCTGCTTCAAAATTTCCTTTTCAGAGGCTTTCTGAATGCCCATACAATATCATAGATGTGGATTTATCTATTTAGTGTTATTTAATGTATTTGTGTTTCTGCATCTGTAGATTTACAACTTTTCAGCAATTCTGGGAAATTTCTCAGCCATTACTTCTTTGAATATTGTCTCTTTAATTTCTTATTACTCCTTCTCATTTTATCCTTCATATTACTTACCTTCTTATATCTTCCATATCCCCATCTGAACTACATTCTCATAAATTTCTTCAGTTCTGTCTTCCAGATCACTAATTCTCTATTCAGTTGTATCTAATTTGCTGTTTAACCTAACCACTGAATTTTTAATTTCAACAGCCTTATTTTTCACTTTTGTAAGTTCTAAGTTACTCATGTTCATATTTCCTGGCTATTTTTGATAGTTGCTTGAATCTTACACATTTTTAGCTCCATATTTTAGTTCTTTATTTAATGTAGGGTTATTTTATAGTCTGTATATTACAATTCCAATATCTAAAATCTGTTTGTCATTTTGCTGATTCTCACTTGTTTCATATCTGTCTGGTAGTTTCTATTGTGAGCTCATTTTGAATTGAACTTATCTGAGAATCTTGTCGGACCTAGGTTGGTAGGTGATTATTTCAGGGAAAATTGATATATACCTTTGTTGAGAGAAAAGGAGCTCTAGAGATCTGGATCCCCATTTCATCCCCTTCAAAGGCCCCCTGATTAAAGGTGGAGTCTTAGGCTCAGATCTCTGACCTTGCCTTCTACTCAGGGTTTAGTCTCCTTATCAGCATTGATATTTGCCTTCAAAGAAACCCTGCCTTTTCCATGTGAGTTTCAGTTTGCTGATCTTGCTCTTTTTTTTTTTTTTTGGTCATGTGTGCCCATGGAAATTTCCTTTTTTTTTTTTTCCTAGGGAGCCCAGCAATACATTAAGAATTCTGTTTGTTGTAATTAGCGCAGGATCCAATGGGAGGGCTTTTCAGAGTTTATTAGGTCCTTACTGTCAGGCAGAGAAGCAGCACAAACATTCTGTACTCTGAGTCCCTTTGGGGGGAAAAGGAGAGACAAGTAGGCCAGGGCATTGGGAGCCACATGGGCGAGAGACAGGACAGGGTCCTGGATGCTGGGTGGCTCAGGCATAGGCCATACTGGTGTGGACAGAGGTACTTTCTGGGTGAGGTCAGCAATGAGGAAAGGATCAGATGGCAAGCCTGGAGGGGCAGGGAGGGGTTGAAGGCAGAACCTGCCACAGGGGTTGTTATCCCTGGAACTGGGATACAGAAAAACAGAAAGGCTTTGAGGTTATAGCAGTTGTTCCTCTTGGGTATCGGCTCTGTTGCACAGCACTGGGGTGGGACACTTGGTTTAAAGAGGCAGAGAGCAGCCACATAAATGTGTCTCTGTAGATACAGAGGAGACCAGCACAGCTCCTGTCGCTTGGGCATTTGATTAGCCTGTGGGCATCCCCAGTCAGTACAATAGCGTTTCAGAAGAGAATGAGGGCGGCATGGGCTGGGAAAGGCACACCAGGCGCTCGTCCTTGCACACCTTTGTGTCTGTTCCCTTTGTCTATGATGATTTCTCCTTCACTTCTACCTTGATGAGGCCCTGTACCTCCTTTAAGGTCCAGCTCAATGGCAACCCTTCAGTGAAGACTTCTCTGACTGTCCCGGGAGTTGGTGGCTCCCTTTTGTGTGACTCACAGTACCTCCTGCATGTCCCTTCTCTGCTTATCTCAACGGTCATCAAGAACTTCCTGCTCTACCATCTCATCACTGGACTCGGGGACAGAAACCAGGCTTATTGACTCCTGTGTCCCAGACCAGTATGGCCTGGGGTTATAAGCGTGGCCTCTGCAATCTGAGGCCGACCCCTCTATTTAATGCTGGGCCACCTCGGCACAATCGCTTAACATCTCTGTGTGTACTTCAAGCTCCTCATCAGAAAATTGACATAAATTAGTACTTCCTCAAAGCACTGCTATGAAATTTTAAAGAATTAACAGTTGGAGTGTGCTCAGCACATAGGAGGTGCTTAGGACATGTCACCTCTTATCATCCTATGTTGGCACTGAGTGCACAGAGCTGGGCATGGGCACAGGAATGAAAAACTCGAGTCAGTCCTTTTAGACAGAGTCAGGTCTACCCGGAGGGGACGCACATTGCTGGAAAGGATTTTCAAGTTGCACGAAACTGAAACCCACCCAATCTAGTTCCGATACAAGGAAGGTTTTTCACAAAGGACAGCTGGGTGCAAGATCCCACGGCCCCTCCCTAGCTACTTTCTCTCATCTGTTTCGTGCTTGGGCTTCATTTCCCTCTCTGAAGGTCCACTTGTTTATACCTCCCATATCTGGGGCTTGTAGCTGCCTCTGGTGTGAGCTCCACTGCCGATGGATGCTAGAGTCCTGTAGCCTGACCCTACAGCTAATAGACTCAGTGTCCCAAATCAAATCCTCCAGAGACATATTCTGATCATCCTAGTTTGCCTCAGGCACTGTAGCTCTGAGTGAGCTGATGCCAGGGAGAAGAGGGTGGTGTTAATCTGATGCTCAAATGGCACAGGGAGGTGGAAGGTGGATGTGGTCAGGGATGCCACTGTGGGGACCCCTAAATGAGAGAGGGAAAGCATGATCGTGGACTCAGAGCCAGAACCCTGCCCTAGAAAAGGCAGTGGAGCACAAAGCACCATGTAACCTCTATCCCTGGGACTCCCAGGGTGGGTGATGGGAGCTGAGAGCTGAAAGGCAGGCCTGGTAGACCTGGGTCAGGGAGGAAGGCCTCAAAGTCCTTTGTGTCGGGACAGGGTTCCAGCATGGCCTTTCTGGAGCCCACCTGCCCCCACCTTCCAGCTTTGGGGATGAGAAACCCCTACTTCCCTAAGAGGGACAACCACACAGTGTGTGAGCAGCTGTGGAGGCAGCTCCGTGACTTGTCACGGAAGCATCATCCCTGACGCCGCCACAGCCAGCAGCTGCTCTAATGCCAGATGCGTCATTGGCGTCCCCCTGAGTCTCTGGCCTCCAAGCTGCGGAAGATGCTAACACAGCCAGCCTAGCTCTGGGCCCCTACTCCTTCGGCACTTTAGCCTTCTCAGATCCAACTCCTGTTTATTGGAGACTGCATATGGCAGGCCACGCACTGCCTGAGGTTCAGACATTAACCTGTGGTGTTTATGACGGTGATGATTATTTCTATCGTTCAGAGAAGCAAACTGAGAAGCAGAAAGTGAAGAGGTTGCCTGAGGTCACAGAGCTCACAAGCAGCAGAACTGCAATTTGGACACAGTCTCACAAACATGAATTCTGTGCTTCATTCCCACACTGCCTCTCGTGGGCGAGAGCTGGAGGCCACCTGCCCTTAGTAATCACCTTTTCAGATCATTCATTAAATAGAACATAGTTGCCGAGGACATACTATGTGTTTGACGTGAGCATTGTGCAAAGGTAAATCAAATGTGAATCTTGCCATTAAGTAGCTCACAATTTACTATTTTCCAAGACTGCAAAGGAAATGCAAACAGCCATAAGAAAAGTTAAACTGAGTACTCACTCACACAGAATAAACTGGTTCCTTCTTTGGTGGATTCATGTTGCCCATAGGATCAAGTCTAGGTTCCTTGGCAAGGCTCTCAAGCCTGGTTCCACTGTTCTCTCCAGCCTCATTTTCCATCAATCTCCCTTCCATGTCCCAGCCATGCCACACTGCTGTTAGTGTCCTGAAGGTGATGGCTTATCCTCCTGGCTTTACTTCATCATCTGCTGCTTCCTGGAATATTCCTTTATAAACTCCTGTTCTCCTCTTGGAGAGCTCAACCATGCCCTCTTCTGTGAGGACAACACTGCCATCACAGAAGGCAGAAGGGACAGAAAACCACTCCCTTCTCTGATACTTCTCTGTACCCTGCACAGTGACTATTGTGAATGGGATGGTGACCCCCAAAGGATATGCCCACCTGAAACCTATGAATGTGGCCTTATTTAGAAAAAGAGTCCTGGCAGATGAAATTGTTAGGGTCGTGCGGTGATAGCATTCTGGTTTAAATATCATCTGGTCTAAATCCAATGACAGCTGTTCTTATAAGAGAAAAGGCAGGGGGAGACTTGACACGTACAGAGAGGGAATGACCCTGTGTCTTGGATGTGCCTAAAAGCCGAGGAATGCCAACAATTTCCAGCAATCACCAGAAGATAGGAGACAGACATGGAATGGTTCCTTCCTTGGAGTTTCCAGAAGGACTCAACCCTGCCAACATCTGGATTTCAGACTTCTGGCCTCCAGAACTGTAAGAGAATACATTTTTGTTGTTTCAAGCCATCCAGTTTGTGCTAGTTTGCTACAGCAGCCCTAGGAAACCAACACAAAATTTTCTGCACAACACTGAAAACATTCGCTTACAGGCCTGTCCCAGCCACTAGGCTGTGAACATGATCTGGGTCATCTCCGTCTCTGCATTTCCAGCCCAAGGGTCTCTGACATAGTTGGTGCTTAATAAATGCTTGTTGACTTGAACTGATCAGCTTCATGGAGTCAAACTTTGCCGAGTAATGAATGAAATGGCCTGTTAGTACTGGCCCATAGAGACGCACTAGATTTGGTGGGTCAATTAATAAATCATCAAATGCCTCTGGCCCTGAATCCACATCCAGATATATGTGTGATGCCTGTTTGGTCCTCATTAAAGGATTTCAAAAAGAACAAAATCCATTTGGGAAAGGAATAAGTGGGTCCTACAGAAGCCATTTTTCCACGGGCTGGGCACTTGTCAGTGGTGGGGCGGCTTTGTGTCGAGTGTTTACATAGAGAAGTGGTTCCCACGGTGGCCAAGGCTGAGGGCACTGGAGGGCGCAGTGCACGCTCTGGGAACTCGGGGGACGCTGATGTTGCGCCCCCGACATCCTAGCACCTTTCTCCCGTGGATCGCGGAATTCGCTTCGGGAAGTATCTCTTCAGCAGTTTTTAAGGGGACGTAACCCCACCTGCAGCGCTCTTGAGGCCACGGTGATTGGGGCAGGGGTGGGCACGTGACTCGCCCAGAACCAATGAGAAAAGGCTTTTGCGGAGAATTCTGGGACAAAGATGCCTGCTTTTTCTCTTTGCAAACCCCGGGTGCTCGTAAGTTAGAGCGGTTTCCCGGGTTGCTACCCTGAGGTCTAAAAAGAGGCCAAACGACTGAGAAAAACGAGCCGTGCTGATACGGTTTGAGCTCCCGTGAAGCTGCAGCTGAAACTACTCTCAGACTTTTCAGTTTCCTGAGCCAGGTAGCTCCCTTTTCTTACTCTAATTTGGGTTGGAGTTTCTTTCATTTATAACCAACAGCTAGAGCCTTGCCTGTTAATAAGGATGATGATGTAGGTCCAATTACTCCAAAATCCAGGTAAATGAAATAGCTTCATATAGTAAAATAGTGCAAGCTTTGTCACTGGGGAGACCGGGATTCAAATTACAGCTATGCTCCATCGGCTGTGTGACTTGGGGGAAAATAACTGAATTTTTCTGAGCTTCCTGTTTACCCATCTACGACATGGAGATGATACCGGCATTTGGGGTTTATGAGGACTAGAGATAGCATATGCAAGTCACTTAGCCTGGTGACTGACCAAATATGCCTTTTACACATGACACATTAAGAGGGGCATCAGCCCTTTCTTTGCCCATTCTGGCAATCCCAGTTATCCTCTGGACTTTTGAGGTGTCCGCAGAGGGATTTCTATGTTTTTTTTTTTTTAATTTGGGCTGTATCAGGTTATTTTTTCTTATTATTTATTATTTATTATTATTTTAAATTTTTTTTCAACGTTTATTTATTTTTGGGACAGAGAGAGACAGAGCATGAACGGGGGAGGGGCAGAGAGAGAGGGAGACACAGAATGGGAAACAGGCTCCAGGCTCTGAGCCATCAGCCCAGAGCCTGACGCGGGGCTCGAACTCACGGACCGCGAGATCGTGACCTGGCTGAAGTCGGACGCTTAACCGACTGCGCCACCCAGGCGCCCCTGTTTTTTATTATTTTAAATCACCAGGTTATTTTCTATTATTAAGAGTAAGAAGTGCTCATTGAAGGAAACACAAGAACATATAGAAAAAGGAGGGCGTAAAAATCACCCATTGTCCTATGAGTGAGTTAATTACTTTTGCCATATTCAATACTTAGGTTGTTTATAACACACATTTTTGGCTCGACGAAGGTTATATTTTATATGTACATTCCTTTGGTCTTCAAAGGCTACGGAGGTAGTTGTGGAGCAATATGCATAAAAACCATGGAGCCTATTGGGAGAGGAGGAGAGGATGGAGAATCTGACCATGTTCCATTTGAGGGCTGCTGGAGGTGATGCCAACTGAGATTAGTGGGCAGGAATGGAACCCTGTGCGGGGTCCTGCTGCAAAATGACAGGGACCCAAACAAGTGGTAACTTAAAAAACATAGAAAGGAAGAGAAATTGTTATTTCACTCTCACGTACAAAGTTTAGAGGTAAGAAAGGCATTTGTTCATAAAATTTTCTGCTCCTTTAAGCTCCTACCGGTTCATGCTTCTCCGTCCCTAGAATGTGGTTCTCATTTGAATGATCCAAGGTGACAGCTAGAGCTCTGGACAACATATCTGCATTCCAGGCCGAGGACAGAGGAAGGAGCGAATGAAGAGAAAGGGCATCCCAGCTATCTTTTAAAAAAGGTTTAAGGAAGTTGTTACCCTTCTGCTTTACACCCTAATGGTCAAAGCTTAGTTTCAGGGCGTAACATGTTTTCTCAGGAGTACCTGGATCTTAGGAGGAAGGACAAAGGGAGGGAAGGAGAGGAGGACATTTCCTAACGGAACTTAATGTTTTACACTTAAAAATGAGAGAGAGAAAGAGAGATTCAGAGTAACCCAATGATAGTCTTATCCTCTGGGTTCACTAAAAACGTTTCTCATCTTTATTTTATGGGAAATAAGATGACATACAAATAACTTAGAGAATTAGCACTGAATGTTTTGCCACATCTATAACCATGTTCCTGTTCTATTGCTGTTGCTCAAGAAGAAACTGAGAAATCTGTAGCTCTCGTGATTCTCTGCCTGTCAAAGGGCAGGGGATGCACATGCGAATGGATCAAATTAGTCTCTGTTTCTAGAAAACAAACTCACTGGGGAAATTCTTGTGCTGGGTATGGGGTAACTTTGTCATCCGTTGGCCTTGGCTTTGGACCTGTGAACTGGTTTGATGTATGGAGGATCCCAGAATGTGTGCCTTGGAGCAATTCGTAGTTGGCCAAATACGCAGGGAACAGAGCTTTCATTCTACTGCTTAATAATCTCTCTTCCTAGCCCTATGATGCACTTCGGTCATCAGGTCTCATCTGATTGACCTTATGGCCACAATTCATTGTCTGTTATGCCTGGAGACAAGTACAAGCAGTGCGAGTTCAACAGGACAAGACCCCAGAAGCTCTTGCCAAACTATGTTGGACCTATTGCAGCTCATTGGTGGGGGAGAGGAGGCTCTCAAGATGTCTCACTCTGGGGGGATTCAAGTCTCGTGTCCACTCTGCAAAGATTTGAACCTCTGCTGAACATTTGACTCTTCCCCAGTCCCCACCCACCCTCCAGATTCACCTATTAATCAACTGCAGTGTGCCAGGCAGTTTGCTAGGCTGGACAGGTGTGGTTGGTTCTGACAATCATTGGGTGATTGGTCAAGCATTATTAAGCCCTTACGCTGAGCTCGGTGCTGGAGAAATAAAGGGGAAGAGAGATTTTACCTTCAAAATCTGACACACTGACAGAATAGCCAAACATGAGAGGAGAAAAGAACACTCAAGTATTATTGAGCCTCTAAGGAGAGGGGAAACCCAGGAGGACTTGAAGGAAAGAGTGGTTATTTGAGTCTTGGGACAGGAGGAGGAGAGCAGCTTAAAAGGCTCCATCAAGAAACTGACACCCAAGTTGAGGCAGGAGAGAGGAGTTGACATTTCCTTGGTGGCTGAGGAGGAGGCAGAAGAGGGAAGTGAATGGCATTGTTGCCGTGGGAGCAGCCTGGGTGACTTCTATAGCATTTGGGTATGGCTGGGGCACAGGAGTGATGCAGGCTAGGGACAGTGAGAGGCAGGACAGGAAGGGGGATGCCGGGAGGACTGAGGAGGAACTTGTGGGCCTGGGCAGGCAGGGGAGCAGGGAGCTCTGACAAAGAAGAGGGGTTGGGATGGGTGGGGGCCCCCAGAGCCAGCGATACCAGCTCAGGGCAAGCAGGAGGCCAGGTCCCTGGGCCTGGGTGTAAGGGCTGCAGGAAGAGGGCAGGGCTACGAGGCCAGGGTGAAGGGCCATTTCTCGTGGTCTGGGGGTCTGATGGGGTGTCTGGAAGCTGCAGGTGGGTCTATGTATGGAGGTCTGTGGAGACTGGCACTTTGGGAAGCAAAATGGGCCCACAAAAGGAGTGGCTCTCTGATGAATCTCATCCTACCTGGCCAGCCCTTCTGGATGGAAGAAGTCTCTGTAGACCCCTGACGGGGCTCCTTTACTGTAAGATTCCTGCGGTAGGGGCAGCATTATCCAGGCACTGAGGACCTGGGATTGAATTAGAATTCTACAGCCTACCTGACTTCACTGAGCCTCAGTCTCCTCATCTATAAAATGGGAATAGTAACAAAATCAGCTACTGTGATGATTAAATGATTAAATGGTGGGTCGTCAGCAGGGAGCCTCAGCCTGACTGGCTGTGAGGTGCTAACAGGTCCTAGAGAGATGGGCAGGAGACCAGGGTCAGTGCTGACTTCCTGAAGGTCAGCAACAGCCACAGCCACATCCCTCTGCCGCCCTGTGCATTCAGGAGGGCCAGCCTGCGGAGAGGTAGCTGTGCTCAGGCCCTGCGTGCATGCTGAAGTCTGTGCTGATTGAACTGCCTCCTTCTCTAATCAGGCTGCTGCTGTGGAGTGGAGTAGCTGGGCCTGGGACGCACTCGGCTAATCAGCGTGCATTCTTAGCTCTGCAGTTGAATATTTTAACTAGGAGCTTTCTTCCCTTGAGCTGTTTGAGGCACATCCATGCATCAGCATGGGACAAGGGTTGCCAGGAAGCACAAGAGATAGGCTTGGTTTTTAGGACTTTAAGCAGTGAAGGAAGTCCCAGATGGGCAGTACGTTCACCCGTTTCCTTTATAATTCAGACATTCAAGTGGCCAGTCACTGTGTTTGGGCTTACCTAACTGTAGGTGGGGAGGTAGTGGCCAGTTATCCATCCATGTTTCTGCCCATCCACCACCTCGTCTGTCTCTTCTCCTATCCCTGCATCTCCCCGATCCACCCATCTATCCATCCACATAGCCATCCGTCCACCCCCCCCCCACCCATCCACCTCCCATTCCCCCATCCATCTATCCATCCATCCATCGGGCTCTTACAGTCATTCTTTCCCTTACTATTCTAGGAAGAGGAAAGGAGATCTCCGCCCTACCTGAATTTCCCAGAGGCTCTCTGGGGAGTGTATACTTGTGGTAGTTGTTGCTTGTCATCCCCTCGTGTGAGCTGCACTTGCGGGCTTGTCCCCTCATGCTTCCCAACCATCCTTGCTTCTCCAGATCCCTCTCCTCCCCCCACAGCAGTTGGCCCCAGGCATGGGCACAGCAGCCTTCCCTACTCTCTGAGGCCCCACCGACATCAGTCGTCATGGGGGAATGGATTACATCGAAGATATTCTGAGGAAAGTGTGGCACACAGAGAAAATTTAAAACTAGACCTCCTACGTCAAAATTCACATGGCCTGCTATGTACAGCTCATCCTCAGAAGCCCTTTCCCTGTCTCTTTCTCCCTGGTGCTGGTGGCCAGCCATCGTGGGCAGGGCCTGAGGAGGGGGGCTGCCGTTTCCACTCAGCCCAGGGTCTTCTCTCCACTCATTCCCTTCCCTGGACCTAAGACCATGAAACCTCTACCTCCCACTCATCAGGAATAACAAAACAGAACCAATGGAAAAACCTGCCACTTTTAACATTAGAGAACCAAGTATGGAGGTATGTCTTTGTCCACGGGGCAGATTCTTAATAATTATTTTGTAAAGAAATGTTTTTGGTAAAAATGCTGGATTTCCTTAACCCACTTTATTAGATGAATCCTGGGGGCCTTGCCTTTGTAAAGCCAAAAGACTGAATTTGGGGGGGGTTTCCCTGCAAGAAAAGAGCAGTCTGTCCGCAAGAAGAATTGGCCTGGTCTCTCTAGATTACAGAACTGACTGCATCTTTCTTGCCTTTACCCTGCTCCCCCCTCACATATCTATTGGTCCTCCCTTTCAATATTCGCCCAATTTTTCCATTTCTACAACAAATATTTACTGTGTACCTCCTAAAATCCGGGCTCTGAACTGGGTACTGAGGACATAGCTGTGAATAAAACTGATGCAGGCTGAGTCTTCATGGAGCTCCCAGGAGAGTGGAAGAGGAGATAGTAAATAAATATATAATGCATATTTGAACGGAGATAAGTGCTGGGAAGGGAAAAGTGCACCCAAACAGACTTCCCTCTAACTGGCTATTTATTTCTTCACTTGTCTCCTTTTGCTCATTCCTCCAGTCACCAGCAAATACTGACTCAACACTTGTCATTTGTTTGGCACTAGGCCGGGTGCTGGAGACCCAAATATAAAAAAGACCTCGACCCTTCCCTCAAAGCAGGCACAGAGTGATGGGTGAGAGGAAATAGATAAATATCTCACAGTGGTGCAGAGGGGCTGGAACCAGAGCAGAGATGCTTAAGGCTCACTGGAAGCCAGAGGAGGAAGCCGCCACTGTTGTGAGGGGGCCAAGGGACAGGCTTCCTGTAGGAGGTGTCATTTAACCAGGACCTGGGATGGGAAGGAGGTTGCCAGGCAGAGATGAGGGTGAGAGCTTTGAGGGCAGAGAGAACAGGCTGTGAGATTGGGGCTCTCTTGGTGTTGGGTGGCGTTCCTGGTGGCTAGAGAGTATGTGCAGGGAGAAGTGGTAGATGAGGCCGGGGCAGTGTTCCGGGTCTCAGGAACCACGCCCCCCGGGAGAGGAGCCTGACAACTGTGCCTGCAAAGGGGCACAGAAACAGGGCTAGTGCTGCGGGAGATAGAGTCAAGAGAGGAAGAGGCTGGCTCTGCAGAGCGGGAGAAGGAACATACTCAGAGGCATTTGGAGGCCCCCACCTCTGCACTCGACACCTGCTGGGCTGTGTTTGGCTTCTATGTGAGAAGCCTGTTGCTGAGGGTAAATTCTTCCTGGTTGCCTGCGCTTACCTCCCAGCATGCTAATGAGCGTGGAGCCTCAGGAGATGCCAGAGCCTGTTACTCAGTGTTTGTTGAGTGGAGCAGGGCTAGGTGGAGGCGCTGCCAGTTAGAGGGAGGCACGGATTCCAGGGCCAGGTCTGGCACCTGGCTCTGTGAGACCAGCCACAGGCCTAGGGAAGGGGGAACTGGAGGCAGAACCAGAGCCAGGAGCTCCGTGTGAGAGGAAGGTGAACATACTGGGCTGGAGAGCGGGGAAGGCGGTGTTCTGAACCTGACTAGTCAGTTCACAGAATTCTTGGAAACACCCAGCAGAGTAGCTCATGTGGCAGGGTGGTAATGTGAAGTATTTACTTCTGCATTTTGACCCCGGGACCTTCCCTCTTCTGGGCTGCTAGACATGAAAGAATGCTTGCTGGGTAATTTTTTTCCCCCACCTGAGAAGAGATTAAAGCAAAGCAAAACAAAAACAAATTTCCTTGTGCTGGAAAAGGAAATGCTGGAGCATATGTTAGGGGAAAGTCTGGGTTGGGGAAACAAAGAGGGTTAAAAATGCAGGTGTCATAAAGAAAGAAGCTGGAAGTGATTTCGTTCTCGCATAACAGTCCTGGGCAGTGTGCAGGCAGTTCTGTTCCACAAGGACTCCCAGGGACCTGGGTGCCCTCCATCCTGTTGCTCCATCACCCACACCATAGTTACCTCACTGCACAGTCAGGTGTGGGCACAGGTACACCGTGTCCTGGCTTGTGGGAAGGGCAAGAGCATGCTGGGAGATTAGATTGTTCACAAAATTTCCCTTCTTTTTGATCTGCCTTTATGGGGGGCAGTAGACTTCCTCTCCCCAGTTCCAAGTTTAGGCCTTAAGAAGCTTCCTCAGTTTCTGTTTGATTTTTTGGGAGCCTGTGACCTCAGGCATGAGCAGAACCTACCCATGGTAGCTGTTGTCTCTGGAGCTTGTCCCCTGGTTGGGAACAGAGCAGCTGCTCCGAGCCTGTGAGCAAGAAGTAAATAATATGCATGTTTGCTTGCCTCTGAGTTTGCAGGTGGTTTTATAAAGTATTATTGCAGCAAAAGCAGACTAACGACAATGTATGTATTGAAGGCGGGTACTTTTCTTTTAAAGAAGCATCAGTGAAACTCAAAAAAATGAATTTTTCTCACATTCTATTAATCATGTGATTACACCTAGCCTCAAGGGAGGCTGGAAGACAGTCTGCAGTTGATCAGTCCTGTTCCCAGTTTAAAAAGGATACACAGATGGCAATAAGCACATAAAAATATGCTCACTAACGTGTACCCCAATGTTTATAGCAGCACTTTCAACAATAACAAAATTATGGAAAGAGCCTAAAGGTCCATCAGCTGATGAATCGATAAAGAAATTGTGGTTTATATACACAATGGAATACTACGTGGCAATGAGAAAGAATGCAATATGGCCCTTTGTAGCAACGTGGATGGAACTGGAGAGTGTTATACTAAGTGAAATAAGCCATACAGAGAAAGACAGATACCACACGTTTTCACTCTTACGCGGATCCTGAGAAACTTAACAGAAGGCCATGGGGGAGGGGAAAGAAAAAAAAAGTTAGGGAGGGAGGGAGCCAAACCATAAGAGACTCTTAAAAACTGAGAACAAACTGAGGGTTTATGGGGGATGGGAGGGAGGGGAAGGTGGGTGATGGGTTTTGAGGAGGGCACCTGTTAGGATGAGCACTGGGTGTTGTATGGAAACCAATTTGACAATAAATTTCATATTAAAAAAATATATGCTCACTAATCAGTAGAGAAATGCAAATTAAAACCATAATGAGGTGCTACGAAACTCCCACTAGAACTGCTAAAATAAAAAGGACTTATCAGACTGTGTTGATGAAGAATTCTCACACACCACTTGTGGGATCGTAAAACATATGATCACTTCAGAAAATAGCTTGGCAGTTTATTAGATGGTTGAACATACATCTGCTGTATGATCCAAGTAATCCACTTCTGCATATTTACCCAAGAGAGTGTGTGTACTCAAAGACTGATAATGTGAATGTAGCAACCTTATTTGTAATATTTGTATTAGTTCCAGATGGAAACAGTTGAAGTGATCCATCAAGAAGTGAACAGATAAACGGACTGTGGTACATCCATACAATGGAATGCTATTTACCAATAAAAAGTAATGAACCATTTGTACATGCAGCGAGGTGGATGAATCTCAAAGCAGTTATATTGAGTGAAAGAAGTCAGACGAAAAAGTAAATACTTATGATTCCTCTTACATAAATTTTTAGAAAACACAGTCTAATCTGTAGTGACAGATCTTTCACTGCCTGGGGATGAGGAGGAGCAAGGAAGGGCCTACAAAAGGGCATAGAACTTCTTTTGGAGTGATACACAATCGCTGCCTTGACTGTGGTGATGGTTTCAGGCATGGGTATATACATGTGTCAAACTCATCAAATTGTGCACTTTAAATGTGTGCAGTTTGTTGTATGCCAAGAATCTCAAAGCTGTAAAACAAAAATAAAAGCTCTTACTGTGGGAGGAAGAGAGGGTGGATTTTGGTGAACAACTGGCAGTGTCCCCCACAGAGGGGAGAGGGCATATGTAGATGCTGGTGGGGGGGGGGTCTCTGAAAAATAGCCTTGAGTCTTCCCTGGGGCTAACTCTGTCTGGCCTTTTGGACAGGTTTGGGGGTTGAGAAGGTCCTATGTCCATTCTGTAGTAGAGCCCTGGGGGTCTGGAACCTTATTGGAGTTCCCGGGGCCAGTGAGGGAAGAGTGGAAAAGATGTGGCCACAGAGGGGAGAGGGTGGTGGTCAGAGCCACACAGGGCTTGGACAGCTGCTCTCAGTCTTCCCCCCACCTCCGTGTGACCGGAAGGGCAGGAAGATTTTTACGAACCCTCAAAAGGGGGTCTTAATTCAGACCCTCCAAGAAATAGATGTGAAGACAAGAGGTGGTAGTATACTGTACTTTCAGCCCTCACTTCCCTGGGCTCCAAGCTCATGACTTTTGGCTTTGGAGTTTCGTGTGGGTGCTCAGGGTTGGGGACCAGGGGGACAGGTGCTCAGAGTGGGGGACACCTCTTCCTCTACAGTGGACAGGGAAGTCTCACCTGTCCCAATTCTTTGCTCCTCCCAATGTGGGCAGGTCTCTCTGCCATATCCTTGACTCACTAGAGCCTGGCCCAGATCCTCAGAACTGTCTAACCAACCTACAGATTCCTAAGAAATACCAAATGGGTGTTGTTCCAGGCTACTACATTTGGAGGTGTTTTGTTACACATAATAGCTAACAAATAACCGTGACCAAACCTCTGCCCCACGCCCCTGTCTCCATCACTCAGCTGTGAACACTCATTTCAGCCAATGCTGTCCCCTGTCTTGGCCCTTTCCTAGGTTCTGAGAACCTTTTGCACAGTAGAGGCCGGAGAGGACCTGGCCCCACATGCATCCCTCTCACTCCCTTCGGAGAAAGTGGGGGACCAGCTGGCTCAACACAAGCCACTGCAGAGGAAGCAAAGAGTCACAAAGAAGCAGGGAAGCAGCGAGGACGTGCATTCCACTCAGAGAAATGCACGACTTGATTACTACTCAACATTTGCGGTACCCAGATACTCTAATTAAGAGAAAAGGTCAATAGGTTAAATAAGTAACTTAATCAGAAAATTATGCAAAGTGCCACAAGTCAAACATATTACACAGTCCTTGAGATCGATACAGTATGCAAATCGATCGCCCTCGATCAGGGCAGTTCAGCAACTGGAAGGTGAAAGTCAGTGGAGGAGGCTCAGGAAACCCAGCCTGAGCCGGGGAGTGCGGGTACCTGGCGCCCTGGCATGGGGGTGGGTGGTGCACCCCATGAAGAAGTGTGACCAGCGAGAGAAGATCAGTCTATCATGTAGAATGGTGAAGGGAACAGGCATAGAGTGTGGGTTTGGAGGCCCACAGACCTGGGCTGGAGCCCCAGCTGAGCTGGGTGGCCTTGGACAAGCCCCTTAGCCCCCTGAGGTTCATACTAATATTGACCTCTCAAGTGTTAGGAAGGATAGATTATCAGCTCTGATGACCCTTGTGTGTGTATGAGTAAGAGCGAGAGCGAGAGAGAGAGAATGTGTGTTAGGGCTTTGTGGTCATGTGTCCAGTGAGATTTCCTTCTTGTCTGCCACCGGCCTTCCTGTCGCCACAGCCCTGCAGCCAGGACTAGCAAAAGGCCTTTAAATCCGTTTAGGACAGTGGTTCTCAACTGGGGGTGATAGGTGGCATGTCTGGCTACATTTTTGGTTGTTATAATGGGTGGGGGTGGGGGTGTGCTACTGACATCTAGTGGGTGGAAGCCAAGGATGTTTCCTAAACATTCTCGAATGCACAGGACAGCCCCTGATAACAGAATTTTCCAGCCCCAAGTGTGGGTAGTGCTGAGGTTGAAAACCCTGGTTTAGGAGGTTTGGATAGCTCATGAGAGAAATCACAGGATGGCTGAATCAGCCAGGGCACCCTTTGGGGTGATCAGAGAACCTACTGATGTAGCCTGTCAGGGTTTGGGAACCTCTGAGGGACCCCGACTGGTCCTGGCCCCCCAGGAGCCCCTGCCCTAGGTCCATGAGAGGAAAAACAGACTCAAAGAGGACAGATTTGCTCGGAGCAGCCCTGCCAGCCCTGCTGCAGAGGGGCCGGCCACTAGGCAGCCCTTCCAGGCCTGGGCTGGCCCTGTGGGAAGAGGCCCCTGTGGTGAGGCTGCCCTGGTCTGGCATTCCCTTGCAGCCTGAAGGAATGTTGTAGAAATGGACCCTTATTTGGGCTTGTTTTTAATCCCCCAGGAGCTTTGGAGCTGCCTGGCTTTTCCCAGGCTTTCCTGCTGCTCAAGGGGGGGGGGAAGTAGGACCTTGGGGACCATCCCAGGCCTGGTGTGGTGAGAAGGGCACCCATCCCCCACCTGGGGTACAGAGCCAGAGGCCCAGAGCATTCCTGTTGCTTTGCAGGAGGCCTGTAATGCTGCTGGGGTCTCTGGGAAAAGAAGGGAGTGGATGTTTGTCTCTGGAGCCTCCTTGTGGCACCTAGGCCCCCTGAGGGGTACTCTCCTTGAGGGTGGCTGAGTTGGGTCCCAGCTGGGTCCTTGAGGGGACAGGAGCCGGAGGAGATAAGGAAAAAAGAGCAGAAAGGGTATTGCTGGGTGGCGAGGCATCTTCGCTTTACCCCCTTCCTCTTCTGACGGCCAGGGCCTCAGGCTGCACTTCCCTTCCCTGGTTCTTGACTCACAGGCAGTTAGAGATGCCACAGAGTCCTCTCCAGTGGTATGGTTACAGCTGGGGAAATTAAGGCCCACAAATGGTGAGGATCTTGCCTGAGGCCATGGAGTGGGGTCAGTGGCAGGGCCAATAATGGTGCCTAGACCTCCCTACTTTCGTCCAGTACTAGAGTGTGACAGTTTCACAGCTGCCTCTGCTCATCCTTCTCATGAAAAGCAGCCTTCCAGAAGGGACTCGCTGTTAGTAGCACTGTAACAAATTATTCCACAAACTTAGTGGCTTAAAACAATGAACATTTCTTATCATGCAGTTCCTGTGGGTCAGAAAACCAGACAGGCAGAGTTTAGCTGGGTCCTCATAGGGATCAAGGACTCTCACAAGGATGCTATTGGCGTGCCAGCTGGGGTTGCCATCATTTCAAGGCCAGGTGGGGGTGGGGGGTTGAAGATTTCTTCCAACCTCACTCACGTGGTTGCTGACAGACCTTAGGTCCCCACTGGTTGTTGGCCAGAGACATCCTTGCCAGGAAGAGCTCTTGGCACAGGAAAGCTCACAATATGGTACCTCAGACACAGGGTGGAGAGAGAGTAAGTGAGAGAGGATGAGCAAGGCAAAAGTAGGACCTTTGGAAACTTTATTAATTAATTACTTAATTTGTTCCATATGCCATACTTTGATCCCCATGACTTATTTTATAACATTGTACCTCTTAATCCCCTTCACGTGTTTGTCTATCTCCTCATCCTCCTTCTCCCCTCTGGCAACCACCAGTTCTCTGTATTTATGAGTCTGTTTCTGTTTATTGTTATTGTTGTTTGTTTTGTTTGTTCATTTGTTTTGGTTTTTAGATTCCACATATAAGTGAAATCATGTGCTATTTGTCTTTTTCTATATGGCATATTTCACTTAGCATAATGCCTTCTAGGTTCATCCATGTTGTCATGAATGGTAAGATTTCATTCCTTTTTGTGGCTGAGTAATCTATGTATATTTATATATACATTCATACCTATATATATATATATATATACACACACACATATGTATATGTATACATATGAATATACCACATCTTCTTTATCCATTCATCTATCAGTGGACACTTAGGTTGCTTCTGTATGTTGAGTACTGTAAATAATACTGTAATAAATAGAGGGGCACATATATCTTTTTGAGTTAGTGTTTTTGTTTCCTTCTGGTAAATACTCAGAAGTAGAATTACTGGGTCACATGGTATTTCTATTTTTCATTTTTTGAGGAACAGCCATACTGTTTTCCATAGTTGCTTAGAATCTCCTTTTTTATAACCTAACTTGGAGTGACATCTCATCGCTTTTGCCATATTCTGTTTGTTGGAAGTGAGTCATGAGGTCCAACCTACATTGTAAGGGGGGGTTTACACAAGGGCATGATACCAGGAGGCAGGGAACACTGGAAGCCATTTGAGAGTCTGCCTCCCTTGTGGTGGGGAGAGAAAGCCCACTGGCTTGATGTGGGCCCTTGGCTTCTTCCCTAGTTAAATTGTTCATTTACTTTAAAACTCCTTGGTGAAATCCCAATAAATATGATGATTTAGGTGGAGCGGGAGCTGGGTTGGGATCCTCTTCTCTTCTCCATGCCCCCAACTCCAGGTCCAGAGCCTCAGCTGAGATGAAGTCCAAGTTTCTTTCCAGTTGTACCACCTAGATTTTAAACTCATCAAATAAATGCCAAAGAATTTGGATATGGGTCAGAAATGTCAGGTCCCTAGTCTTAGTTCACCAATGTTCTTACCTGTGAAAGGAGGAGCCAGCATGGGGGGTTTCTGGTGGAACATTCTTTTTATGTTGAAACTTTCTTTCACTCTGGGGACAGAAATTCCCACATTCCTGCCTTCTCTTACCCTTCCTGGAATGCCACACTAGGAAGATGCCTGTGTATCAGAGAGGGATTGTTGCATTGCTAGATGAGTCTAGAGGAAGGGAGGGGGGTGCAGCAGGGTGGAGAAGGTGCTGGAAGCTGGGCCTGGATCTCTAAAAATATGGCACCCACCCAGGCAACTGCCTGAACCTAGCAATGGTGCCTGGGGTCCCTGGAGGTCAGGGAGGGGCCCAGGCAAAGAAAAGTGGGAAGCTGCATGCAGAAGGCTGGCTTTCAGCCCTCACAGGAGACCTTCAAGAGGTCAGGGATTGTACAAAATGGCTTCCTTCCCCAGGAGCCACATCCCAGATTTGCTTCTCTGTCTCAGCCTGGCTTCCCCCATCATTGCCCAGTCTTGGCATTTCCTGCCTCATCTCCTTTCCCACACCTTGTGCTCGGCCCTCCCTCAGCTCCATGGCTCCCACCCCAGCCCAGGGGCCAGAGCCAGCGCATCCTCTGTGGAGGATGGTGGCGTCCCAGGGAGCTTGTGTGCCTGGGCTCCCACCTCCAGGCTGGAAGCTGCTGCTTGCTGGCCTGGGGGCAGGGAGGAGGCTGTGAAGGCCGCTGCCAGCGTCTCAAATTCATTTCTAATTCACTTTCCTTCTGAAGTGGTTTTGAGGAAGCGCAATATCTGAAAAGGCAGCTAATGTAGGCCCTGTAAATAGTGCATTCGAGGGCTGTAATGGAGGGAGAGAGAGAGAGCAAAGATGGATTAAGTGCCCACCTTGGGCTTGGGAAAAAAAAATCTTTTGATCTCGCAGCACTGCACAATGCCCTATTACCTTGTTGGCTTGCATCAGGCAGAGAGAGGATGTTTCTTATTGTGATTGCTGCAAATTGGCACCTGTTTCCCGGAGAGTAGCTTTCTCCTGAATTAAGTAGAGCACCGGGCTCCATCCCAGGTGATAAGGACCTCCTATTAGTGGATAATGTCAGCTGAGCCACCTCCAGTCGGCCTTGCCTGCCTTGGGGAACCCTGGCTTGCCACACTCTCTGGGTGCTGCCTCACAGGCCAGGGGCAGCTGGGAGCCCTTCCCTGCAGGGGCCTCATCTTTTCTACCCCAGCCATGTGTTGTTCATTGCTCCTACCAGATCTTTCTGATGGCTATAGTGGGCCACAGAGCCGCTTGGAAGGCACAGTGCTGACCTTTGAATTCATCGTCTTTCCTCAAACTTGACCTTCCTAGATTCTCCCTTATATTTAATTAATGAATTCATTCAACACATATTTACTGAGCAACTACTATGTTCCAGGCATTCTGATGGGTGCTGGGGACACAGCAGTGAAAGAGACAGCCCTGCCCTCACAAGGCCTGCACAGTAAGGTAAGAATCTTTGTGATTACATGGGACTCATCCATATAATCCAGAATAGTCTCCCTCTTTTAAGATTAGCTGACTAGTAACCTTAATTCCATCTGCAACCTTATGTCTCCTTTGCCATATAACCTAACAAATTCACAGGTACAGGGATGAGATGTGGACATATTGGGGGTGGGGGTTGTTACTTTGTCTATCCTACCTTTGAACTGGTCTCCCAGCCTTTACTCTTATCCCCCGTAATCCAGATTCCAAAGAATAGGCAACAGGATCTTTTATTTTTTGTTAAAAAATTTTTTTATTTGAGTATAGTTGACACACATTGTTACATTAGTTTCAGGTGTACAACGTAGTGGCTAAAATCTCTCTCTGTTATGCTGTCTATGCTCACCACAAGTGTAGCTACCCTCTGTCACCATATACAGGGCTATTTCAGTATCGACCATATTTCCTGTGCTGTGCCTTTTATCCCCACGACGTATCCATTCCAAAACTGGAAGCCTGTACCCCCCACTCCCCTTCACACACTTGTCCATCCTCCCCAACTTCCCTCCCTTTAGCAGCCATCAGTTTGTTATCTGTATTTGAAGGTCTGATTCTGCTTTTTGTTTGTGTGTTTAATAATTTCCTTTGTCTTTTTAGATTCCCCATATGAGTAAAATGATATGGTATTTGTCTTTCTCAGTCCAGCTTACTTCACTTAGTGTAGTACCCTCTAGGTTCATCCATGTGGTTGCAAATGGCAAGATCTCATCTTTTCTAGCGGCTGTGTAATATTCCATTGTGTGTGTGTGTGAATGTGTGTGTACATACGCCCCACATCCTCTTTGTCCATTCATCTATTGATGGACCCTTGGGTTGTTTCCGTATCTTGGCTATTGTAAAAAATGCTGCAATAAAGGAGACAAGCATATACATTGGGGATAGTCTCTTTAGTAAGTGGTGCTTGCAATACTAGACAGCTACATAAACAAAATGAAACTGGTCTACTTTCTAACACCATATACAAAAATAAACTCAAAATGGGTAAAAGGCCTAAATATGAGACCTCAAACCATAAAAATCCTAGAAGAGAGCACAAGCGATAATTTCTTTGACACTGGCCAAAGCAGAAAGGCAACCTCTGAATGGGAGAAAACATTTGCAAATGATATATATGATAAGGAGTTCATATTCAAACTATAAAGAACTTATAAAACTCAACACCAAAAAAATATCTGATTAAGAAATAGAGGACCCCAATAGACATTATTCCAAAGAGGACAGATAGCCAACAGACACATGAAAAGATGCTCAACATCACTCATCATCAGGGAAATAAATGCAAATCAAACCATGATGAGATATCACCTCACACCTGTCAGAAGGGCTAAAATAAACAAGGTAAGAAATAACAAGTGTTGGCAAGAATGTGCAGAGGGATCTTTTAAAAACACAAGTCAGGTAATATCATCCTCCTGCCTAAAACCCTCTTGCTATGCTTAGAACAAGATCAGAAGTCATCACCTCCATCTGCAGGGCCTGGCAGGCCCAGTCCTCTGCCCCGTCCAGCCCCTCACCTGCCTCACTTCCCCTTGCTCACACGGGCTCCCTGGGCCTGAGCTCCTGGGGGTGACCTGGTACTGGGTTCTTTCCTCTGACTCCTCTGTCTCTCATGTTTTAAGTCTCAGCTTAAATGTTTTGAGAAAAGGCTCCCTTTACCTGTGGCTGAAGTGCACCCGTTATTGGTTCATGCAGCCCCTGTTACAACCCTGTTCACGGTCCGTAATTATTTCGTGTTGGTCTGTGAAAGCCCTGATGGCAGGAGCCGGACCTCCCTGTGCTCTGGTCAGCCTCCTGGCCCTGGCACGCAATAGGACCCCAGTGAATATTTATTTTTGGGTGAATGATGATATTCACCATACATTACTGAGTGAAAGAAAGATCATGCTGCCAAAGAATATATGTAGCCCTTAATTAAGAAAAAAAGTCCTACACATGTGAATAACCAGGTATGTTTGTGCCACTAGAGAAATTCAGGAAGAATCAAGTTTATTGCAGGGATGACCTCCAGGAAGGGAAATAGATGGGGATATACAAGAAGGTGACTTCCCCTTTTTACTTCATACACTTACATTTAAAACAATTTTTTTTTTGTTATAAGCATGTATAACCTTTTTTTAAAGGAAAAAACTTGAAAATAAACAAAAAGTTTTTCTAATTGAATATGATCAAATGCCAGAGAAACTGGGCAAAAAATACATTTTTAAAAACTTATGTCTCCTAAATGCCTCCCAGAGGTGTCCTTCTGTCCCTCAGCATTGCTCCCACCTCCACTGCCATTAATGGTGACTGACCTTGGCCTTGACCTGCTCTGGCTCCAAGAGGTCCTTGAGGGATGATGAGGGACAGGTCTCCAGTCAGATCTGAGCATTCCCCTCTCCTTCCTATATCACAGCCCTGGTGTTTCCCCACCTGCAAAACAGAGACTGAGACTCTGGACCTAGTGGGATGTGTGTGTGTGTGTGTGTGTGTGTGTGTGTGTGTGTGTGTCTGTCTGTCTCTAAGGGGTTGTGGCTCAGTTGTGCTGCCAGAGTCTGGCCCGACTTTCCAGCACTATTCCTCATATCCTTCTCACACCCCACATATAGGAACCCAGAGCCAGGGCCCTATGCCATTTTGCCTTTCTACGCTTTTTTACCCACTGTGCTTTCCATTGGGAAGGCTTTTTGTATTTACCTGGTGGACATCTGTGCATCCTTTACTACCTGGATCCTCTGTGGAAGTTTCCACAGTGCTTCCTGACTCTAACCCCTCCCCCAGCAGAGCTAGCCTCTCCCTCCCTGGGAAGCTCCTAGAGAGATAGGAGAAATGGTTCAGGGAAAAGCCTCTGCCTCCACACTGCCCACTCCCTGCTTCTAAATCCCAGCTCCAGTATCTACTAGCTGTGACTTTAGGCAAGCGACTTAAATTCTCTGAGCCTCAGTGTCTTCATTTTCGACATGAGTGATGACACACATAAGGTGGTGGTGCCTTTAAATGGGGTCACCTATCCGAAGCTCTCCTTTCAGAGCCCAGTACCTGCAAGGACTCAGCAAACAGTAGTCCCAAGGAGCATGTGGCACAATTAATGTGTCAGGACATGTAGTAGGATGTCTTGGAGGGCCAGGGAAGCTTTACAGAGGAAGCAGTGTCTGAGCTGAGTTCTAAAGGACAAGGAGATGGCTCCAGTTGGTGGGTGGTACCATGAGCGTCAGCCACACACAATGGGAGTCCAGAAAAGTGGAGTCATGGAGGAGAGAACGTGCCCAGTGGCCCAGAGGACGAGAGCCCCCAGGCATCAGGCCAGTTCCCTGCTGGAGGGATGTGGGGACTCACAGCCTTTGTGCTGCTTCGGTCCAAGCTGTTTGGGGTTTGGCGTGAACACACAATAGTGCCTGAAGAGGTGGCTGCAATTTTCCCCTTGAGCTCTCAGATGTCTTGAAATTGGTCTGAATAATTTTTTCCCCTCAAATTGTTCAAAATGTTCTGTTTCTGGCCTGAGCGCTTGGGTTTCCTGTTGCCTCATGGAAAGGGCCCTGGGGCAAATTTGGAGGTCTCGGGGAAACTCAGTGAGTCAGGGCACCCTCATCCACATGCCCTGCTTCTCTGCCGAGCCAGCACCCCAGGGGCTGGAGGGGCCGGTGGCTGGTGGGTGCTAGTAGGCTGAGCTCTGAGGCCCCACACTCAGGCTGCGGCCAGCGCCTGTGGGCAGGCTGGGCTGCAGGCCAGCGAGGGCCAGCAGGAGCTGCTGGGAGCCTGGCCAGCTGAAGCCTGATACCTGGCTCCTGGCTCCATGGGTAGCTGCCCAAGAGGGTGGGACAGAGGCGTGGGCCTTCTCGGGCGGCCAGCCTGGGGGCGGCTCTGCGGCTCTGTTTGTCTTGGCGCCAGCAAAGCAAGAGCGAGGAGGTGCCGATAGCATCGCGGGGTCCAGCCCGTCTCCAGGGAGATAGTACTTGTGCTTCCCCAGCATGGGCGGGCGTGCACACACACACCATTCACCCATCAGCCCCCTTCTCAAGCTGGCCTTAAGACAGGCTCCCACGCAGACATTCCAGTGAAGGAGAAGGTGTGAAGGGAAGGGGTGTGTGCGAGGAGTAGGTGTCCAGGCCAGGGGAGTCTCTTGGACTGTGACATCTGGGGTGGGCGGCAGAGATGTGGGTGCTGGCAGGCAAGAAGCTTTGGGAGGGTGGGAATGCTCTGATTATAGAAAAGTCCTTTCACACTCCCAGCCGGCGTGTACCTCCCAGTGCTCTATGGCCTGGATTCAGAACTCTTTTCTCAACTGCCCCGTGATGGCCAGGCCGCTGGCTTGCACTTCCCAGCTCTGGGCGGCATTCACCCTGCTCTGTGGAATCATGTCCCCGGGAGTAAAGGCGCTGTTTTCATAGAACGGACTATAAAGTGCCCCCCTGGGCTGTGCAACAAGGTGGCACGGAGACCCCCTCGGACTTAAAGGCTGCTGTGGGGAAGGGGACGCTAGCTTTCCCTGGGCTTCAGAACTTCGGGCTTCTCTACCATCCTGCAGATGAAATTCAGGAAGTCAAGAATTTTATTATTTATTGTGTAAGAGAAAGGGCTGGGGAGAGGGGTCTTGCCCATTGATGCTGATAACCAGTGGACACTACTCAGTTCTCCACAGGGCGACGTGTCCATGGTGGTTTGTTCCTTCCCGAGAACCTCCTGTCTTCCTGTCCCTCTTCAAACCAAACACACACAGGCCTCTGATTCAGGCCTGGCTTCTGCCTTACAAATACAGAAAACAGCTCTGGGTAATTTGGTAAAAATTGGCAATTTATTAAAGGGTGTTGGGAACTTGAAGACTCTCTGGAAGGGCCAGGGTGCCTGGCCTAGAGGCCTCCCAGCCAGAAACAACACCAAAGTCACTTTGTAGAACTGATGGGTCTGGGGAGAGCTCTGTGACTGTCACTGCAGAGTGCTGACACTGTAGCGGGCACTATGTCACTGCCAGCACTTGGTACTGGACGCCTCGGAACATTAGTCCTAGTTCTTGTAGAACCTGGTGCGGTAGCTGCTACACCCTCACTGGAATGGACTCCAGGATGCATCTGCTTTGTTACATCATTTCCTTTCCATTCCAGGTTTGATGTGGGTGAGTTGGGTCACCAGAGTGAGGTCATGGGCTTGAGCTTTGGCTGCAAGGAGGCTGGGAAGGCGGGGGTCTGGCTTCCATACAAAGAGGTGGTCTCTGCCTCCAACCAAGACTTGGAGAGGGGGTTTCCCCCAAAACAGAAGGTGGTGGCCGGGGAGGGGGTTGCTGTTCAAAGGTGACAAATGAGCACCTCTGCGGTGTGCAGAGCCCATCTCAAAAGAGAAGCACAGAGGTCTTTTTCTTTCTTTTCTTTTCCTTTTTCTCTCCTAAGGACAGTGACAGTAAGCCTGGAATGTACAGATGCCTCAGCTTCCTCTCGTTTCCACACAGCTTTTCTGCCCAAAGACCTGCAGTCAGGTGTCCTTACCTCCTTTACCCTGGAAGTCACATCTGTCCTAGGGGAAGAGGTTCCCCAACCTTCCCCACTCTGGTCCTGTTTCCTTTCCTTTTCCTTTTTCTTCCCTTTTCCCTTCCCTCCCCTCCCCTCCCCTCCCTTCCCCTTCCCCTTCCCCTTCCCCTTCCCCTTCCCCTTCTCCTTCTCCTTCTCCTTCTCCTTCTCCTTCTCCTTCTCCTTCTCCTCCTTCTTTTAACATTTGTGAATTTTGGCACCTTCCAGCTTTGAGCACATGGAAGGAAGGCTTTCCTCTGCTCCATCCTGCAGCTCAGGGGTGGCCTTGGGATCTATCTAGTGAGCAGAGGAGGAGGGTGCCCTCAGAGTCTGCTGAACCACAGTTGGCTCCCTCCTGGTTGACACTGACAATACCTGGCCCAGGTGAACGTTCATCTTTCCTGAAGATAACATGGTCTGGTGCCAAGTGGGGATGGCTGTTAGCCCTCTTAGCTTGACTTTGACCCTGCCGCCACCCCCCCCGCCCATGCAGTCCCCCAGGGTAGACCCTTCCTTTCACTGGCTCACATAAGGATAGTCGGTGCTATGGCTGGGAATGAGTCACCCTGTGTTGGGGGATATGGCCTCGGGGCACATCAGGTGTGGAATTGAACACCCACCCTATCCCCCAATGCCTACTGCTGTGGTCTTCCCCTCAGCATATGCCACTGCTCCACCACACGAAGGGCTTTTGTTTTTTAAACAACCTTTGACTTATTTTTAATTTCAGAATAGAAATGTCCATGTTGTTCTGTACTGTAAAAGTAATGCATATCCTATAGAAATGCAAGCAATATGTAAATACATAAATTAGGAGGTGAAGAGTCGTCTTATATGAAACCCCACTTAGATAACCATCACTGAAAGTTTTTTTTAAGCCTACAAATAAAACTGTTCTCATATGTAGATCTAAGGATGAAATGAATGTGTACATGGAAAGATATTCCAACATAGTGTGGATTTGAAAAGGCAGTTTGTGTTAGCATCTGATGGTGGGAGAGATGGGAAGAGCTGTCTAACAGAGCGACCACCCCTAGGATGGAGCTCCCTACAGTGGAGCTGTGTTAGCCAAAGCTCACCAACCAGGCACCCATCTGGAAGCTGACCCAAGTGGCAGTTCTTGTCGTTGTAGCACAATTGTTCCTGGAGTCCAGTAGTTGGCAGGGCCAGGGAGGGCCAGCCATGGTCACCCCTATGGAAGGAAGTGAAGAGAGCAGTGGGCACACAGGCTCTGAGGGGCCTGGCCCTGGGTCCCCCGGGGGCACCTGCTCCCCTGACCAGACCAACCTGAGGGAGGAGCTGCTCCTCCTTGGGGATCCTGAGATGATGGCAGGACCTGTTGGCCTCCCAGAGCTGTGGTCCTCTGGGGCATTTACAGTTTCAAAGGCCAACCTGAGGAGTTTCAGGGTCCTGGGATAGACAGAGGTGGGGGGTCAGCAACTGCTTACCATTAGTGCCTCGCTGGCTTCCTCACCAGAAGACACTGAATGGATATCCACCAAATGAATGAATGAATGAATGAATGAATGAGTCATAACATGTTACCTTGTTCCTTCAATCTTCATTGGCTCTAGCTATATTTCAGAGTCTCAGAGAGCCTCCCCACCCTGTCCCCTTCAGGAGTGGACTTGCTCCTAGGAAATCAGAGTCCTAAGCTCATGGAACCCTGGCTTTCTGAGGAGGGTAGCCCCTTGAGGTCACCTGTCCTCTCTCCTTCTGTGCAGACCTCTGACCTGTGATTGTAGCCCTGTGAGCAGGGACTGTTCCAGACCCAGCTTCCCACAAGGGACAAGGCAACCTGCCCTGTAGAGTGACCCTGCTCTTCATGGAGGTGTGTGAACAGGCCATTGACCTAGAGGTTGCAGGGCTCACTCTGCCCTGGCTGGGACCCCACTCCTCATAGTTCAGGGGTATGGTGTGCTCAGGGAAGGGGGGGGGATCTCTCACAGTCTTGGGGTCTGAGGTTCATTGCCAAAGTTTCCCATGTGCTGTGGGAGGGTCTGCCGGGCCCCTGCCTTCACCCTGAGTCCTCATTCCCTGGTCTTGCTCAATAGGCCTCCCTCCCCTCCTCTACTTCCTCCCCTCCCATCTGTCTCCCCTCCCCACAGTTCCCAGAAGTAGGACCCAGGCCACCAGCTGCAGCCTGTCCAGGTTCCCTATCGGATTATGAAGCTTAACATTTTTGTGAAGGAAGAAGAAAGCTTTCCCTCTGGGAAGCGATAAGAACATTCCATCCTCCTCTGGCTCCGGGGAGCCTGGGAAACAATCACCAAAGGGAGAGAGACTCCCTAGGGACAGGCTCCCTGGACACAAGGCTGGGCTGCCTTCTGCCTGCTCCCCCTTCTTTTCTTCTCCTTCTCCCTCCCTTCTACTAGGTCTGGTCTTGCCTGTGGTCAGCCAGGGAGACCCTAGGGCAGTGAGCCTGGGGAGTAGGGCAGGACTCAGGCCCCAGGGACCAGGGCCCCTCCATGTGGTTGGCTTCTTCCCAGCCTGGGGCTGCCACTGAAAACCTTGGGAACCAGCTCTCTTGAGGGAAGGTTGTACAATCTGAGAGGTAGGCAGCTTCCACCAAGAGGAGTACCAGAAGAGATGGTCATGGTGGGAGTTAGTAATGTGGGGTGGGCCCCACCCCTCGTGATGACCTAGAGACCCTGATGTCTGAGGTAGGAAGCTGAGCTAATCACCTAATGGGCACTGAGCCTGAGAGAGGCTCCTCCAGTTGGCACTGTGGCAAGAGCATTGCCCAACCAATGCTCTGCCTTTCCTCCCCTTTTCTCTCTCTCAATGACAACATTCCCTAAAGCCTCCCTGGTGCCTGGTGTTGAGAGAAAGAAAAGGCTAGGCTGTGCCTCCTCTAATTCCTTGACCAAGAAGGACTCTGCCTCAGGGCCTTTGCACTTCTCTTCCCTCTGCTTCTCTTCTTTCAGAAGCCATACCCCTACACTTACTTCAGATCTTTTCTTAGCCTTACCCTCTCAGTGAGGTCTCCCTTGCCTCCTGATCTAAAATGGCAACCCATCCTTACCCACAATAATTCCCACCCCCCATCTCTCAACTTTTATTGCTGACTAATACATATTTTACTTACTGACCACACTTCTTGTCAGTCTCTTCCCACTACAATGTAAGTTCCCTGAGGGCAGGAATTGCCTCCCTTGCTTCAGTGATTAGAAGGCTGCCTAGAAGGGCAGGCTATGTGGCTGGAGGACCTGGCAGAAACCAAGTGACACGCCCTGTGCCAAACGTAGGGGAAGGGGTGAGGTGGAGGGTGAGTTTTGAAGGAATTTAATGAAGAGCCTGTGTATCAACTGTATGCACGGTTAAGGAAACCCAACAAGGGTGTGAAGCACCCCAGGGCTAGTGACAGAGGGCTGCTCACTTGCCCCAGGTAGGAGAAAGCAGATTGCTTTGGTCTGTTCTTGCCCTTTGGTCTCATGAAGCCAAAGGACAAGGGCACCTGGATAATGCGGTCCATGGAAGTCAGGCCCCTGGGACCTGGAGTTGGGTAAATAAAGCCTAGATTTGCAGGACCACTTGAGAAGTTTCACACACAATAAATCTGTCGGATAAATGAATGAATTCCCTTATAAAACTCACGTGTCAGTGGAGAAGACATACACATTCTTTCATTCATTTCCTTCATTCATGTATTCATTCATTCATTTAAGGCATAGCTGCTGAGCACTAGGTAGGCATTAGCACCCATCAGAGACCAGGGTGGAGACATTCCTAGCCCTCCCTGAACCCACTGGGAGCAACTTGCCGGAAAAATGGACACTGAGGGCAGGTTTCAGGACCTGGACAGGCTGCTGCCTCACACACCTGACTCACCTGCTGGCAGCATGCTGTGGGTGTGGCCATAGAGCACCAGCTGGGTGGGGTGCACCCAACCGATGCAGGACAGAGCAGAGGAGAAAGCTTTGGTTCTTTGGGGGACCTGTTAAGTCAGGCCAGAGCACATGGAGCCACTGGGTGTGGGGAGACATCATTTGTCATTTGTTTTTCTAAACCCTGAGGATTTGAAGCTTGGTGAGGAGGAAGTCACAGAGAAGGGCAGCCTATGGGCACTTTTACCCCCTAATCACTCATACTGGGGAGCACTCACTGTTCCAGGGCTGTAGCACTTGTCCTCACTTAATCTGTGTGACAGCCCTATGAAGTGCCATTACATTGCCCATCTGACTGTTGAGGGAACTGAAGCACAGAGAGGTTAAGTAACTTGCTCAAAGTTCCACAGCTACTAAGTGGTGGAGTTGGCATTTGAACCTTGGCAATTTGTGTCCAGAGCCTATGCTACCATCCCTTATGCAGAGACCTTTGATGGAAGGTCCATAATGGGGGAGTGTGGCAGTCCTCTAAAGATCTGGGGAGATTCTTGTTGCCCAGCTGGGGAAAGGACCCTCTGCGGGAAAGGTCTTAGAGGGAGGGGACTTGGTCAGAGACAAGTGTGGACTTCTGGTCTGATGAGTCAGAGCTGAGTGGGAGCCCCAGGCTCTAGAAGCTCGCCCTGACCTTCAGCCTCACCGCCACCATCTCTCTCATACTTGTCCTGTGGCAGCTCCCCACTGGCTACCCGGCCTCCTGTCCCACCATTGCCCCATTCATTCTCCATGTCATATGTCTCCAGAACTCAAACATTGTCATGTTGACTCCAGGATAAAAAGTCCAACCTTCTCCCCTTGGCCTAGAGTGCCTTGCACGATCTTCCCCGTCCACCCCACTGGCCTTGTTTCTGGTCATCTCTCCCTTGACCTTTCCACTCCAGCCCACTGGCCTTCTTGCTGGTTGTAGAGCATACACTGTCACCTCATTCCACCTGCTGTGTCCTGTGCAGGGCCTTAGTCCTTCCTGTCCAGACGTCTTTCCTTGAGGCCTTTCCTGGCCACACCACCTGAATGGATGTCCCCCTCTCCATACTCAGCCCCTTGCCATCCCCTTACTTAGGGGGTTATTTACTTACTTTCTCACCTTTATCACTATGTGAAATTATCTTTTTAAATTTTATGTGTTTACTATCTGTCTTCCTCCACTAGAATATAAACTTCATGAAGGGGGAAATTGTGTTTTGATTAATGTTGCATCCTCAGTGCCTAGAGCAGTGACATACGGTATCTGCTAAATATATAACTCTTGAATGAGCACTTGCTCTGCCATTTCTTATCACTGGGCCTTTGAACATGCTGATCCTTCTGCCACCTTCTTCACTCAGCTGAATCCACTAACCCTTCAGTTCTGAGCTCAAAGGCCATGCCTTCACAGAGCCTTCTCCCTTGCCTACACTAGCCCATGTCCCCCCTTACCCCCTGTATATCTGCCCTCCCAGAGGACTGCACTTCCATTGTTGTGTATCACTCCTGGTCAATTTCTATGTCTCCACCAAAAAGTAAACTGTGAGGGCAGGGACTGGCTGTTTTGTTTACTCCTGTGTCCCTGGTGCTTAGTACAAAGCCTGATACTCAGTAGGTGCTCCAAGACTATGTGTTGAATCATTGAAGGGAAAGGGGGGGCCCTCAGGTGGCCATCAGAGTGAGGGCACAGGTCATTCTCATCTGTTTGTCCCTTGACAGGTCTGAAAAACTCTGCCAGGTATTTTCACATATATGATCTCAGTCTTTCTAATACACTCATGAGGTAGACATTGTGATCTTTCTTTACAGACAAAGAAACAGAGGCTTAGAGAGATTAAGGAACCTTCCCAAGATTATATACTCAAGAACAGCAGAACTGGGACTCAAACCCACGCCTCCTGACTTGAGTCTTTTTCCTGGTATCCCTTGCAGAGGGTAGATCCCAGGTGAGGTGGGAGGCAGCCCTACCCCTGCCCCAGGTTCTTTGCTTACCTCACAGCCTGCATTAGTTATCTACTGCTGTGTAACAAAACCTGGTGGCTTGGAACAACAGTATTAATTATCTCACTGTTTCTGTAAGTCAGGAATCTGGGTGCAGCTTCAGGGTGTTTCACAGGCGCAGTCAAGGTGTGGGCTGGAGCTGCAGTCATCCGAAGGCTCAAATGGGGAAGGGTCCACTCCAAGCTCCCGTGGCCATTGGCAGGATGCAGTTCCTTGCTGGCTGCTGACCAGAAGATGTCCCCATTTCTTTGCCACAGGGGTCTCTTCCTCAAAGCGAGCAAGCTGAGAGGGTCAGAGGCAGCCAGAGGGATGGAAGTCACAGTCTGTATCACTTCATCATGGAAGTGACATCCCATCACAATTTGCTGTATTTTGTCATGAGGAGCATATATCCAGGTCCCCGCACACCTAGGGTAGGGGGCCACTGGGAATCATGCCAGAAGCTGCCACTGCACAGCCCTGTTCCCTTTGGCAGCTCTCAGCTCATGAATACTTGTGTGGCAGCTGACCTTGTCCTGTTCACAAATATCCATGGGGATGCTGCCTGCATTCATTCACTTATGGACTCATCTATTTTGACAGACACGACTGTGAGCTAAATCTTTTTTTCTTTTTAAAAAATTATTTATTTTAATTATTTTCAGCTAATCATGTATTTATTTATTATTGGAACATAATTAACATACTGTGTTATATTAGCTTAAAGTGTACAACATAATGATTCAACAATTCCACGCACTACTCGGTGCTCACACCATAAGTGTAGTCACCATCTGTCACCATACGTTAAAAATCGTACTGACTATATTCCCTATGCTATACTTTTCATGTCCATGAAATACTTATTTTGTAACTGGTGGTTTGTACCTCTTAATCCCCTTTATCTATTTCACCCATCACCCCATTTCCCCTCTGGCAACCACCTGTTTTTTCTCTTATTTAAGAGTCTGTTGGTTTTGTTTTTGTTCTCTTTTTTTTCCTGTTTATTCATTTTTGTTTCTTAGTTCCATATATGAATGAAATCATATGGTAGTTGCCTTTCTGTCTGACTTATTTCACGTAGCATTCACCCTTTAGGTCCATGCAGCTTGTTATGAATGCCCAGATCTCATTCCTTTTTATGGCTGAGTAATATTTCATTGTATATATACACCATGCCTTCTTTACCCATTTATCTACTGAGGGACACTTTGGTCGCTTCTGTGTGTTTTGTAAAGAATGCTTCAGTAAACACAGGTATGCATATATCTTTTCAAATCAGTACTTTTGTTTTCTTTGGGTAAATACCTAGTAGTTGAATTACTGGATTGTACAGTAATTCTATTTTAATTTTTTGAGGAATCTTTATGCTGTTTTCTACAGTGGCTTCACCAATTTGCATTCCCGCCAATAGTGAACTGGGTGTTAAATCTTGATTACTGGAGTCAACCAAACTGAATAAGGCTCATTTCCTGCCTTGAAAGAGACAGGTCTGTAAAGAAATCAATGAGACTTGTGCATGCTCACGTAGACTTTGGAAAATAGCAGTGCTAATGCTCATTTAGCACTGTGTACCAGGCATCAGTCCAGATGCTTTCAATGTAGTATCTCTTTTGCCCCTCACAGCAGCCTGTAAGGTAGGTACTGTTACAATCACTCCATTTTATAGAAGAAGAAACTGAGGCACAGAAAGGTTAGCTCTTTGCTCCAGGTCAGCAGCTGGCAGGCCAGGGTGGGACTCCAGCCTGGGCGATCTGACTCCTGAGTCCATAGGCTTAGTTGCTTAGTCGCTGTGCCGTCTTTTCTCTTGAGAGGCAGGCTCCTGGGGATGACGGGTGTTGGGGAGGGTCCTCAGGAGCACTTCCTCCCTGTTCTTCAGGAGCGGTCTATAGACAGATATTTTTTGTGGGTCTTGGTGAAGCTGCCCGCTAGATTATCTGGAATGGGAAGAATGGCTGGGAAGCCCACTGGCAGTCTAGGGAAGAGAGTTGTTTTGGTTTAAAAGATTGACATTTTAATAAACTGCTCTTAATTAACAGCACTTTGAAATTCTGAGTGATGTGCTCTCCATCTTAAAACACGCGGGCGGGTGGCTTCCTAGAGAGGATGATGCTTGTGGGTGATCTCCCTTTTTGAAACAAACCCAGACCCTCCAGTCACAATGTATTTTTCATTCCAAAAATGATCTTTACTGCAAATGTTGCTTTGGTTCGAGCGAATTAGAAAGCCTTATTACGCAGGCAGGCACTTCAAACAGTGCCCGGCTCGCTGCGCCGGCTGTGGCATCAAAGGCTCGGCTGGAATCCCTGATTACCACCCAGGCTCTCGGCCACTCGGGAGCAGGCGGCATCTGAAGCGGGGCCCTGGCTCTGGGACCAGCGGGCTCAGGGTGCCTAGGAGCCGGGCAGCAGTCTCCCCGCCAGGCTTGGTGCTTCCCTCCCGTCGGAGGTGTGGAGGGGTGCCGTGGGCTGAAGGGGAGAATGGCTTAGTTGCCCTTGGCTGGGCACTTACTGTGTCCCACACACACTTTTACATGCATTATCTTATTTAAAGTTTCCAATAGCCACTTACAGTAGTTGTGGCACCGGGTGATGATACCCTTCTTTTTCTCCCTTATTCTGGCCTAATTAAGAAATAAGACAAAAGAGCAAGGCAAATAAGAGATCAGATGTCCTGTCTATTATTGATACCACAGCTGATATTGGAGAAGGTGGCTGGTATTTGCAGGCAAGCTGGCTTTCTCAACCTGAAGCTCACAGTTATGTCGTTCCTTCCCGGGACACATGCACAGGCAGCCCGGGACAGGCTGCCTCGGGTGAGAGCATGGATCTGTCAGTTGTTAGCCGAGAGCAAAATGCACGCCCGCTGCAGGCAAGCCAGCTTTCCCCAGATACAGAGAAGGGCTGAAGGGGGCATGGCCATATTAATCTTACCAAACTCACCAGTCAGATAATTCCTTTTTACTTTTTGAGGCCAAGTGAGTGAGGACAGAGGAAGGGGTGTGTGGGCCCCTCCATAAGTAAGGGAACAACGAACTCCCAGCCCCTTTCCCTGGCCACTGTTATTATTTTCTTTATTCTCTGGCCGGGGAAGAAGGGCTGAGTTTCACAAGCTGCCCAGTTAATAGGTGGTGAAGCTAAGATTCTGTCTGACTCTGCTTCCTCTCCAGAGCTCGAGCTCCTCAAGTTCAGAAGTGAGTCCCAGGCATTCAGTGTCCTTAGGAACTGGCACAGGGTCTAGCTCAGGGTCTTTTAAGTGAACAAAGGAGATTCATTCCTTCATTCAGCATTTATTGCATTACTATATGCTGGGTGCTGTACTTGCTGTTGATGGCATTAAGCTGGTCAAGTGGGCGTATAGTGGCCCATCCCCCAAAAGATAGGCCTTCATGCTAATCTCTGGAATCTGTGAATGTGACCTTATTTGGAAAAAGGATTTTGCAGATGTCATTAAAGATCTTAAGATGAGATCATCCTGGATTACCTGAGTGGGCCATAAGTCCAATGACAACTGTCCTTATCCGAAACCAAAGAAAAGGCAGGAGAAGGGGACAAGGCCACTCGAAGACAGAGGCAGGAGTGATGTGGCCACCAGCTGAGGAACACTGGGAGACTCCAGAAGCTGGAAGAGGCAAGGAAGGATTCTGTCTTTGGAGGGAGCACAGCCTGGCTGAAATGTTGGTTTTGGACTAGCATTCAGAACCATGAGAAAATAAATTTCTGTTGTCATAAGCTCACCAGTTGGTGCTAACAAAGTACCACCTAGGCAGCCCTAGACGTTGGAGGATAGAAAGACACCTTGGGCCCCTTCCCCTCATTCCTGACACGTATGGGGGACATGGGAAGAGGTGGCTAGTCATCTCATCAGGACCTGGGTCTGGAGTGCTTGATTCCCCCTAGCTAAGGCATGAAGGCAGGAGGCCTCTCTGCAACTTGGATGGCATTGTACACAGCATGTTACTAATCGAGTAAACATAAATGAAAATGAATAGCCACATGTGCACATGGACCCCTCTATACCAGGCCATGGAGATATGGGGCTGGAGGGTTTGGTTAAAATCTGATGGGTTTTCCCTGTAGCTCTGGCTGTTGAGATCTCTTGGCATCCGGAAAGGAAAGATGGAGAATTGCCAACTGGTTTTTGGAGGGAACTTCAGGAGCCACCAGCGCTCCTTGCCAACCTTCTTCTCAAGGAGACATCCAGCTGCTGTCCCAATGCCTCAGAGAGTTGGCACAGCATTGGGCCACCCTTCCCGGGGCACCTCTGTCAAAGTACTTCCCTGCATGGAGCCCCCATCTGTCTTCCCGTGATGGCTGCTTTCACTTTTATTTCACAAATGAAGAATCTGGGTCTTGGCAACTTTCTAGGGTCACACATACGGTAAGTGCTGAAGCAGGTACTCTGAGAGATGAGAGAACCTCAACGATCTTTGCTGGTAGTGAAAAGAATGAAGCACAGTACACACGTAAGGCTTTGTAGTTGTCACCATTATGCTGTGAAGCCTCATCGTTGGTTATCATAACAAGCACGTTCGTAACTGGGCTTAACTGTGGTCCTTGGAAGACTAGGTTTATTACCTAAACGAGGGGCTTTCTTTCTGTACCTCCACAGATATATGTATTTTGGGTGGGTTTTTTTCAGAACATTTCCTAAATTTTCGTCTCCTGGGTCCATGTATAAGCACAGATTCTGCCTAATAGAGATCATCCATCTGAAACCTGTTGGCTCGTTCAAGGTAACCTTGGGCATACTACATACCAATAAATATTAAATACAGATGCAATTAGAGGCACTAGGAAGTTAAGGATTGTATTTGAGCCTGCATTCTGGCTGGCCACTCACCCCTCCTTCCCTCTGGGCTGTTGGCAGAGGCCTGGAAGACACGGTTGGGACATTGGTGGGACCTCTCTCCCCTCCATCTAACCTCAAATCCGAACCATAGCACCAACCACGTGTGCCGTCCAAATTGAGGGGTGTTCTGTAGCACAGTGATGGACAGCAGAGGCCTCCATGAACTGTTAGCCTTCTGCAGTGAGATAAGCATCATACACAGAATGTAAATCAACACCCTGTTTCCTTCATCAAGAAAATCTTGCTGGGAAAAAGTCAGCTGCACTAAACAGCGTGCATAGGGACGTAGGTGATTTACAGTCTTGCCCCTAATCTCATTGCAGACTACACTTCGGCAGCACTGCTACAGTTCAGGTAAGGCATACAGAGAGAGAAAAGAGGCAGGGTCTGCCCTAAGGAGGGACAAGCGCCAGTCCCCTACCAAGCCCCCTGCCCAGAAGCCACAGGAAGTGGGAAAGAGGCCCCGCAGGTGTCAGGTCTCTCCATCAGTGGTCCTGGTGATTAGGAAACGTGGCCCATCTAGCCCTCTTGGCAGAATCCTATTAGCAACGGAGTGAGGAAAAGGCTGGTCAGAGAGATGAAGAGAGGGATGGGGCTCTCTTTCCCTACAGAGATGTCTTTCAGTTGTGCTGTAAAGCCTTAGCGACAAGAGCAAAAGAAATTTCCTGGCAATCGTACTGCAACCCTTACATGTTCTTGACTTTATGGTTCTTGATAAATGTAACAGCAGAAGGCCTGCAGGCATCTTCTAGCCTTCCTGGAAAATGTGAGGTTTTGTTTCCAGGGTGCTGGGATGCAGGTTTTTGGATTGGCAAGCTCCCAGAAATGGCCGAGATGAGCACACCTCAACCATTTCTTCCGCTGGGCAGAGTTAATCCTTACTATTAACTGACTGGAGGCCAGAGGCCTTGGGGCATTCTCCTGCCACTGGGCACAGTGGCCCACATTTGAAGGGTCGGGATGCCTGAATTTGTGTCTTGAGAACACATCAGGGACACTCTTGGTTTTGGGGGTCCTGTTGCAGGGGGTCTGTGACAAAGCAGTCCATCCTGTCAGAAGGTGGGGAGTGAGAAGACAGAGGGGTCTCGGGGTCGCCTTGAGATCTTCCCTGTTTGCACTTGAGCTGGTCATGAAAGGATGCCAGAGAGGACCCAAGTTGCCAGCCTGCTGGGTTCTCAGGGAAGGAGCTGGCCCAGGCCGGACTCTGCCTGGGAAGCACTTGGCTGCCTAAAGGAGCTCAGTTAACGGACGCTGATACAGCCTTACCTGCCGGTGCCTCTTTTGTGGTGGGCTCTGCAGGGGGACGCAGAGCCCAGGCAAGCACACCGAGCCGAAAGCAATACTAACGAGAGCTGATAGTACGCGTTCACCACGCACTGTGCTTATGCTCAGAGCTTGATGCACGTTATCTAATTTAAGCCCTTCGCAGTCGTCAGAGGAAGTGCCGTGTGATCCCCTTTGACAGTTTCAAATATTGAGACTTGGTGGTGACTTAGTCTGCCTGAGGTCACCCAGCTAGTGATGGTGGAGCTGGAACTTGAACTCCCCAACCGGGCTCTGGATCAGTGGTTTTCACCTTGGCTGTCCATTTGCATCACCTGGAGAGCTTTGACAACGTACCTGCGTCTGCATCTCTCCCTAAACCAATGAAACTGGAATCTCTGAGGGTGAGGCTAGGTATCGACATGTAATAACTTCACCCCAAGGCTGCATGTATTCAACCAGGTTGAGAACCTTGTCTCTGGAACCTGTGAGCTTAACCACTGCACCGCACTGCCCTAGCCCTGCTCATGTCCACAGCAGCCCCTAACACAACACCTCATGGTGACACTTGAGCACTTGCTTTTTCCCACTGGGCCATGCCGGCCCCAGAATGGGGCTCTCATGGAAGTCTCTGACATAGGAGGACCATTACTGTATCATAAGAGAAGTATCCTTTCAGCAGGGAAGAATCAAGGGCAGCCTCATGGAGAAGACAGGAGAATCCAGGGAAGAGTAAGAGGGAGAGGCTGCTGGGAGCTTAGCTGCTTAGCCCCTAGTCTTTGTTCATTCATATGAACTTGATTCCCTAGGTACCACAGTAGAAGGGTGTCTGAGCAGCGTAGTGACCCCAGCAGGAAACCATTCCCTTGCTGAAGACCTTGTAGCTCCTGTTGTACCCTCTTGCCGCAGGGGGAGGCCAGGAAATGGAGTTTGCTGAGGAATTCATTGAAAAATCGAGTGTAAACATATCAGTAAGAAAAACCATCTCCTTGCTTCTCCCCCATCTCCCTGTCCACACTAGCAGTGCCAAGGTCCCACAGCCCATATACTTAGTGCTTCATTCCTCTTGGCCTTTGTCCCCACAGTTTCTTAGGCCTGGAAAGGCCTTCTGTCTTCATTAGCCGTATGAGCACATTTGCATTTATAGTTCAAAACCTGCTCCTGAAACCATTGTGAACTCTCCCTGGATAGACTTAACTCCTTCCTCCTCAACCCTGCCATAGCATGTACATAATTCTGGGGTTGCACGGATCACCCTGTCATTGTAATTGCCCATGCCTGGTTCCCTGCAAGACTGGGAGCTCCATAAGCAGAGGGTCTAGCACATAATAGGTGCCTAAGTCATGATCAGATTAAATTTCTCTCCAAGGTCAAGAGTCTTGGAACAGCAGAATTTTAGGAAACCAGACATAGTGAGGTTTCTCTATGCCACTGCTAAGCAACATTATCCATGATCTTCGCTGCCTTGGACCAAACAATTGCTTAGGAAGGGTCTCTTTTGGAAGACAAAAGGATTACCTGTGATTGTGATATCAGTAATTTTCTGGCAGCCATTCACAATTGAGCCTGGCCAGCTCAGCTTGTAATATTAGCTATGCCAGCTTGTGGAAAAAAGGAGGCACAGATACGGTAAATTTTGGAGCAGATACAAGAGCAGGAGGGGCCTAGACCTGAGGGCGCAGTGTTTTTATGAGAGGTGGAGTGTGTGTGTGTTACTGAGGCCAGGGGTAGCATCTCTGGCGATGCTGCCAGATGGCCTGAGGGAGGCCATTGGTTGTGTGTGTGTAGAGGGGAGAGGGAGGCCTAGGGGGTGGCTAAGAGGCCTCTGATGAGGAAGGGGGAGAGGGAGCCATCCAGGACTCATGGGGGGCTGGCATCATTTGGATGTGTAAGGGCATCTGCCAGAGTTAGTGGGTGGACCATGTGCACAGGCGCTTGTGTGCAAGTGTGAGCTACCAAGTCCTCCCCCACGACTGTGGGCAGACCCAGGCTCCCGGGGCCAGCCAAAGAGGGGATTACTTTCTGGTTTAGTAGATTAAATGCTGAGGTTTCTGTGAATTAAATCCCAAAGCAGCTTTGGAATGTTTTCACTATCTGCACTGAGAAAATGAGATCTTTTTCATCTGGTAACACAGGGATAATAATACCCAGATCCCTGGGCTACAGTGAGGATTAAATGAGATCCCGAATGTCCAAAACCCTGGCCTGTGCCTGGGACACAGTGAGGCCCTAATCAATGGTGGTTCTCAAGTGAACCGAGGCTCGGGGGGGCTGGCGAGGGGCAAGCCTGAAATAAGAGAGCTTTATTCCTTAAAGACAGCAGCCAGTGCCCTTGTCTTTGGTGTCCTTTGGTCTGTGAGCCTTCAGTCCTGCCTGGGGCAGCTCAGGCTTGGGGTCAGATGTGGGCTCATTCTCAGGCTGTCCACGTCCTGGAGTGAGACCTGAAGCAAGCCCTTGAATCTCTCTGAGCCTCGTTGTCTTGTAGTATTAGGACTTACAGGGTTGCCCAAGGATTTGCTACTTTCATCTGCCCCTTAGCTCCCAGCCTCTGCCTGTGACCGCCTCCAGACTGTTCGCCCAAGAGTGGCCGGATAAGCTCTTTAAAACTGAAGTCAGAGCTTGTTTTCCCGAGCACACGACTCAGTGTTTAAAGTCTGCAGTCCTTGCCATGGGCTGGCAGGCCCTCAGTGATCAGCCCCCTGCCGTGTCTACTCTCCAGTTAGATGGCCCCGTGCGCTGGGCCAGCAGGCAGCTTCCTTGCTGTTCCTAAGTATCCCAGGCTCCTGCCTCAGAGCCTTTGTACTTGCTCTTCCCTCTGCTTGAATGCGTTTCCCCCAAGCAGTGGCATAGCTTGTCGCTGGACCGAATGTCTGCTCAAGCCTCTGCCGCCTCATCCTGATTTCCCTGTCCACACAGCCCTTTCAGCCCTTCTCTGTTCCCTTATCTGGATACAGTTTTCTCCTTGGCACTGAGCCGTGGCTGCCATTGTCTTGTATGTTTGTCTGTGGTTGGCTCCCAGGCTAGGATGCAGGCTTCTGGAGAGCATGAGTTTGGTTCGGCTCACTGCTGTCGGCCCAGCAACTGGGTAACTTTTGGCTTGGTAGCTGTTTGGTGGAGGAATAGATAGATGACTGAGCGAGTGCCTGCAAAGCATTGTTCCCACCACCCAGTGAGCCCTCAGAATTATTAGTGATGGAATGAAATGACCTTGAATCCATAGGCCCAGGATTCATTTCTTGCCTTGTTGTCAATGTACTGTGCAACCTCAAGCAGTGAACTTACCCTCTCTGGGCCCCTGGGAGAGCATTGGGCAAAAGGGGATTCCAGCTTCTGCTTTGGCTGAGGGAGATCAGGGTCACGGAAAGGGTAAGTTGATAAGGGTGTAGTTTGCCAAGCAAAAGAAGCCCCCAAAATATAAAGTAGAGGCCCGTTTTCTCTGAAGAAAGACAGTCACTTATTTCTCAGTATGCGGCCAGCTGGCCTGTGTCAGGTGGTTGTGTGTAAGAGAAGAAAAAATCCCTTTGACTGAAATGGTGATATTTTACTGAGGCCACTTGGTTTTGCTTTCAAATAATTTCTTCAGGGCTCCCAAGTGCCTCCTCTTTCTTACTCATTAGCAGTCTACAGAACTTAGAGGGAGACTCTAATTAGGGAAAACTTTCGTATCATTTGCTAGAGAAAGAATGAGGAGGGGCTACCTTACAGGCCAGAGAGAACTTTTTGCATCTACGTGAGACCCTTTGGCTCCAGGCCTTTGACTTGAGCTCAGGAGCAAAAACGAAAGCCACAGGTCAGGAGGACGAACCTGCCATTTGGAATAGGCAATCATCGTTATTTCTTAAGATATAAATTCTGAGAGAGTATACAGGTCTGGGGCGTCTGAGGTGTCTAGGGATGGGTCTGACTCTTGCTTGTCAAGGAAGTGCAATTATTGATTCTGCTATTAATGAGGAGTGTGGAGTTTACAGGCTCAGGGCAAAGGAAGAGCAATGGGGACAGCCTGCACTGGCAGAGAAGATTCCAGAGACTGCTCTGCTGTACTCTAACTCAGACCCAATAGGGAAGGGGATAGGCCTACTATCTAAATCCCTCTGGAAATCTGTGAAGGTGAAAAATATTTATGTTCTTGTGCTAGTATTAGCTCAGTGTGTGTCAGCAGGGGGGAAGATTGCTGATGTCTTGGGTCATGTCAATGTAGGTAGAGTGTGCTGAATGACGGAGGTCCTGCCAGCCACCATATTGATCAGCTCCACTGAAATTGGGGTTTTTGGCTGTGGTTCCCATATAGAATATAGACAAAGTGTAATGAAAAAGAGAAAGTGGTAGAATGATATGATTATTTTTTAAAACCACTTAATTGTTAAGCAGCAGGATTAAGAAGGGTAGCGGGATCTTTCTGACAATGACCATGCTTTGGGCAATGCACAAGGCAGTGTTGGGGAGGTGAGCCCTGGTCTATGCGAACGGCAGCTTTCTCAGGTTGCTCTGCTGTGTTTCCTCATCCTTCTGACTCTGCCAGGATGATGGTTGCATGTGATGTTTGTCCCATGGGTGTCAGGCAAGGGCTATTCTTAGGTGTGGCCCTTGAAAGCCTTCCTAGGCCAAGACGTGGGAAGCAGTGCCTTGGAGGGTGTTTGGGAGTGACATGGACAATGCCAACTCAGAACAAGATCACCTGGGGCTGTTGACTCTAATCCCAGAGGCAAAGAACTCTGGGCCTCAGTCTCTCCTCTGTGTCCTTTGGTCTAATCTGTACCATCACCCCAGCCAAAGCAGTTCTCTTTGAAGCCATTGGGACCCCGGAAGAGATATGCTCCTGAGCCCTACCTACAGCCATTAGCATGAGTCTGGGTGGTAGTTTTAGCTAATGCAATGACAGGAATGAGCTGGTTTAGGTGCTGGGTGTCTGAAGCCCCTGAGTGATAAGCCTCTTTTTGCACTTCCCATATCCCCATGGCATTCCTTACATTATTGGAGTCAGCAGGCCCCAGGTGATCTTGTTCTGGGTTGGCATCGTTCACATCATTCCCAAATGCCTGGGTCCCAGGCCTGCTGGTCATTGATGGAAGGTGGTGAGAGAAGGGAACAATGTGTTAGACATCAGACACATATTATCTCATCAATTTATGAGGTAAACGTTATCAGCTCCATTTGATGAAGAAAATGCAGCTCAGAGAGGCTAAGCAACCTACCTAAGCTCACACAGGTAGGGAGTAATGAAGCTGATTTTTGTACCTGCGTCTTTGTAACTTCAAAGTCTGTGTTCTCTCCATCAAGCATGTTTTGTCCCTGAAGAGATTACAGACGGGGAGAGGGAGTGTGGCTGGCCGAGCATCTGCCCCTAGGTTTTGGTTTGAGAAACAGGACAGAATAGCCCCCTTGAGAATGGGAATTGAGGTGAGTGAGTGAGATGTCAGAGACTATTCCTGCCCCCAACCCAGTAAATGTTGATATGGAAGTCAGAGACTGGTTTCCTTTCGAAGGGGTCCGTGCGGGAGAGTCAGCAGTAGGAAGAGCCTGGGGGAGCCACGCAGCAGCTGCCTCCCATTATCAGACTGTGGTGGTGAGAAAAGCCACAGCCCCAACTCGGTTGTCACAGCACAGATGGTGAGACACTGTCACTAGCTCTCCACTGGCTTTCTCTGTGGCCTTGGCCACACCACTCCTATCACCTCCATGGGCATGCATAGCTCGTACTTCTGTACCAGGACGGTGCCTGGGACTGTTTGTTAAAAGTGAGATTCTGTTTCAGGAAGGCCGCAGAGGGCCTAAGCATCAGCCTTTCTAACCAGCTGCCAGACAAGGCTGCTGCTGCTGTCCAGGGATCACACTCTGAGTAACCCCGTTCTCATGCTCTGGACTCTGAGCCACACTGTGTAGACAGTGTCACAGGAGCTTCCTTCAGGAAGTCTTCTCTGACCTGCTCCCCAGCCTGCAACTCCTTTAGGTGCAAAGTGGTTAAGAACATGGACCTTGGAGCTAGATGTTCTGAGTTCGAATGCTGACTCTGCCTGTGTGACTTCGAGCAAGTTACTTGACTACTCTGTGCCTTGGTTTCATCATGCGTAAACTGGGGCAGATGATAATAGCATCTCTCAGGATTGGGGAGTGAAGCAGTTGTTATGTGTAAAGCTTTCAGGGTGAGCCCATTATAAATGTTAGTTCTATCCTCTTCATTATTTTTGTCATTATCACCTTCTCTTTCCTGTCAGCCTCCCTGTCTTGTTCCTCTCTGAGCCCCGTGCCTAGCACAGAGAAATTGCTCAGAAGTCAAGTGGGGAACACTGATGGGCAGGCAGAGCAGGGTCACTTCTCACAGGATGCAGATTTATGGCCTAGAGGCCAACACTGGGGCCGAAGGAGGGATTCTGTGGGGATTACCGGCTCCTCCCGGCAGGCCCGACCTTTCCTCATCTTATCTGGTTGCTGACAGAAAACAGAGGGTGTCCCAGTCCCAGCCCCACCCTGCTCTGGCCCTCTGTGTTCTGGACCTTTGCCTGTCTGCTGGGTTTTGCTCTGAGGGCAGACGTCTCCCATAAACCAAGCCTCGTGAGGGAGGGATCTATAGGCCCAGGAAGAGGGGGGGGGGTATGCTTCAAAGCTGCCAAGACAGGGCCCCTGACGAGGTCTGTTTCATCAAGGACTCTCCTGTCTTCTTGCCAAATGCTGGGGATGCCATGCCCTGCCGGGGGCTCTAGGGGTCGGTGCCACATTTTGACAGAATGCAGTCCTCTCTTTAGATCCCTGGCTAAAAAGAAAAATGCACACACACGAAACAAAAGCCCTGCTGCCTAACATAAAATACTGCTTCCTAATCCCAAGTGTGGCCAAGTGGGCTGTTAAGATATTTAGAAGGCCTTTAAATTATTTCCACTTTAGAAATGGTTTTATGTCTCCCATTTTGTTCACTTGGTTGGCTAAGGTGTAATTGCTCTGCTGGCCCAGACTTTGCTTCCTCACCAATGGGGACCCTGGTTTTGCATCTTGATATTAAGAACAGATACTGAGAGCTGAATGGGGCATTGTTTCCTGGCCAGATCAGTAGCTGCTGCCTGCTTGGAGGAAGTGAGCAGTCCGAGATTGGCAGCCCGACCTAGCCCATGTTGTGGCTTGCTTTGATTATTTGATTCTCTCCGGCTCCAATCGGGAGCCGATCACACACATCCAGGTTTTCATTTGCGCTCCCTCCCCCCACCCCCTGCCATCCATTTTCCACAGTTGCAGGTTAAAGGAGTGGGTTTGGCCATTGGCAGCCTGTGCTGATTTTTTTAAAGAGACTGTGTTCAGGTAGCTGGGCTGGAGGGACAGGGGATGTCCCCTGGGTGTCCTCCAGTTAGATCTTTGGGTCAAAGCAGAGGCCTGGAGTCTAAGTGTCTTCTGCTCTGTTTCCTTACTTGAGACCCGTAAAGGTTCGAGAAACTTCTCTCAAACTCGGAACAGTACGGAACACCCATTCTTTCCCCAGAACATAGAAATCACTTGAAATTTTGCTCTTTTCACATTTTAATCAGAGAGGTTGAAATATAGAAAACCACAGCATCTCATTTTAAAAAGGATATAGGAAAACGTTCTACTGGTTACTTAAAAACTTTTTAAGTCTTTATCATCCTTCCCAGTGTCCCACTGCTTCCCTCCCCCTTGATCATCATGATGTTTGGTCATAAACGCCAAAAACCCAAATAGAACCCCCTGAGCAGTGGGACCCAGCTGAAGAACAATGACAGGATGTTGGCTCGCAGAGTGTCAGCATTTGCCAAATAAGTTTATCCTTTATTTATTATTTTCATTGTGGTTTAAAACACACAGCCCCCAAAGCCAAGTCTCTAAACCAAAACGTATGGCAGGCCTGCCTCGGCCCACAGCACACAGTAAACTCAGAGACTTTTCCCCTCCCTCCTCATCAGCGATTGGGACAGAAGATAGTATGTTTTGAATTTACGGAGAGATCTACTGCTTTGGGCCCAGTTTTAGTACTTTTAAAAAGCAATCAATAATGGCCAGTTTGTAATAAGAAAAATTTATGAACTGACAGGCAAAATGTAATTACGGAGGGGATTCTTTGCAAGAAAAAAGAGGTGATGTTAACAGACATCCCGACAATCTGTTTGCGCTCATTTCATTCATATAAATGATGAAGTGCTTCTGGGTTAAAGCAGCATTCTCCAAAGACTTCCCGGGAGCCTGGAAAAGTCACTGCCAAATTCTCTGCTAACAGAGGGCAATGAGTCTTTGCATTAACTTCTCGTTGTTACCCGCAAAATGGGTTTTTCACGGTGTTACTTTTATGACTATGACTGTTCCCCAGCAGCAACTTACACACCTCATCTTCTCGGTCCCTGAGGAGATGCAGGGCACTTGTGAGCTTTCCAGAAACCAGGTGGTGTTGTAGGAACCTCAAGAGCCTTTGGCTCCTCCCAGGCCCCCCTTTCCTGCAGCTTTCTCCTTTCAGCCACCACTGCTGAGGACAGAGGTGGAGCTTTCTGAGTGTAAAAGGTGCCTGGAGAAAGGGAAAGCAAGGCTCATGGGAAAATAGCAGAAGTTGCTCCCAAACTGCCTGATCATCAAGCCCATGATAGGTCTCCACAAATGCTTGAAGGACGATACTAGTGACATCTGACATCTACATATCACTTTTCAGTTCATAAGGTACCACTGATAACAATGTCCATTTTGACCATCCCAGCAATCTGAAGGAACGTTTATTGTTACACCCATTCTACAGATGAGAAAATTTAGCCTCAATGAAATTACTTGGCTTCCCGTGGTCACACAGCTTATTACTATTTCAACCAGGATTTCAACCCACATTTCTCTGTCTCCTAAGCCTGTGTTCTTTTTGAACATGCCAAGAAGAGAGAGACCAGTTCATTTAGAAAGAATGAAGAACAGGACAGACGTTCTTGTTAAAGAAATGCAGTCCAGTGAAATTTTATGTAAATATGTTGACTTTGAAAATGAGACCAAGGTTGCCGGAGGTAGAACCGTTTTTACTGTATTGCATTTGCAGGTGTGATGATTTTCCAAGTGTTTCCACATCTCGACTTTATGTCATTTGCAGCTTACAGTGACTCTGTGGGGAAGGCAAGGAAACTTCACCACTCCTGCATTGTGGAGGAGCTCAGAGAGGCTGGGCCACCTGCTTGGTGCCAGAGAGCACGTACCTGACCACGTCACCACAGCTCATTGCCATATAAGAGGGGTCCTTTGTATTGCTTTTACAGAAAAACCTCACTGTACTAGAAACAAAAAGTAGGGCCCTTAGTGATTTGCTTTTTTTCCGTCCATGTTTTACCTCTCAGTTGAAAGTTGAATGATCACAAGTCATGTTGAAATCCAGGAATCAGGGCAAGAAGCATCTGATAAAGGGGAAGTTATTAGAAAGAGTCACCCAGGGGAGGTGCCAGGGTCAGCCCAGCCTCAGGGCAGCAGGACCCCCATCTTGACCTTCAGTCCCAGCCCTGATGCCGTGGCCTTGGCAACACCAAGTCATGGAAGCAAAGGGTCACATTTCCCAGAGCTTTTTAGGAACATAGGTGGAAATGGAAGGGGTCCGAGCCTTCAGTTACCTTGGGATCCAAATGCACAGCATCTTGCATGGCGGCTGGTTGCAGGTTTGGGTGTGTTTGGCCCTGTGCCACCTCTTCCGACACAGTAATGGGTGATGAGAGTGGCCACAGACAGGTGTGGCTGTGGGGGAAGATGTCAGGATTATCCAGTCAGCCTTGTTGGTTAGAAATTTTGTTTTTGGATCTCCATTTATATTTCTCATTTGTTGCTGTAATAAAGCTACAATCCTTGTAACAGTGGTTTAAAACAACACTTTCTTCTTCCCCCTGTGTCTGTGGGTCATCTGGGTGTTGGCTGATCTCACTGGGGTTGGTCTTAGGGCTGTAGGGTGGGTTCACATCTGCCCCCTGTATCTTTTCTTCCTTCAGGGCAAGAGCCATGGTGATGGCAGAGGCACAGGACCGCAGCCAAACTGCTCAGTACATGAAGGTCTCTTCTTGGGTCACTTTTGCAAATATTCCTCTGGCCAAAGCCAGTCACGTAACCAAGCCGAACCTCGGCAGGCGGGGGAAATCTGCTCTGCCCTCTCCAATGAGCTGAGAGGGGAGCGGATATTTACTGAATTATCCAAACTATTCACACCATCCGCCTGACTCCAGCATCCTAGTTGTTAATTGACTATAACTCAGAGGGAGAAGAGATGCAGCTAATCATTATTGAAATGCCCCGGATCTCCCTGCATGGGAGAGACAGGCCATGGGAGCCGCAGGTGCAGAGGCTTAGAGAAGGGGGTCCGGCAGGTGTGGCTGCCTCCCCCGAGGGACAGAGGGTGTGGAGCTAGGGACCAGCACATCCTGGGAGTCCCCCGAGTACTGCAGGGCAAGAGGACAGGACAGGGGTGAAAGGGAGAAGCACCAGAGCCTGATTGAACTGGGTTCCAATCCCAGCTTCCCTATTCTCTGAGCATGCTACTCCCTCCTCTAGGCTTTGGGTTCCCCATATGTCGTCACAGGACCATAACGCCATACACCTCAAGGCGGGTGAGTGTGCAGGGACAGGAGGCAGAAATCCAGAACCCTTTGATGAAGGAGTTTGGCTTTTCAGGAGGGAAGGAGGGAAAACAATATTTGAGAAGTTTTGGGCTTCTTTATAGGAAGGGGGCTGTAGGCTGAGTCTGTAAGTAAAACAGAAGGAGGTAGTGAGAGAGGTTGAATGGGGTGGGCTTCTGCTTCAGCTCATTAGAATGCCCCCTCAGTTCCTTCATTCCCGCAGGAAATGTTCACTGAGCTGCGGCCAGGCGCCCCCCCACCCCCATGTGCAGCGACTGCATCAGTGAATAAAAGATGAAAACCTCCACCCTCGTGGTGGAGTGGAAGCTGCACTTATTAAGCATTTACTATCTTTTGGCCCTGTGCTGGGCTAGACATCCACCCTCGCAAGATGTTTGCTACCCTGTCTTATTTGAGGACAAGAAAACCAAGATTGGGAGTATCATCCCTCCCGGTGGGTGCCTACAGCAAGTAAGAGGCACAGCTGGCACCATTTGAGCCCAGAACCCTCCTACTCTGCGGCTGTCCTGGCCCCAGATAGCAGTTTACAGGCAAGCCTGAGACTCTCAGAAGGCAGGGGGACCAGATGAGAGGAGATGGGCAACGGCATGTGGAGGTGGTTCCAGTCTACGGATGGGGGGGTTTGCTGATGTGAGCAGAGGCACTGGGCCGGGTTCCAAGGTTGGTGTGTGAGCATGGGTGGGTGGCCTGCCACCGGGCGGTCTCTCTCCTGGCCTGGCCAGAGGGGCCCAGCAGCCCTTTCTTAAGAGTTAAGGAGCAGGGGTGACTCCAGAGTTCTCTGAGCTGCTTCACCACTAAGACCAGTCAGCTCCCATTACTGGTGTCAACTGCTCAAAGATAATGGGATCAAAGCTTGCCCAAAATCCGAATGAAATCTGGAACAGATGTTATTTAGGAAACACTTTTTTTTGTTTGTTTTGAATGTGACGATAAGCCTAACAATTGATTATTGGCAGAACTTTGGCTCATATCAGAAACAATCAGCTGCCTGGCCTGAGACTGAATAGAATCCCCAGCTTCCTTCTACTTCCTTCCCCACTCGAGCCTGGATGTGGACTTCCCATGAGATAGGTGGGCCCCATGCCTCCAATTCAGCCTAGTCTTCAAGGCTCTCTGCTCTGCCCTTTTTGGCCCATCATCTTTCTCTCTTCCTGACCTTTTCTTTCTAATACCTCCTCCTACGAATCATGTGAGCTTGGCAGGTGCACACATACACACTCACACCCACCAGACGCTGCAGCTTCCAATCTTGGCAACTGCCAAGGGTTCATAATGGGGGTCATTCCCAACCACACAGGGCTAGTCAGAGCCTGTTCACCAAGGCCCCTCAAGGAATCTTTCTGTGGGGGCACGTGTGGGGGGCTCAGTAGGTTAAGCATCTTGATTTTAGCTGAGGTCATATCTCACCGTTTATGAGTTCAGGCCCTGCATCGGGTTCTGTGCTGACAGCATGGATCCTGCTTGGGATTCTGTGTCTCCCCCTGTCTCTGATGCTCCCCCCCCCAAATATAAATAGACATTAAAAAAATAATCTTTCTCTAGACTTCACTCTCAGGCACTCCAACTGAATGGGCCTTTGGCTGCTTTGAAAATTCCAAGAGTGTGAGGTTTAAGGACACCATTAGTTTAGTACCTATTATGTGCCAGACATTATACAAGCATATTCCAACTTTGTTCAGGATCTCTCTAGCCTGTGGCCTAGATGAGGGTCTCGGGAGTGGTCTTATCTTATGTTTCATTGGCTCTTGCCCCATCCTGCAGAATTCCCTGGTCCTGTTTGAAGGGACCCTAGGATGGTGACCCAACTCTTAAACTAGCTGATTGGCTGTTATTTCCATGAAACCTGTGTTAGAGTCTTCCTTTCCTACTTTCCTGCCGATGGCAGTCATTAAAGCTTTGACATCAGTGACTAGGGCCAGGTCCCCAAATGCTCCTCAGTTTGTCACTCTTCAGAGGCTGGAATTCAACCGTACTCCACAAAAAAATACCCTCCCCCCAGTCTGTGTTGCTTGGGTTCCAGACTGTGTTGGTTATGGGCCATGTTTCATCAAGTCCCTCTGGAAATTCGTTCTTCCCTCTTCCTGCAGCTGCTGTCTCCATGGGGCTCACCCTAAGATTCCCTTAGCTAGACTGGGTGACCAAGATCCCCAACATGTGTCATATTGTCATAGCCTTCCATATTTTGGCTGCTACCTCCTTGCTGCTTACGTTCCCCTTCTCTCCATGGAAAGAGTTATTCTGTGTTCCTTGCCCCATGCTTTTGGATGTGTCTGATTCTAAATCCCAGTGATATGTTAGGATAAGTTAGAATGACTCTTTACAACCACTGTGTGAGGACATTGACCATATGATTGTATGGTCCAAATCACGGGATCCAATCAGGAGACTGAAAGTCATTGAGGAAAGATTACTGAACTGTGTTCTAAGAGTCCTGAGTTCTAAGGCTGTCTTGCCATGAATCCTGATATGGCCTTGGGCAAATGGGTTCTCCTGTGTGGTTTTCTGAGCTCCTACTCATGATCTGGGGGCAGCAAGAAGATAGCTCCCCAAATTTCCTTCCTGCTCTAACAGGAGAGATGCCTAGTTTAAGAATAGGCTGGTTTTCTTTGCCCACCAGCGACTGGTCATGCACTCCTTGAACATCCTCAACAAGGACATTCAGTGCTCAAAGGACAGAGTCAACTCAATACCTGTCTGTCCAGATGGTCTTGTTGCTGTCTCCATTGATCTCCATCTTCACTTAGGCTTTACTTAATGAGCAGGACCCTCACTACCTGCCGGACCTCCTCTGCTATTGCTATCCTTTGCTCTCTCCATTTCAGCCACACTGGGCTCTTTGTGGATGCTTGACACATAGACATGCTCCAGGCTCAAGGCTGTTACCTCTCCCTGAGACACTTTCACCCCAGATACTGGTGCAGATCTATCCCTTCTCCTTCTGGTCTTTGCTCAGATGATACCTTATCAACAAGGCCTTCTCTCCAGACTCTTTGTACATACTCCCCACACTACCACTCCTCTCCCCTTTCCCAGCTTTATTTTTACCACCTCAATTACTGTCTGACATGCTATATATTTTACGTATGTTTTTGAAATCTGTTGTCTGTCTCTGCACATTGGGATGTAAGCTCCAGAAAGGCAGGGGATTTGGTCACTTTTGTTGAGTTTTGCACAATTCCAGAAGGCACTCTTCATGTAGGATATAATGTAGAATATGATGTAGTGGTTCTACCTGAAACAGTATCTGGCACACAGTAAGCCCTTTATAGATTTCTGTGGCATGAATAAGCCATGTATCCTTGGCACAGTTAAATCTCTTAGAAATAGAATGGAATGCACATGTGAGTTCCGCATTCAAACAAAATAGAGGCATAAAATAGGATGACACAGCCTTAGATATTTAGATGGAAACTTTTTTCCCCTGAAGTTTTAAGCCAGTGTCTTGCTCCTTCTCCATCCTTACCTCTGAACCAAGAGATTTAATAATCAGGGTATTAGAGAAATAGTCTGGAAGCCCATTAGAATGATACTTAATGCAGAGAGATTCAAGTTTATTCACTAAGTCATCATTGGAAAACAGGTCTCTTGAATTTTTGCAGATCTGGTGAGTAGAGGCCATGACTGCTCTTCCTCTTTGTACAGCTAACAGCCTTGCTAGACAGAGACAATGGCTTCTTCTGGATGGAACCAAGGTCAAGCAGGATGGGTGGGTGTCCCTTACAAAAGATTGGGGTTTCCTAAGCCGAGGGTTGCTCTCCTCAGCAACCTTTGTATCCATCCTTATTGCTCTACACCTAGAGAGAAGGAACGATGTCTTATATTCATGTACCAAAAGTAAGATGTGGTGCATTCTGGTCGGTGTGCAGATATCATCTGGCCCATTTATATTACCTCAGGAGAACTGGAGACATAGGGAAATGCGCAAATGCTAATTCTCTGACTAGTCCCTTGGAGTCTCTTCTCTTCCTGCAGCATCCATGGAACAATGGCCGCCCAACTCCTAACTTGCTGGCTCATAAGTAAGATCAAATCTCAGACCTTTCTCAGTTCTTGGCACCCATTCATTCCTGTATCCCTTTAACATTTTAAACATTTTTTATTGGGTTAATTACAAAACTAATACCTGTTTGCTGTGAAAACTTTAAATAATACAAAAAAGTAAACAGTTTTTAAAAGCAAAAACTCCTTTTCTTATTTGTCAGTAGTTGGTACATATCTTTCCAGGTTCTTGTGCATGTATACATAATATCCCTGTCTCATATGCATGCTATCTCTGTTCTTCTCCCAGACCTATGCTCACACTCACTGACTGAATTCATATTTTTAAATTAAGGAAATGGACACTAGAAAGGCTGTTATGGGCACTCCACTATGTCAGTCTGTTCAGACCTACCCCCTTCCTTTCAATGATGGCATATTCTTCCACCCTATGCTTCTACACAGGGAGGTGGCTTCTACGGACTGAGTTCTTAACCAAAGCATGGGAGATACACAAAGTGGAGAATGTTCAAGTGTTCCATTTTGATCCAGGCATTTTTAATATAACTATTTAAATCAGAATTATGTAATGATGATGAATTTCTATTGTAAAACTATTTTCTAGCACCAAAAGGCCTTAGGTCAACTCAAATCCTTGACTTTGTTGTTGTTGTTGTTGTTGTTAAACTATTAAATAGTTACAGAATCTTTATTTTTTCAGTTTTCACTGTAGATTACTAAAGTTATGCTTATCTTTGTTCACTCCTTTTCCATGAAAACTTTACAATAGAGGTTTACGGATCTGTTTTTGATTCATACCAAGTATATTGATTATTGACTTGGGTTTGGTGAGTTGTCTTTTCTAGACATTATTTCTGTCAAGTTCAACTTTCCTGGGTCAGATTGTGTATATCTACATGTTACCATTTTTATCCATTATCCATTTTATTTTGTTAATTATTTTTACAAAGCATTCAATATCTTAATTATTCATTAAGATAACATTCATTAAGATTTAGATAAAGACTCCATAATAATTTTAAATAGCAAATCCTAGAGAAAGTTCTGAGTAATTCCCTTTGGGGTTCCAGAATGGCTTTCTGGCCCTGGACTGGTCTATTATATGGCTAGCCCAAATCACCTTCTCTTGTTTCCCATCTCTTTGCCTTATGGCATGGTCTTGTTGTGCCCTTGGCTAGGCCATTAGTAAATGGAAGCCATGACATGTGAGATCAAACATCCTTGTGGCCAAAATAGGGGGTCTAAAACATCTTACTTTTGGTTCATGACTATAAGACATCATTCCTGTTCTCTAGGTGTAGAGGAATAAGGATGGATACAAAGAGCAATCAATCACCTAAGCTACGGGCTAACAGAATCTAACTCAGTGGTCTGGGAACTTAGAGGAAGATTCAACTACCCCTTCAGGAAGTTAAGATGGGAGCAACAACCATGTTCACCAACTCACTCTAATATGGAAACGTGTGATTTCATAAAGTGTTTCAGGAAAAAAGCTGAAATATAGATTGGAGGGGTGGGGAAGATTTTTGGCTAACTTTCCAGTAAGCTGGAACTTTACAATTACCTATAATCCTCTCCCCCATCCCCTTGCCCTTTCCTGAACACTCTAGTTAATCAGGGTTGAACTGTGCCTCCCAGGGGGTCTCAGAGAAGTACCCTTGAGCTTACTGAACATTTGGCTTCAGGGACAGGAAGACACTTATATGGTGCTGTGTCTTTCAGACACAACAGGCTAAGTCATCTTCCTTTGTCTCTTTTCTAAACTGAGTATCTATTAATACAAACCTTGCCTGGTGCTGGGGCACAGAGGGCTGGGCAGGAGAGTCTGCACGTGCCGCTGAGAAAGCTTTCGAGGCCATTATCTCCAGGGGCACAGCAGGAGCCAAAGTGGGTGTCATTAGAGGCCTCTAAAGGGCTGGTCTGCATCCCCCCAGAGATATAAAAAAGGGTTAATTGCGAAGAGGAGCTGACTAGACAAAGGACCAAAGACAAGAAATTGTAAACGGTAGAAAAAAAAGGACACAGTAAAGACAAGATAGCGTGGGAGCAGATCACAGTTCCCCAAACAATCAATGCAGTGGGAAGTTTCTGGGCTCCTCTGTAATTTTGGGAGCCGGGAGGGAAAAGGAGCTTTTAGAACACCATTAAGATAGCAATCTTCAAACTACATCTGGCCCTAAATCCTGGAGAGCCAGACCTGGAAAGAAAGGGGCACCCCCAGACTTCCGGCAGCGTTCTTTCTGTACGCCCCACAGGCTCCCTTATCTCTTCCGGCATTTATGAACAATACTGTAAGTTTTTCATCTTTTGACATCAGCCAACTTAATAAGAGTAATTAACTATATTGCCTCTCCTGGCTTGCTTGTATGTGACATTTGTAACAGGACCCTTTCTTAGCAACCTCTTCCTACACGGGCCTGGGACAGCCCAACCAGACCCACCACGGCCTGAAGCTGTAGGCTGAGTTAGGTACCGGGACACAGGCCCAGCCCGAAATCATTACTGGTCTGTGTGCTGTAGGCAAGTCCAAGGTGCAAAGAATACCGCAATCAAAAAAGACGTGGATCTAAATCTCAGCCTTGCTAACTTATTATATCTGTGGGAACTTGGGTAGTCAGAGCCTCTGTTTCCTTCTCTGTAAAATGGGACCAAGAGTAGCTTTCGCCAGGGCCTGTGGGATGATACAGTGAGATGGCTTCAAGTCTGAGAGACCCTTTTCACTATGTCACAGCTGTCTTCCCCTGCTTTCAGTGTCCTGGTCACATTCATGGCATTAAGGGAGCTCTTTAAACATGGCGATGATGTTGTTGCCATAGGAATGCGATGACCAGGACAGGGGCACAACCTCGAACTTAGATTTAGCTCTCAAAGCAGGATATTGTACAAGTGGGCATATTAAAGTCTCCTCAGACACTGTGGGCATATTAAACCAGGAAGTTTTAGAGAGGTCTCTGTCGCTCATCTGTCTGGTGAATGTGGCCATTCACAGTCATGCTTGCTGTTTATATAGGTGGACACCTCTCTCTGCGATTTCTCATGGATTGGCCAGATAATTAATTTCATGGCATATGTCATTTACCAACACCCCTGAGAAACCTGAAATACAAATAAATGCTTTTACCAGAAGTTATATTAAATATTTGACTAAGTGGTTAATAGATTTTTAACATTACATGGCAAGGCTAGAGATAAATCTTGGGAATTTCTGGGTGACTTTCAGTCTGTAAAATTTCTTTGTAACCCATGGCCATTTTATTTCCTTTCCTAGGGGCATTCATGCACGCAAGACACCTTTACTCTTTCCCCCATTCTGGGCCTCCACCACAGGCTCTGAGTTTCCCCAGGAGGGCAGGAGTTCCCGACAGCTGTGCCTGAAGTCAGCCTCTCTTTTCTCAGCCAGCATCTCCCACCACACCCACGATGTCCTCTTGTGATGGTCTCAAGTCTGCCCAGTGGCCTGATGTATAGGGGTTGAATGGTGGCCCCCCAAAGTTATGCCCACCAAGAACCTGTGGATATGAGCTTATTTGGAAAAGGGGTCTTTGCAGACGTACGTAAGTTAAAAATCTTGAGATAAGATGATCCTTGATTACCTCAGCAGACCCTAAATCCAATGACAAGTGTCCTTACAAGAGTCAGGGGAAGAGAAGACACAGCCAGAAAAGACAGGGAAGGCATGGGAAGACAGAGTCAGAGTTTGGAAGTATGCAGCCACAGGGAATGCTGACAGCCAACAGAGCTGGAAGAGACAAAGAAGGATTCTCTCCTAGAGGCTCCAGAGGGGGGCACTGCCCTGCCAACACCTTGGTTTGGGATGCTCAGAATATGAAAGCGTACATGGTTGTTTTAAGACACCAGTTAGTGATAATTGGTCACGGCAGTCCTAGGACACTAGGACACCAGCCTGGCCTGCTTTCCACCGGGCGCTGGTCTCCTAATCCTCTCTAGCATCGCCCTAGGAGGGTGTTTTATGTGCATACTGGGGTACCCGTCTCCTATGTCCTTTCTACTCACTCTCAGTTTTCCTCTTTACCTCAGAAAATTGTTCCTCTCGCAATGTTCCTCTGCCCCCCGGTTGTCCCGGTCCACTCTTTTGTCTGTTGTATCCTTACATTCAACTTTATTTCGTTTGCTTTAGCTTTTAATATTCAGGGGGTTCAGACACATGCCTCTCAGCTTCACCTTTTCAAAGGTACCTGTGTTTTGAGGCTGCAGTTAACAGGTGACTCCCCCATCCCTGTGCTATTGGTAGACGGTCCTCTAGAGCAATGGCATCTTGGCAGGGGGTGTTTCTAGCACCTGTTCACCTAGCTGTGGGGCTCACCAAGCCCAGGGAAGCTTGTCTGGTTAGATTCTGTCTGCCTGTTGGGACCTTGTATTGGCCAGATATTTGAGCCAAATTTGGTCGTTGGCCTGTCACTTCACCCTCTGCTCTCTCTCCCCTCTGGAGTTAGGTATGATAAGCAGGCCTCTGATATTTGCTATCAGCATCCCTAAGCTCTCTTGGTGCCCAAGGGAACAGCCGCACTTCCTCCGGGTCGCTTATGCCATATGTGCTTCCGGCCTTGCGCAGCACTCTCCTCTGCAGTGTCTTCTCTAGCCCATCCATCAAGGCTCCTGATGATGATAAATGTTCTCTCATCCCTCACACCACAACCTTGGGTGAAGAGCTGGCCAGCCACTACCCTTCTGCCTGTTTGCCTCTCTGCCTCTCTCCCTTCTGGGAAGAGTCTGTGCCCCACTCCTTGTGATTCTGACAAGGCTGACCAAGAGTCCCAACCTCCTCACCACAGGGAGAGTGCAGATCCCCAGCAGAGCACCTCATACCCCTCGATGACTCTTGCAGGGATTCACTTGTGATCATGGGTTGTTATTATTTAAGCCTGAGCCTCTCCCACCCCCAGGAGAGGCCCTAGTAGAGAATGCTGCCAGCTAAATAGAAAACGAGAGTGGGGGGGGGGGATTGATTCTCTGGTGATATACTTGAAGTGTCTGGATTTAGCTGTGTTTGATGCTAACCCACCCCTGGGTTTTTCAGTGATGTGAGCCCCAAAATTCCATCTTTGCTTGATCTAGTGTGACTTACGTTGCTGCTTTTTCAAGCAAGAGCCTTGACCAGTACATCCAACACAGCCAATGTTCTCCTATGGGCCACTTTGGAAGGACACGCTGTATTTGGTCATGGCTACTGCCAAACCTCCCTGCTTCTTACTGGCTGCATTCAGCCGCGATCATGCAGCATTCTTCCTTCATGACATCTCAGCCATTGCTGTCCCTTGTTTCACATTGGTCACTTTCAGCCCAGCTTTCAGTCTGGGTGTCCCATCCTTTCCTGCCTCCTGTGCTCTATCTCTGGGCTCTGCTCCATCAGACAGGTCTCTTGTGCAGAGGGATGTCCCTGTGTTGTCACCAGTGTCCTTTCTTCCTCAAGCCCAAAAGGAATCCCTTTGGCCTGTGTGATATTTCTGCGTTTTCTAACATGGGACCCACACAGCAGAGACTCCAAGAAAGATTGTGTGCATGATGTAGGAAAGATCACCTTCATCCAGTCCAGTTTAACTGTAAGAATAACAGTGTTGAAAAACAATCTTTAGCAGTCAATGCTGCAATGAATTATGCAGCAAATCATAAGCATCACCCCCAAATATTATGTCTACAGGAAATGGCCTTATGCAGCTAATTGTTAACTGGGAAACTCTTTCATTAATTCAAATGGGTCAACATTTTAAATGATACTGTCATATAAATGCGGTGTGAAGGTTTACGTGCAGATCACTCTAAGGTATCCCCCCTTTTTTTTTTTTGGTGAAGCCGACTAATGCTGCATTATGTTTTATTGTGCAATAAAATTATGTGCTAAAATTATGCTCATAAATGTACGCAAATGTAAACCAAGCTATTAGTTATGTTTTCACAGATAAAAGTCATTAGCATAGCTATCAAACTCTTCTCCCATTTGAATAACAGAATTATGTCTGGAGTCTCTGGCTGGCTTGCTGGGGTTCAGTCTCAGGGAGAACCAGTGTAAATCTTGCTGCCTGTCGGGTATGTGGGAGCAAATATTTCGACCTGACTTCCACCCACCGAGGCCAACTCCGCGCCACGTCTGCTGGGGTCATGGGCTGAGGAAGGACCCTTTCAGTATCCCCCAGCATCTTACATCCCTGGGAAGTCATTCTTAACACCTCCCCACCTACTTCCTGCTAATTAGACTTATCGAGAAACAATTGCAGATCTTTTGAGATTGCAGGAGGCTGACAGCATCCTTTAGCAAACAGTCTCGGGGAAACAAAGTTTCATGTATAATTCATGAGGTGCGTGGTCATCCTGGTGGGAAATTATCTCCTGACAGACTCTGCGGTGGTGGTGTCCTGTCAGAATGGCCTACAGTGTATAATTAAAACCTGAACAGAACAAATTAATGCTGATTACTTTATAAACACTTTGAAAGCTTGAATTCTGTTCCCTGTCTTGCAAAAAGAAAACAGATATTTCAGAAATGTGTAGATCTGCCCCCCCCCACCTCACTCATAGTTCTGCTAATAAAGGACCTTGAATAGATAGTACAGTTAACGTTCTTTGTTGTCCAATTTGCTCCCATGAAACACAACTGCACTAAGTCAGAGGCACCAAACCAAAAAATTTGGCAGGTGCTACATTTCCATGCTGACGGTGTCTCTGCCCCTCTTGTGTAAATGCGTGTTTGTCTGTCGGCCTGGGCTGACAAAAGCTCTAGCATTCACAGAATGTGAGCACCGTAAGGGCCCTACCAGGTCAGCGAGACCCACCCCTTGTTTTAGAGACAGGGGAACTGAGACCGCCGGAGGAGGGAGACTGGCCCACGGTCAGGCAGGCAGAGCTATGCTGAGATCCCAAGGTCAAGATGGCCAATCCAGAAGCTCCTTCCAGAACCCTGCATTTGGAGCAACAGCAGCTGCAACATTAAACTAACATTTTTGAGCACTGATCAAACACCAGGCACTAGGCAGGCAAATCTCATTGAATTCTCACATCCCTGTGCGGTACATTTCATTATCATCCCCATTTTATGCGTGAGAAACCAAGGCTTGGGGCACCTGGGTGGCTTAGTCAGTTAAGCGTCCAACTTTGGCCCACGTCATGATCTCGCAGCTTGCAGGTTCCAGCCCTGCATTGGGCTCTGTGCTGACAGCTCGGAGCCTGGAGCCTGCTTTGGATTCTGTGTCTCCCTCTCTTCCTCTGCCCCTCCTCTGCTCGGGCTCAAAAATAAACATTTTTAAAAAATTGAAAAAAAAAAAAAAGAAAAGAACCCACGGGTCGATTTAGGTGTTTGCCAAGGTGCCTCAGTTGGTTGAATGAAGGGCCGATGCCTGCATTGTTTTAACTCTCCCCCCATCATCACAGATGCCAACCTCACCCAGGCCCCCTCCACTTTTGCCTGAACTGTGGCCCTGGCTTTCTAAGCGGTCTGTCTCACAGACTCTGACTTTCATCTCTTCTCATCGATTCTCCACATCTCAGCCAGAGCTGGCTTTCAGAAACAGGAAATAGATCATTTTGCCTCTAGCATGAAATAATCAGTTCAGCAAATCTCTATTAAGCTCCTACAGTTCTCCAGGCACAGGGCTAGAGGTGGTGTGTCAGTGACTAAAACAGACATGGTGCTCACTCCTGTGGAGCTTGCTGTTCGGTGGGGGGACAGATGGCAGCCTCCCACTACTCTTGAATCAAGGTCCAGATTCTTAAACACACTTGAAAAGGCTCGCCAAACGCTGGACCCTGCCTCTTTCTCCAGCTTTACCTTCAATAGTCCTTCCTGCCTTAGATGAGTTTAGAAAAACAAAGAATTGGGTCTCAGCTGGCTTTCTTTACTGCACAAACCTGTGAGGTGAACTTTTGTCAGTCCAGTCTGACCCACAAGAACCCATAGCTAGAGTTCTCTTTTCATTAATGGAAGTACTATCGCACAACCTATCACAGCCCTCCCAGCTGGGGATGGTGTGACTGGGCGAAATAAGCCTAGGACTGAGCCAGGCATGGGTCCAAATTCTAGCTCAGCCTCTTAGCAGCTGGCTGAACTTGGACATGTTAACTTTCTATGAGCCTTAGTTTTTTCATGTGAAAAAGGGCGTCTTTTGGTTTGATGTAGTCCCACTTGTTTGTTTTTGCTTTTGTTGCTTTTGTTTCTGGTGTCAGATTAAACAAGTCATCCCCAAGATCTATGTCAGAAAACTTTCTGCTTATGTTTTCTTCTAAGAATTTTACGGTTTCAGGTCTTACATGCAAGTGTGCAATCCACTTTGAGTTATTTTTTATGGATGGTGTGAGAAAGTGGGTCTAGTTTCATTCTTCTGCATGTGGCTGTTCATTTTTCCCCGCACCTTTATTGAAGAGACTGTCCTTTCCCCCATTGTATATTCTTGCCTCCTTTATCATATATTAATGGCTATATATGCATGGGTTTATTTCTGGGCTCTCTATTTTGTTCCATTTGTCTATATATGTCTGTTTTTATGCCAATACCATACCTCTTTGATTACTATAGCTTTGTAACATAGTTTGAAATCAGGACATCCCTTTTCATGATTTTCCCCTCTTGACCTTCAGTATGTACACCTGAAGAGGTACAGAAACTGGCTCGCATGCAGTCACTTCCATTTCTACAGAGGTCAGTGGGAGTGTCGTCTTGTCTGATATGGTCAACTCCAGGCTCAGGGGGAATTCAATTTTTCACTGAACTGTTTGGCAAGGGGCTGGGCTCTCGCAAAGGCAAGGCTTTGGTTTTTTGCAGTGTTTTCTGATTAGTGATCTCTGAATCTCACAGAATGTAGCAAGGAAATCTGTCTGGCCCATAAGAGGTAGTACCCATGTAGGCAGAGAACTTGAAGGCAAGAAGCACCATGAAGAATGCCTGGGAGTTAGAATATCTTGGGCTCCATTGGTTCTAGGAACAACACCTGCACAGCTAGATTGAGGGGAATAAGGTAGCTCACAGGCTGACTTGCACAGTTGTTCTGGATGTGCATTATACAACTCTAGGATGTGCCATTCATACACTATTCATTGTAGACTTGTATATTTATTTACTTTTCTGGCAGATGGCAGGTGGTAAAATATCTCAATAAAGGAGTGCCTTTTTTGAACTGGTACAAAGTATTCCATAGGCTGGTGGTGGTGCCGATCAGATATTGATCCCTGCACCCATCTCCTAACTATAGAACACACTCCCCACCTCTCCTCCTAGCCTGATATGTGGTTGTTCTTCCCCTTAAAGCAATTCCTGACCCTACTGTGGCAGACCTAGTGGGCTGGGCTCAGACCTGCTTAGGGAGAGCCAAGCTCTGCCTGAGGGGAGAGTGGACTCAGGGTCCAAACAGCCTGAGTGAAGTTCCCAACTTCAGGGTTTCAAAAAACTCCTTTCCCTCAGGACAGTCTGGGGAGTAAATGCTAGATGTCAGCGCCAGTTCACCCCCCAGCTTCTCCAAGAGTAGGGCCTATCTCACTGTACCTTGTAGAATGTGGAGTGAGATATTCATCCCTCTTCTTGGAGCCAGGACTCCTCTTGAAGTGCCATCCTCCAGCGATGTGGAAAGAGCCCTGACCAGGGAAGCTGGAACCTGGGTTCTCGTCCCACCACTGCTTCCAATCATGTTCAGTCCACCTCACCTCTCTGAGACTCAGCTTTTATTTTTTTTAATTTACATTCAAGTTAGTTAACATACTGTGTAGTCTTGGCTTCAAGGGTGGAACCTAGTGATTCATCTCTTACATATGACATCTAGTGCTCATCCTGAAAAGTGTCTTCCTTAATGCCCATCACCAATTTATCCCCCACCGCCCTCCATTCCAGCAACCTCAGTTTCTTCTCCATAATTAAGAGTGTCTTATGGTTTTATATACAGACATTGATGGCAGACTAAAGTGTATGGTCTCAAACCATCCCTTCTCTGTTAAATTATATCCCAGGAGCCTGGCGCATTTCTTCACTTTTCTTGGGCTATGTGTTGGAAGTCCATACTGGCCTGCCTCCTCCTCCTTTGAATTCTCTTTTTGCCTGGCATTACTCCTCTCAGCCTCTGACTTCATGTCAGTGTCTGGGGTAGCAGTGGGGTAGCAGTGAGTAGCTAGGTTGTGTTTGCAGCACAGACAGCCTCTCCTTACATTGCATCTTCTGCACGGTAATTGATGCTGTCATTTTTACATTTCTTGGCACCAAATCCTTACCAGCACTTTAAGTGAAATCTTTTGATTATTTTATTCCTTTTTTTTCCTTTTAGAAAGTGTGAGATCTTCAACACCCTACCGGCAATATTTAGTGTCAAGACTGTGTAGTTTTAGAGGAGTGTGTGCGCTCATGTGCTTGTTGGGGGTGACGGGAAGAAAGACGCAGAAGGGGCCGGAAGGGTATCTGTTCTCTGTCTTAGCAAAGAGCAAGCAGAGATAGGCACACACTTCAACCCAGGAATGGATATAAGACACCAGGGAGAATTTACTAAGAGAAGGGAATACAGACTTGCACAGTGTGTCTGCATGGAAGGCCTTCAAGCCTTCCTGAATGCCAGCTCCTTGCCAGGCACGATATTGAGGGACTGTGGATCTGGAGAGGAGCAAGGCTCAGAGCCCCTGCCCTCATGGAACTTACATTGGAGGTTAGGAGAAAGAAATAAACAAATACATGTTTACGACTCTGAGGGAGCGAAGACCTTTTTAAACAAGACTTGAAATTTAAAAGCCGTAGAAGAAAAGATGTGCGTGAAATCTTTCAACTGAAATTCAAATAAATGATTTGAAGACATCAAAACTTTGAAGTCTGTATAATAAAATACACAAGTAAACAAAATTAATAGTAAGCAAAAGATTACTAGAAAATAGTTGTGACATGTATCACACACAAAGGACTTTTCAACTGTATTGTATAGAATGTCTACAAATCAAAAAATTTAAAAAAACATGGGCAAAGGATATACATTAGTGATCTGTTGCCACATAACGAATTATCCCCCCAATTTAGTGGCTTAAAACATTTATTAACTCACTGCTTGGGTAGGTCAGGCATGCAGGCATGGCTTCGCTGGGGCTCTTTGCTCAAGATCTCTCCCAGGCTGCAGTGAAGGTGCTGGCTGGGGCTGTAGTCATCTTAAGCTCGACTGGGGAAGGAACCGTTTCCAAGCTCATTCACATGATCGTTGAGGAGATTCTGTTCCTCATTGGCTGTTGGCTGGAAGCCATGTGGGCTTCTCCACAAGACAGCCAAATACGTGACATCTTATTTCGTCAGACTGAGGAAGAGCCAGGAAAAGAGAGAGAGAGTGCTAACAAGATGTTAGTCACTGTCTTCTGTAACCTAACATTGGAAATGACAGACTATCATCTTGGTCATTTCTATTCATTAGAAACAAGTCACTGGGACATTAAGGGAAGGAGATTATGTAAAGGCATGAATACCAAGGGATGAGGACCATTGGGGGCCACTTAGAAGTCTGCCTACCATAGGATACAAGTGGGTAGTCCATAGACAGAGAAATGACCTATAAACTCATGAAAAGATGCTCAGCTTCACTAATCATGAGGAAATGCAAATTAAAATAATAAAGAGGAATCATGCTTTATCCATCACATTAAGGAAAATTAAATAATGATGACATCTAGTTTTGGTAAGGGTTTGGGGAAACAGGTACTATTATGCAGTCCTGGTAGAAGAGAACATCGATATAAAATGTGAAGATGTGCATAGCTCTTTACCCAAAAAGGGAACTTCTAAGACTACTGCAAACAAAACAAAACAAAACAAAACAAAAAAAATACAAGTGTACAAAGCCCTGTGTTCAAGAATGCTTGTGGAAATGGTGTCTGTGATAGTGAAAAATGAACCCACAGGCATGCCCATCTGTAAGGATGGTTAATAAAATTATGAGACATCTAATCCATGGGATTCAAGCCAGAGATGACAAGAATGAGGTAGATGAAAGATCTTCAAAACATATTTTTAAGTAAACAAAACAAATTGCAGAATAGTTAGTGTAATGCCAGGTAAAAACAAAACAAAACACACAATACAGCAAAACCATTATTTTTCTATATGCACACGTGTGTGTCTAGATCCCTATTGAGACTATGGAAGGACACAGATCAAAGTGGTTACCTTGGGGGTGGGAGAAGAGTTGGGCAGGAGGAAGGATGGCTAAAGGGGGCTTCTTTTTATCTGTGTAGTCTTAGCTTTTACAATAAGAATGTGTACATGTATTCTTTAATTTAAAAGTAACTGAAAAGCATGGGTATTTTTGGAACACACAATTATCATGAGTGGAAATAACATAATCAAAGTAATCTTGGGAATTCAAAGTCCATCCTCCAAGAAAAAGAGAACATACGAGGAAAGAAGAAAGTCCAGGGGCTCCTGGGTGGCTCAGTCGGTTAAGCTTCCAACTCTTGGTTTTAGCTCAGGTCATGATCTCACAATCATGGGATCGAGCTCTGCATTGTTGTTGGCTCTGTGCAGACAGCACGGAGCCTGCTTGGGATTCTCTCTTTCCTCTCTCTATCCTCCCCCACTTGTGCGCGCACTCTCTCTCTCTGTCTCTCAAAATAAAGAAAGAAGAAAGTCCAATAGACAAACAAAAATAGAGGAAAATCTACTCCCCCACTTATCTGACATTGTTTCCTTAAAGAAAAATCTGAAACAGTTTGGAAATGTCATAGATCCTAATAGTCTGTGGGCACCATAGCTTGGGATCAGTTAGAGCCTCAGTAAATAATGGTGAGATCAGATGAGTGTTTAAATCCCTTTCTGATCTATAATATCTGCAAGGCTGTCATTTCTGATTAACTGTGGTTAAAATATTAGAATATTTCTGTGCTGGTTAGTAAATAGCCACTGTCACATGGACCAGACTCCTCCCCAACCACCCCCTGCACCTGACACTGTGACCTCCCCCTGGACCTGCACCTCCCACGAATCAGCAAGAAAAGAGGAAATGTCTGTCATACCAGGAGCCCGGGACCTTGCTTGACAGGCCAGCATCAGTTCTGATTGGCCAGTGCCAGGCTGTTGTAGTGGTATATGTATATGCTTATAGATATAAAGTTTTAGGTAATTCAGGATGTTTGATGCACGACATGAGGTGATAAGGAAGCCAACCTATGTAGAACATTAAAAGCAGGTACAGCGTTAGTGTTAATGATAACACCTCTTTCCCTCTCCCTTAGGTCACGATGGTAATGGTAGGAATAGAATTGGATGGAGATTAGAGGAGTTCTTGAAATATTGGGGCCTATGAAATTTTGAAAAAGTGTCCCCTCTGGTTGACTTGGCTTACACATGTCAAGTTGTAGATTCCATGCTCTTAACAACCCATCTTAAGATTTCTTTTTGTGAATCAGGGGCGCCTGGGTGGCTCAGTCGGTTGGGCATCTGACTTCAGCTCAGGTCATGATCTCGCGGTCCATGAGTTTGAGCCCCGCATCGGGCTCTGGGCTGACAGCTCAGAGCCTGGAGCCTGTTTCAGATTCTGTGTCTCCCTCTCTCTCTGACCCTCCCCTGCTCATGCTCTGTCTCTCTCTGTCTCAAAAATAAATGAAAACGTTAAAAATTTTTTTTAAAGATTTCTTTTTGTGAATCAGTATAGATAGAATGGCAGTACAGCATAGGAGTGCTGTCTGAATGGGCATTGAGTGCCTTGGGAACAAAGACAACAGTATGGATCAGGGAAGGCTTCCTGGAGGAGGTGATGCCTGTGCCTACCTGGCCTTTGGAAGACAAATAAGAAATAACCAGCTGAAGAGAAGGAAGGGTAGGTATTTCAGGCAATGAGAAAGGTGACCAGAAAAGAGGGAGGAAGAGGAGGAGGAGGAGAAAAAAAGAAGGAGGAGAAGGAAAGGAGGAGGAGGAGTGGGAGGGGGAGGAGGGATAGGTGGAGGAGGGGGAGGAGGGGGAGAAGGAGAAGAAGCAGCAGCCTTGAAAGCGAAGTTTAACAGGGCTGGAGAAAAGAGTGTGGACAATGGGCTAGGAGGAAGCTGGCACAGAGACCAGGACAGATGTAGGAGGAGACCGTGGTGACATAACTAATTCAGGGAGAAATGTGCCTTGCAGGGTCTAAGCAAAAGTGCCACACTTCCCACCTTGTCTATACTGCCTGAAAGTATCTTTCTTTAGTCTTAATTCTTGATTCTCCTTCTCCAAAATCAAACTCTGTGCCTTGCCACCTCTAGCCCCGGGAAACAGATTGACTTTTGCACAAAAGCACTAGCAGAATGGGAATTTTTTTAAGTTTATTTATTTTTGAGAGAGACAGAGAGAGGGAATGGGGGAAGGGCAGAGAGAGAGGGAGAGAGAATCCCAAGCAGGATTCTGTCAGCCCTGCTGATGGCACAGAACTCGAACCCAGGAACCATGAGACGAATCAAAACCAAGAGTTGGATGCTTAACCGACTGAGCCACCCAGGTGCCCCAGCAGAATGGGAATCTGCAGCAGCTGTATTTGAGCTTCTCTGGCAAAGATATAAACCATGGCTTCAAGATGACCCACTTGGGATCACAGGCTCTTGGTCCTTGACACCAATGGATAGACAGGAGTCACCTGAGTTAGTCACCACAGGTGAATAACCTGTGGACTGTGGAACTCTAGGTCTGGAAGTGCTGGTCTCAGGGAAGAGAGAGCCCCTGCCCCCACCTCAGGGTTAGAGTCCTAAAGGCCACCCTGTCACCTTCACCTCCTCCACTCTCTCCTCCCAGTGAAGGTACTTGGGATGGGCGGGACTCACCAGGTTCTCAGGAGGCCTGCGGGTTGTGGTTCATGTCTTCTAAGCAGAGTTTGGTGGCGAGAAGTCTGATTTCGTGTCTGCTGGCTACTTTAACGGTTTCTGACATGGGTACCATGGACACGATGTCTGCATCCTCTGAGCCTCAGATTCCTCATCTGCAGTATGAGGAAAACAATAACCATACAGAGTCTTAACCAGTGAAGCCCCCATCACTTCCTGTTACAAAGTGATGGACCAGTGGAAGTCAGCATTCTCACCCAAACCGCCAGTCCCCTGGCAGGGAGCTTAGGAGAGGGTGAAGCAAAGAGCAGAAGGTTTCTTCCTAACATCTTGAGGGAGAGAGAGAATGGCTTCCACTACAGGTGTTAAGATTAAAGACCATTCTTGAAGGAGGGAGGACCCAGAGACCTATACTTAGAATGAACGGTAAATTATGACAAGCAGATATGGGAGCAGTAAAGGTGCACACAGAGAGATCATCCTGGCGCTGTCACCAACTAGCTGTGTGACCTTGGACATGTTGCTTAGCATCTCTGGGACTCGGTGTTCTCATCTATAAAATGAGGGGGGGATGATATTATCAACTTAATTTTTGTTGGGTTGAATCTGCATTATTATAAGGATTAAATAAGTTAATACAGGTAAAGTTACCAGATCACTGTTAACTCGATTGCTGTAATTCTTATGATGCTTCCATGGCCCTGGTGGTTGAATCCTCTGTTTTATCTTTGGGGTAACAATCATCACTAGTTACCCTGACAGTGAGTGGGAGTGGTCATTGGGAGGAACAGTAGTTCTGGGCACAATCTACTTTTCAGAGAAATATAATAGATTGTTGCCATAATAGCATTTGGAGAGAAATTCCTGTCCCAAGTGGGGCCAGTGATTTACTCTGTGGTTATGAGTATATAATGTTACTAATGTAGTGTGTGTGACCCTAGCTCTTCTAAACTTTCATTGTCGGTGGATTTCAGCAATCCCCAGCCTCTCCTAAACGTCTGGAGTGGGGCGAGAGTCGGGGGTGGGGGCTATCTCTCTTTCCCCCCTGCCGCAGCCCCTCCCTGTAGCACTCTAATGAAATGGCAGCCCTTGGGTGGAAATTCTGAGCTCTCAGGGCCCTCACCCATGGGAGGCTGGCTCAGCCTGCCTGCTTCTTTACTGAATGCAAGACGAGGCAAGAGGCCAAGGCGATTTCCTCTCTTTTACTGCATCATAAAAAAGCATCTCATTCTGCATGTGACACCTCTCGAGTGCTCATGCCCAGGCCATGATTAACAGATAATCTCATAAAGGCCTGTGGTCCAGCTGCCAAGACCCACCTGGGGAGAACGCAAAGGCCTACAACAGAGACCCTTCCTATAGCCTCAAAGACTTGTTTCCTTAAAGTCACTCTTTTCCCATCTGGGGATAATCTAGGCTCTCCTGCCCCTCGCTGGCTTGGCTCCCTGGCTGCCATTTTGCTCTTTCAAAGGGAAGCTTGCTGCCAAACACCCAGACCCTTCCAAAGAGAGGACGTTATTCTCTGACTAAATTAGAGAAGTATTGAGCTGGAGACTTTGGGAATTGTCCAGTAGCAAAACCCTTTCATTGTAGTGATGGGACAAATGAGGCTCGGAGACATCAAGCGATTACCCCAGGGTCAAACCACAAAGGAATGGTAGAAGTGGACTTGGAATCCAGATCTCCTGACACTCATTTGAAGTAGCCATTGTCTGCATTCCCACGGACCATAACCCAGTACTGTGTCCTGACTGAGTGTTTATTGTGTCTGAGCCATCCAAGAATGGCCTGCTGAGATGGGGCCTGAGCTCCCAGACTGGACTTGGAGCCATCTCAGGAAATCACTGGTGCTCCTTTTTTGCCTGTTCAGCTCAGCAAGGACACCCAGGAGGGGACAAGGGGATTCATGACTGGCTGGTGGCAGAGCCCCCCAGCGGGAGCCTGACTCTCTATTAGATCCCAGTGACCAGCACAGGCCACTCCTCTTTCAGCCTACAAGGACCACGGTGCAGAGGAAATAGCATGGGTGTGGGTGTGGAACAGACCTGAGCTCCATTCCTGACACTGCTGCCTTCTAGCCATGTGACGTTTGGCCATACAATTTGCTCTGAATTACGTTTCAAAAATAAGAGTAAAAATTGCTAGCGCCACAGGCTGTTGTGAGCGTTAAAAGGGATTCTTCGCAGATATGCTGAGTATGGAGCCTGACTGTATGTACTCAGTGTGCGGTTCTTGCCATTATTATTGCCATCCCTCCTACTAGACAACATCAGGCAAGTCACAACCTATGTGAACTTCAAGTTCTTCATTTTCTCTAAAATAATGAGACTATTCCTACCCTACAGACTTAACCAAAAGTTTATGGCAAAGCACCTAGTGGGTTCTCCAGTCAGCTTTAATTTCCTTCCTCCCATCTGGCAAGCCCACAGGGGAGTTCTGGTAGACAGAAAGAAAGGTATGTTAACTCAAGGTTAAGGCTTGAGTTCTGTTATTTCCACCATGGGTGCTAAACATCTATACCTGTATCTCTATCTGATGTGTCTCTTTCTGTCTCTATATTTCTGTGTCTTTCTCCATGACATATATGCTTCTAGTTTTTCTCTTACTTTTTTAAAACAAAGGGAAGTCATTCAATTGTATTTGAAAAAAGAAAAAAGAAAGATATGTTCATGCTCCTTATAAACAATTAATATAGTAGAGAAAAGTTTAGGGGTGCCTGGGTGCCTCAGTTGGTCAAGGATCTGACTCTTGGTTTCCAACGAGGTCATGATCTCACAGTTCGTGAGATTGAGCCCCGCATTGAGCTTTGTGCTGACAGTGCAGCACCTGTTTGGGATTCTTTCTCTCCCTCTCTCTTTCTGCCCCTCCCCTGCTGTCTTTCTCTCTCTCTCAAAATAAATCAATAAACTTAAAAATAATTTAAATAGAGAAAAGTTTAGAAATGAAAATAGTAAAATAACCCAAATAATAATACTCATAACATATATTGAGAATAAGCAAACATCATCACTGTTGTCTTTGTATTTGTATACATAGATAGAAAAATAAATATCTAAAAAAACTTTAATAAAAATGAAATCATAACTCTAAATACTATTGTAAAATACGAAGTATTACCTTTAACTTTCCTGGAATTTAATAGAAGAAAATATACCGAAGAAAATATACCAAAGAAAACTGTAGATTATTGAATACATGCTTCTTTACCATAAGGTAGTATTTCATGAAAAGTCCTTTCAAGGTCGATGGAAGTGATTATAGAAAGCATCAAGAGATGGCAGTCATCATGTCTTCTGAAACCATGTTTCAATGTTAATAGCAATAACGTTTGGGCTGTGGAAGATAAAGACATTAACACCCTCACACGTTCTCAGCTCCCCTCTCCACACAATTTGGATTTTGTTAGTTATATGATTATTTGTACATTGTTCATACTTACAGCTCTGTCTGCTCTCTAACTAGAATAGTTCCCATATTTCATGCAACCGTTCAATTCCAGCTCCCATGACTTACCTTGTAGGTAGGGTAAGTGGGGTAGGGGCAGCTAAACCGCAAAAGAGTAAAACATACGGTAAAGTAAAGTAAAGTAAAGCAGACAAAGGGAGGTCCAGAATACTGGAGTAGAGTGGAGTGGGCACATATTGCCATAGTAAATAAGGCAGTTAGGGTGAGCTTCATTGAAGATAGTGTTTATTACCACTATAAATATTAACTAGACCTACTGCTTGCCACTAGTGCACCTTCATGGTGTTTCTGTTCCTAAGTTATTTTTTTCTTTATTTCTTAATTGCCTGAATGTCACTGTCACATAGTTTTGTTCAAGAAGGGGGCCGTATTACTGATTTCTCAGCTTCGAGAAAGTCTATTGCTTTTTATATTTAACAACACTCTTGTGCGGTTGTAACACCTGGGGTACATTTTCTCTCTCTTATTGTGAACACTGTCTTTTGGCCTTAAATGTTGCTGTGGAGAAAGCTGAGGCCAGCTTGATTTTAACCCCTTGAAATGATTTGCTTTTGCTGATTAAATGTTTGAAGTGTCATTTTTTTTAAACTTACATACCTCTATTTTGAGTTGTCTGTATTAAATTTTCCTGGAACATGGTGTATCTTTCAATTTGCTTTTGCAAGTTTTTAATTTATTTAGATAATTTAAAAAATTTTACCTTTGGGTTTGGAAACTTATTTTTTTTTTATTTACTAGGCTCTAAAAAATCTATTAGTTTCCCTGTACTTGTTTTTAATACCGCTGTTTTAATCTACATTTACTGTGATTATCTCAAGCTCCTATCCATCTAATTCATTTTTGGTGAAATATACCTGTTACTTGCTCTAATTTTTTTTTACATTTATTTATTTTTGAGAGAGAGAGAGAGAGACAGAGACAGAGACAGAGACAGAGACAGAGACAAAGCACAAGCAGGGTAGGGGTAGAGAGAGGGAGACACAGAATCCGAAGCAGGCTCCAGGCTCCAAGCTGTCAGCACAGAGCCCGACGCGGGGCTCGAACTCACGAACGGTGAGATCATGACCTGAGCCAAAGTCAGACATCCAACCGACTGAGCCTCCCTGATGCCCCACTTGGTCTAATTTTTATATTAGTTCTGTAGTGATGTGGTTTGTGTCCTCAGTTTGTTTCTCTAGATCCTCCGTCTCCTAATTTGTCTTCAACCTCATTATCTTGTCTCTCAGAGCTTCTGTTCCTGAATTTATACTCTTACTAAGATGTTCTATAACCTGAAAGGCTATGAAGATTTCCTTTTGTTCTTTTGTTATGTTTTCTCCTAGGTTGCTTCTTTATCACTCTCCCCTCCTCTTTCCTCCCTTCCTTCCTCTCTCCCTTTCTACCTCCTTCTCTCCTTCCCTTTCTCCTTCCTTTCTTTCCTCCTTCCCTCCTCCCCCTCCTTCTCTCCCTCCCTTCCTCCTAGCCCCCTTCTTCCCTGGTTTCCTCCCTCCGTCCCTTGCTCCTCCCCTTTCTCCCTCCCTCCTTTCTCCCTCCCACCCTCCTCCACCTCACTTTCTTCTTTCACAATGTTTGCATAGCTCTTTCATAAATAAGTGAGAAGTTCTTATGATGCTGTTTCAACTCACCAACATAACATTTGTAGAAGCTCATTATAAAGTGTCTGATTCCACATCCCTGCCTTAGAAAGTACCGCCTGGGGAATACATTTGAATCTATGTTTGTTGCCTAAGACTTTCTGGAAGACACTTAGGGCCTGCACTTCTGACTGTTTCCCCTGCATCCAGTATGGCGGTATGGTAGACTGAGGCAGCGAATTTAGACAGGAGACTCTGAGGGGCATCCTGACCGGCTGGTGGGCTGGGACATGGACCAGTGAGGCTAATGCTACGACTCAAAGCTGTAGGAACCAGAAGAAACTGACTTGAGGGAGCCAGAATCCAACTTTTAGTATCCAAATTGAAAACTTGGAATCAGTATCTACAGTGGCTGAGAGAGCTTATGTTCTCAAGGGAAGCTGGCATTTAGTCCAGGCTCTGTAGCTTGGTGGTTTTATAATCTGGCTCCTCTGCCTTCCCATCTGCACAAGGGTGGTAATGATGGTATCTTTCTCATAGAATTGTTGTGAGGATTAGATGAGGCAATGAATCAACACTTCCCTCAGTGTGGGCAGCTTTCATAAATGCTAGCATTTTCTACCATTATAATAGTGAGACACAAAGGACACAGACTTCTGACAGGCATTGATACCACAGAATATCTGATCAGAAGGCAGCACTTAGCAGCGAAAATATGATCGAAAGTGGCACAACGTTTGGTGTCAGGAACAGCACGTAAGGCCTGTGATTAATCGCTCACAATGAGACCCCAGGCTGTGGCTGGGAGGCCTTGGGGCTCACACTCCTTCCTCCAGGATGCTGGCAAGAGGTGAGGGGAAAGGAGGGAAGCATGAGAGCCAGACAGGGTGGCTTGCCACAGTCCAGTGACTCCCAAAATGTGGTCCCCAGACTAGTGGCATCAGCATCACCTGGGAATTTGTTAGAAATGTGAATTCACAGGGGGACCTGGGTGGCTCAGTCGGTTGAGCGTCCGACTTTGGCTCAGATCGTGATCTCACAGTTGATAAGTTCGAGCTCCATGTCAGGCTGTGTGCTGACAGCTCAGAGCCTGGAGCCTGCTTCAGATTCTGTGTCTCCCTCTCTCTCTGCCCCTCCCCCACTCATGCTCTGTCTCTCCCTGTCTCAGAAATAAAATAAACATTAAAAAAAAAAGAAGTTGGGGCACCTGGGTGGCTCAGTCAGTTGGGCATCTGACTTCAGCTCAGGTCATGATCTCACAGTCCGTGAGTTCGAGCCCCGCATCAGGCTCTGTGCTGACAGCTCAGAGCCTGGAGCCTGCTTCGGATTCTATGTCTCCCTCTCTCTCTGCCCCTCCCCCACTCATGCTCTGTCTCAAAAATAAATAAAACATTAAAAAAATAAATGTAAATTCACAGCTCTGGCTCCACACCTAGTGCATCAGAAACTCCGGAATGGAGACCTGGACATTTGTGCTTGAACTAGTCCTCCCAGTGATTCAGAGGTACTCTTAGGTTTGAGAACCATTCTGACTTCTACTATTGTGCTAGTGTTTGGAGAATGAATGGCCAGGATGGGAAGGCAGTGACCCTAGAGTGCCATGGCCAACATCTTGGAAACTTGAAGTAGGCTGTGACTTTGTGGGCAGAATTAGACTGAGTTGTGCTTGTTAACAACCAATGAGCATTTTAATAGGCATATCATCAGCCTGCATACTTATTCCTCTAAGTATATGTCATTTGTGTATCCTCTACATACATGTGGATACTGCTATGTTTAACCTATTCTTTAGTGAACCATAATTTTGATTATAAAATGGTAAAACATAGAGAAACACTTGAGTCTCATAGTTATGGTAAAACTCTGGAGCTTACGTTAAACCAGAGTATCATCTGCCATCTGGTGGCAGCATACCCCACCGGCAGGTTCCACAGCAATATCACAAATGAAAGATCTCAGGGAGCTAGGAATTGGGGAAGGGGGAGTACATCTTGGGTCTGAATAAATTAGAGGAAGATTCCTCCTCATGTCAGCTTATGATGGTTCCCTCTCAGAGAAGTGAGGTGGAATACGGATGTTAGCAGCAGACAGAACTGGGCTAGAGCAACTTTTGGAAAGTTACTTCACATCTTCGAGCCTCAGTTTCCTCATTTTTAAATGGAGGTAAGAGTAAAATAATGCTTCAATTTCCAGATTATTGTGGGGGTCAAATGAGGGAATTGGTTGAAAACAGCTGGACATGTTTGGAAAACTGTTAAGAGCTGCCCAGATGTGAGTTGTTTATTATTTATGTCTGAAATTTGGTCTTTAATTGTGGAATGTAATGTTCTCTGTTGGAAGAATTCTAGATATTAGCAAACAGGTGGAGAAGGTATTTTGGTGTTTGGGTTTGTCTTGAAAAAAAATTTTTGAAGGACTTAGGGCCAAGAGATTCTGCCCTGAGATTACCCCAACTATGATTTAGGAAGGAAAGGGGAATGATCAACTCTACGCCCCAGCAAGGTGGTGGGGCAGGAAGTTGAAGAGCCCCTGGCCATAAGCCATTCAGGTGCCTTTTGTGCTTGTGTCATCTGGACTTGGGAGAAGGAAGGATGGAGAGGAAGACAGAAGGCTGGGTAGAAGTTTGCAGAGACAAAGGTGGGAATGAGGAAAAGGGGGAGAAAGATAAAGACAAGAAGATAGAAGACAGGAAGGGAGTCAGCAACCAAGAGAATAAGAGATAGAAGAAAGAGTCCTTGGGGGGAACCAAGTTAAAAGAAGCTTCAACTAGAGGGAAGAGAAAAGGACATGTGCCCTGGTGCTGTTGCCCTAGAGGGTTCCAGGCCTTTCCAACTGGCAGTACTTTTTTGTGAGTCCACTTTTGCCACTGAGACACTTGTTTCTTCAGGGACCTTGTGTTTTTGTACACGTGAAGTGTTTGGATCCAATGTGCTTAGTGAAAGAGAAGAGTCCTACATTGCTGGAAAAAGAGACCAGATGTCTTTGAAATCATCTAAATTGTCTCTATTTAAAAAAAAAAAAAAAAAAAAAGAAGTTACTCTTTCCATTGCTGCCAGATCTGAAAGTCCAATTTGCCAGGATAATATATCCGGTGTGGATAAAGATTTCCAAAGTTGAAGTGTTTGTTGCTTAGCAACCTGGAGGCATGAAGGGGCCATTTGGGCTCTGCCATTGAACCCTTTGGGAGACCAGGCTTCACTCAGCAGCAGGCATGGGCTGAGAAGGAACCAGGGCTCACTCGGGCCTTGAGCCCACACTGTCCCTCCTCTTGTAGGTTTCTCCCCAGGTACTTGAGGGTAATAAAGTGTAAACAGAGGAGGAAGGGGAAGCAGAAAGAGGCAGAGAGAAAGGGAGCCGCCTAAAGAGAAAGGTCCCAGGCATTGAGTGAGTCTAAAAGAAAATACCGATTGTGCCTATGACTTGATCATTGGCTTTCGGCACACATGCAAATATCTACTATTCCAGTGCTGTGGAACGAGAATACTTTTGTACTTTGAAAATGCTATTTTTACTACTAACTGTAAAGAGAAACTATGTACATTATTATTATTGTGATTGTTATTATTATTATTGCTATTTTCCCTGTCTCAAGTTTCAGTGGAAACCTGCCTACCTACTCATCTGTGCTCTACATGAGGGGTGGGCACTGCAGTAGTTCCTCCAAATCCATTGCCCCTTCTCCTGGTAATTACTCTGGTGTTTGGTCCAGTTTGCACCCTGCCTCTACACAGTTCTAGCAACAGCAAAGAGGTGACTCTATACATAGGGCCTGTGGCCCAGACCGAAGCTGGTGTGCTCAATCTTGTCTTCTGGCCATAGTTATTTCTTTGGGGACAGGACTGTGACCCCATTCTGACTACAGAGCTACAAGAAGAGAAGTTTGCTGGGGGTTCCCAGAAGAGCTCTTCCTCAGGCATCTGGGGAAATTTCTGGGGGTAACCCTGTTTTTTTCTCTCTGGATACTTGCAGCCATTTTGGGGACCATAAGAGGAAGACAACCTTAAGATGAATCTGATTCTGGGAAGGGCAGGGTGAAGGGAGAGGAAATAACGAACAATGAAAAAATCCTTGATGGTATACGCTACTGAATCAAACTGTTCCTGAAGCCCAACTTGATCTTCAGTCTCCAATTATATAAGCCAATAATTGTCCTTTATTGTTTAAGCCAGTTTGAATTGGGTTTTCTGCTACTTAGAATCCAACATTTTTTATTGATGCAGTAACCTTTATTGAGTACCTATTCTATGCCTGTCACTCCATAAAATGCTCTTACATGTGTTATTGTCACCTAATCCCCATGGTAACCTGGCAGGAAAGGTATAACATCCCTATTTTTCAGCTGAAGAAAAACCCCAGTTCTAATACTGCAGTGGTTTGTAGTAGAGCTGGGATTTTGATCCAACGTCTGACTTCAGAGCTCAGGCTCATCCCCAGGCTCAGGTTCTCTGCTGGCAGGCGAGGAGATCTGCTCTCAACAGAGTGGGGAGGGAGAGCAGTAAGGGAAGTCAGAAGCGAGTCCTGAGCTGACAGCATTGACAAAGGCCAAGACAAAGGCCCGAAGTAGAATCTGCAGTGGGTTCAGATGATCTGGCTGGTTCAGGGTCCTCGTGTGGTAAGCCACCCTCTGACAGCACGTGGCCCCCTCTCTGGCCAGGCCACAGCTTGCTTTTAATACCAGCATCCTGGACACCATGAGGAATAAAGACTTAATGATAACTACTCATCCCTATAAACATTTGCAAAGGCTTGTGAAATTTTATTTTATGTAACTTGTGTTTCCTAATATAATGGCTTCCTTTCGGTGTCCCTCTTCCAAGTTAAGACATATCAGCAAACTGCTGGAATGACAAGACCATGGGGACGTGATGGTACTAGTTAACGTTCAGAGTATTTACTCCATGCCAGCCACTCTTCTGAGAGCCTTCCACATGCAGTTTGTAGGTTATGAGTTAGTGTATTGTCACCCCTCTGTTGTGAGTGTGGACATGGAGGCTCAGAGAGGTTAGATCTCTTCCTGAGGTCACACAGCTACATCCTGTGCTCTCAACCACTACCCTGTATTGCCTTTTCATGCAGACAGAATGAGGAAAACCTCTCACCAAGGTTCTTGGCAAACAGGATAGAATAAGTCTAGTGACAGATCGAGCATTGCTTGACTCTAAGCACCAGAATAACCCCATTTGGTGTGGAAATGAACCAAGTGTGGCTATAAAGTTGTGAGACTGATATTTTAAAAACACACACACTTTATCATGCATATGACTGCCACACTTTTAGAAGTTATCCCTCACCCCATACTCTCACTTTTGAAAGAAAGAAAACCAGAAAAAAGATTCATATAAATAGCTTTGAAAAAGAAAAATGATGAGAACAGACCAGCACTGCCAGGCATGCAGTATACTACAAGGCAGTATTAATTAAAACAGCATATGGTCCTGCGGATGAAAATAGCCAAATAGATGAGTGGGAAAGGACAGAAAACCCCTCCACACTATTATTTGGTATACAGTAGAAGTAGTATCCCCTATGTGGAGGTTGGGCAGAATGTGGCACCCAGAAACATACTGATTTGGATTCTTTCCTCCTAGCCTATACCACATTAAATTCTGGCTAGATTAAAAAATAAGATGTAAAAAGTGAGTCCACAAAATATCTAAGAGAAAATTTAAGTTCATGATTAGGAAAGGCTGTCCTAAATATTGCACCAACAACCAAAACCATGAACAAATTTGTAGATTTAACTGTATAAAAATTAAATATTTCTGTATAGCAAATATACCACAAAATATACAAAAGACAAAGGTTCCTAGCCTTGACATACAAAGAACTCTTATAAAATCAGCAAGATAAAATGGAAAACATAACAATGTCAAAAAAAAATCAGGTCGGGGCACCTGGGTGGATCGGCTGGTTGAGTATCTGACTCTTGATCTCAGCTCAGGTCACGATCTCACAGTTTGTGAGTTTGAGCCCCGCATTGGGCTCTGCGTTGACAGTGCAGAACCTACTTGGGATTCTCTCTCTCTCCCCCTCTCTCTCTGACCCTCCCCAGCTCATTCTCTCTCTTTCTGTCTCTCTCACTTTCTCTCTCTCTCTCAAAATAAATTTAACTTTAAGGAAATGTCAGGTTGCTTTAACAAATTATTAGTGGAAGCATAAACTCACACATGATGAAATACAATCGTGCAACATACATCAAAGACCTTAAACATTTGACTCAGCAATTCTCCTCCCAGAAATTTATCTTAAGAGAATGACTGACATATACACAGAGACATTTGTGTGAAAGATAGTCATGACAATGTCATTCACGATAATTTTAAAAGGTGAAATTAAGCTAACTGTCTGAAGAGAGAATAGGTTAAATAAATGAGGGGGTCTATCCATTCAAAGAGCATTTAACAGTGCTTAATGAAGATGGTATACATGTATATTAACTGGCATCGAAACATGTTTTTGATCTGCTGTTAAGTGGAAAAAGGAACTTATAAGTATGTATCAAAATATTGTACTTGTGTATAGATATAACCCTCTTCCTCTAAGAATCCCTAGTAAACTATCTAATTATATATATATACACACACACACATATATACACACACATATATACATGTATATATATGTATATATGTGTGTATTATATATATAATATCTATGTTTTCTAATATTTTCTAAAATAAACATTTCTAGGTAATAAACTTACATACATTAGCAAATTGTTTTGTATATATAAAATATTGCATAATAAAAAGCAAATACTGAGGGTGTGCTTATAAGTAACAAGACTGTTTCTTCCCTTTTTGTGACCTGAGTGACTTTTGAATTGGCCCAGTAGGTTGCAAGGAAAAGCATGGGCTTTGAGAACCCCAATGACTTGGTTTGAAATTTCACTTATCCTATACTGGTTGTAAGATTATGGGCACACTTCTTAACCTTCTTGAGACTCAGGATTCTCATCTTCAAAATAAGAATAATATCTACTTTGCATGATTATATTATATGCCATACATGCAAATACATAAGCCCCTAGCTCGGTGACTGGTACCTAGAAGAGTGTTAGTAAATTGCAACAACTATTATTCTCCTTTAATTAACACTCAGCTCCAATGCCTCTCTGGATATCTTCACTACCTTAGGCAGCTGGTTCTCTACTCACCATTTTTTCATAGCTCTTTGTGGGCACCTGCTATTGCTTACTCTGCATTGACCCACTAGATGTGAGCTCCTGGAAGCCAAAGATCAAATGGGCCCATCTCTGGATCTAGGGGCACATAAATACTTGTTGAATGGATAAAGGAGTAAATGAATAACAACTAAGATCAATGACAGCAAGGCTGAAATAAGTAAACATTTCCCTAAGAGAACAACTTTTGAGGGCTACACTCAGTGGTATATATACTATGGTTCATGTTTTAAAATGTTTTTTATTTATTTAGAGAGAAAGAGCATGCATGTAAGCAGGGGAGAGAAGGAGAGAGAGAGAGAGAGAGAGAGAGACAAAGAGAGAATCCCACGTAGGCTCCATGTCCTAGAGCCTGACGCGGGGCTGGATCTCACCACCGCGAGATCACAACCTGAGCCGATATCAAGAGTTGGCTGCTTAACTGAGTAAGCCACCACGGTGCCCCCATTTTCTTAAAAACTACCTGAATGTTATTTTGGAACCCCATCTCATGGGAAATGGGACTCTGAGATAAAATATATAATACATCAGATATATTATACCAGTAGCAAATGCAAATATTTATTGAGTAACTTAACTGTGGGCCTGGCACTATGCTAGGCACTATTTATTTATTTATTTATTCATTCATTCATTCATTCATTCATCTCAAAAGATAAACAGTGAAGAAACTAATGATTAGAGAGTATAAGTCACTTGCATCCAGTATCTAGAGTGGCAGAACAAGGGTTTGAACCCACATCTTTCTGGCTGATTTTGATTCTTAACCTATGCTCTTAACCATGACTCTCCCCAGCGTGGCATTTCAAAGGCTTTATTGAGGAGAATGTTGAAAATCTTGTCATCACTGGATCCGTGGGCCTCAAGGGCTCTGGAGAGATGCCCCCAGCATGGATGGTGAGGAAGAGGAAGGGTGTTGTGATAAGAGGAGATAATCGAAAAGAATGAGAGAAGGGGGGGATGATGGGGAGAAACAAGATGGGGTGCCAGACAGACTGGGGGGAAAAACCCTCTGTTGACCACCATGGCTTGCCATGTTGGGAGGCAGCATTTTTAATACTTGGGCAAAATTTTGAAGTGGGCCATACTAATGGCATAACCGAGGCAGGGATGATGGGTATGCAAGTGAAATTTTGTATTATTTTACAGTTTTAAAAGAACAACCATTATTGAAATAAGAATATTGATTTGTTGTGTTAAATTAAAGCACATTGACTGTCTAGGAAAACATTGGCAGTAGGAAGAGGTCTTTTACCTCCCTTCCCCACAAGCCTTAACCTTCCCCCCACCCCCCACCCCCAGCCTTTTCGGGTGTTCTATTTCTGCTAATCCTTGCTAAGAAGTAACTGGTGAGCAAGAGGTTAGCTGGTGGGGTCTCAAGGTGCGACCTTTCCCAGGGGCATTTGCATGTTAATAGAGGATACTGGGAACTCAGGAACAGCCTCCAGGTCTCAAATGAAAGAAGTCCTGAAGGTGGATGAGAGGCGTGGGCATGGCCCCCAGGGCCCCCCGCTGTGTAGGCCACGTTGATTCGGCCTGTGTGGATGGCCGCTGCTCTGGGCTTCTCTCCAGCTGCTTTTACAAAGAAGTGGTTTGGAGAAGAACAAAGAGATTGTGTTTATCCCCAGGCAAGTGTTCCCTTGCCAGGGCTATGTGCACAGTGCCCAGCTCAGAGTCTGCACCCAGACTCTGCTTTGCTTAATGGTTATTCGTTGAATGAATGAAGAAAGCTCTTTCCTCTTCCTCCCTCCTCCCCCTCACACCTTCAGCCCTGTTGTCCATAAGCCCTTGAAGCCCAAGACTGAGGGCCCAAGACCGAGGCAACTTCTTTCTAGTGATAAGAACATAGCCAAGAAGAAATTCCTACCATTTGCATTTTATTATTTTTTCCTCCTTATAACTGGAAAACCTCAAAACTTGTGCTGAATTGCATGACCTCACTGACCACGTTTCATGTTCCTCGTTGAACTGCGGTTAAAACAATCTCCTTCTTAACTACGGCCAAACTGCAGAAAAGAAAATTCCTACGTGGACGTGTTCTCAGGCACAGGCACATTTCAGGGTCCTAGGGAAGGAAAGGGGCGGGGGCCGGGGAGGGAGCCATGAGGACAAGACTACTTTTCTGTTTGGCTGAATTCATCAAAAATGTCCAAACCCCATACCGAACATTCATCACTAATTAAATCCTAGCACCATAATTCAGAGAAAACAATTACAGCATTTAGAATTTTTAAAGGAACTATTATTGCTGCCTTGGCCCTTTTAAAAATTATGCTCCCCAAAGGACAAAATGTGATCCATTAATATGTATGTATTATTACTTTTTTTGTGAGGGAAGATTGCTGATGCCTGTGAATATGGAAGCATTTATCGGTTGCCGACAGCCGCTCAGTTGACTTGCAGTTTTAAGTGCAGTATTTTCTAGAATCTAAAAGGCTATAACATTAATTACCTTTTTGCCTTTAGCTGGTGGCCTGCTAGTTTCTGTCCCGTGTTCTCGTCTCTTACCTTGTCACACTGGCAACCTGCTTATGGAGTGAAAGGGTCGTTCAGACCCCAGAGTCAAACGATTGCTGCGAGAGATCGCACAATAATCCATTCAGTTGAGGGTGGTTCCTCCCAGTTACCCTTGGTGCCCAGATGAGTTCTTGTTTTTTTCATTTTTCAGGTGAGGCCCCTCTGCGTGGAGTCCTATGCTCGCCCCTGAGTGAAAGGCATTCTGAATTTCGAAGTCAGGTCTGTGACTCTTCTACAGCGAGTATGCCCCTGCTAAACTGGGATCTGATTTTGTTTCTGTTTCATTTTATCCTTCTTTGTCTTGATAATTTAACAGAGTTATAGAGAACCGAGTTAAGCCGAGTCTGGCACCAAGGATCACGGTTGGCCTCTGTGGAGCTGTAGTGCTTACTTGTGCGTGTGCACACGCGTGTGTGTGCGGGCACAGAGTACACATAAGTATGTATGTATGTATATATATATATATATAAAAGCACGACTCAGAAACTTCCATTCGGCTCCCTGATCAGTCTATTGTCACATGCATTTGGCATTCATTATCCATGAGCCTCCGGCGCCTCTGGTCCTGTGCCCTGGCTAACAGTGATTTGGTTTATAGAGATCATATGGCAGGGAAACAGACCTTGAAAGACAGAGCTCTGAGAAGCACACTTGATGAATTTCCTATGATTTGAGTCTGGGTTTATTCTTCCCTGTGGCGGGGCAGACACCCCAGAGCACACGCGGCCGGCCTGGGAGCGCAGCGAGGAGTGGAGGCTATGACAATACGCACACTGTTTTTTTCTTCACACGTCTCGGGTTGCATTTCCTATCTGGGAAAAAAAGAAAAGGGAGCCTTGTAAGGGATCCAGAATCTGGGCAGGAAACCACACAGAGTGAAGGTTGCCATTGTCATTAGCAATTAATGTAACCACCAGGGCTGGAAGGAGAAAGCCCTGCCAAGGCTGAGGGGGAGGGGAGGGGGCGCAGAGGCTGTTGGAGGGGAGGGGGCCGCTTCCCCCATTCACCGGCTACCGGCTACCAGCTACCGTTGGATCCGTTGGTCAGAGGAAGGAGCAGGACATCTTCCCCAGCATTCACAAGAGATAATACGGTGCTAGAAGTTTTTATTTTAAAACAAGGTGTCTGGGACTTGATAAGTTAGTTATAAAATGCCACTGCCACCCATTTTTAGTTTCTGTGGCTCCAGGTCTGATTCCTTAGTCCCTTTGATAGGCTATTTTTTTCTTCTCTTTCAGTCTGTTGAGACTCATTTTTTTTTAACAGTATTTACTGAGTGCCTTCTCTGTGCCAAGTACTTGGGGTGCTGAGCATGAAGTTAATGCTAATCTGCAACATGTGTTGAGTATATGCGTACCAGGCATGGTGCTGGGTATTTTCTACTCATGACCTCATCCAGGCATCACTGCAGCTCTCTGAGCTAGGTTTTCTTCTTACCCCAATTTACAGATGGCATAGCTGAGGCCCAGAGAAATTAATTTACTCTCTCCAGGTCATAAAACGAATGCATGGGCTAACTGGAATTTGAGCCCGGGCAAATTTGTCCCTTCAAACCTATGCTCCCAATACTTGTTTTATGCCCTCAAAGAGCCCATAGTCAGGGGGAGTTTCCAGCAAGTTAATCAATGATTAAATGACAAGGTGAGGTGGGCTGTGACAAGGATAAGTTTAGAGTCTTCAGGTGTCCAGAGAATAGACACCTAATCTACCCTGGGGAGGCACTCAGGGAAGGCTGCCTAGAGGAGGTGAGTTTGACATTCCTCCTGCCTTCTCTTTTGCCTCAGTAGTATGTTGGCCAAACTAGTCAGTCTGGAAGTGGACATTAATGTAGTAGTATCTCTGCCCAGCTTCCTATATAGGCGTCAGAATGTTCTGTAGATCTGTCTAGTCACCAAAGATGTCTGCTTCCTGTGTCCTACGCAATGAAGTCCCAATTGGGACTGCCAATATTTCTCCTGCACTTGAAATGGATACCAATCTCTCTCCTATTCCTCCTCCCCCTTCCCTGTTTTGTCTCTCTGCTTCTTCATCCCTCCCCTTTCTGCCCCCACCCTCTTTCTCTTTCTTTCTGGTAGTTTAAAAAATGCCACTTTTCATTAATGTGACCAAAATGTCATCAAGTAGTTTAATGCTCTTTAATGTCCTTGTATCGTTTACGTTTTGCGAACAGTGTGGAAATGAATCCCATCTGTGGGTTCAAGAACATCAAAAAAGTTGGACAGGCTATTTAGACGTGCTACTTCACATTGCATTAGCGTGTACAATGTCAGGGGGCCGAGCCAAGCACGGTCTGTCCCAGCCTCAGCCCGCCCCTTCCCCAGCCTGGGAGGGACAGATCACTTACCTCCAAAACTCAGAGGCAGTCTGGGGATGGGTTCTGGAAGGCTGCCCAGAGGCCCCAGGAAAAGTGTGAAGCCTAAATAAAAGATGAGAAATGATTCAGGAAAATCTCAATCTTCCTTTCTGGTGCCAAGATGCCCTAACAATAGCTTTTTCATCTCTCGGGTGAGAGGCTGGTTATAATGCTGTTTGACTTCTTCAAAAGTGATTAACTAGTCTCTCTGTCCCTCTATCCCTGTCTCTTTCTTTCCCCTCCCCACCCCACTCCGGCTCCCCAGGGAAGGAAGCTCTGGGGCCCACATTAAGCTGACAGTTTGCAAGAAGGTGGCTATAAACCAAAACTGACTAGAGGGTGTCAAGTTCAGGGCCAGCAGAGCTCATAAAAGTGGTGCTCTCTGGATGGCCTCGAGAGGGTCTCAAAACCTCAATCAACAGCATTGGTGATTCCAGGATGACCCTGTTGCTGTGGCAGCACCCCGGCAAAGGGCACTGATGTTGGAGTCACCCCACTTGAATTCTGGCTCCTCTGCTTTCTAAAAATATGCTCTTGAGCAAGGGAACCCCTGTGTCTGTTTCCTTTCCCGAAAACCAAGGATACCAATTGTTTCAGCCTGCTTAGATGAGCTAACGGCATGAAGTGCATAGACTCCTGTCTGGCCATAGTAAGTCCTCCAGCAAGGTTAATCATCAGTTGTTCATAGTATTACTTTGTTATCCTGCTCTTGCAACCCCACCCCACCTACACTGTACCCTTCAGGTGTGCTTCCAGGTAGAGTCAGCCCCTTCTTCCCTTCCAGCTGAGCTCTCATCTCACCCTCCTCTGCAAGGATCGCAGTGAGTGGGAGGGGCAGGGGACCTTGACCTTGACTCCAAAATATCCTGGCTTTTTCCCAGCTCTGTGGAAAAACCCCTCATTCGACTGCATTCCCTGGAAAGAAGGATGTGGCTTTTTATTTTCAGAAAAACAAAAAGCAAAACAACAGAAAAACAACAAAAAAACGAACAAAACAAAAACAAAAAGCCACCCAAATCTTCTATTCTTCCCCAGATATGGGTAACATCGGAGAGTGGATTTTGAACTGTTAATCATTATAGCTGAATGAATGATGACCCACCTCTCTAAAGGCTCTCAATCGGTAGCCAGTATTGTAAACCCCATCCCCCTTATTTTGCATTTGCTTTTATGAATGAATGTTCTTTAATTTTAAATGTAAACATAAGCAAATAACCTGATTGTTATTTCACAATCTTCAAGACAAGGTCATTCTGTTTTAACTTCTAAGCTAAATAAACAAAAACATTCTTTTAATGCAATTACCAGAAAAATAATTTGCTTCTAAGTTCCTTATAGGATGTGCTTTATAAGATGTGCGCCCATCAACCTATTGGTTATTTATGCTAAGGCAATTTGGAGAATGCCAAGGGGTGTTATAAGTGGACTTTCCTGGAGGCTTGTGAACGCAGCTTATAGCAGCCACCGCTCCAGCCTTTGGGCTGAGACTGGTGGGAAGGACACCGGGTTCTAAGAATCAGCAGGCCTGGTTCTAAGATCGGAATCATCACTTCTTGCTGTGTGAGCTGGGACAAGTCACCCAGGCTCACCCAGCCTGGACTTTTCCGTCAATGTAAAAGGGTTTCTGCCCGAAGGCGCTCTCAGTGTCTTGTCATTGTGACCATAACATGAGCTCATCCTTCAGGCTTCATGAAGAAGGTCTTTCCAGACCTCCTGACTGGATGACATGCTAGAGCCTTCCTTAACCCGTCTACTTTCCATCTGAACTCACGGCACTATTGTTGGCTGATGGTATAGCACTATGGCTAACAGCACAGACCTGGGAGCCAAGCTCCGTGGGTTTGATTTCTGGCTCTGGGGCTTGCTGGCTGGTGACCCTGGATAAGTCACCCAACTTCCAAGGCTAAGAATAGTATCTATCTCAAAGGACTATTGTAAGGATTAATTGACTTAATATGCGTCAGGCACGTAGCCCAGTGCCTGACACATAGCAAATGTTCTGTATGAGTACATCGGCTTTTATTCTCTCTTCAGTTATTTACTGTCTCTCTTTAGTCCTTCACTGAGAGTTCTCTGAGGACAAGCACCGCGTCTGCTTCCACTGCTGTAGCTCACCCACCACTGAGCACCGTGCCGGGCACCTGGAAGATTCTGACGATTATTCTTTGGATTGTGTTGAAGTAAAATAATGTAAAAATGCTTTGTAAACCACTGTGCAAGGAATTTTTTTTTCTTATTAGTTCCGGAAGGAGTTTATTTGATGAAATATGTCCAGGGCTCTCTCAGAATTGCTGCTGCTGCTGTTGAATGTGACAACATTTTGATCAGTTGACTAGTCAGTTTATGAATCACACTTGTTACCAGTCTTCCCTGCATTTAGTTCTTGTCTTCCTGGTTTGTGCCGAGTGGATTTGCCAGAAAAAACCTTTGGGTTTGCTAATGCATACGACTCCACCACTCCACCGATGTTTACTGAGTGTCCCTTACAGGGCGGCCCCCGGCTGGGAGAGGCTGCAGACAGGAAGCAGAGTGGGACTCATTTTCAAGCTCACAGTCTAGGAAGGGAGGCAGATGTATGAATCCAGGCCTAGCCATGCATATTACAATAAATGAGCACCTGATTCAACCTGGGCCAGAGTGCTTCCTTAGGATTTTATATATGGTGACTGAGAGATGCAAGCTCTCTCTTTCCTTTGGGGTCAAAGGCTGGTTAAATAGAAGCCTGGACATGTCTGGAGACCGTACTTACTCTTTCCATGTTGTCTGGGGAAAGCCCATGTGACATTGCAAAGGATGAAGACAACCCACAAAGTGAAATGGGGTGGGGAGTGAGGGAGAGCTTTGGGGATTCTTTGTCATTGCAGCAAAGCCAGACTACTCAACTCATATAGATGCCATCTCACTTAAAGGTCTTTCTGATACCATGGCCTGCAATTCCCACTCTTTGGAAAGCTTGGGAAATGAGTTAAGGGATTCCAAAGCCATGGATGTGCAGGAATCTTAAGCAGGGCTCTATTTGTATCTGTCTTGTTGTTGACATCCTAGTCCCTAATGAGGTCATTTGAACATCTGTCGCGTATCTGCCAAGAGCCAGTTAACTGGAAATGACATTAGTCACTGTTAGCACAGTGTCTCTTCCCCTTTCTCCCTTGGATCTGTGCCTTGGGGACACTCCGACACAGCTCAGAGGTTCTTAGGGGCCAGACATCAAAGGGAGGGATATAGTCACCAGCAGACCCCTGTCAAAACATTCAACATTTTACTTGTTGGCTCCCAACCTTTCTGATACTGAGCACCTCTTTCAGTAATCCTTATGTCTGAGTGTTGAAAGATCAAGTCTTCAAACATAAAGTGCTGATTAAGTCATAGTATACTTACTCGCTCACTTTCTATTAATCTGCCTTTGTATGTAGTACTGATCAGATCACACTAACAAGACAGAATTGATTTAATTTCAGACCAAAGACCTTTTAGTTGGGCTAGCCGGCATTAACTATGGTAAGAGGAATGTTCCTGGTAGGTCTTTTATTTTCTTTTTAATTTACTTTCAAAAATGATCCGTTATTGTTATACCTTTGAAATGAATGAAACAGCTCAGGAATCCCTACTTTTTAGCACCTTAAAAATATGAGATCTAAAACTCCCTTACAGTCTGTCATTAATGCTCACTTTAAGAGGTGCCTGTGGGGCATGGGACCTGAGGTATAACACAGTTTGCACACTCACTGCCTACCAGACCCTGGGCCAGGAGCTTTGAAGTCCTAATATCTTTTGCTTATCCCCAGGCCCTGCAGAAGAACCAGAGGAGGGTCCAGCAGGACCAAGCTCTGGGATTCTTAATGTAGCTCTTAGCTGTTGGAGATGAAGTGCCAGTGGAGGCCAAGAGCCTCCAATTGACCAGTACAACCAATTGACATCAAGATCCTAGTGCCCACTGCAACGAGATTCAGTACCCAGAAGGAATGAGGACATGGCTGTTCTGAGGGGAGAAGATTGGACCCCTCCCAGCTTTGTGTGTGTGTGTGTGTGTGTGTGTGCGCGCGCGTGTGCGCATGCATGTGCACTCAGGAGTTGGTTTCCTCATAAATACTGCTTTCCTAGAGGTTTTTCACTATTTCCATCAACACAAGTAACCAGGCAACTGTGCTGTGACTTAATGGAAATGTTGGAAGGGGCCATAAATCTTCATTTTGGAGATGAGGAAACTGTAACCAAGAGGGGCTCTGAAGTGCTGGAGGTCACACATCAAGTAGGGGAAAGCCAACATTTCTCCCAGAACTTCTGGTTCCAGAGACTATCTAGCTCAGTATCCTTGGCATGCAGATGGGGAAACTGAAACTCAGAGAAGGTATGCCCTTGCCCAGGGTTATGATCAGTTCATGAAAGAACCAGGGGTAGAACCCAGGCCTCCTAATTCTAATTCCAGTGCACCTAAATACTCCAGATGCCTGTTACAGATGAGTGGGAACTTGGAAATTCACTCATTTATTCATCCACTCATTCATTCCACAAACCGGCTGACCTTTATTACCCATTAGAAGTGATGACACATTTCCCAGAGGCCCCTTCAGCCATATCTCAGTGGGTAGAATTTCACCCCATGCTGAAGCCTAACCCAAGACTTTATCTCAGTTCATAGAACTATGTCCAACACAGAACAGGTGTTCAGTACCGTTTGTCGAATGAATAAACGAGTGATTAATGGATAAATAATTGGCTTACACCATGAGGATCTACTGCTTGTGGATGGGGATGGGCAGTTTTTTTGTCGTGGAGGATGCGTATGTGAGAAAAATTGGGTTCTACTAGCTCAGGAGGAAGAGTAAATGGATGTCTACTGAGTAGATGACCAGATGTCTACTACATCAAGCTTGTCCAGTTTCTATTATTACAGAGTCACCGAACACTTTTGGATGAGCTCAGCCTGTCCCACTCTATTTTGTTCACGCAAAACAGCCAGCAGGAGGGTGTGTACTGGCTCACTGGGGCTTGGCCAGGGTGGGAACACAGGGTGTCTATTCTTTCGGTCCACAGCAAAGCCAAGAAATGAATTGTGACTTCCTGGGGCAGCAGGAACTCAGGGTTAGGCTCCATTTGTTATCTCCCCTGGTGACAGGCTGGTCCCCAGTGATGTCATCTGAGCATCTGCAGGCACCTCTGCCAGGAGCCCGCTAACTGGAAATGACATCAGCTACCAGCAAAGTGACTTGGGCGCCCAGCAGACACGTCCCGCTGATCCCCTGTCTGGAGCTCATCTCCTGCCTACCTGGAAGTCTTCTGGCTGGCACTTTGGCAAACAAAGAGGCATTTGAGAGGGAATTAAGTTGACTTTAAAAGATAGCCTCAAAGTGTTTCCCAACACATTGATGCTTACATTGAATTATAGGTGCTAATAAAGCTGTCAGAGCCTTGGCGCGAGAACCAAACTCAAGCTGAAGGATCCCTGGGAAATGAGAATTCATCTGGGCCTGGAAAGTCAGTCCCTGGTCCAGCTGGAGGCTCACACACACACTACAAAGCTAAAAAAGGGCTGGAATTATCCATTTCCACCACCTTATGGATTGGCCCAACGGGCTTGCCATAGACTTGAAGCAGAAGGCAGATTTGGGGACTCCTTCATGTGCCATTGTACTCCTGGGACTGTCTTAATCCCTTCCTTTATAAAACACTCAGTGTGGCCATCAAGACTGAGTGACTATCAGAATTCGCAGTTAGAAGGAGCCATGTTTAGAGTGTTGAGGAAAAGGACCTACCACAGAGCACTTCTGGGACTTGCCTAAGATCAAGGACTTTAGTGTCTGTGATTTTGTACAAACGACACACAGATAAGTCCTAGATCTATCTCACATACAACTCTACTTACTAAGAATTTATTATATGCCAGTCCCTGTACTAAGCTCTATGCATTCATGATGCTTTGAAAGCATCCAGTAGTCCCTTGAGCAACTATGTGTGGGTGCATTCATTTCAACAAATACTTAGAAACTATGAGAATAGAGATCCTCAAACATGAGAACCTATAGCATTCTAGCCCCTGCACTGGACTCTCAGGACACAGTGGGGGACAAGACAGACACGTACTATACCCTGTCACTTGGGCTCAGTGGAGTGAGCAACCACCATGAACAATTGTAAATGCAGTGGGTATTAAGGAGAAATCTGGGGTGCTGTGTGAGGATATGTTGGGTGAACCCAAGGCTGAGGTGAGAAGGCAGCCTGCCTTGAGGAGGTAAAATCGAAGCTAGGAGCCAAAGAACGAGTGGGGGTCAAGGAAGGCAAAATGTGTACCGGAAGAGCCAGGCTGCTCTAACGCCCCTGTGTGAGTTTCCTATGGCTGCCGTAACAAATTATTGCAAACTTGGTGCCTTAAAACAGCACAGATGTAGTCTCTGACAAATTCTGGAGGTCAGAAGTCCAAAATCAGTTTCACTGGGCTAACGCCAGGGTGCTGATGGGGCCGGTTCCTTCTGGAGACTCCAGGGAAGAGTGTCTCCTTGCTTCTTTCAGCTTCTGGTAGCAGCCAGCATTCCCTGGCTTGTGGCTGCATTACCCCAGCCCCTGTCCCAGCGCTCACAATTGCTTTTTCCCCTTCTCTCATCAGACCTCCCTTGCTTCCCTTTTTTGCAGACATAAACTTATGATTACATCAAATCCCCGCCCCCCCCCCTCCTACCCCCATATAATCCGGGGCCATCTCCTCCTCATCTTAAGGAATGTAATCACTTCTGCAAAGTCCCTCTTGCCTAATAAGCTAAGATTCACAGGTTCTGGGGATTAGGACATGAATATAGTTGGGGACCATTATTCCATCTACCACAGTCACAAAATGAGGAAAAGCCTGGGAATGCATTTAGAGAAGTAGCATAGGATAGCGATGGACATGTGCGCTCTGGGTGCTGACTCCTAGGTTTGTAACCTGGCTATAGCAATTCCTTGCTGTTTGATATTGGCTAACTTATTAAACCTCTCTGCATCTCAATTTTCCCATCTGTGAAGTGTGGCTAACAATAAAACCTACTTTATAGGATTAGAATACCGATAAAATGAGTTATTTCAAGTAAAACATTTAGAGTAGTGCTTCATATGTTTATGTGCTTAGTAAATGTTAGTTTTTATTATTATTATTAACTATATTTAGATATAATTTAAATATCACATTGTAGTATATAAATTATAATTATATTACATTATGTTGTATATAATTGACATATATATACACATAAATTTGATATATATGGCAAAATAATTGTCATCCTAGGTTAGCTAACACCTCGATCATGTCACATAGTTGCCATTTCTTTTTTTGTGGTGATAACATTTAAAGTCTACACTCTTAGAAAACTTCAGGTACATAATATGGTATTAGTGACTATATTCACCACACTGTATATTAAATCCTCAGAACTTATGCATTTGGTACCTGGAAGTTGTGCTCTGACCAACATCTCCCCATATTCCCCACACTCCAGGACCTAGTAGCCACCATTCTAGTCTCTGTTTCTATGAGTTTGAATTTTTTATATTCCATATAAAGTGATATTATACTCTGTCTTTTTCTATCTGACTTATTTTGCTTAACATAATGCTTTCAGGGTTTTTCCATGCTGTCATAAATCTTTTTAATGTTTATTTCAGAGAGAGAGAGAGAAAGCACATGGCAGAGAGAGAGGGGGACAGAATGTCTGAAATAGGCTCTGTACTGACAGCAGGGAACCCGATGTTGGGCTCAAACTCAAGAACTGTGAGATCGTGACCTGAGCCAAAGTTGACGCTTAAACAACTGAGCCACTTAGTTGCCCCAATGTTGTCATAGATTAATTGACTGTATATTCTTGGGATTATTTCTGGATTCTCTGTTTTGTTCCACTGATCTGTGTGTCTGTTCTTATGCTGCTACCACACTGTTTTGATTACTGTAGTTTTGTAATATAGTTTGAAATCAGAAAGTGTGACGACTCTAGCTTTGTTCTTGCTCAAGATTGCTTTGGCTATTTGGGGTCCTTGTGGTCCCATATCAATTTTAGGAATGTTTTTTCTATTTCTATGAAAAATGCCCTTGGAATTTTGATAGGGATTGCATTGAATCTGTAGATTGTTTTGGGTAGTATGGACATTTTAAGAATATTTGTTCTTCTAATCCATGAGCATGGAATTTCTTTACATTTCTTATGTCTTCTTCAGTTTCTTTTATCAATGTCTTATAGTTTCCAGTGTGCAGATCTTTCACCACCTTGGTTAAATTTATTCCTATTTTATTCTTTTTAATACTATTATAGATAGGATTCTTTTCTTTTTTTCTTTTTTTAATATTTATTCATTTTTTTAAATTTACATCCAAGTTAGTTAGCATATAGTGTAACAATGATTTCAGGAGTAGATTCCTTAATGCCCCTTACCCATTTAGCCCACCCCCCCTCATAAAGCCTCCAGTAACCCTCTGTTTGTTCTCCATATTTAAGAGTCTCTTATGTTTTGTCCCCCTCCCTGTTTTTATATTATTTTTGCTTCCCTTCCCTTGTGTTCATCTGTTTTGTGTCTTAAAGTCCTGATATGAGGGAAGTCATAGGATATTTGTCTTTTTCTGACTAATTTTGCTTAGCATCATACCCTCTAGCTCCATCGACGTAATTGTCAATGGCAAGATTTCATTCCTTTTGATTGCCAAGTAATACTCCATTGTGTGTGTGTGTGTGTGTATGTATGTGTATATATATGTATATTTGTATGTGTGTGAGTGTATATATATATACACACACACACACCACGAATTCTTTATCCATTCATCCATCAATGGACATTTGGGCTCTTTCCATACTTTGGCTATTGTCGGTAGTGTTGCTATAAACATTGGGGTGCATGTGTCCCTTCGAAATAGCACACCTGTATCCCTTGGATAAATACCTAGTAGTGCAATGGCTGGGTCATAGGGTAGTTCTATTTTTAGTTTTTTGAAGAACCTCCATCCTGTTTTCCAGAGTAGCTGCACTGGCTTGCATTCCCACCAGCAGTGCAAGAGATACTCTTTCTTCACAAAAATAGGATTATTTTCCTAACTCTTCTCTTTCTGATAGTTTGTTTTTAGCATGTAGTAATGGAACTGGTTTTTATATATTGATTTGGTATCTTGCAACTTTACTGAAGTTGTTTATTAGTTCTAACAGCATTTTGGTGGAGTCTTTAGGATTTGCTATATACAGTATCGTGCCATCTGCAAATAAAGACAGTTTTACTTCTTCCTTTCTGACTTGGATGCCTTTTGTTTCTTTTTCTTGCCCAAATCTCTGGCTAGGATTTCCAGTACGATGTTGAATAAATGTGGCAAGAGTAGGCATCCTTGTCTTGTTCCTGAACTTAGAACAGAAGCTTTCAGCTTTTCACCCTTGAGTATGATGTTAACTATGGCTTGCCATATGTGGCCTTTATTATTTTGAGGTGTATGCCCTCTATACCCAGTTTGTTGAGGGTTTGTATATTTTTTTATTTAGTTTTGTCAAATGCTTTTTTCTAAATCTATTGAGATGGTCTCATGATCTTTATCCTTCATGTTGTTAATGTGCTATATCACATTTATCATTAACCATTATAATTTTATTATTAACATTTTTTTCCCAAGAAACAGAGAAACAAGGAGGACAGTATCTAGGAGGTCAGGATGGTAAGCAGGATTTAATTGTGGATGATACAGAGACTTACTTGAAGCCCATTTGATGAATTTGGATCACCATCTTAATGATGATCAGAATCATGGAAAAGCTTTAAGGAGAGTGAGTGACCCAATCTGATTTGTCCTTAAAAACATCATTTGGCTGCATGGTTGAGGATGCGTTGAGACCAATTAGGTCGTTCAAGTGAGAGATGATGCTGGGTGTCACCAGTCACATTTACTGAGGAAGAAGCTGAGGCTCAGAAAGATGAAATTACTCATTAACACGGCCTTAAGCTAGTTTGAGCCTTTACTTGTTAAGGTCACTGAGTCAACAAAAAGTGGCACTGAAAAGCTGGTGGTGGGATTTGAGACCAGGTGTGTCTGATTACAAAGTCTGCACTCTTTGCTGAAGTACATGAACACCATAACCATGGCCATAAGAAAGACCTGCTGCTTCCAGACCCACCAGGGGCAGCTGCCTGAGGACCTGATGGGAGACCCCTGTATAGAAGAAGCTTTTCCGTGTCTGTTCCAGCTCAGCTCCTCTCACGTTAGCAGAGAAATTTTTCTTTAACTGTAATAAACTGGCATCTCTATCTAAAGACTCTTCCACCCTGCTCCCAGACTCACTATTGCCCTATCCTTCCAGGCTAAGTTGTCTTGATCCTTGATAGCTTGGGTTTTGTTCTGAAAGCTTACTCCTCAATGGTTACAGTGGCAGTCATAGCCATAGAGAGCATCAGTGGGTAAGGGGCATAGAGAGAGGGACAGAGATAATCCCAGTGTGGGGCTTGATCCCATGAACCTTGAGATCATGACCTGAGCTGAGACCAAGAGTCAGACGCTTAACTGAGCCACCCAGGTGCCCCAAAAAGGAATCTTTTTAAATTCATAAAACTAAAAATTCTAGAAAGGGATGCTTTCAGGTGTGGCTGGATCTAGGTGCTCACATTATATTGAGAATTCACCTTAAGCACTACTTTGATTTCCTTCTGAGAGTGATTCATTTCATGGCAATACATCAGTGACTCCTAGCTAACATTCCTTCCCAGTCTAAGCTTTCTTGTGTAGTAGATCCAACAAAAGTTTCAATATGAGTCTCACTGGATGTACTTGAGTCCACATGCTCATCCTTAAACCAAACACTGTGGCAAGGGGGTAAAATATGCTAATTGGCTGGGTTAGCACCATATATTTCCTCTGGAGCTCAATGGTGTAGGATCTGTTTTACCCAAACTAGATGCACTGAGTTGGGGAGTGAGAACTCCCCAAGGGTAAACTTAGGTATTATTAGCCAACAAAAGGAAATCAATGATTGGCCCATGAAAACTCAATAAATATCCACTGTTTTTATAAGTCCCAAAAGCTTTCTACCTCAGCCCACCTGATCTCTTCCATCTGAAACATCTTCCTTTGATGCTTTACCAGTGGAAATCTTCGTCTCAGAGCCAGACTCGAGAATGTCCTTCATCCCAGGGTTAGGCTCCCTCTCTCACTCTTCCCCTAGATCTTTCTATACACATTTTTCTTTAGGTTAAAGAAACTGTGCGTTGCAGTTATCTGGGCTGGTCCCTTCCCACCTCTCCTGACTGGGCACGGCCCAAGCAGGGACTAAAACGTTGGCATGGAAGTTTCACTCCTGGGTCAGGCACAGAAGAGATACTTATATGACATTTGCAAAATTAGTGACTGCCTCTCATACAGTCCTGATAAAAAATATTCTAAAGCTGAGTTTAAATAAGATAATTCAGTGCTCCTCACCCCTTCCTCTTGGCTTTCCTGCTCCCCCATCTCCTCTCTGGTGTCCCCCCTTCATAGAATTAGAGACTTCCCCACACTGGGAGAAGCCTCAGGGAACACTCAGTGCAGACACAGGACTGGACTAGACCAGAGTCTCCTGACAACTGGTTCACTAATCTCATTCTGGCTCATTTTTTTTTTTCTTTTTTGGAGTATTCGTTTGTCCTCCCAAACAATCTTGCAAAGAAGACACTCTTTTTTTTCTGTTTCATGATGTGACTAGTGAGGCTCAGGAAGATTAAACAGCTTGCCTTCCTCCAAGTTTCATTTTATAATCCTACCTTTTGTATTCCTCTCATTCCTCTGATCTTCTTAATATGTATGCAACCTTTATTTTAATATTATTTCCTTCGATTGTGTTCAAAGTGTTTAGGCGAGCCACTGGCAACAGTTTTATAGGGAGGGAGTGTATAAGCAACTGTTGATGTAAAGAACAACGCACCCAAGGACCCACAGCCAGAGCTGACTCCCTGCGGCCAGACTGTCCCCACACACGGGGACTGAGAGTGGAGGTCCCCTGGAGGAGGGCAGGAGGATAGGGTTACACTCGGAGCCGAGAAACAATATGATTCACTTCCCATCACCCTCAGATGCGTTTTTCTTTCCCCACTAGACATGAGCTCATGGAATTCTGTTTCACGTTCCTTTCGATAGATTTTCCTTTTCCTGGAGTAAGGTTAAATGGAGCCATCACAGGGACACATTCATCAAGAGCAGCCATCGGACAGTAATAGGATAATTGTGCCGGCCCTGGTACCACAGAGATGATCACTAGCATTGCTTTAAGAATGTGCAGAGGCCGCATTTACGTTTTAGGGCAGCCCCTTTGAAAACTTTGGCAAAGGTCCTCAGCGCTGTTTTCCTTCCCGCAGTGTGATGTGAGAACACTGTTACAGTGCGTGCCTTGTTTAAGCACAAGCCAGGCACTGTGCGGCCTGGGAGGTGGATTATGTCCCAGATGATGGTGGAAAGCCTTGGCAGGGATGGATTCAGTTCCTCCAGGCTCAGTGTATATATATTATGATAATGTGTGTTGCCCACAAACTCTGTGGTTATCATGCCAATGTAAGAAGCAGCTGGATGCGAAGGAATAAAGCAAATGTTTTGATTATTCGTATTCTTGATCTTGACACTCAAGGCCCTCTATGTTTTGGTCCAGTCTTCTTTTCCGCTATGGAGTTATACATACCTTGAATCCAGAGGACAAAGAGGCTCATTTTATGTACCAACTGTGATCACTTAGGAGTGGTTGCCTGGGACAGTGTTGAGAAGGATTCTGAGGCCATCCTGACTCAGCAGGATGAAGCTTTGTGATTGATTAGCGAGACCTGCCATAGGTGAGGGTGATGAGTTAGCAACACACACATCTGTCACCCCCATCTCTGTCCAGCCCCTTCTCTTTATTAGATAAGCTGCAATTATATACCTCCCTGCCTTTTCCCACCCTCTCATTGTTAGGAATTGTTTCCTTGTGAATATCTGTTAACATTCTTCATGGATCATTGCAAACTTTAGCTGGTTTTTTAGAAGGCTATTACAAGTGCCCATAAGCAGGCTTGTTTTTCTTTCTTCATCATGCCAGTAGCCTTTGGTAACACTCTTAGCCAAGTTTCATTTTCTTGGTTGCATTAGAAAGTTACGTATGTATGTACCTTATTTCTCCTGCAGGAGTATAAACTCTTTGATGGTAGAATTCAACCTTCTTTTATCTTTGTAACCCCGTGGCCAGTTGCTCAAAGAAAAGCTGGAATCTGAGAATGGGTCTTAGCTCCTTTGGTCTAGTGTCCACGTTTTACAGATGGGAAAACTGAGACTAAGAGAAATTAGGAGAGTTTCCAAAGGTCGCACCGAAAGTTAGAAATATTGGTTCTGACACTGAAACTCAGACTCCTGGAATGTTAGAGCTGGAAGGGTTCTCGGAGGCGCCTGGTTTAGCTTTGGCAACCAGGAAGCTCTGAGTGGAAGGACTTCACACTCTTCCTGGCTATTTCCTTATTCTGGGCTTTGATGGTCTATGTTCACTGTGATCACTCTGTGGTAAACATGAATTTATTGTGAGCCACAACAAATCATTTTTGGAAACAAGCTGGGAGCAAATAGTGAACAAATAAATTGGTCCCTTCTATTCATTCATTCCTCTGTGGAAAATTATTGACATTATTTTACATCCTAGGAATATAGTAGGGTACAAATCAGACAAAAAGCTATGCCCTTATGAAGTTTACATTCTAGATGTGTGTGTATGTGTGTGTGTGTTTGGTTCTACTTGTATTAATTCATTAAATACAACTCTTTGTGATAGTTAATGTGATCATCATCCCCATTTTGCATATGAGGAAATAAAGTCCCAGAGAGTTAAGTAATTTGCCCAGCATTGCACAGCTAGAAAGTGATGAAGGTAGGATTTGAACTCAAGTGCTCTGGCTATTTACAAATAGAAAATTGAGACTCAGAGAGGGTAGACCACTAAGTCGAGGCTACACAGCTGGCCTAGGGGGACGCACAGTTGGGCTATCTGACTCTCAGATCTGGTCCTTTTCAGGCGACCAGTCTTCCTTTTTTCCCCTAAGCTGTGAGAAAGGACGGGACAGACAGAATCAATGGGTGCGATGCCCTTGTAAGATGTGAGAACATACAATTTCTCTTGTAGGATAGACATGGGCCGTTTGTTTCATATACTGGTGAGATGGCAGGAGGGTGGGGAACAGATTTCCAACACACCAAATATTACCCTAATTGGCTCAAAGGCCATGATTGTATCAAGTTCCAGATATTATGAGTGAACCAGACAGGCCACCGCAGCTGGTCTGCAAATTATTGGCTCAAGTGTTGTAATTATTAAATGCAGCAAAGAGAGAGAGAGAAAGAGAGAGAGTGCGAGAGAGAGAGAGAGAGAGAGAGGAAGAAAGAAAGAAAGAAAGAAAGAAAGAAAGAAAGAAAGCAAGCAAGCACGCAAGAAGCTCAGACACTTAGTCCGGGATAATTGATCCAAAAATTATGGGTTCCAAGAAGGCCAACACTTGCTTAAATTTAGATTTGGACTCAACTCCTGTCACACGCACACAAATGACTACTGTTTCCTGGACACCCACTCAGCACACACAATCGGCCCCTCAGTTCTGCCAGCCCGCAGGAACAAAAGGGATTTTGATTCTGATTATTTTTAAACTTTAATGACAAATCCTTTCCTTCTCCACATTAAAAAATAAAGGCTGTGCGTAGTACCATTAAGGGACTGCTCGCTGCCGCTTGATTCTCGGAGGCACTTACGTTGTTTAAATTTTAATTTCCGGGTTGAAATTTTTATTGAAAACATCACTATCTTTCTAAACAACAAAAAAAAGTTTCTTGTCTTGCCACTGTACCAGTTTGTTCTTTTACCTGCCCTCACTTCTCCTCCACAGGAGGTTTTCCTCCCGGAAGCCTTCCTCTAACCCGGTGATCAAAACTGGCTATTCCTGCCCTGGACAAAAGGTTTTTCGTCTTTTTTTTTTTTTTTTTCCCTTTGGTAAATAAGAGTTTGTTTTAGGGGCTGGCTGAGGACTTGACAACTGGGGCAGTGTCTCTCCAACAGTGACAGCAACGATGAGGATGGTGGTGAGGTGGTGATGATGATAGGAGACCCCGCTCACTGAGCACCTCCTGTGTGCCTGGCACCGTGCTAGGCACTCCGTGTGTATTGCCTCCCATATCCTTCAGCACACGGCAGGGAGGTGATTCTTACCCTCTCTTACAGAGGAGGGACAGAGTCTGAGAAATGGCTGCATCAGGGAAGGGAAGATGGAATCCCTCAGCCTCCTAGAATAATGTTCACAGGGACAACTATCAGTACAAGGTCAGATGGGGAGGACTGAGTGAGATCAAGACAGTCATGTTTTAGTAGGTGCTGGGGTAAACCGGGGAGTCTTCATGGCAAAGAGGGTATTTGGGCCAAACGTGGGAAGTGAGGTTAGGCTTTTGACATGCAGAGAAAAGTCCAGAAAATGTCCTTATCAAAGACAAGAAAACTGCGGGTGTGTTTGGGAATAAGTGGTTTGACCAACTGGGAAAATGAGGAGTGGAATTAAGGGCAAAAGATTTAAGATGTGGTGATCAGTTCTTGGAGGGCCTTGAATATCAGCCTAATGGTAATGGTCTTCTCCCTGTGGTCAGAGGAGTCATCCAAGGGTGTTCAACAAGGGAGCGACCACACTGGAATTGCAATTTTGAAAGATCACTCCAGCAAAGGGTGATTAGGAAATTGGAGGAGGTAAGGCAGGAGGCAAGGAGGCCAGAAGAATGGCTGTTGGAATAGACTTCCTAGCTCTATTCCTTATCTCGCCACGCTCTTCTTGGTGGCCGGCTTTGGGTCCCATCTCTCCACCTTGGACTCCCTGTGGCCCACTGGTCCCAGCCTGCCCTCAGATAGCTCTCTGCTGCCCCCACCTGGTCCAGGCAGCCCCTGACACAGTTCACTTGCTGGCCTGGCTGGAGGATCGAACACAGGGGCCAATATTGCTATCAAGAACGTAACTGCTGCTGTACTAGCCAAGACTCAGAACACGTGCTATGTGCCCGGCATCGTTCATCTCCTTTACAGGTACTAAGTGTTTACCTGTCATAGTAATTCGCTGAAGTGGCTGCTGTTAATACTTTTATTTCTCAGGAAAGGAGACTGAGACATAGGTCTGTCCCATCTTAAGAGCTTGCCTGGAGACTGCCCATAATTCCCGCATTAGAGTCACTTCTGTCTAGATCCTGTGGGAGGAACTGGTCAGAGCCCCACTGAGTAGAGATGCCCATGGGGTGAAATGAAGGTGTGGCTACTTTAGGGACATGACCTGGGCTGGAGAGGGCATGAAGAATTGGTAGAAGGGAGAAAGTAATCCTGTCCAGCGTCCTAGCTCAGAGAGCTGGAACCAAAGGGAGAGACAGAACTTGAGCTTGCAGGGGCAATGGAGGCAGGAGACATGGAAGACAGAAGCAGAGAAAGCCAGAAAGAAGCCTGGGGAACGCCAGAGCGAGGCTTCGGGCCCCTGCTTGTGACTGGAAAGTGGGTTTGGGGCTGGCTTTGTGACTTCATTGGTTTCTTTAAACAGACAAGGTTCTGACTGCTCAAAGTAATCTTTCTGACTTGACAATATTTTGGGGTTCAGGTTCTGACTCTTAAGAGATTCCTGTTAAGGAAAACCTGCTGGCATCTTTCAAGCTGAGGAGGGGCCCCTAAGGAGGCCAGAGACAGACAGGGCAGTTTTTAATGGGAAGATGGAGGGCATGGGCGCAGCTGGTGGTCAGCAGGAGGGAGCAGCCCAGAGAGGTGTGTGGGGAGCCAAATGCTAACTTCTCCCACTTTCCAGTTTTGCCTGGGGCCAGCCCTGGGCCAAATGATAACACTGCTATAAAACAATTCTCAGGAAGGCCGGTTTGAGAAGGCAAAGCATACCTTTCCACAGTTAAGTACCTTCTGCCAAATTAAAGACCTCTCTGGGATCCACTGAGGTTGCGATCATATTTCGAGCGCACACAAACATCAGTCTGCAGGTGGGAGGGAAAGCTGGGCATGTGGGCACGCACACACGTTCTCTGTGCCACACCATCCTTGTGTCCAGGAGGACCTCTCCCATCCCCAAACACTGCTTGTCATCTGGCTGCTGGCAAAATGCAGCAGCAGCCGAGCCCTCCCAAGACAGACTAATGGAAGGATGTGAATAAGAGTGAGAAGGAGACCATTCAGGGAGTGCGACTCAGGTTATTGTTGGCAAGAAACAGAGACCATCTTCAGACAAGAGAGGTTTATTGTTAGGATGTGTGTAGACCAGAGCTGGAGCCTGCTAATGCTTCAGACCAAGACAGTCCATAAACCCACTTCTCTCCCGGTCTCTCCCCTGGGTTTCATTACTTCATAGCTTCTATCTGCTCCAATCAGATCCCAAGGTCAAGTGGGTACATAATTGTGTCTACATGCTGCAGCCTGAGTTTTGGAGGGAGACCACATGATTGGCTTACCTAATTACCATTGCTTCCACTGGAGAATGTCCTTCATGACAGCTTCATGGGGGTGCTGCCCAGCCAGTGGACAAGCCACCTTGGAGGGCATATCCACCTTTGAGCCAGTTGCTGGTCACCTAACACTAAGAAGAGCTTATGGCTGCATCCCTCAGCAGAAGTGCAGATGGGTTGATTTTAGACAAGAGACCATGTAGAAGCTAGGGGTCAAGTACCACAAGAACATGCAGAAGACAGGGATCCATCTGATTCTGGTCTCTACACAGGTCATCTTAGGAGTAGGAGGAGGAATGGGGGAAAGAAGAAAACAGAAGGACACGCACAGAAACAAAAATGTATTTTCTGGAACCACAAAAGTCAGAGCTGAAACATAGCTTAAAGAGAACCTGGTCAAACATCCCTATGTTACAAATGGGGAAATTGAGCATAGGAGAAGGAAATTAACATCGAGATCATAAATCATTTCTTCTTTATATCTGGTTGGCTTCTCTCCTTCAAGCCACCCATCTAGGAGAAGCGATTTCTCAAAGCAGATGATTTAATGGGTCAGCCATCCTCTTTATGTATAAAGGACAGGTCTGCGCTGTTACTGGGATTCACTGAGAAATGTTTAAGTAAAGACCTTGTCAAGGAAGGACACTTGAAGCACATAGGATTAGGAATTAAGTGTAAAAAGATCAACCAAAAGAATGAAAGAAAAATTAAAGTTAAATTTTGATTAAATATCTGAATTAGGAATGGCTTTATAATCTTAAAACCAATATACATACCAAAAGGGAAGATTGATATATTTGACTACATAAAAATATTATACTTCTGTATGTGAAAATTAACATAAACAAATAAAAGTGGAAAAACTGGGAAAATTGGCACAAATATCAAAGGATTAATATCTTTACTCTAGCATGGAGATTTCATAAAAACTGGTAAGAAAAACACTAAATTCTTTTTCTAAAAAACATTTATTTTGAGAGAGAAAGGGTGCAAGTCGTGGAGGGACAAAGAGAGAGGGAGAGAGAGAGAATCCCAACCAGGCTCCGTACTGTCAGTGCAGAGCCCAACACAGGGCTTGAACCCACAGACCGTGAGATCATGACCTGAGCTAACGTCGGATGCTTAAACAACTGAGCCACCCGGGCAACCCCAAAACACTGCGTTCTTAATGGATAATGGGGAGAGGATATGAGCATGCGTAAGAAAGAGGAAATATATGATTGATAAACATTTGAACAAAGTACCTGCTGTACTGTTGGGAGCAATGAAAATTAAAACAGCAACCAGATGACCCCACCCGCTTTCTTCCTACCAGAATTAGTAGCTACTACAAACAGTACCTGGTGCAGGTATAAAGACAACGGAACAGCCACCGTCCTGTACTGTGGAGAGGAGTAGATAATAATACTCATTTTGGAGAATAACTTGGGAATAAGGATCTGGGAATTTGTCATTAAGGAAGTAATCTAGAATTCAAAAATGTTCATTAAAGTATTATTTATCATAATGGATAATTAGGAAAGCCTGTTGTACCCACCACTGAGGAACGTTTAAGTAACACATGGTCCCTCCATATGCAAGAATACACAGCTGTGAGAATATCTCCAACAACTTGTGGAAATCCTAACATCGTGGTGTTAAATCAAGCCAGTGTGTATGCAGTGTGAATACAGTCCTGTACAAAAAAAAAAAAAAAAAAAAAGAAAGAAAGAAAGAAAAAGAAAAGAAACAAAAAAGGCACAGCAGAAAAGCATACATGCCAGAAGGTTTGTTTCCTGTGCTTAATGAACATTCTGGATCATTCTATTTTTATTTTATTTTTCTTCTTTTTTCTTCAATCAAAATAAACATGTATTATTCTTATAACATAAACAAAATAAATCAGAAAATAATGGGTATGGGAATGCATTTGAACTTGAGTGCAGCAAATAAAAGGAATTGACAGAGTAAGGAAAGAATCGTGTAGGGCAGTGTGCTGGGTCCCCCATGTGTCAGCCTTGCAACTGGAGGGGGGGACTGAGTCCCCCAACTCTGTGGGTGGGGCCTGATGGGTTTACGTCAATCAGTATAACCCCCCCCCCACCACCTTTTTATGGTTCGGTTTTCGTAACCCAGGCCCTAGCCAAAGAGACTGTGATTGTTGTCCTGGGGGTCCCAGCAGAGTGAAGTGAAGCAACTTGAACTGATGTTTATGGGGTCTCCTCTCTCTGAGGAAGCACGCGAGCCCAGCTGCTACCGGTCACCACCCTGCAAACTTAAGGGAAGCCAACGTACAAGCAAAGCCAATGCCAAGAGGAGGGTAGGACTTGGAGGGCTGCAGAGGGGCAGCACTGCCACTCCTCTACCCCAGAGCTCTTCTATCAAGTGGACTTCAGTGCATTGCAGCGGTTTGAATGTTTTGGTTTATGTTTTATAATGTTATTTAGAACTCTAAGACTTTCTGATTCAGGGAGATATCAGAGATTGCTTCCCATGGACAGATTTTACTGGAAATAGAAAGGAATGTAAGAAAAGGTGGGGGCATGTGTCTGACTTCACCACTGGGAGAATGGAGCCTGAGAAAGGAACCTGGAAATCAAGCTAAGTCCTGGAAACATGCACTATAAGAAAGAGATAGAAGTGCCACCCCCACCCCCCTCCCAGGGAAGCTCTTTAAAATGAGGATCAGCACAACCCAAACACAGCCTCATCACTTCTCATCTTACCCACCTTATCGTCCTGACGGTCCTGCCAAATCACACTAGAGGCAGAAAGAATGATGTCCCCTGAGAGAGATGTTTTTGTTCTCTCCTGACATGCTGGCCAGATGCTGGATGATCTCTGGAAGTTGGGGTGTGCTTGGCTGGTTATCTGGATGAACCCTGATGCCAGCAAACACATAGTACCTGCCCTCAAGTGCCAGTGTCCGTGCTCTGCTGGTGACTGATCCACCAAAGAGAGCCCGGTTAGGGATGAAGGTGGGGCAAGCTTAGCAAGATCTGTATAGTCCCCGACTCTGTATTTGAAACAAAATTCTCAGCTCTGGATTTGAGGGAAGAAATCCTCAGCTCATCTCAGCAATTCTCACTTTGAGATTAAATGCAAGTTGCTGCCCAGGTTTTGTTGAAGAGTTGAAAACACACACACATACACACATACACACACACACGAAGACGCACACACACAAGCAAAAACCAAAACGGTGCCTTTTGTATTTGATACTAGGGTTTCCAGGAGGTCTCTGTGTAATCTGTACGTCTTCTCACTGTCCTCAATCACCCAATGAACTCAACCATTCATTTAATCATGTATTCATTTAACAAAGGTTTATTGGGGAACTACTGTGAGCCATAGATGATAATAAGGCTGTGGAATATAAGAATAAATAAAATATATTTATTTAACATTTATTATATGCCAACATCATAGCTAGCACTTGCTTGTATTATCTGTTGCATATCACCCACTGAGATAAGTCTATAGCTTAGTACTATTATTTATTCCATTTTGACAGATAAGGAAAGTAAAAACTCAATAGGTAACTTTCTCAAGACCATACAGCCTCCAAAGAGTGGAACTAGCATTCAAACCAAGAGCTTAAACACACTAACCTTTATGCCAAAAGGCGTAAAGGCACCCAGAAATAAGTTAAAAGACAGAAGGCACCCAGAAATAAGTTAAATTCCCATGAGATCATATGTATATGGTGCTGGGGAAGCTGAGAAGGTAGCTCTCAATTTTGTTAGGGAAGACTGGAAGAAAAATTATTTGAGCTGGATCTTGTCAAATATGGAGAAAAATAAGTACTGGACAGGAAGTATATTTCAACAGAGAGCAGAGCTGAACAAAGGTGGAAATGAATGAGCATGGTGTGTGGGTGCCTGGGAGCTCTCCAGGTTCAGTGTGACTGGAGAAACTAGTTCAGTGGGGCAGCAGCGAGGTTGGGGGGGAAGGGGGGACGGGAAGGATGATGAGAAAGACTTTGTTTGCTAAGCTAAGGAATTTGAACTTGACTTTGCACATAAGGGGAGCCAACAGAGGTTTAACTCCAGCTTGGGGATAATAGGATCAGATTTGTGTTTTAGAATATTCTTGCGGGTAACAAGTGTGCTGGAGGAGGGGCATTATAAAAGGAGAGACCAGATGTACAGCAACTTGCTGGGGAGGTCTTTGTAAACTCCAGGCAGCAAAAGAAGATCTAAGCCATTCCACCCCCACTTCACAACCATTAGAAGCTAGTCCTAATTCTCTGTTTTCCTAGAGTTATGGCTACAAATGGAAAGGCAATGTAATGTAATAAACACAGCTTTGGTGTCAGACCTTCCTGCTTTCAAATCTTGACTCTGTCTCTTACCTAGTGATGTGTGACCATCAAACCTCACTTTTCTCATGTGTACTTTGGTAATAAGATTTAACTCGCAGGATACTGGAAGGAGAGGGTGCAGTAATATATGTAAAGTGCCTAGCATAAAGAAATTGAATAAATTCTACTTCCATCCCCTACCCCTTCATAATAGAAATGACAGCATAGGCACGCATATTGGTTAGAAGACCTGCCACATGCTGATAATTTCTGAGATTGAATAAAACATTTAGCCTAGCCTTCTGATTTTCTTTTTTACTACATTGATTTACTAAATTGATCAATTTTAGTACTTTTGCCTACCACTCTAGTTATATTAGTCAGGATAAACTAGGATATGCTGCAGTAACAAATTAGCTCTGGAATTTCAATGGCTTAATAACATCAGAGTTTATTTTTCACTCACTTGAGATGATCAACACCAATCTATGTAGTCAACTTAGGGACCCCAGCTGACGAAGACCCCACAGTCTTTTAACTGTACAATCTGGAATGCAAGGTCTGTAAGGATCCTGCAGAGGTGGAAGAGAGCGATGGAGGACGTACACACACTTTTAACTGCCTTAAGTTGGAAATGACACGTGTCACTTCCATTCATGGCCCCTTGTTCTGAACTAGCTGCATGGCCCAAGCCTAACTGTAGGAGAAGCTGGCAAATGGAAGGAGGACGTGGATTTTCAGTGAACTCTAATTGCTCTGTTACACTAGTGATAGTCCTACAAATACTGTTTAAAAAAAAAAAAAAAGATGTATTTTCTTCTAGTTAAAGTCTCAACTTATCCTTGATGAATGAAGTCATTCTTCTTTGTGTTAGTTCTCATGGCAGTCATTGGCTTTAGAGTAACTCATCACAGAAATGTCTCCCATTCTCTGAGTCTTCAAATAACAGAATCAGAGGAATCTCAGAAAGAACTCACAGATCAACCTTTACCTGGAAATTGGTGCTCCCAATTGGTAAGTGACCCACTAAACCATATATTTTTTTTCTTTTGACTCTCGCTGCTTTAACAAGACAGTGACAAGAAAACTTCAGTAAATGCTTAGCATGGGGTGGGCTAGAGCATAAACGGTCTGCTCATGGAAGATAGTCCCCCCTTCCCCACATAAATTATGAAGGTAAATACGCTTTTTGCATGTGTTTCTAAATCACTGTTTCTCCAATTTGGGGACCCAAAACATGCTGTACCAGAATCATCTATGGGATCCAAGTCCTACCCTAGATGTACTGAATCTGTGAAAAAGGGCTCAGGGATCTTGAACAATGCTTAGTCTTTGACATTAAGCCCAGAAAACTTTATCTGTTTGTGTATTATGGTCCATTCGTGAGCACAGCATCTCTGGGGCTGGACAGAATGAAGGTGGGATGGCTGTGTGTGATTGCAAAGACTGGCCTTGAAGAACTACCACATGCAACATACACTGAGGAGCAGATCCTTGGGTCAAGGTGGTCTTGTAGGAATGGAATCACGTAGGATCCACCCTTCCTTGAAGAATCGCATTGGCCCGTGCCAGAGATGAGACAAGCCGGACATTATTTGCCATGCACCAGCAATGCCAGGGACAAGGAAGTGGTGCCATGTGGGAGGAAGAAGCTTTGCCAGCATGGCTGGCAGCTAAAGAGCAGACATGGCAGCTCTTGCTCAGAAGTGGCTTGTCTTATACACCCTGTGTAGACTGTGTGAACCCTCAAGATTCTTAGAAAATTGAAGGGTAGCGTGCCCAAGGTATAATGCTGAATATCTCTGTATATGGTGGCTAGAAACTAGCCTGTTTGAAATTGAATTTGGAGAAATGAAAGAGATATGAAGGAACCTGGCCCAGAGAGTGTGGAGAAATTCATACTGATTATAATCAGAAGGGAAAGTTGAGGTCCAGACAGGCTTACCTGAGCTAAAACAGTGAAGAGCAACAGAGCCAGCTCCATACCCAAATCTCCTTACTCATAGTTCAGTGCTTTTGCTACGGAAGCAAACAGCTCACAGCAAAATTTTTAAAAGTCTACAAAGTCTCAAGGTTCAATTCTAGCCTCATATTTTCTTCTCTAGTATCCCTTTCTGTTTCTTGCCTACCTTTCTCATCTTTCTTTTCTTGCATCTGATTCAAACAGACTACTCTGGACCTGGGAAGGGATAGCCCTGGGCAGAACACGGGTAAATAATATACGTTGGGAATTTAGGGACATTTGTAGGACAAAATTGGAGTAATGACATCAGAATTGCCAAATTCATACAGATGAACTCATTTGGTATATCTGATGTCATTGCTCAAATCTGGCCCCACAGGATTCCTTAAATCACCAAGATCAAGTCTTGGTCTAATAGCAACTTTACACAGTTTATACTCCTTCTTATCAGACATAGAAAACCATGTAAATGAAGTTATATATATGAGAATGACGTGAGGAAAATCATTTAAGCACTTTGAGCTTAATTCCATTATCTGTAAAATGGACATACTCATAACTATTTCATGGGATGAATCAAAACAATGTAATATTGCGCCTCTTAGAGGGCCTGACATATGGTAGATACTTAAACAATCTTTGGTTTCCATCTCTTTCTGGCTCACTCCTGTTCATGAGAAATGCTGACACAGGAAGAATCTAGGAAACAGAAACCCCAGGACTCTTGTTGCACTCTTGCCAGCCCACCTGGGTGCTTGGCAAATGTCTCTACACTTGACATGGCTAATTCTGAAAGTCAGATGCTATGATAAAACAGTGTGGGAGGAAAAACTGTTGACCTATTTCCTGGAGAATAGAGAAAATTCTGCCAAAACAAAGATGTTTCCAGAGAGTGGGTTGGTTTTGATAAATAATTAACTTGGTTTGGTTTCATTGTGTCTGGAGGAGTAATTACAAGAGCATGTTCCTGCCCCTGGAGTTTTGTTGTCACATTTTCCACGATAAAATCTCCTTTGAAAAACCGTGTTCAGAAACTTGGCTATAAAATGGTGCTCTTGTCTGAAGAATGCCATGAAAACTTTCACAGTTTATGGGCAACATTTTTAATTGGTCAAAAGATGCTCTATTGTTTCCAACTGGCCTCAAATAAACCAAGGAAAATGGAATGGTATTCCCTTGGAGGCATTTCATGGCCACCAAAGTAGAACATCCTGTCTGGTGACCTATTGAGTATATTGCTCCACTCAACAGTCATTAAGTATCCTGTCACCTTGACATATATCTTTCTCTGTGCCAGGTGCTGAGGCTGGTTGGGAGGTGGATGCAGCAGCAGCTTTCATCGGATGTTGCACTCACAATCTAACTGAAGAGATGGAAGTTCATGGTGTAAAAGAGTGCTGAGCTCAAGATACTGATTCAAATTTAAGCTCCTCCACTAACAAAATCTGTGAAATGAGATCATTGGATTATACGGCAGATAGATTTGAATTTTTAGGCCAACACTGGTGGTAATGCCTGCGGTACTGAGTAGCATTCTGCAGTCATGTCCATGCTTGGTGGGAAAGAACGTTACCAAAGAACAAAAGAATGCTTAAATTATTCTGTATGAGATAATGAGAGGTATGGAGGGAAGGAAAAAGGAAAGAGAGATGTATGAGGGAGGGATTAAAAAGATGATATAGCAGAAACCATGCTGCATGTCCCTTCTGGAACCGCTTATGACTGCATTTCCCAGCTTCCTCTACAGTTTGTGTGGGACCACGTGACTAAGTTCTGTCCAATGAAATGTGAGCAGAAATAATGTGTGCCAGTTCTTGGCTTGGCCTCTGAAACATCCTGTATGGTTCTGCATGCTCAATTCTCCACACTCATTTCCTTGTCTCTTAATTGGATACAGAAGATTCAGAGGAGAACTCTGAGATGGAATCTCTAGAGAAAAGGAGATTCAATTCTTGGGTCACTATGTAAGACTTCCCTCTAAATACGCAACTGACTATGATGTGAGTAAGAAAGTTTTTTTTTTTTTCTTTAAGCCTCTGAGACACCGAGGTTGTTTGTTATAGCACTTAGTTTACCCTAATACAGACTATGGGAAACCATGTAGGGAGTGGCCAGAGGATACCCCTCATAGTGGAATGGTAAAGGTGATTTTTGGAATGGGCATGCCTAATAGCTAATTTGAAGTGATTAACTCAGCTGTGATGGAAACCCTCCTTCATTTCAGCCCCACCCCGAAATCACAAGTGCTTTGGGAGAATCAGTTTTTAGTGAAATTTCATAAAGAAGATGAATGTCAGGTCTGAGTTGATACAGAAAGGAGACCACATCCACAAGAGTAGAAACCCCAAGGCAAATATGACCAAAGTAACTAAGTCCCTTGGGGATTTGCAAGAGACTCACACAAGATATGAAATGAGATTTTGACTCATTTTTGTCTAGACTGTAAAGAGTCAGGGAGACTCCAGTTGACCTCAGGGTTACCAGGACATCAGTTTCAAAACAAACTATCAATTCAGCCAGCACTGAAGCGCAGGTTTCCCTCCAGGCCTTGCCTGACTTCCAACTTGGTTCTCGTTGCCACCTTCTCCTCTGACTTTCTCTGCTTTTTTATGACCACTGAGACCACAAGAATGCCATGCTCTGTGGAATCTTGTCAGTCAAGAAATCTAAAGGCCCTGCATCCTTTACTGACAGGGTTAGAGAGTCTGGCTTCATTTTTTGGATAAGTGAAATAAGATGAGATCTTTGTGGAGCACAGCAGCCTGTTTCTCATCCTTGGGGATGGAGCTGCTTATAAAACAGGATTGGGTTCTATAAAATTCTTGGGATAGATATTTGCCTATTTTCTTAAACTATATTTAGATAAGGTTGGATTGGCCGTGATTGACTCCCAATGAATCAGTGCCAAAGGACAGTGGAATGATTTTCGTTGGATCAAGTTTCTCCACAACTCTCAAATAATACATATTTTTAGATGTGAATTTCAGATTCAGAGCCTTCTCCTTTTGCCACTATTTCAGGAGTCTTGCCAGGTGGATGTGTTAACTTTCCAGGCCAGTGGCTGAAATCTGAACCATTGTTTTCATTTGGGATTGTTTGTCAGACTGCTGAAGTGTCAAGATGTATCCCCTGTGCTGTTCACAGTTTGTGTGCTCTCAGATCCAGGATGATTTAGTTATAGGTTAGAATCCAACACCTTCCTGCTCTTCCAGCCCCTTCTTGGGCAGTCCAGAAATCAAGGATGATGAGAATTTTGAGAAATCCAGGTTTACTATTTACCATTTCATCGCCTTCTGGCACTGTGAGAGCACCTGATGCAAACTAGTCCGGAGAGGTGAAGTGATATGAAGAAGGTTATATAGTGAGTCTGAGTCATCAACAGAAAGTGAAAAAATGATGGTATGTTTCTGAGTACAATCTAATTTTATTAAAGTACAATGTAAAACAATACAGGTTGAACTGAAGAATAAAAAAGGAAGAAAAGAAAGGCTTTGGAATTATAATATAAATAACATTGATGAAAGACATCCTAAAACTTCCTTCTTCCAAAATGAACAAGAATGAAAAAAAAAATGAAGGAAGTATACCCAGAACTAGAGTATTCTAGTATCATACCCTGAGTGTTGTAAAAAGTGGTTTTCAGATGCAGAACAATTTGGACAGAATTAAAAAACAATGCCTGGCATGAAGGAAGAAAAACTATTTCAGATTTGAAGAGATTAAGTTTGAAATGCAGGTCCTTGCAGGGAAAAAGTGGGGACTACTGCCTGGGAAGAAGCTTTTTCCCATTGTTGATTTTAAAAAGCACTACGAAGCCTGGGCTGGAATTTCTGCCATCTTTTCCTTTGACCTCTGGCAGGGCAACTGGTATGAGAGGCATGGAGAAATCATTTCTTAGGATTCCTTGTTTGGGCTGATCCAGCAACAGCAAACATAAGCTCATTAGGGTGTGGAGATCAATGCATGGCAGAGTCAAATCGAAAGCAAGTGAGAAACAAGGATAACACTTTCTTATAGCCAGTCACCGTGAGAGAGGAGCAAGCCCAAGCCCAAAGCTCACCTCCCCCGGTTCCTCCACAAGACAGAGGAACTGAGTCACCAATATGGTGGTGCTATCCTCAGTCATTTCCAAAAATTACAGAAAAAAAGAAGAGACAAAATTCCCTAATTGTGGTTACACAAAGCCCCAGCTCCTTGTCCACACCCTTTGGGCACTTGTGTGGCTAGAGGGAAAAAAAAAAATAAAATAAAACAAATAAATAAAAAACATCCAGTGCTCCAGCTCATATTCCAAAGAAAAGGATCACATAGTGCTCAAGGCAACAGGAAATCCACACTAACTTGGGAAAGGAACAACTTCAGATACAATGACTCTGTTCAAAGGTGAGTGAAAAGAAATCCCTGCAATAAGAAACCACCATAAGAATTAGCAGAAATAAATCCATGAATAAATGGAACATAACATGAAAAACATAGAGTACACTTTGAAAGAAGGCATACTCAAAAAATACAGGAACATTTTAATTACATCCACTTCACATTCTCAAGTAAAACATAGACTTTATAGAATGTGAGGTATATTGATAATTTTGTAGCTGATTAAAACAGAAAGGAGCTGATACACATAAAGAAAGGAATTGAAGTGAAAAATAATATACCATAAATTTGAATATAAAGCATTCACTTCCAAGGACCAAAACTAATATCTAAAAATATCAAGTCAGTGGTGTGGAGACAGCACTGAGAAAATAACAGGGTGAAGAACTGATCAGAAAAGGTGAAAGTATATTCACCAATATGATAACAGAATACAGAATACAGACCTTGCAGAGCAAAACATGATATTTGAAGAATAGAAGCACTGTAAATGAAATAGAAATGTGATTCTAAGACCTAAGAGAAGAAAACTTCAGATTTGAAGAAATAACTGATTTTCTGATCTGAAGGCCCCTGTTGCAGGAAACTTAACAGAGAACAAAAACCTCTCAAATAGAGTCTAGTGATGCTGTTAGGTTTCAAAGAAAACTAGAAGTACCTTTTAAACTTTAATATAAGCTACCAAGGGGGAAGAATAAATTAGGTTGCATTCAGGATGCCAGAACAGAATTGTGCAAGAAACAAAAGTCCTATAACTAGTTAAGCTGCCACCAATATAGAAAACCAACAGAAAAGTATTCTCAAATATAAAATGTTTGGGGAAATATCTTACTTGTGTACTCTTCCTGAAAAGTCTACTTAAAGATACAACTCAGACAGCCAGGGGAAATCTGAGTATTAAAATGTTGAATTGAGCATTAAGTCTGATAAACATATAATTCTATGTGAAAAATTGTTGCAATTATAGTTAGAAATGGTTTGTAAATGGTATAATTTTTAAAGAAAAATAATATTAAAATTAAAAACAAAATGATAACAGCATATTAAAAATAACATTATAATCGATTGGGTGGAAAATCCCAGAGTATCCCAGAGTAATTACATTTCGTTCGTTATTTTGTCATGGGGAGAAGGTAGAATTGAGGACTGTTAATATATTTGGTTGTGAAAAATATAGTTTGATCTTATTTGTAAATATGGATATAAAAATCCAAAACAAGTTAAATATTACCAATTCAGTTACATTAATTTACCAAATATTCATTGAGCTATTATATTCATGTTCTAGGAATATAACAGTGAATATAACAGATAATATTCCTCTCTCTCATGGATCTTACATTCTATATACCATGGTCAAGAATTGTTTATGCCAAGAGGGCAAGCATGGGTTAATACTATGGCATCCTCTAATGTAATTCAGAATCTTGGAGAGGATTCTGGTTCCATGTGTAAGGAGCTTGGAGGTCACCACTCCATCCTAAATAAGGAAAAAACTGAATAGATTGAAAAATCAAGAACTCTTCTAGGATTCCTAGGAGAGGTGAAGACACAGGACAAACCACTGCTCCCAAGATTGGAGAGACAGTCAGGTGAATACAGGGAGTAATGGCTTACCACAGCAGAGACTCACAGGGAAACCTCAGTGGGAAACAGGGCCAGAGAGGAAAACCTGAACTGTAACTGACGAATTAATGGGAGCTCAGCATGGACAGCTCCGAGCTTTAAAAAATCCAGGGGGAACCAATCATAAGAGACTCTGCAATTTTATGAGATTCACCTTCAGGAGCTTGACCAGGTTCCCACAGTAAATATTGGAGAAAAATCCCTTCATGCTTCTGGCAGGGGGGTGGAAAAAGGAACCAGAACATTCTGTTCTTAGCAAGACCTGCCCTCAATAGAAACAGGTAAACTAAAGCCTAACCTATGAAGCATTATCAGTGCCTAACTGACCAGGGGAAAGGGAAAGACCCAACCCCAACCACCCTAGCAATCCTCTCCTACATAAGGAGGGAGGAAAAACTCAGAAACACTTGTGAAATTCACAGTTCAGGGGCACAGGCTCATGTAAAACTGAGCAGTAATCACAGGATTCTGATTCCCCTCCCCCCACATCTCACACTTATTACACACCTGTACATTACTGCAGGCCCATATTACCACAGTTCTTTTTACCCAGCACATCGAGTCTGGCTATCGAGAAAAAATTACAAGGCATACTAAAAGGCAAAAAAATACAATTTGAAGAAACAGAGCAGGTGTCAGAAGCAGATGTGGCAGGGTTGTTGGAGCTTTCAGACCAGGTATTTCCAACAACTATGATTAATATGCCAAGGGCCCTGATGGATAAAGTAGAAAGCATGTAACAGATGTAAGCAGAGAGTAATCATAAGAGAGAAGCAGAAAGAAAAGCTAGAGATCAAAAACACGGTAACAGAAATAAAGAATGCCTTTGTTGGGTGCATTAGTAAATTGGACACAGCTGAGGAAAGAATCTCTGTGCTTGAGTCAGAGGAGGAGGTGACTGCAGAAGAAAGGCACTATGAGATGCAGTGTTGCTGACTTTCAAGATAGAGGAAGAGCCGTAAGCCAAGCAGTGTGGGTGGCCTCAGACTACAGCCACCAGAAATAATGCAGTCCCCCCAATGCCTTGGTTTTTGCCTAGTGATACCTGTGTTGGACTTCCAGTCTATAGATCTGTAAGATAGTAAATTTGTGTAGGTTTTAAACTGCTAAGTTTGTAGTAGATGGTCATGGCAGCCATAGAAAATTAGTATGTCAACCATCTCCACTATGATTATGGAATACTGTGCATATAAATATTAGAAAGGAGGGGCGCCTGGGTGGCGCAGTCGGTTAAGCGTCCGACTTCAGCCAGGTCACGATCTCGTGGTCCGTGAGTTCGAGCCCCGCGTCAGGCTCTGGGCTGATGGCTCAGAGCCTGGAGCCTGTTTCCGATTCTGTGTCTCCCTCTCTCTCTGCCCCTCCCCCGTTCATGCTCTGTCTCTCTCTGTCCCAAAAATAAATAAACGTTGAAAAAAAAAAAAAAAAAAAAGAAAGGAAATGGCAATCATTGCTTCAGATCATATGGTTGTATGACTGGAAAACTCAAAGTAGTCAATAAACTATTAGGAAATCTCAAGTGTTCAGTTAAGAGTATCATTGAAAGATTTACATAAAAAGAGACAACAGCTTTCTTCTATCTCAGCAATAAACAGCAAATATAATGTGATAAAAATCCCACTTATTGTAGCAGAAGGCCATGAAATACATAAATCCAACGAGAAAAGTGTGAGGTGTGCTTTAAAAAAATGGATATGCAATACTGAGCAACATAAAAATATGAATAAAGGGAGGTATGTCCTTCTTGTGACATTAATAGTCTTACTGTTGTAAAGAGTCTGTTAAAAAATTAAATTTAACAAAGTCCAAAACAACTTGCACACTCTATTGGTACTAGAAACTTGTTAAAATTACTCTAAAAGTTATCCCTGGGAGTTTAAATACACAGATTTAGGAAGAACAATACCATACAAAAAGTTTGCTTGAAAAATATAAAGCTATATTATAATTAAAATAATGTGGTATTACATTAGGCTAGAAAGTTAGTTCAGTTAGCTATGATTGATTAGCTCAGAAGTAGATTTAAATAAATATGGGAATGTGTTTATATGGTAAAATGGTATTTCAGATCAGTGATAAGAAATATACACTGTTTAACAAATAGTGTTAACAGTGAAAAAAATGATCAGTAAAAACAATGAAGATAAATTAATACTTTGTTTTATATAAAAATAATTTCAGATGGCTCTTATTTAAATTTAAAAATTAAAGTTATGAATATTAAAAATTGATATTATATTCAAATATTTTTTTTAGGGATAGAGAGGCCATAGCACAAAACTCACAAACCATAAAGAAAGAGATGCACTATGGTAAACATTTCTGTATAGAGAAAGATATATAAAGTCACGATTCAGAAATCAAATTGAAACATTCTCAATTAAGAAAAATACCATATAGGGGCACTTGAGTGGCTCAGTCAGTTAAGCGTCCGACTCTTGGTTTTGGCTCAGGTCATGATCTTGTGGTTTGTGAGTTTGAGCCCTGAGTCGGGCTCTGTGCTAGCAGTGTGGGGCCTGCCTGGGATTCTCTCTCTCCCTCTCTCTTTGCCCTCCCCTGCTTGTTCTCTCTCTCTCTTTCTCTCTGTCTCTCTCAAAAGAAATAAACTTATGGCACAAAAACAGACACATAGACCAATGGAATAGAATAGAAACCCCAGAACTAGACCCACAAACGTATGGCCAACTAATCTTTGGCAAAGCAGGAAAGAACATCCAATGGAAAAAAGACAGTCTCTTTAACAAATGGTGCTGGGAGAACTGGACAGCAACATGCAGAAGGTTGAAACTAGACCACTTTCTCACACCATTCACAAAAATAAACTCAAAATGGATAAAGGACCTGAATGTGAGACAGGAAACCATCAAAACCCTAGAGGAGAAAGCAGGAAAAGACCTCTCTGACCTCAGCCGTAGCAATGTCTTACTCGACACATCCGCAAAGGCAAGGGAATTAAAAGAAAAAATGAATTGCTGGGACCTTATGAAGATAAAAAGCTTCTGCACAGCAAAGGAAACAACCAACAAAACTAAAAGGCAACCAACAGAATGGGAAAAGATATTTGCGAATGACATATCGGACAAAGGGCTAGTATCCAAAATCTATAAAGAGCTCACCAAACTCCACACCCGAAAAACAAATAACCCAGTGAAGAAATGGGCAGAAAACATGAATAGACACTTCTCTAAAGAAGACATCCGGATGGCCAACAGGCACATGAAAAGATGCTCAGCGTCGCTTCTTATCAGGGAAATACAAATCAAAACCACACTCAGATATCACCTCACGCCAGTCAGAGTGGCCAAAATGAACAAATCAGGAGACTATAGATGCTGGAGAGGATGTGGAGAAACAGGAACCCTCTTGCACTGTTGGTGGGAATGCAAATTGGTGCAGCCACTCTGGAAAACAGTGTGAAGGTTCCTCAGAAAATTAAAAATAGACCTACCCTATGACCCAGCAATAGCACTGCTAGGAATTTACCCAAGGGATACAGGAGTACTGATGCATAGGGGCACTTGTACCCCAATGTTTATAGCAGCACTCTCAACAATAGCCAAATTATGGAAAGAGCCTAAATGTCCATCAACTGATGAATGGATAAAGAAATTGTGGTTTATATACACGATGGAGTACTACAGGGCAATGAGAAAGAAGGAAATCTGGCCCTTTGTAGCAACGTGGATGAACTGGAGAGTGTGATGCTAAGTGAAATAAGCCATACAGAGAAAGACAGATACCATATGTTTTCAGTCTTATGTGGATCCTGAGAAACTTGACAGAAACCCATGGGGGAGGGGAAGGAAAAAAAAAAAAAGAGGTTAGAGTGGGAGAGAGCCAAAGCATGAGAGACTCTTAAAAACTGAGAACAAACTGAGGGTTGATGGGGGGTGGGAGGGAGGGGAGGGTGGGTGATGGGTATTGGGGAGGGCACCTTTTGGGATGAGCACTGGGTGTTGTATGGAAACCATTTTGACAATAAATTTCATCTATTGAAAAAAAAAGAAACTTAAAAAAGGAAAAATATATAATTCAATGGTAAATTGGGTACAAAACAGGCAGGTATTGCGGAAATAATTTGAATAGCCCATAAATATCCAAAGTATTTCAATTTAACCTCCAATAAAATAAATACATATACAATCAATTACATACTTTCATTGTCCCATATCAGATAGGGGAAGAGGGAAAATGGAGATAATATCCAGGGTTGGCAAGTATGTAGGAAAATGGGGACATTCAAGTATAAGTTGATAGGTGTCAAAGTTCATACAACCCACATGGATGATAGGATATATAAAGATTTAAAACCCATATGTCCTATGATCCTTTTAATATCAACTTACTCTATAGGGATAATTTGAAAGAATTCAGCTACACAGGCATGTTTATTGAAGAGTTGAGTATAATGGTGAAATAGTAGAAACAATCCAAATATCCAGAGAAAATGAAGTATGGAAGTAAAAGTTGGTGCATCCATACAATAGCATACAGGTTAAAGCTAATCCTATGGAATTATCATTCTATCGAATGGTTTTTCAGATTCCATTTAAAACCTATGTTACCCTTAAAAACGTATATATGTCTATATAATATTGTTGGGTGAAAAACAAGCATCTGATATTGTGGAGTCTAGAAAAATGTTCGACTTAAGCCTGATGGTGGTTTCTCTGGATCATGACAGATTTTGTTGTGATTCATTTGTTTTTCAGATTTTTGTTGTCTTTTATATACCTTTATGTAATTTTGGATTTTGCACAGTGAAGATGCACTTGCTATCTTGTAAACAAACAAAAACTCCATCAAATTTAAAAGAAAGTTGGTGAACATTTAAAGAAAAAAACTTCAGATACCTCATTGCAAAGCAATGATACTGTTAAAATCATTTTGTGAACAAAACATTTCATTTACTTGGAACTATCTTAACAGGAAAAATGTTTAATTTTCTCCCAACAGAGTTCCTGTAATGCAAAGATTTTAAAGTAGAAACAATTGCTTCCAAGTTATGAGTTGTACAAAGAATTGTGCTTTGAGCTGATAAGATTATTATATAATATAGAGTCATCCTTTCTTTCCCCCCACCCTAAATATTTCTACTGGTATCATGGTGGAGAGGCCATTTTCTGATGGTCCAAATGTAATCACAATGAGGACCACTAGATTTAGTGATATAAGGAGGCAAAATATTACTGAGGTGAAACAAAGCATATTTCTATTAACTTCATGTTATAGTTAGGGAAAATCATACTCAGAAGTAAAGTGACTTGAGCAGAGTCACACAGCAAGTCAATGATAGCCCTGAGACTTATTCTGAAGCCATGATTTGTAAGTTGCTCTCTGATGTGTTTCTCCTAGAGTCTGTGGAGTTGCCTTGGGGGTCTCGGGTGGGGAGGGGTCCATGTAGATGGGATTCAACCAGAGCATCTCTGCCTTAGCCTATTTTATATATTGGGCTTCCAGCAAAGTCTGAAAATCAATCCACCAGGTCACACTCTTCCTTCTCAGCAATTTGCGTCTTGAATATAAACCAGTCTACCAGTGGTTCAGTCCAAGGCACTTTCAGACTGAGGCTCAGTGTTGTCATAAGTCCACAGCCTGATTTCCTCAGAATCCAGCCTAAAGGCTTAAGCTGGTTGGCCAAGGCCAGCTGATTGAATATTCCTTTTTTCTTAGTCTTTTCAAAGTCTTGCGTGGGAGGTCCTGCCTCTGGATATGCCACAGCTCATAGACCTTTAGGGAACATGTCTTATGTGCATACGTGGGTTGCATATGTAGGTGAATGATTCTATCTAAGGTAACTGAGAACAGGATAAATGCAGGCTCTGCCCCCGGTTACTGTCAGCTGACATTTCAGCTGAAGTCACTGATGAAGTCATAGATAATCATATCCCCCTGCCCCATGCAGTCAGCATTTTTTAAAAGGATCGTGAGAGGTCAATAGATAAAGTGCCTACTGTGTGCCAGACGGTGGGCCACCAGAGTGTTAACCGGGAGGCATGCCTCACAATTCTTCATTCATTTGTAGCAAAGAAAATGTCAGGCTCAATACCTTTTAGAAAAAGCTTGAAAAGAAGCAAAAGTGGAGAACGAACACACTCTTTGGTTGGAAGTGCTGGAAACTCACGGCCAGCAAACAGAGTCCTTAATGCATGGTACCTCTTAGAGTTGCTTTTTTAAGGTCATGTTCAAAGGTAGTGCATGTCATTTCTCTTTCCATTTATGGCAGGGGTCCGCCAACAGTGGCCTGTGGGCCAAATCCAGCCCCTGGCCTGTTTTTGTAAATAAAATGTTATTGGAAGGAAGCCATAGCCATTCATTTATATACTGTTTATGTCTGCTTTTGTGCTACAATGACTGAGTTTAAGAATTGTGACTGAAATGTATGGCCTGCAAAGCCCAAAATATTTACTATCTATAATATTTACTATCTGCAAGACTTTATAGAAAAAGTGTGCTGACCCCTGGTTTATTGTATTTTTCAGCTCACTTCAGCACTTTTTATTGAAATCTCCCCCTTTCCCAAAGCCCAGGAATGAATATTAATTCTGTCGCTGGTTTTTTAAACGTTTGGCAAGTTGGCTATTTGTACACGTAAATATTCTGGCACAGTTTCTAGCACACATGAGCCCCTATGTATATATACCATAGTGATGGAATGATTTCTTGGGTTTCACACCCTTTTTATAAGGTTTGCCTGTGGCTGTGGGGCGGGGGCGGGTGTCAGGCCGTCTCTCAGCAAATTCCAATTCGAGGGAGAAAACAGGAGAGCTGTGTGGTCCAGGGTCTGCTTCCCTTGCCGTTACCACTCGTGGACTCATTAAGGACTAGTTAGGGCTGGGGAGCAGGTGCCCAGACAAGAATGAATCTTTGACTTTATTGTATAGAAGCTCTGAGGTCTGAAAATGTTAGGTTAAAGCAGACGTCTCAGGTGTATTTCCAACGTTGCAAAAACTCTAAAATGAGGCCCCCTTTCAACAGTGAAAACCAAAGAATTGACTTTATTTCCATTTTTGCCCTGTGTTGCAAGATAGTCTTGATAAAGTAAGGTGCCCTTTCATGGTACTCATGCTGATCCTAAAGATTGCACATTTACAATTTTCTTTCACTTGATCATGATTTTTCAGGTATACACATATTTCCCTAACTTTTCATTTCACTTTATTTTTATTTCACTGTTTGCATTTATGCTATACAGTCATTTCAAACAGTGGCAAGAAATGAGACATGAGTGCATACAAACAAATATTCAGATAAATAAATAAGCCTAGTGAAAAGTGTACACTTGCCCAAAGTAAGGTCAAGTAGCCTACAGATATGTTCAGGTTCTGCACTTTGGGAAAGAATTTCTTTGTGTCCAGTAATTCTGGATATCTCATGTGAATCAGAAATTCTGATTGTCTGTTGCTGCCATTGTCGGGCTTCTTGAGGTCTTTAGGGGAAAACATGAAAAGTAGTTCTTTGCAATAAAAAGCGTGAGCACCACTCTATTAAAACACATCTTTCAGCCCCTGACCGTGGCCACATCGTGAATGTATTTTCCTTGGCACGGTCTGTGAACAGCTACTTTGCAAATGCATGCAGGTGAGTGACGGAATTCCTGGGAGGAGTGAGCCAAGGCTCATGGAGAATATTGGGAAGCTCATGGGTAATAGTAAGATTTGGGGAAGAAGAGTGTGGATCTAAAAATTATACATGGAAGTGACTTTGGGAAACAGGTGTGGTATTCACAAAGATTGTGCCTAAGTGCTCGTTGGCCCTTAGCACTTTGCCTACCTTCATCTTCTGGGTTGTTGCTGTCATACCTTAGCCTAAATCGATTCCTTGTACCTTTGACGTGTCCCTCCTCCTTCCCCCTCATGACAACTTATCTACTTCTTAGAATTTTGGTCTTTGGGCTAATCTGATAAGTGATTCTGCACAAGTCATAAAGAATTGGGTCCCGTTGGCATTAAACCAAGTCCTCTTATAGGGATCCACTCAGATGTACCTCTTGGGACACTTAGTCATTCTGACAACCAAATAAACTTGGGTGGGGTGAAAGTAAGAGTGCAAAACCAGCCGTCACAAGACCTGGGTTTTATTCCTATTCAGTCATTGATTATATGGCTTTGAGCCCATCATTGACATTCTTTAAGTATCAGGTTGCTAATCTGTAATATTGGCTTAGGAATCCGAGATGGATGGAGTTGCTATAAGCAACAGATGTATGCATACCAAAGTATCTTATAAACCCAGAAAACCTGCATAAAAATAAGATACAGTATTATTATAAATAATTACATCTTTAATTTTGTACATTGTGATAATTGATACAAGGCCATTGTGAAAAAGTGAAAGACAGTTAAAAATGATGTTTCAAGTGCAAGTCTGAGGGGTGTTCTATATTCTGGGAGACTGAGCAGGACTACCATTCTGCAAGGCTTTTAGCTAAATGTGGGGCTGATTATTGTATGGTTGCATTGGGTCCCAACTATTTGAACACTTTTCCCAAAGTATGAAGTGGAGCTAATGTTAAAACACACCCTCTATATGACATTTTTCAAGGCATTACCTTCAAATTATTTAATTTTCATAATAATCTCAAAAAGACTAAATGAAAAGTCATGACATGAGGAAACTAAGACTTGCATATGGTAATTAACATTTTCTCTCCAGTATTCTTTCCAGCAAGTTCAGGATCACGTGGGTTAGCTTAGAGGCCAGTCCCTCCACGTAGTGAGTCTCCTGACCCGTCTTAGGCTTGCCAGTTCATGAGTATCACACTCACAAATGACGCAAAGCTCCAAGTAATTGCTGAGGGTCAGATGGTGGGACCAGGAGTCAGAATAACATTAAAAGGCCAAATTAATAGTCCCAGGGTATAAGAGGTAATGTGAAAAGATGAATGTCATGTCTTTTACTTAGCTTTGAAAGATCAGTTGCTCACTAATAAGATTGAAAAAACTTGTTCACGTATGTGTGTGTTGGGGGATATCCTAAGAATTTAGATGGACAAAGTCAATAGAAACTGAAGGTGTATTGTGATTGCTAAAAAGTTAAAAGGCTGTATTTATAGAAATAGATTGCTTAAATTAAAGGAGGTGATACCACGCTGTTATCTGTATTGAGCAAATTCATACTAGCCGTATTGTATTCAGATCCAAACCACTATTATGTATAGCTGGTGGACTAGAGATCATCATCAAGGAATCAGAAATTCTATGAATTGAGGAGCAGTTCAAGTGGTTACATTTGGAAAGGGCGGAGGCAAGAATGCACTTGGTACTTTAGGGTATATGACTGATTCTCACAAGGAAGGATGTTCATTGATCAAATGGTAGAACAAAAGCCCATGAGGGAAAATGTTACAGATGCAGAATTTGGCTCATACAGAGAATAATTTTCTTTTCCAACTTTTAAAACAATGAAGTTTACTTTTACTGAAATTAAATAATATTTTCTCATTACAGAATTTTTATAACATATGAAAACAAAACTATAAAAAAGAATTTAAAAATCAGCCATGACCTTAGCATCTAGAGATTATTGCTATTAACACCAGGGTTGACTTTGTAAGAACAGTGCAGGGGCACCTGGATGGCTCAGTTGGTTAAGCATCCAACTTAGGCTCAAGTCATGATCCCATGGCTCGTGAGTTCTATCCCCACATCAGGCTGTCTGCTGTCAGCATGGAGCCTCCCTTGGATGCTCTGCCCCCCTCTCAATCTGCCCTTCCTCTGCTTATGCACTATCTCTCAAATAAACATTAAAAAAAAAAGAACAATGTAAAGCTGAGGAGTTTTTCTTGGGGGTTATGGTAGTTTGAGCAGATAGACTAGGAAACATCTGAGGGACTATTCTACATGTTGAGATTCCATTCTTTATAATTCTATATAAAACAAGGTCAGGCTAATGCATACTTCCCAGAAAGCTTATTTGCATCATTTCCATAGGACCGTCTATAGGTTGACCCAGGGTCAAGACAAGTGTTGAGCATTCCAGACCCTAGGTCATGATCAGTATTAGAAGAAGAGGGGAGAAGAGGGCAATTTTGTATCTTTCAAATCACACTTGGTGATAGCTAGTACCTGTCAACCTGATTATGTTATACAAACACCCAAGTTTAGAACCCTATAGCATCTTCTTGGCTTAAGGAAAAATTGCTCCCCTCCATCTTAGCATCAAAAGACTAGGAACTCCATGATGTCCCAGCCTTAGTGGACTGAGTATGACACAGTTGGGTGTGGGTCCTGAAGTCAGAGCAGGCAAATGTCATGACCATCCAGGAAAGCATGGGAGGCCTCGGGAGAAGCTATAACTGGTGGACAACTTAACGGCCTGAACCATGAATACCAGAGTTAGCATTTAAGTGAGAGCCAGGGTGGAAAGCTAGCAGGAGCTAAAGTGGTAGCAAAAAACAATCACTCAAGGAAGATATCAGGGCAGACCAGTGAGATCCTGCAAAATGTGTTTTGCCAGCATTAGACTGGTTCCCCCTTCTCCCTCCCAATAATAGAGCTTTCTATCAGGATTCCAAATTCTAGTACTAATCTGTAAATAGCAGATATAAAGTGGGGAAATGTGATTTAGAGCAAGGGTTGAAGAAAGGAGTCCTTGTGAGTGGAATTGGTTTCATATGGCATTCTAATGACACAGGAAAGTATGTGTGCACCCCGTTGGCTTGTGTACCAAACAAGAGGCTGGCCTTTGATTAACTGAAGCTAACGTGGGTGCTGGGAGGTGGCGGGTACTGAATAGTCCCCCTGCCCCCAAGACACGCCAGCACCGACATGGAAACAGCAACAAAATCTCACTCCTCCCAATTCACACTTTTCAAACAGTAGATCAGCACACCCAAATTCTAAAAGAAAAATAAAAGGGAAGAAATTAGAAGAAGGGAAAGATTTAGTCTACATTTAAATTTTTTCTTCCAAGGCTTACGTAGAAATAATGACTCGGAAACGTCTTAGAGTTTCCATGGCATATTCGTGGCTTCGTTGGTCTTATTGTTGCTGTTTACTTATAAGCCACTCAGAGTCAAAGCTGCTTTGACTAATAGCTGCTTCTCATTTTACTTTCATTTCCCCAGTCACTGGCGGGATCAGGATCAATAGTTAGATGCCCACTTAGAAGGGAAGGTAGTATTTACCCTGGTTCTCTGCGTCATCATGATCCACGGCCTCTTTTGAAGGCTGGGAGTGCACCCCAAGGCCTGTGATGGTGTCGGAGATACACAGAGGCACAGAATCGAAAAGCTTAGAGTCGCTGATTCAGTGGAGCTAGCAGTTTTAGAACTGTGGAGTCCTGGAATCCCAGATAGGGAAGGGCCACTGAAGGTCATGCCTCATCCACCCTGAGCCTCTTGCATGAAAAGGATTACGGTAGAAAGAGAGGGACGGCGAGTCTAGCCAAATTGCAGTAGCTAGCTCTACCATACCAAGAGAGGTTTAATCCATTTCACTTAAATTTAATTTATGACTACTTTGGATTGGTAACATTGTTGGTAACGAAAGCTTAAAATATGACTTAGTCTTTGATTCCAAATAATATCAGATTTCTTCATCCCGCAGAGTGGTGGGTTTATTTTTTGTTGTTGTTGAGCTTTGTTTTAAGGGCTAAATCAAAACATAGCCAGTCTTTTTTTTCTTTTTTTTTTTTTTTTAATACATATCAGCTGAGGCTTCAGAACACTTCCAGTAGACTGTAATAATGAAGAGAAACGTTTAGTAAGGTAGACTACTTAGCAAGGCATTGGAAGCCACATGCCATTATAAAGAAGCACGTCTGGTTTGGCCGAAATCCTGCCTTTGTCTCCAGAGCTATTTTGCTGTAAATTTAGAACAGAAATACCCTTTCTGGAATAAAAATGTAGCTTTGTTGGCTACAAGTGCATGTTTGCTGCCTCACAATTTTAGAATTAGACGATGGACTTATTTAGTAGACATCGGAGGGCAAAAAGCAAAAGCCCATAATTTAAAACATTCCACTCCACCACAGTCCAAGAAAAACATGGACCGGTGAACAAAACCAGCAGTATTGTAATAAGAAAACAACTAGGTGCATTTTTTCCAAAACCTAAAAACCAGGAATCTAAATGTATGAGTTACTGGCTAAAAATTCCATTTTCATGTCTCAGTTTTGAGCTGGAAAAACAAGCTAGGCCCCGTTTTAAAAAATGCACAAGTTCTACTGCGGCCCGAGGTGTGGACAGCAGCCTCGCATCCATCTTTATACACTCAGGGGCACTTTTCTGTTGCCTGGAGGAATCCTGTGCTAAAAGGATTTTACTTTGCAAGGATTCATAGGCCTCCAGTCAGGCCTGCAGTGACTTCTGAGGCTCCCTCCCCACAAGTTATTTGGCAGTGCCGTTAAGGTATTTTATTTTACCCCTAAACACTTTGAATATCTGTTCGAGGTCTGTGGAGTTTTCCAGGGCAAATGATGTGGTAACTTTTAGTAATGCAGGTGGGCTCACCCAGGCTGAAAGGCAGGAGGGATTGGCATTTCTTCAGGAAGAGAGCGGAGGCCTCTGTTTGGAGACAATTACAAGCGTGAATCAACCAACCTGTGGCACAAATGGTTGTGTGTGTGTGTGTGTGTGTGTGTGTGTGTGTGTGTGTGTGAGAGAGAGAGAGAGAGAGAGACAGAGACAGAGACAGAGACAGAGACAGAGAGACAGAGCTGGCACCAATGTCTGAAAAAGGCTACAAGTGACTCAGAGACTCCCAAGAACACGTAAAAAAGACAACAGTCCATCTACCTGAGAGCTAAGACTTGATTCTACAACTGGTCCTGGACTTGTAGACAACAGACAAGGCTGCAGCTTGTGAAGACAGAGGTCTGGCCCTAGGACAACACGAGACACGGTAACATAAAATGATGAGAGAGATGAACGTTTTGCGAGCCAGGAAGAAGAAGAAAATAACTTTTTGAGAAGAGGAACTTTTCAGAAGGAGAACTTTTCCTCGTCGGTGGTTGGTTACCCACCGGCAAGTGCCTCAGGCAGCAGCTTGCAGGTAACCGGCGTGACGCCTGAGTGAACAGGTCTATCACTGGAGCATATGTGATGTCAGAAGAAATACATGCAGTATCTGAAAGAGTATGTGTAGGGAGTTTGAGTCTACAAATTAAAAAAATCAGGCTATCATAACAATCATAATTTATATTGCATCCACCCAAGAAAATCTCCTGCTTGAGAGTTTTGACAGAAGGAATGTGTGGGGACAATGGAAGTGAGGAGACTCATTGATGGGCTCTATTTACACATAGGCTGTCTCTTCTAATTCTTGCCTCCCTGCTCAGGGATCGAGTCAGGGTTATTTTTCTTCCCTTTGAATCTTTTCTTTTACCCTTTTGTGGAAGGCAAAAATGAGCAGGGCTAGTCACTTGCCATTTAAATAAGAGGGGGTTTATTACCTTTAACCAGTTGTTATGGCAAGAATGCCATACATGTCAGTGGTGGCTAAGTTCCCAGGTGCCCTGCTGGCTTTTCTGGCTCCCAGAGAATTCTTCTTCTGTCTGCACTGCCTACGTGTCTGGGGACTGGACGTCTGGAACACAGCCAGAAGAGAACCACACGCTGAGGCGCCGCTGTGGAGATGCAGGCACGTGCTTCCTGCCTCTGGCGACCCCTACCATTTTCTTCATCACTCAGTTATGGCTTCGTCAGAATTGAGTGTTGAGTGCAGAATAATGCCTCTTCCTCTGCTACTCACTGGCTGGTTCTCGCGTGGCTACACTCACTCATTTGCCTGTCTGCATGGCAGTCAAAGGGGAGGAAGACCACCACGGGTGAGAATTTAGGCAACTGATACTGTCTTGGGATACAACCTGATGATATCATAAGCATCAGGGGGACGTATCAGGGAGTTGATACAACATGTTCTCTCAAGACCTCACCAGTACGTCTTTTGTCAGGGCATAATGTGGGGCACATGCCATCCCAGGCATTAAGAAAGGTGTGTATCAAATATTTGAGGGCTTGAAACTATCCTGCTAGACTATTACAAACAGTGCCTTAATTTCTCTGCAGAGCTGTGAAAAGGCTTGACCGCTTCCACACAGCTTTACTAAAGCTGGAGACGAGAAAAGGGAAGTGCGTCCAGACCATAAACTGGAAAACGCTCATATCTGGCCGACAAGCCATGGTTTGCTCACAGACCCTACCTATACCATCCTACCTCCAGACATGCCTTTTAGTGACAAAAGCCATTTCACCACTCACCTCCTAGCGCCTAGCATGAGACAGTCTATTATTTGTCAAATCTAGGTCCCCTAATGAAAGTGGGGGGGGGGCCCTCTCCACCTGCAGAAGGGTTCCTATTAACCATATGAGGACCTCGGCCTTTGCAGGATAACTGATGACTGGTAGACCATACTCATTGCCTGAGTTTCTAAGCTTCACTATAATAGCTTTGATCATATTCATGTCAAAGATGTACCCAGAGTAGTGAAGACAGAACAGATCTTTGCTTGAGGCAAATCGCTTCTTTCTGAGTCTGAGTGAATTGGACACAGGGCTGTGGGAGCACTTGTATTCCAGGGAGGTCACAACCTATTCTACAGAGATTATTTATCTGGATGCCTGAAGACACTAACATTTTTGCATTTCACTTGTATACCTTTACTGTAAAGAATTAAATTGTAGTGTAGGGTCTCTCCATAGAGGTATTTTATATACAAATCCCATTTACTTTTTTTCCCATGAAGAAAATCTGTTAATTATTCCCATAGAAAAGATTATGGAAGTGACGTGTTCCAATTTACATAGCTATTAAGTATCTAAACCTAGGCCTGATGTTAATAGGCATGCATAGTCTACATAAAAAATTGCTGAAAAGGTAGCAAGGGGACTGTTCATTATTACTATGACTATTAAGCCTTGGTTATTATTATATTAATATACTGCCTTTTAGACTGTAAGCTTTATGAGGGCAAAGGTCAAGGTTCACTATATCCTAAGCGCCCAGCACAGTGTCTAATACAAAATAGGCATATGAATATTTATTGAATTGATGAGGGAACAAATATTTTGTCCAGCATACCAACCAATAAATTATATATTTTTGTAGTGTTGTTAATAATTATGGCCATACGTATTTCTGTAGCATTTTAACTTTTCAAAGACTTTTCTTTTTCTCATTAAAGTTTGCCTGAGCACACTTAGCACAAAGTGAAAGTTAAGGGCCCAGACACTGGGAATACACATGGGTTTCCTAACCCTGCAATAAGACGATTCATTGTGATGGAGACAAACCTCACAAAATTGCTTCTGCAGCCTCTCTTTCTGGGCCATATGTTCCAGGTTCTCTGGAACATTCCTGGTTGCTATATCTATTCCATTGTCCCCATAAGGATATTCTTACTTGTCAACCATGTGTCCTGATTTTTCATTTAGGAAATATGGTCACCATATGCATGTTATAAAACTTGAGTCCCTAGACTAACTTCACTCTCTGTGCAGGTATTGCCAAAGCTCATATCCTGTTAAATTTTCTGCATGTGTTTCAAGGAAGTGCTGATTCCAGCTCTTTGCATTGATCATGACCAGATTCATTGAGTCTATTTAAATTAATAACTTAGTTTTCCGTAGAAAGATGCTTTCAATGATTCATTAGAAAAAATGCATTTTTTCAAAACACATTTAAATGATTTCTCTAATGTAATCAATGTGTGCCTTTTATTCAATCTGAGTATTTTCTGGTTTTCTACAATAAAAGGTGATGATTCTGATAGGAATCCATGAAATAAAATATGCTATGACATTATGCCAGATTTTTATTTTATACATTTTCCCAAATAACGTGGGCCAAGTCAAATGGAAATATTTTGATAAAGTTAATTATCTGATTCCAGGGATATCCTGGGTGAATTTTTTAGACAGAGCAGAGAAATCTCAGTGTGTAAGTCAGAGCAGGCATTGTTTCTAGCTTAGGTACTAATACCAACTTATTCTGTGACTGGGCAAACTTCGTCCACTCCTGGGGCTCAGTGTCCTCCCTTGTAAATTAAGTGACTTGGTCTGGGTCAGTGATTTTCTTCCTAAGCCCTGTGAGCCCAAGTCCTTGGAGGTCTAAGGCTCTGCCTGGGAAAACTTCCTCCCTTCCCCTTACTTCATCCAGAGCAATTTGGTACATATCAATTATTTATACATACCAGTCCCTGTGTAAAATACTATTTGGGAAAAAAAAACTCTATAAAAAAATTTGATAGTCTTTTGGTGTCTAGATCTATGTTTCCACCTCATTAAAATATTTCTGCGAGGTATATGGGGTCTACCTGGATGGAGAAGAGGCCTAGACATGTTTATAAGGGTTGGATATGATAAGAAATCTTTTAGTGTAACCTTCTGGAGAAAAGGAGGCAGTGGTTGAGAATATTGTCAGGCTGGAGTAGAGTAATGAGGTAATCACTGACTGACTTACAGACCTGTGAAGGGAGTATCAATGTGATCAAGGTAAAGTTTCAGCCTATGGTTATATCTCTGGTTCTAAGCATTGGTAAGAGAGAGAAATTGAGTTACTGGTCACATCATGGAAATAGACTTTCAAGTGCACCACAGATAGAGATATTTGTTGAGAGCTGGTCCTCCAGAACATGCACCACACTTTGATACAGTTTTATGCATGCAGGGATTGAATGGTTCTAATAGGGAAAGCTCCAGGAAACTGAGAGCACTCCATCACTGAGATGATCAGTCCTTGACTTCTCAAGCTCTAGGCACTAGTGTTTTCAATCAGGTCCCTCCCACTGAGGAAATTTTGACCAAGACTGACAGAATATTTGTAGGACCAACCCCTCTATATAGTGGAGCCTGAAATTCACCTTGTTGCGCTCAGCCCCATTATTCAGTGGCCTAGAGGTCATTCAGGGTTCCATATGGCCTCTGAATTGCTGATTTACCACTATTCCTGATACACTGATCCATTCAAACTGGATTTCTTATTGCTATACTGACCTGCTGAGTAGATTTTCTTTGACAGAAACTCCAGCCTAATTCAAACTTGAGCTCACCACACTCATTTGAACATATAAAGGTCCTTTGGCATTTCCTTTAGAGCAGGGTCAGTCCTTTTTTCTTCTCTATCCTTTCAAGTATTACTGCAGAGGGTCCGATATATCTTGAGATAAGTCTGGCCGACTTATAACCATTAATCTCATGCTCAGATGCTCCGAAAGCAGCAAGATTTTGGCTGGAATCTTAAAGTTCTGCTTGTTCTAGAATTCTGTAAGTCTAGAGAAGGGCTCTTTCATGGGGCAGAACCAGGCAGGTGGAAGGGTCACTGAGAGTGCAGCTCAGTGTCAGCCCTGGCAGTTTTTCTAGGACACCAGCTGTAGTGATTCCAGAAGCCTGTCCAGTCCCCCTGGCCCCTGAGGGCCACTGTGGCTACTAGAGCCTGGAGTGAATTAAACTTTCCCTCACTTAATTCCTTTTTCGTTCCTGGCCCCACACATCGTGAGTCCATGGGGCTCACTTTCTCTCTATTAGTGTATATCTACTCTTATCCCTATTGTGGCTTTTTTCCAGGAAATTTTGATCTCTCTGAGGACCTCGAAGCCATTTCCAGGAGCTGAAGCCTAATTCAGAGGATAATTGGCCTCAAAAAGGTCCCTATGTCCCCTGGAGAAGGGTAGGCCAGAATTCTAGCATCTTAGCGATAATACCACATTACTTTGCCCTCTTTGCTCCAAGATTCTGTTCCCTGAAATAAAGTTTCACCAGCAGAGCCCATGGCAAGTTAGTTGATTTTCCCTGAATGTGCCATATCAAATCTCTCTCCCCAAGGAGAAGTGGTGTGACAGCCTCATTATGTGTTCTGACCTTCAGAGGTGCACACCGCCCCCAGCCCTGTCCCCCGCCCTGACCTTTACTTCCCTTCCATCTCTGTGGTTCAGACAAGAGCTGAGTGGGACAACACATGAGGATACAGCATTGTCTCAGTACACAAGTATGTCTTGTTCTCCAATGGCAGATCCTTAAGAATAGGGTTGACATCCCCTTCCCTGTTCTAACCACCACAGTCTGGCTGAGCTCAGCACTGAACACACACACGGTTGACTGAGTGTGTGATAGCACAAACCTGTGTGCTTGTGCCACTTCAAGAGCACCATTATTTCATTTGACCTTTTGTGATAACCATGGAAATCAGGAAAGGCTGAATTTGACTGGGAAGTTGAGATGGCTGGTCTTTCTCTCTGTCTTCATGTATTCTAGGGCCTCTCCCTCTCCAACTAGCCTCTCCATTTGGTTTCTCCAAGTGTGCTTTCTAGCAGGTGGCAGCTCAGGACTCCTAAAAGTGCAAACACGGTCATCATATACTCTTAAAGGCCGGGCCTAGAAGTGGCACAGCATGGCGCTGCATTCTATTCATTAAAGGGAATCACAGACCAAGCCAGCTTCATTGTGGGAGGAGACCACACCACGTCATGAATACTGGGAGGAATGGTCCATTGGGGAGGCCATCTTATCTTTGAAGACAAGCTACCATGAACTGTCATCAACTTCTTGGATTCAAGGCTCTTACTGCTGTTTTAGTATCGCAATGTCTTGGCTAGTGAGAAGAATGGCCAGGTAATTTTAAATCAGCAATATAAGGCTCTCCCTCCTGAGTAATCCTAAAGTTTAGAAGGAGGAACTAATATTTCCCAAGAAGATCCTCTTAAATCAGAGTATGCTCTATAGCCCTGAAGATAAAGATGACCTTAGGCATGTGTCCAGGTTAGCCTTTATGAAGAAGTAGGCCATATTGCCCCTTACGGATAGCATATTTTAATGCACAGCCAGAGATAAGATAATGGCAAATTAGGATCTGTGTAGGCCTTTTCTTATAGCCCTCCTGTTAGCCCCAAAGCAATGACCGTTAGAGGCATATGGTATATAAAAAAGCAGGAGCATTCCAATGACACAGGCCTTGGTTTGGTTCCTTGTATCACCACTAAATGGCTTTGGGCACTATAGTCCTTGCTTCAGAGTAGCAATTTAATAAACGTTAGATTTTCTTTTGATCAGGTACATCTGTGCCTTAACATAAACAACAACAAACAATTAGAGAGACTACACAATGAGTCAGGTAATGTTGTGGTTGCCGGGAATATTTTTACTTGATGGCTGGAGGATGTAGGGGGTAAAGGCCAGGGAGAAGTAGAGAATTACTCATGTACCTATTTGTGGCCCTGGGAAGCCAGCTAGATGGTGAAGTCATTCACTGGATTAAGGCATACAGCATGAGGAGACCGTTTCTCCCCTCTTGTAGGATTTCCTGATTATTATAACACCATCTCTGAAACATTAACTCTTTTCCTTTGAAATCACGTTCTAGCATAGAAGTGGATGCATCAGCATTCACTGGGTGAGGCTCACATTACACAGAAAGAAAAGAAACTTCTGTTTGGAAGTCACTGAGATTTTAGGTTGTTACCATGGTCTTACCCAGTGAAAGCTGACTAATGCAGAAACTACTACCAGAAGTGAGGTGTTACCGTAACAAAACAAAATGAAACAAAAACAACCAAATTACGTGGCACTAGCTCATAGTCAAGCAGCAGGCAGGGAGGACACTATTTTTGAAGCTGGCAACAAAGTGACTCATGTTAGGCAGTGGCTCAACATTTGGTAAAACTATTTCCTGGGATAACTTCGAAGACAGATAATTTACCTAATGATGCTGTGGCTTTAGGAGAAGAGTTTGGCAAACAGAATGAGACTTGCGTGGCTTGCTTGCTCTTAGCTGCATTGTGACAAGACACTGTAAGAAAGAAATGAGTCCAGAAGTGCTTGTCCAATTTTCAAGCAGTAATAAAAGGGAAAAGAGAGAATCAGGAACTTTCAGGACTTGTAGGATATAACTGATTCTCATCTACAACCCATAAAAGTTAAACTGAAAAATATGTTGAGCAAAAAGGCTAATTGTATTTTGGCCTCAAGGCAAAGTTCAAGTCAAGGGTGTAAACTCCACACCCTTTGTTAAAACCTTTAAATGAATTAAGGCGGTGGCTCAGCAAATTATTTTAAAAAAAATTTTTTTAATGTTTATTTATTTTTGAGAGAGAGAGACAGAGTGCAAGCAGGGGAGGGGCAGAGAGAGGGAGACACAGAATCCGAAGTAGGCTCCAGGCTCTGAGCTGTCAGCACAGAGCCCGATGCAGGGCTCGGGCTCACAAACCATGAGATCATGACCTGAGCAGAAGCCGGATGCTCAACCGACTGAGCCACTCAGGTGCCCCTCAGCAAATTATTTAAATTGGACAAAATAGTTAATGGAAAGGAAACTAAGGGTTTGCGCTCTCATGAAAGCATGGCAAGTTTGAAGTACTTCTAATTAATTCTGGAAAGAGAGGCATATCTTGAACAGAATTCTGAGTATGGCTGTTGACATATAAATTTGGTTGGTGAAAATGCCAATAATGTTTTTGAGAGATTATTACTTCCAAAAGAGCTACAAGCATGAATTAAGAGACTATAACTATTATAGATACAAAATAGATTTGGGGCCTCCAAATTTCTGCCACTCAGCTCCGAAGGACAGAGTATTCTCTAGTGTCTTCTACGGATGTGCCCAAAGAGGATAATGGAAAGAAATTATCAAAGTATGGAGCAAAGAGCCATGGAGAGCAATACTGGCACCCATGGAGCCCTGGTATCTGATCAAAGAATATTTCCTACTCCTGGGTATGGATTTATAGGATTTGTCCAGTCATATTTCAAAATTGCTATGGACCAATGACCACTTGGTACTTCTATTTTCCCATTCTTCTCCTTTACAAGTGGGAAGGTTCATTGATGTTATCCTGGCCCCCTTCCACCAATTCTTGTTGAGTTTAAGAAAGAAAAGATAGCTGTCTTTTGGTTGTCTCTGGATTAAGAAGAGCCCAGCCACATTTTGATCATCTTTGGTGTAGAGACAATTATGAGAACTCAGACTTTTGACTTATTGTCATTAGCCTTTTGGCCTTTCCTTTAAGGAGTAGGTCTATTTTGTGTGCAGAAGGAAGGAAAGCAAATAGTTTTGAGCAGGGTACTTATTGTGGAATCTTGTTTTATGGTTCCCAACTTCTTCTTCCTCCTTTCCAACAAGATTATATATCCCTACCTCTTGCCATGTGCTTTGCAGAGCATTCCTAGGGGGTGAGTGTAGTTCCTTACCCTTATTCCATTTAGTCATATAATTTCTGATTAATGAAATAGGAGTGAAATTGTCATGTGCCATGTGTGAACAGAAACTTTAAGAATCAATGCATGAGGCCTCTAGCTCTCTTGATCTTTTTTCTTTGTCATGATACCAATATAGAAGATGTTTTTCCAGTCCGGTTTCTAGGATAAGGAAGCCTTTTTTTTTTCCTCCCCAGAATGCAGACAATCTACAGTCCACATGTAGTATGAGTAAGAAATAAATACCTTTTGAGGGGCGCCTGGGTGGCTCAGTTGGTTAAGTGTCTGACTTCGGCTCAGGTCATGATCTCACAGTTCGTGAGTTTGAGCCCCATGCCGAGCTCTGTGCTGACAGCTCAGGGCCTGGAGCCTGCTTCATATCTGTGTCTCCTCCTCTCTCTGCCTTTCCCATGCTTATGCTCTGTCTCTCAATAATAAATAAATGTTAAAGAAAAAAAGAAATATCTTTTGGAAGAAGCCTCTGAAATTTGGGGATTTTTGTTATTGTAAGCTTGCTGCCATCACGTAGCTGACTGATACGTCTTGATATTGGACTAGTGGCCCTTTGGGGTCCAGGGTGGTCCTCTCTCAGATCTCTGGGTTACAACTCTAGAATTTCACTAGTTTTTGATAGTTTTATTAATCACAGTTTACCTCCTGCCTTTCAAAATTCAAGCAAATGAGGGATACTTTTTTTTCTGAGGATATCATCATAATTTGACTATATGCAATGTATTACAGTATGAGAGTACACAAAATACAAAAGGAGTAGTGTTAATGGAGTGACATAAAAACTTTATTTCACATATGTGAAATAGATATGAATAGATATGAAATAGATATGAGTCTATCTGCTAATTATAGAACATTTTAGAAGTGCAAGAAAGTATAAAGAAAATATTATCCACTGTGCAATATTACTCTACTTAATTTTTTTTCTTTTTAAATAAGTCAAACTTTAAAAAAATTGCAACTATAATATAAATAATTCTACATATCCTTCTCTCAGATGCCCTAAATGTTTACATTTTATCACATATATGTCATCATTCTTGCCATGTATCTTTGCCTGTCATTACCTTTTTTTTCGGAGTCAATTTAGAATGAGTTGGAGACGTGATGTCTTTTTATTCCTGAATACTTAAGGATGTATTTCCTTTAAAAAAGGATAATATCTTCCATAACAAAGGTTAATTTAGCAAAATTAGGAAATTAAACTTGGTACAATGCTATTGTCTAATCTATAGACCTTAACCAAATACCTCTAATGATCTCAACAATGTCTTTTATGACAAAAGAAAGAAACCCTGCTGTTGGATCTAATCTATGATCATGAATTACATCTACTCCTCATGCCTCTTTAGTCTCCTTGAAATTGGAAGAGTTAGTTCCTCAGTCTTTTTATTTTCTTTCTTTTATTATCTTGACACTTCTGAAGACTCCTGGTCAGTTTTGTACACCATCTCTCAAATTGGTGTGACTTTTTTCCCCCCTGTGATGGAATTCAAATTATGTAGTTCTGGCATGAACATCAGAGAAGTAAAATAGTGACCTTCTCATCACATTATATCAGCCACAGGATGTAGATTTGTCCCCTTACTAAACATGTTAACTTAGATAACTTGACTAAGGTGGTATCTACAGGCTTCATTTTGTAAAGTTACTCTTTTCCACTTTGAAATTAACAAGGGTTTGGAGAGAAGACACTTTGAGACAAGGTAGATGTTTTGTTTTAGCATATATTAATAATTCTTACTTGACTCATTTATTATTATGGTTTTCAGATAGTGATTTTATAATTTTATGATCATTTGTTGAAATTCTACTATAAAAATAACTTTTCTATTTTCTTCAGTTTTTTACTTAAATTGATTAATTAATACATTTCCCCCCATACATTTTTTTAAACTTGAAATTATACTATGCTGAAATTAATTAATTTCAGTATGAGCTCATGGATTCTTATTTTATTCTGTGGGTTATAAACCATTACTATTATTTTTTCAGATATTCAAACTGTCCTAGATTTGGCCAGTGGGATTCATATGAAACTGGTTTCTGTGCCCTTTTGACACACCCCTGTCATTTTTTTGAGCACTTACATACTGTTGGGGACAAGATGATATCTCAAGCACATCTTACATTTTCCCAGTTTCATCCCTGGAATCAGCCATTTATCTAAGGATTCCTGGTTCCTTCCAGTGGGGTATGGTATTTAGAAACCAAGATCTGGGTGCTAGGTGTTCCTGTTGCTACCAAGGAAGATGTTATTTCAACATTTAATATTTAATTTAACATTTTGGTATTTCTTTTTGCATTTTTTTCTTGTATGTTATTTTTAAACACTTGAAATTGAACCATGCTGAAATTTTTATTCCTGATTTTTCATTTTAACGGTATAACATGAGTATTTTATGGTTCTTCCAAACAACTTTTTAGATGATTAAATAATTTTGTAAGTGGACACTGCCAAAAATTACTTTTGCACTTGGCACCATTGTGAAATTAAGTTATTTTCAATTTACTTTTGTAATTCACAATAAGTAATAATGACTACATTTGTTTTTAAGATGCTTTCACAAGCAGTCTCTATTTTAATTATCAAAACAATCCCACAAGCTAGGCATTATGATGCCCTTTTATAGTGGAAGATTTTGAGACTATGTGGCTCAGAGATACTCCATGATCCCACGCTCATTGGAGTCAGAATGAAGCCCAGTTCCCTCTGGTTGACTTATATCGCCAGTCACCAGCTTATGTGTATGCATTTGTCTTAGTAACTTACATCGTGTCCCCACAATTTTAGTACACCACAGATACTCAATAGAAATTTATCACTTAGTTCAGAAAAGTCTGAAAGTCTTTGGCCCAAGCAAATTCTTGGGAAGCTTTTTCACTGGAAATTAGTTATTAAAGCGCATCTCCCTCCTTTTCGGACATTGGTGACCAGACATCTTAATTATGGCAATTCTTTGCAGGGGTTGTCATCAGCAAGGGAGGGAGAGAAGAGCAATCTGTTTGGATAAGGAGGGGTAAACCCAATAAATTTGCCAGCTGCATTTGCTATCTTAGCAGCAAAACAAGTCCTCCCACACTGCCTTTAACTGTAACAGAAGATAGAGGACATGATAATAAACTATCCCATGGTAGGGATCCTTATCTGCCACAGATTATGGGCCCAGATATCACATGGGGACAAATGTGTAATTAATGATATTGTTCCAATTAGGGCCTGGCTTAGCTGAAAATTAAAAGCACAAAATCAAAATCCCTCCATCCTTAGCCACTTCCTTGCAGACTTCCGGACCAAGAGGCTTTTTGATGTTGATTGTCTCCTTGCAGCTTTCAGTTGAGGACAAGCCAAATTGCACCACTTGTGCTAATTATCCCTCTCCTGAGATTGCAGATTCCTAGTTAATAGGGAATCAGTCCAAACTCCTTACTGATTTTCCAAGGTGGTCGCTCTGTGCTGGGGACCTGGGCCAGCATAGACCTCAGCTTCCACTGGCTTGAATATTTCCTCCTGGGTCCATTTACCAGGAAAGTGAAGGACTTTAGGACTTTGAAGAAAGAGTGGGAATAATAGGTGCTCCTACAGGGAAAGATAACCCATCTCCTCCTCTGGATCCCCTAACTCAGCCCATGGCTTTGCCATCTTCCTGGCTTCTTCCACCATACCCTTACATACAGGCCCCCAACACCTAAGTACATATCAATCCCTGTTGTTTGTGCTGTTTAAATGTTTCCCATGTCTTACTTCACCTGTCCTCACTGCCATTGCATTTACTTCATTGAGGCTCCAATCATTCAGGTGACAGGACGTAGAGCTGGTATTTGAACTCAGAATTCAGGTGCCAAGTCTCATACATTTTGCAATCTGGTGTGTGTTTTATTTGGTTCACTAGTTTAATTGCAGTAAGCTAGAGCAGGATTTAAAATGGAAAATACTGAGCTGAAATATTTTTATAAGTCATGTTCTTGGTGGGAAGGCATAAGGAACAACTACCCTCCTGATTATGGTTACGGTCATATTGTTGCCATTGGTAAATTTTCTATAGGACCTCATAGCAAAGTGAGAAAGAGATTGTGCTGGTTCTTTCCACTGGCTCCACTGTAACCTCTACCAGTCCGTGCCCAGGAGGCTAACTTGTCTGCATTGCTTTGCTCAGATTCTCTTGCTCCCCAGCTGTGGTTGGGTTTGGCCTATGGAAAGCACCAGCAGGAGAATGCTACATGGGACCTGGCTCCATTTCTACCAGAGAACTTTGTATGGTTATATCCCTTTATGAAGGTAGAGCTCCTATCAAGTGACCCTCTTTGACAGCTGTAGCTCTCTCTTTTCACTCCCCTAAACACTACCTAACTTGTTCTTTCAGACCAAGGAGTGGCCGTGGCTCCCACCGTTGCTAGCCCTGGGGTGCTGCACACTCCTTGTTAGTTTCCTTTGATCCTTCCCACACCTCTATAAATAGTTCCTTCATTAAATTCTCCTTTATTACCTGTTTGAGTGTGCCATTTCTTTGCTGCGTGACCATGATTTAGGGCTTTGAGTAACTCAGACCCAGTCACAAGGAGTAGAAGTACACGGACAAAGATATGGCATGCTTGATTCTAATCAAATTCTGAGCCCTTACTATGGAAATCAAGAGCTTCTACTAGGTAAAATTACCCTATTAACTGATGATAATAAGAGTATCAAGCTTTTATTATACTTTTATCATGCGCCCGACACTGTTCTAACCATTTAATATGTATTAACTTGTTCTATCCTCACATCTTGTAAGATAGGTACTATTTTTGTCACTATCTTCTAGATGAGGAAACTAAGATACAGAATGGTTGAAGATCTTGCTTAAGGCCTTGCACTTTAGTGTGTCAGTCAAAACTAGACAGTCTGGTTCCAAGTCCTTAATTTCTACACTAGACATGGCCAAATGGACAGAAAGTCAGTGCCAATGGATACATAATGAGAATGCATTTAATTGCCCAAATTATACAATCATCTGAATGTAACTTTTGAAGGTAAAATCCATAATGCTTGAAAACTATTTTTAACTTTGGTATTTCTAACATAAATGCTAACACCCAGTAGTGCCATTTTTAGAAACCTATAATTTATTTAGGCAGATGGAAATGGATATTGTGTATTGATTTGAATGTTAAACACTATTTAGACAGTGCAGTGCTATGAAAAGGACCCAGATGTGGGGTCTCCCCATTTGTTAGCTGGACCACCTTGGGTGAGTCACTTAATTCTCTTGGAAATTTGCTTCCTTGTCTCAGGTTTACTAGGTCTCTAGCCCAGCCCTCATCTGATGGACACGGTCATCCTCAACATGACCGCCATGAACACAACATCAACAACTAACATTTGCTTACTGGTGTGATTTATAATGCCCAGACATATGTGTTATTTATCATATTTCAAACAAGAAGACATTCTGCCTTGGGTTGAATACTTACTGGGATTAGGATCTTGTTACCTTCTCAGGAGGCCAGTCTTGAAGGGTGGCCTGACTACTTACAGGGCAGTTAAAACACCTGCAGGAAGTCCAGGTAAATATGGTGTTATAGTTGAGAAGGAGAACAAAGAGGCTTTAACTGTTGGTGAAGTTTTAGGAGGTGAGATGTGACAGGTTGAAGGACACAAAGGATGCTTTAGGATAAAGTCTCCAGGAGACCCCCTTGAACTGAAGACCTGTTACCTGCAAGGGGTTTTGTGATTGCCTGGATCACTGTTCCCTGACTTTCTCCTCTACCCCTTCGTACTTTTGTTCATGCCATGCAATTTGTCTAAAACGACCTCAGCCTGTCCAGTGAAACCCTCAAGGACAGATAAAACCTCTGAAGCCCCAGAAAAGCAACCAGAGGCTTCTCTCTCCCTCCAGAACTCTGTGTGTTCTGTTTGGACATCGTTCATGGCATTTATGTACGTGTGCCGTTATTATTTGTGTACATACCGAATCTCCCCCACTAGGGGTGAACTCTGTGCATATGAGTGATTAGACTGGGTCTTATAATCTTTGTCAGATAGATGGGGTGGAGGTCTACAAAGCCAGTTTCTAATGCTTAGCACACATGCATATGTGCACAAGCAGACGAACCAACTGCAAATTCATGCACACAAGTCTGGCATGAAAATACCTGCAATGGCATGTTCGTAAGTGGACCTTTGTAATCCACAAATTAGTCTTTGTTCTCAGACCTAAGACACTGGAAGCTATTTTGGCAGACAATAAAGAACTCGGATGCCGTTTTACGCATAACACTGTATATGATTCCTTAATATTAGATCCATATTAGCTTTCAGGCCCACAGATAATGCCAGCCAGTGTAAAAGGTAGTAGCCAGTTCCAAAATTATACTGTTGCCTAAAATCCTGGTAATTGCTGTTTTCACACACCCATCCTTGCTTGCCAGCCACTGCTAAGGGTGCCTGCCTCCCTGGTTAGACACTCACCCGCGTATAAGTGGCCAGACACATTTTTTAATGGCAATTCCTTCCACTCTCTAGAAATACTGAAATTATTGTCAGCAAAGAAAATTCTGGAATTGTTGGGAATCTGGGAATGGGGGCGACATTTCACCTCATCAGCAGATACCAGCCCCTGAGTTCTGTTTTTTTGGCTGCGTGCTGGGGAACAGAAGCCAGCACTTGACAATCTTACATAATTGTGGGGGGGGCGGGGAAGGTGCATTGATTGTGTGTGTGACTCTTGATGGCACACCCAGCCGATACCTGGAAATTATCTGTACTTGATAAGCACCGAATTTTTGGTTAAAAGTGATCAGTCTCCTCTCATTTAAGTAATTAAATTAAAAGTTACTTTTTGTCTTCTGGCAGAGACAAAGAGGAAAAATCCATGTGTACATCTTGGAGGCGAGGACGAGTTCAGAGACTAGGGCTGCTGGGACTGAACCCTTGCAGAGTTACAAGGGGAGGCCCCTCTTGCCCAGGATGGGTGGATAGACACACAGTGGAAGGAGTCCTGTGTCTGGTTGGGTAAAATCAGAAGCCCCAGGGGAGAGCAATGGGGACCCTGGGGTGGCTGGAGCAAGTTGTTCTGACTTGGTAATTGTGCACTTGTCTGTGCAGATATTGGGTTAGACTCAGATTCCCTACCGGACCATCGGCACTGGGAGGGCGGGACACTCTCATCTGACTTATCTTTATATCTCAGAACCTAGCACATGCCTGGGGTGTAGTAGGCCCACCCTGACTACTCCTGTACTAAATGAACCTGCCTGCTAATCAAGTCCCTGGCTCAGCCTTTGCTCAGCCCTCAACATATCCCTATGGCCTCCCTTCCTCAGCCTGATCCTGGCCTCTTCTCCCCACCGATCCACAGGGGTTGGAAGGCACAGGGACCCAACTTGACCTTGTCCAGCCTGGTGTTGGGAGTGGGGAGGAGCACTGCTCATTGACTTGCTAATTGCAGGCCAGGAATCAGTGTCCTCTCTGGGAGGTAACTTAGCAAGCGGCCCTTCCTCTTGAAACTTCATCTGCACCAGGAGATTTTTTTTCCTGGAGCCCTCAAATGTTCGAGGAGGGGCAGGTGTGGTGCAGGACTGCGCTTGCCAAGCCAGCTCCTCGAGTCCTGTGAAAGGAGCACAGAGGGCCTCTCCCTTCCCTCCGGCCCTCAGGTGCAGGATCAGAGGACCTGACAATCTTCTGTTTATCAGGCGGCTTTGTGCCTTTTAAGGGGGAGCTGGGTGGCACGTAAGCCGACCTCTGAAAGGCAGAAAGCTGCCAGCTGTGCACAGCTCCAGCCAAGCTGTCCCCCAGCACTGTCCTCCAGGGAGCTGTGAGCTGGTGGCTCTCCTCCCGCCCTCACAAGGACCACTGACTTGAAATGAGAAGTCCCAACCCTGAAGACTCAGCTGACATAAGGTGGCTCTTCTGCAGCTTTATGCACAGTTTCAGCCTTCCCACCTGAGCCTTTGTGATCAGCAGAAGAGAATTCTGGCCATTTGTGACTTCAAATTGAAATAATAATAATAATAATAATAGTGATTACACTACCATTTATTGAGAGCTCACACTCTGTGCCAAGCATTGAGTTAATGATTATTAACTCGTTCCTTTCAACCCGGGAGGAACACTATTATTAAGCTCGTTTTTAGGTGAGGAAAACAGGCTCAGATCACAACTTGCCCACAGCCACGACACGGCTACTAATTAGTAGAACCAGGACTTGAACCCCAGGAGTTGGATCCAGGCTACTCTACTCTAGCTCTGGTTAAGCTACTCCATTCTGCCCCTTGCATGGATCTTTTTGGCCGGGACTCTGTCTCTCCTCCTACCTACAGAAGTCAGATTTTGGAGTATGTTAGTGTCTCTTGTGTGGCTCATCCCTCTTTGCAGTCTCAACATAAATGTGACATCTTCAGATTTATTTACTGTAACAAGAGTGTTCTCTCACAGTTCTGGAGATGGCACTCCCTGTGGATGTTCCAGGGGAGAGAGAGTATGTTCTCTGCTTCTCTCCTAACTCCTGGTGGCCGTGGCAACCCTTGTGTTCCTTGCCTTTTAGACAATCAGTCTGATCTTCACATGACTGTCTCCTCTGTGTGTCTGTGTGTCCTCTTCTGTCTGATCAACTCTCCTTCTGCCTTTCTGTTAGAGGGACATACATCATTAGATTTAAGGCTCCCCTGGACCATCCAGAATGATCTCATATCAAGATCCTTAATTTATCACATCTACAAAGACCCTTTACCCAAATAAAGCCATATTCACAGATTCTGGGTATTAGGACACAGATACATCTCTTTGGAGCCACCATTCAGACTACATTAGCCAATGCAGAGCGTATCCTACTGTCCCCTCCATCTCATTACCCTGTTTTCTTCCCTGTGTAGCATTTTTCACTGTCTAAAGTCTCCTTATTTCTTTGTGTGTTTTCATCCATTGTGTTCTCAACCAGAGTGCTGTTGGCTTTTGAGCAGGGCAAATCTTCAACTTTGCAGAAATGAATCCTTAATTTCAGGACACTTAGCATTTTACAATCCTGGTACAACCTGAATGCCAGAGCAGGGATGAGGTGTGGAGGGAAAGTCTTCTCGACAATCACCCCGCCCCCCAGTCCACCATATCTCCCACAAACATGTGATGTCCCCACATGGAAGGCAGTACCAGCCCGGGTCATAACCACCAGTCTATGTGTTTATCATACATGTCTTTTCACAGGAACAAAAGTTCCATGGGGCCAGGGACCTTATTGGGCTTGCGTACTATTGTATTCCCTGAGTCCCCAACAATGTCTGGCCTTGAGTAGGAACTCAAAATATATTCTCAGGGCACCTGGGTGGCTCAGTCCGTTTAGCATTGGACTTCAGCTCAGGTCATGATCTCACAGTTCATGAGTTTGAGCCCTGTGTTGGGCTCCAAGCTGACAGTGTGGAGCCTGCTTGGGATTCTCTCTCTCTCCCTCTCTCTCTGCCCCTCCCCCAATCATGTTTCTCTCTCTCTCTCTCTCTCTCAAAATGAACAAATTAAATTCAAAAATATATATATATATGTACATATATATATATATTCATATTCTGAATGCATGTAGAAGATAGGGATGCTCTTTCTGGAAATGTGTGACAGATGTTTCTTTTTAAGTTGCTCCAGCTTAAGAAGGAAGGGTCACATGATAGGTCTCAATAATAATGAAAAATAACCAGGGAAGTCTATATCCTCACTCCAGCTTCCCTCACTCCCATCCCCCTGCCCCACTCCCCCTTCTTCTTTGCAGGCTTGTGGGGGGATTCAGAGCCATTCTTTCCCACTTCTCCTGCTGTCTGCCATGTGGTTCTTCGCCTGAGGTTCTTCGCCTGTCTGCCATGTGGTTCTTCATCCCCCTGAGGTCACCTTGGGTCTCCTGTCATCCCCACAGGCCTCCTCCCCGGTCACTGCCAAAGAATTGGGTGATGAGGTCCAGACCAGGGTCTCGTGATCCTGCCATCTGGCTAAGTGGCTACCCTTCCACCCTTGCTGGTCTCCAAAGCATGTTGCCATTTCATTTATCACCTGTGTGAACACAGGTAAGTCACTTTACTTCTGTGATCCTCAGAAACCTCATCTGTAAGCCAGGAATGACTTGGTGGGATTATTAGCAACTATAGCCCCTAACAGATATAGTTATAAAAATATTCGTATTTTATTTTCCTTGTCTTTAGTAAAGAAAAGAGAGACTGGAAGAGGTATAAAGAAGCTCCCGTCTTTACCGGGATTACAAAGACATCCCCAGTTTGCTTTGAAGGGAGTGGCAGCCTGTGGGGTGGACGGATCTAGGCAAGGCCTACAGGTACACACTCCTGTCTGGAATCAGATTGAATTAATGCAAAAACGAGGAAGGCAGTATTGCCCAGTGGTCAGACAGAAGGGCTCCAGGGTCAGTAATCCCAAATGTGACCTTGGGCAAGGTTTATGTAAGGACAGAGAAAATAAATAACTCACCCAAGGTCATATGGCTGGACATGACAGAGCTGGGACTCAGCCTTTGCGATAGCAGAAGTTAGTGCTTTTCCTAGCACACCATCCTGCCTGCCTTCGAGAGTGGCCCAGGAAAGATTGCTGTTGCAGGCCCTGGGGCTGAAAAGCAGCCAAGAATGGTTTTGCTCTGCCCAGTGGGTGACTATTTGAAGGACTGCTTCAGGTTTCCAGATACAGTGGGAAGCAGAGGCATAGATGAGAGAAATCGGTGTGCACTCCCCAGGCTACATGGGAGGCTGGTGGTGATAACCACACGTATACACACGCGTGCACATGCACCACCATGACTACCACCGTGCAGGCACCACTCCAGCCTGGGCCACCTTGAGAAGCCAGCACGGGGCTGGGCAGCCACTCACAAATCAGCAAGGCTGAGGCAGAAAGTTATGTGCAGGCAATCGAGAGGTGGTTGTACAAGGGTCATTGCCTCCATTTAGGTGTCAATTGTGTCATTTCCAGCTGTTCCTCCACTCAACAGCTGGAGCTCAATATGCTCAGGGCTTATCTGGAGGCCCCCAGCCAGGGAACTCAATATTAAGCTGGCTTCCAGGATCTAGGAAAAGCAGCTACTCTCGCAGCAAACCACAGAGGAAAGGCCCCCTTTTTTCCATCCATTTAAGCAATGGTGGCTCTTTGGGAACAATATTGGTGCTGCCTAGAAGTGGCTGGCCTAAAGCAAACTGCAGCTGGGGAGGGGCAGATAGCTTCATACAAAGGTACAAAGTGTGCTAATCCCTTTACAGGGGCTGTTCCATTTTGTCCAGTCCTAGGATGTGGTGGCATTATTATTATTTCCATTTTACATAAAGGAGGTAAATAGTTTGCCCTACATCAAACAAAGCATGATCTGCAAAACCGATGGCTGATGGCAGATCTGTTTGGCCTAAGAACCTAGTCTAGGTATCACTTACAATCAAAACCAGTCTCCACAAAGGGCTCTGATGCAGTTTGGAAATACACTGCCAGGTTGATCAGATTCCTCCACTTAGGAGGTGGGCCCACAGTGGACCTGCTCCAGGAGAGGAGGGAGGAACCCCCCTAAGCAGAGATCACAGGGGTCTGGGGGGAGTGCTTAGCTAGGCCTCAAATGGAAACCAAGTGTGAATAGGAGGGAAACACTACTTAGGAAGGCAAGGTCTTCTCTCATGGTGTCAGCAACATCAGAGTAATTTGGAGTGGAAATAGTGACTTTATCTTTTAATCCCACCTTTGGTTCTGCTTTCCCACCCTTTCCCCTTCCACAAAACCAAAATGCACCCTTTTCTTCCTCTCTCTCCTGCTACCTAATTATCTTGTTTGGGCAATAGCAAGTACCTGGGCCACACTATGGGGCCCTGAACCCATGCCAAGCCTTACTAATTAATTATAACATTCCCTTCCAGAAAGCCCAGAGACTGCCTGAGATTTCTTCTTAAAGCAGAACTCTAGGAATTTACTTGTAATAGTTGTTAGCTCATACGCTGAAACCTAATGGAATACGTAGTTACTCATTCATTCACTTGTTCCTTCATTAAATATTTGTGAAGGACCTGTGTATATTCTAATGATGTGGACCAATCGCCTCAAGTTAAAGATGGTGAAAATGGTCAGAGAGCAAAGGGACTTGACCTTTGATTGCTGATGGGGCAAATGTTGCGGGACATAGGAAGGTGGGCAGTGCTGTGAGCGATGGAAGTCATGGGATTAGCCCTCTGGCATGTCATTCCTGACCATGAGAGAGAACCTGACTCTGGGTTCATGGCTCTGGAAAGGTGAATCTGTCTGGTGACCAGAACCAGATATAAGGACATCTGAGCTGGGGAGTCTGGGTTCCACGGAGGACTCTGTCACTGATTTGGTGTGCCCCACGAGTTCTCTGGGCCTCAGCTCACTCTGGTTCATTGAACCGTCACTACACTTCCACTATGCGCTAAGCACGGGGCTGGTGAAACAGATACTTTTCAGTCTCCTGTTTCTCTTCTTTTAAAGACCAGTGGATCAGCTGGTCCCCAAGGCCACTTTTACCTCTGATATTTTCTAGCACTTGGGGAGGCCATCTTAGGAACAGGACTCCTGGTTCTGGCCAGGGAACCAAGTCATTCTGTATCCTGGCCTTTGATTGATGCTGTTGATGGGAAGGCCTGTGGGTCACAGATTGCCGGCCCGAGGGTGAATCCCATCCCCGTGTTCCGTGTTCTCTTATGCTCAGGCTCGCAAGCACTGCAACATTTGCTCAGTTTTGGCTCAGGCCTTGAGTCATTATTTCTTCTTCGACCATCCAGAAGCCCCTGACTTCTAACTTCTTATTAGATCAGAAAAAGCAGAGACTGTGTACCTTCCCTGTCCTCTCCCTGACTCCAGGTCATCTAAGAGTTAGCTGCGGGGCACACCATTCCTTCCAAAGGAATTCCAGAAAGAGCAACTCAAGTATAAGGAATTTTCAGTGGTGGTAGGCTGGCAAATAAGTGTATACACCCAGACTTTAAGCAATCCTTTAATGAAATGAAGGATGGGCATGAAATGTCGTGCAATGAAGTAATAAAAAAGCCATTGTGCTATGCCTGTGGCCAAGCTAGAAGGAAAAATAAGAAAAACACTGTGCGTACACATATGTATTTGGAAGGTGTATTTAGGAAGTGTGTCCAAAGTACAATGCAGTAGGTAAGTACCATAAATGCATGAGTTTGGAACAGAATAGAAAAAAAGAGCAAAATAGAGAGGCTATATATTAAACTATCCTTAGATGGTGGAGAAAAGACATTGAATATTTTCTACTGAGCGAGTTCAGTAGGTTGGATTTGCAAGATTCTCTTGAAACTAAGTTATATAACTATGCAACATGCCTGCAACTTGGTGAGCAGTGTACATATGCTAAGATAGCAGGAGATCCCCGAATAAGAAAGGCTCCATCTAGACCCATGGGCTAATCCATTATTTTGTGCTAAAATAGATCTCTATGTTAAAATGATAGCTGTCTAGAAATATTTGTGTGTGTGTGTGTATGTATATGTGTATGTGTGTAGGTACATATATCGTATTCACGCAGAATCCGTATCTTTACCAGCCCTGCCCCCCTTAACAGCCCAGCACACCTTGTGGCACTTAGTTGGGGCTCACTGCTCATTAAATGTTTCTTGAATAAACTGGTTGAAATGCAATTGGGTCCTTTTTCTGTCATGTAATGATTCCTCCTGTCCTCAGGGTGCCGCCTACTCAAAGGTCGTACAAATGATGCATTTAGAAGTTTCTGTTCTGGCTCCGTATGTTTTTAGTTCATCTATGATTCCCTTACCCAAATCCCTTTTAATGTGCACGGAATGTCAGGGTCCACTGCAGTTCTTGTGTGACCTAATAAAAACAAGAGCTGACAGCTGCAAAAATCGGAAATTGTTCCCACCTGTGGCTTCGGAGTGTGAAAATTGTTGTCTTTATAATAGGATTTATTGTACAACAGTAACAATAACAATGATGTTATTAGTAATCATATAATGCCTGCTATATCTTTAGAGGCTACTGTGAGGGAGGAACTATGCTGGACATTTTTCATACATGAAAATGAAAATGAAATTACTCTTACTGCTAAAAGTAATATTAATATTATGGCATGAAGCATGGTGCTCAATTCATTATTCATGTTATCTCATCGAATCTGTGCATCTCTGTGAAATAACTGTCGTTATTTCCTCGCGCAGATGGTGAAATTGAGGCTCCAGGAGGGCTGAGTTACTCTCCTTGAGTTACCCAGACAGTGAGGGGCGGAGCCAGAATTCACACTGAAGGAAAACTGTCTCAGAGGCCCGTGCACTTTCTGGTACAGACACACAGTCAGGGCAGTGGTAGAAAGCGTGGAGGGACACAAGTCGCAGACTCTGGCGGCAAAATCACCACAGTGGCCACCACCCGGGGGCGCAGCGTGGAGTGGAGGAGGTCAGGTGAGCCAGGCATCCAGACGGGTGCAGGGAACAGTAGGGACTCAGGCAACAATGGCTTCTGCCTCTCCCTGCGAGGCAGCGACTGTGACTAATGTAATAGTGTGAAATGTCTCGATTTTCTTTCTTTTTGAGTGACATGCAGATATTTCTAAACCAGTTTTGATGGGGATTCATTTCTAGTGGCTATAGAAACACTCATAGAAATACTCCCATTAGACTTATGTGCCTGTTAATCTCACATGTGGATCCTCACGGCAGAGGTTACTATGATAGACCAACACATAATAAAGCTGATAATAGTCAAGTGGCAAAAGCCCCAAACTTTTTAATACTGTAAGCTTTCTGTCTGAAAGATGTCATTTCTTTCAACGGCTTCAAGTTTCTTCAAGGCAGAAAACCATTGAAGCTGCAGCGTAGCTGAACATCTGTCTTATCATGTGGGCAGATATTGGGATTAAATTAACTAGAAATGAATAGAATGATGTATGACAGGGTGCAGATGTCCCAGGCACAGTGTGATAATTTCATTGCAAAACTATGTAATGAATTCCATACATTATGGAAGTACAAATGTACCACTTTAGGTAATTGTGATGAAAAGGTATAATGTGCAATGCATAAACAGAGCGTGAGCCCAGGGGCATTTCTCCTCTGCTATTTCTCTTTAGTCATTTCAGAATGACTTTATTTGGTTTAATGCAAGCCTATTATTATTATTATTAGAGCCTTATTTTTTTTGGTCAGCCCCTTCAGCATTTCTTGCCTGGTTGGTATAAGAAATATTTGGAGTACAGGAATAGAATTTGGGCGGGTCAGAGCTTTGGCCACCTGGAGAGTAATGGCCGGAGACAGGATTTACAAAAATATTTTGTTGTCAGAATTTCAGAGCGGAAGCTTACTCTCTTCTCTCTTCTGTCTCTGTTTCCCGCTCTCCCTTTTCTTTCTGGTAGGCTGGGGAGATTGTTTTGCCCTCTCCTGCTATTCCGTGCATAGGGATTCAGGGTAACATAATGGAAAGAAATCCGGTTGTAAAGCCAGAAGATTGAGTTTCTGCTTCTGACTATGCTCTTAACTGCTGTGTGAACTTGGGCAAGGCACTCCACCTCTCTGAGCTTCTATCTCTCTCCTCAATTTTAAAATGCTGCTAATAATACTATATCCCCGTTTTGCCAGGTACAAATGAGGGAACTAGAACATGAGCTCTGAGAAGAGGGAGACTGTGTCTATCTTGCTCACTGCTTTATCTCCAGTGCTTAACAAAGTGATCACACAGAACAGATAACCCAATATATATATATATATTTAGTTTATTTGTTTTGAAAGAGAGATTGCAAAGGGCAGGGAGAGAGAATGAATCCCAAGCAGGTTCTGCACTGTCAGCACAGAGCCCAGTGCAGGGCTCGGTCTCATGAACTGTGAGCCGAAATCCAGAGTTGGACACTGAACCGACTGAGCCCCCCAGGTGCCCTGATAAAATGTTTTTTAAATAAGCATATCGATGATTTATATGAAAGTACCTAGCCCAATGCCTGGCATGTAGGAGACACTGAATTAATATTTCTTGAATTTCGGCTGGTTTGAAGAAGTTTATCTGCAGGGACCTTCAGACTGGGTTTTGGTAACACGTTCACTGAAGGGCCCATTACACGACCAAAGTCCCTGGCCAGGTACCTGTTACAAGCCAAGCCCCAGAGAAGGGCTTAGGGTGCCTCCCAGCACAGAGGGCAGTGGAGCAAGGCCAGAACCCCCTTCCTGATCAGCCTCATGCTTGCCTGCTATGCAACGCTGCCTGCCTGCCTGGGACAGTGGGAGCCAAAGTCAGGGCTGGCCTGAAGCAGAAATCCCTGTGCTCCTGAAGAGGGGCGTAACTTCACTAGCATGGTTTTGATCAAGAAACAAGAGGAAGGTTTCGTGCTGCAACAAATGCCTGGCCTGTGGTCCTGCTTCACAGTGAGGAGGCCACACCTCGGGTCACAGCAGGGGCCGGTCCGGGCCCTGCTTCTCTCTCCATCCCACTGCTCTGTTCACACAGCAGCCCCCTGCACCCCGCTTCCACTTAAGTCTGCTCTCTACCGATTATTTGCCTGGGGTGACATCAGTGGAAAATGTGAGGAGATGGGAGCAGAGCCGAAACCCTAGCCTTCCCTGGGAGGCCAGAAAAGCCTGTTTTCAATGCTCCGATTGGTCCCCTATTTCCCCGGCTTGTTTGTGCCATGTAATGCTTTCTGCACATTGAAGCAGGGTGCCCGGGGTGATTCGAGGCCACCAGAGCCCAGGTCTCCCTGCCCACCAGACAGATGCTTTGCTGTCTGGGCTCTCTGCTTAGCCCAGACACCCCGAAACCAGCCCCAAGGAGGGCTGCTAGGGCAGACAATCCACATGGTAGGGCTTCCTTCTCCCCTGGAGCCCTAAAAGCTGTGGATTGGGGGCTTGTCACTGCATCTCTTCCTTCCCCAGCTCAGATCTTCCCACCCCTCTCTTCTCCCCACGAGCTTCAGGCCTGTCTGCAGGCTCTGAATTTTCTGCCAAATTTGGATGCCTTGAAAGGAACATTGTTCCAAACAGAGACTTCGAGGAAGGTGCTAATCTTCCGCTGCTTATCAAATTTGAGCAAAAAATGTCGACATCCCACTTTTCCAAGTGCTAGCTCAGCTCTTCTGTGTTCAACTGCGAGAGGGACCAGCTGTGTGTCTAGTGGGGGATAAAGACCCTACTGGACTCCACAGCCCTCCTCACGGGCCCCACAGGACCCAGAGGCCAGCAGGGGCTGTGGGCAGGTGGGTGGTCTCTCCATCCCCAGCAGCACAGACCCGCTCGATTCCAGGAGAGGCGTCCCATTTGTGGCTTCTGTCACTGCTACTGCTGAAACTCTCAAGGAAAAAAAAAAAAAAAAAAAACGCAGCCGCGAAGTTCCTGCTCTAAATATGGAGAGAGCTCTTCATTTTCTCACGATGAAAGACATATTTGGGATCATCTGGTTTTCCAAGCAGATGCCCAGTTTATCTCACTTTAAATCAACTCTTTCTGACTGGACCCTTTCCTGGATGAATTAATTGAGCGTGGCTAAAACCAAAATGCTCTCGCGATTAAGGAGCTAGGCATAGGGGCGCTGTGTCAAGGATGTCAGCTTGCGAGGAGGGTGTCGAGTTGTTTACTTCTATTCTCATAACAGAAGGAACAGGCAGGCTCAGCCCACTGGAAATAATTTTGAATAATCTCACTCTATTACTCGAAGCGAAATTGAGTCTGCTCAAGCTACCCTAGTGATCCGACATCTCGGTGAAACTGGGAAACTAATATCCAATTCACGCGGCATAAAATAAGTGACATAAGGAAAAGCAGGATGAAATCTGGAAGTTTTTAGTTTTTGATTTGTACGGCTTGTCTTCTATTAGTGGATCAGCTCACTAATGCAGCTCACACAGGGGAAGGGGTTTCATTAAGCTGCTGGTCATTAGTGGCGGTGGGCGTGTGTGTGTGTGTGTGTGTGTGGCAGCTGTTGATGCCTGACACTGATATCTGATACACATTGCCCTGCATAAATCAAATCTAAACAGAGAATTTGTCTAAGAAATGGAAGTGGAGCCCCGACTTACCAACGAAAGTTCTTCTGGCATAGGGGGCGGATGGCCTGGAATTTAGATTTGACCCTTTAGAAAATGCTCCCAGTGTGAGGGGATCGGCTCATTAGCTTCAGTCACCCACCAGCCCTGACACGGTCTGCGCTCCCTCGTGCGTGCTCTCTGCTAAGGGAGCTGTCATCCTCCGAGCCCAGAGGAAAACCTTAACATCTCTCTTAACTCTCTCCCTCTCGGCCCTCACACCTTACCAGTAGTAGCTAAATAATTGGTTCTGGCTTCAAATTATCTATTGCTTCCACTCTCCCCTCTCCATGCCTGGCTAAGACTCTGACCCCATTTCTTTAGTAATCCTAATTGTTCTTTACCCTGCCGATACCCCTCCTGCTTTAAACCCTACTCTTTATGACTGTGAAGTCATCCTAGGCACAGGCCTAACATATCACCCCCTGCTCAAAAGCATCCCATGGCTCCCTGTTGTCTAGCAACTCAATCCAAGCACACAGGCCTGTCTTTCAAAACTCTCTGCAGTGTGGCTCCAGGCACTCCTGGTCACTCATCCTGAACTGAAGCCAAGTGAAAGTCATCTGGTTCTTTATTGCACATGCCACAGTGCTCTGCCCCTGTTTCTGCGCATACAGTTTCCTCTGCATTGAGTGCCCTGCCCTGCCCTGCCTGTCTGTCTCTGATTGTTCAGATCCTACCCATCCTTCCAGATCTAGCTCAGGTGCCACCTCCTCCAGGAAGACTTCCTTGATCCCCTGCTTGAAAGGCTACCCTCCTCCTTAGACCCCTCATTATTCTTTCTTCTTCCACCATGGCCCTTAGATGCCTCATTGTCTTCTTTCCCCGTGGCCCATTCTAGCCTGGATGCACTATATTGGGTCATCATTAAGTGCTAGGGCAATCAGTCAAACGCCTGAATGAAAATCCTAGTTGTGGGGCCTTGTGCCTGCCACTTACATTCCCTGTGCCTCCGTTTCTTTTTTGTGAAACCAGCCTAGTGATCGTGTTTACCCCTCAGAGAATTCTAGGGAATGAAGGTGGGGGGTAAGTGCAGTGTGCTCAGCATGGTACTGCTTACATGGCAAAAGGTCAACAAACTTTTTTTCTTAGTCACTTTCTCCCCTGCAATAGTGCAAGCTTTGTAAGAATTGTTCAGACCCATCGTTTAACTCAGCATTTACTGAGAACCTACTGGAACCATATTTTTTGTTACGATTTGAAAATGAATAGAGAACACTAAGATATGTTATGTGCCTTCAAGGAGCTCATGGTCAAGAGCAGAGGAGATGAACTAGTAACCAGAGCATGGCAGTGCATTTGGTGAAGGGCTCTGAGAGAAGTGAGCACAGGCTAGGCAGTGTGGTGAGGTGGCTTAGCTCTCAGTGCTGGAGTCAGGCTCCCCGGGCTCAAATCCCAGCTTGGTCACTTCCTACTGTGTGACCTTGGGCTGAGTAGTGTGCGTTAGGCTTTCTGTGCTTTGGTTTCCTCACCTATAAAATGGAGAGAGTAAAGGATACCTACCTCAGAGGGTGTAGTAAGAATACCACAGCTTGAGAGTCAAATCACACTTAGAACAGGGCCTGGCGTGTTTTAAGAGCTCAGTAATGGCTAGTTATCATCTTGGAGCTCTTTGAGACCTAATTGATGCTATGTCTTTGGGCGATTTCTTTCTCTGCCAGAATGGTGAGCTTTTATGAGGATAGAGACATCACCGTAGAAGCCACCATCAGAGGGAGCATAAGACTTTTGGGAGTGCACTTTGAAGCGGGTTTGGCCTTCCCCTCCCCGTCCCCAAAGACCCTTCCCTCCTTTTGGAACACACACACTGCAGCCTGCCTGCGTCTTGGACAGAAAGACCCCCCTCTCTCGCTGAGTGTGGTTTAGTGCATGTCTTTGGCCAGTCTTTCGCTTAATCTCTTAAAGTTTTCGAGTGCTGAGGAGTCTGCTCCTACCATCCTGGGCTTCTGTCCAGAAAGTTTCCATTCAAGGAACCCGCCCCCACCCCTTCATTATGCATGGACATAGAGATCTTAGAAGATGGGAAAGGGGTGGGACTTCATCAGGCCGTTTTAACTGGGCTCAACTCTAGTACCCACTTTTGTGGCTTTGGTCATCGGTCCTTGTGAAAAATAGCAACTCCTCCACGTTTCCCAAATCCTCATCTCCTTATGCCCTAGGGGGAGTTCTACTTGGTTGAGGCCTGGAACCCTTAGTCTGGGGTTGCGTTGGGTCCTTCCTGGTCTGAGATGACAGCTGAGGACATTCCCAGATACCACTGTCCTGGGAGACCTACCTTTTGACCAGAGCAGGGCACATCCACCTGCGACATGAGTCTGTATTCTGCCAGTCACTGAGACAACACCAGAAACAGCAAGAGCCCATAAAGCCTGGAAGAAAACGTGAGGTAAGTGTTGGGGATGGCGTGGAGAACCCAGGTGAATAACATGGAGCATTATACAAATCAATCTTTTAAATAGCAACTCCAACAAGTGGAAGGAAGTGAAGGACTTAGACGTGAAGGACCGTTTTTATTTCAGAAAAGGCAGCCAGCACAAGAGCAAGACTGGGTCCAGGGCCTGTGTGTGTGTGCGTGTGTGTGTGTATGTGTGTGTGTGCGGGTGTATGCGCGTACGTGTGACTTGTGGGCAGAGAAAGCATAGTTACTCTGAAGTCCATGCACAATTGCACATCCCTTGTTTCTCTGGCTCACCTGCACTCAGGAAAATCCAAGTGTGCGTGGGTATGGACACAGAAACCACCCCGACTCCCCCACTGGTCCCCTCACAGCTCTGAGTGAAGACCCACGTGACTCGCTGGCATCCCTTGGTGGGCCTTTAGGTTCTTAGGCTCCTGCCTTGGATGCTGACCCCTTCTTTGGGTCCCTCTTGCTCTCACAAAGTGGGGCCAACCCATCATATCAGTTGGAGTTAGACTGTCATCCAGATGTCGCCCCAGCTGTGATGGGAAAGGATTTCCTTCCCCAACTCATTTTTTTAGGCTTTGGGATGGAAGACTTTGCCCTTCTCATGCATACTTTTCTGACTTGAGGGTCTTGGGGCTGAGTGACCAGAAGCCCCTTGAGGGTTATCAATCAGTGTCTCATTTGAAAGCCCACTGGCCCCTGGATTCTGTCTATATCACAAAGCAATGCCTGTCTATCTGGGAAACTCTGGAGAGGCCAACATGGATTTCAACTTCCACTGGCTGCATGGGATCACTGCAGTGACCGACGGCAGCCCACCGGTCCCTGGCAGCCCCATCCAGCCATGTGGACAGAGCACTCACCTACCTCACCGAGAAGGACCCCCACCCCCTGTGAGGCAGCGCGAGAGCCTTGGATGCGTCAGGCAACCCAGCGTCAAACCCCACCTTTGACCTTCCCTAAGCAAGAGACTTTGGCCAAGTATTCGAATCTTTTCAAGTCCTATTTCTATTAAATACAAAATAGAAGGGGCGCTTGGGTGGCTCAGTCGGTTAAGCGACCGACTTCGGCTTGGGTCATGATCTCACGGTTTGTGGGTTTGAGCCCCACGTCGCGCTCTGTGCTGACAGCTCAGAGCCTGGAGCCTGCTTCGGATTCTGTGTCTCCCTCTCTCTGCACCAACCCTGCTCGTGCTCTGTCTCTCTCTGACTCTCAAAAAATAAATAAATGTTAATTAAAAAAATAATAAATAAATAAATAAATAAATAAATAAATAAATAAATACAAAATAGAAATAATATAATATCTCCCTTGCAGGATTGCTGTGGGAATTAGAGATGAGCCATGCAAAGTGAGTGGCCTGGGGTCTGGCAGGTCGTAATGGTGATGATTGTAGCTTCCATTTATTTAGTCGCTTACTAAGTGCCAGATGCTGTAATATGTTCTTTACATATTTTAGTAGAGATAATTTTTATAGGCCACACACTCATCAAATAAACATCATCCTCTGTATTTCTCTATAACTTTATTTTTATTATTTTCATTAATTACTTACTCATTTATAAAAGTTTTTTTTCAAGCCCCCATTCTGAGTGATGGCAGACACCCACTTCTACTCATCACTGGGGCTCAAGGTGACTTTAGTATTTTCCAAGTTGCATTGAGTTCAGTGAATTCAGAATGTTTCCCTTTTTCCTCCTTTTCCTCAGTGTGGCATCTACATCCTGGAGTTGAGTAGTGTCTCAGCATGAGTGTGGGTGGAGAAAAGGCTGAGGCTTCTGGCCCAAGGTCATTCATTCTTTTTCCAAGGATGGTGGCTGCCCAGATGTATCTCCTGGTGTTTGGTCGCTGGTATCCTTGCCTCAGGCGTGCAGACACCGCTCTGTCCCAGCTGGTCCCTGGCTGCCTGGTCTCTGCCATTCTCTGGCATCTTTCTCTCCTAATTCTAAAACCATTTTATGGGGTACAGGAAATCCCAGCTGTTTTCCAGCACCATGCTGGGGCCACTGGAGACTCATGGGCACCCAGGGCCTCTGTCTCTGGAAGACTATTCTGACCCCTCTTTCTTTCTGGAAGCTGCCCCCCAGGGCCAGGGAGGCTGGTGTAGAGTGTAAGAGCAGCTCCTCTGAGAGTCCCACTGCTTTCTCTCGGATGCTCTCTCCCTCCTCCCACCTTTGGAGATTTTATGGGGGTGGGTGGTGGAGAGACAGGAAAAACTGGTTCCAGTTGATCACATATTCTAAGTATTTCCTGTCTTGCTTCTAAACAGAGAGCATTGACCTCAATGGCCAAGAATGTGATGTCTCTCTTCTCAGGTCCTACCATGACACCTTTCCTAAAGTGGTAGGGGCTTCAGTCTAACTGACCTGGTGAGTGAGGGTGGACATGAAAGCAAGGAATGCAAGGTGGCCTGGTACAGGGACACTTACCCTCTCCTGGCACAAATACAATCTTACCTAATTTTTCACACAGTCCTATTATGTAGTTTCTATTATCAGCCCCATTTTACAAATGATGAGCTGAGGCTTAAACGACTTGGGTGTTGAACCTAATTCAGTCACGAGATATTTATAGAATGTCCACTAAGTGCCAAACAGTCCTCTGGGTTTGGGGGGAATACGGCAGTAATCAATACAGACAAAACCCCAGCTCTCATGGAGCTTACATCCAAGTGGGATAGTGGGGAGTAGGGAAGAAGCAGCAAGGGAAAAGATCAACAGGTAAACCATATCGTTTATCTCACCATGATAAGCTCCAGGGAGAGACATAAATCATGGAAGGGGGTTATGAAATGCCAAGGAGGATATGGCTTTGAACAACTTGCCTTTTTGAGATGATAAGATGGGTGAAGATGATGGAGTAGACAGACAGGAGCTGGAGGCAGGGACCATGATAAATAGGTGACACATTAGAAGCCTGAGGGCACAACATCCAGACTTTGTGGCTTCCAAGACCCCTGTGGCTAACAAACCAAGAGCTGCAGGTGCAGAACCTGTGCTCGCCTCTTCCACCTCTGCCCCAGGGTAACAATTAGATTCATTATAATTCATTTGCATAGAGGTTAGCACCCCCCACTGTGGGGGAAGGCTGCCATGATGGCTCCCCCCCCCCACACACAAACCTTGTAAGGTCAAAAATTCCACTTCCCAACCTGTGGGAGGAGTCCCCCAAATGATTGGAAGGAGCCTCTATTAGAAGCCACCTCATCTATTACACAAGACCCCACTCACATAAAATGAAGACCCCTGTAGCCTCAGGGCTGTTGCCACCTCTGGACCTGCTGGTTCTCCCACCTGGAGAGTGTATGTCCTTAATTAACTGCTTTGTGCTTGGTACTTTCCTTCTGGCTATTTTTATTCAAGCCAGTTTCCTCAGGTAAATCTTTCTTGGGGAATCCAAGAACCAAGAACTCCATTCACACAATGCAGACTCCCCCACCAGTAACAAAGAATCCCATGTTGGAGGGAAGCGAATCCCAGGGAGAGGGACCAGCAGGAACAAAGGCCTTTAAGTAAGAATCTGCTTGGCTGAATTGCTAAGAAAAGGAAGGGCCAAGCGTTCTAACCCAGTTAGGCTGAATGCACCTTTATGGGGCCCAAATTATGACTGCCATCATTGCTATTACTATGTCTTTGCCATCAGCCTGACATCACCAACTCTCTCTTCCATGTTAGGGATCTTGGTGGGTAGTTGGAAATTCCAGATACTCACTCTTCGCTCTCCCTGTAACTAGGGATGGTTATAAGCCCCACGTGCAGAAACACCACCTGGGTTTCAAATCAGGAGTCAGCGATGCAAGGAGAGATGAAGAGGAAGAGTCTTTCGTGGCCGGCGGCCGAGGATGAGAACATCATTCGTGGCTGAGTGGGAGCAGTGGTGGACACTGTCCAGGGCTGGTTGTGTCGTCAGCGTGAGATGCAAGGTCAGGGCGAGGTGAGCAGGACCGGTGTCTGCACTTGACCAGTTCTATGCCGTGACCTTGGGTGTTGCTTCTGGCTGCGTAGCCCTGAGCCAGGTTCCCGAGACTTCACAGCCATTCGTTGCATTAGCTATTATCCATCTGTTTTCTCCTTCAAAAGTAACATAGATTTTATTTTTAGTTCAATAAAAAAAAAAAAGGACTGATGGCAGAAACATTTTCATCCTGCCACCCTATCTCTCCAAATTTGGGGTTTGCAAATTTTATAAGGTTTGCATGATGATAAATAAGAAATAGAAATGTTATTAAAATTGAAGTGAATTTCCTTTCGGGATGTGGAAAATAATGAAAAAGCTATTTCATCTGTTTTCTTTCCTATTTCAAAATATAGAATGGAAGATGAGGCCGCTTGCTGTTTCGACATTGTCAGGCGTGTCTCAAATGCCCTCGTGTTCTCACGTTACCCCCACAAGGTCTCCGAGCAACCAAAAGAAATGGCTCCTGTTTCTCTCCTCTGCTTTTGTCTTCCCAGGGCAGTGAAAAGACCAACATGTCCTTGGAACATTTCACGTCACCTGAAAAACAGCCTTTTTTTTTCCTCCCTAAAAATATATTGACTAAAATAAATTAAGTACAAAAAAAAAAATGAACACACTTTCTTGGTACACATTGCCCCCCAAGATTATGATACTTTAGATAGAGTCAAAACCCACATCTCAGGCCTTTATCTATACTATTTTTCCCCCTTAAAATTCTTTTTTTTCTTTTTAATTTTTAAATGAAAGTTAATTATGGACAACATTTGGAGAATTAGCTTTATAAAGTCAGCTATACCAAACTGAAGCCCTCTGTCGTCATCTTCATTACCCCCTTCTCAGAGGCAACCAGTTGTCCCCAAGAAGCTGAGAATTTTGTTATTTACTCCCTTACTCATAGTGCTACTTTTTGAGTGTTCGTTTTAGACACCATCTAAGGGCTTTCCATCATGGAAGACAGAATTTATCTGTCTTTGCTCTCCCGAACCCACTTCACAGTCTTCCCATTCCCCACATCCTCATTATAATACAGCAATAGTATGGTTTTGAGAGATAAAAATCCAGTGTTTATATTATTATTCCATGCGATGATCTTCACAGGTGATTCATTTAGCCACCTGATCGTTTTTCCTTTCCTTCACAACATTTGGACTAATGAACTAATATTTGTCATATTTTTCATGGCCTGGGATGGCATGTACGAATCAGTAATTAAATTCCAAACTCTTCGCCAAATGTCTACCTCTCCCCTCAAGACTTCCATTTACGTAAAGTTTGTCATCATTTTCTCCTCAGGAGCCTCCTGACCTCGTTCGGTCTGCCTTGTGCACAGCAGTCCTCCTGGCATCTGTCTCCCCAGCATCTGTGGGGCTGTCCTCACCTCTGGCCTGGTCTGGCCCTCTTGTGAACTGTGCCCTACATCATCATCTTATTCTGATTATTCCCTCATTTTGTTGGAGTGCCTCCTCTAGTGGCTTCCGGAGAGAGTAGAATGGAAGGCAATTTGTGTGTGTGTGTATGTGTGTGTGTGTGTGTGTGTGTGTGTTGATCTAAAAATGTTTTTATTTTACCTTCACACTTTATTTATTGGATCTATTTATAGTTTGGGAATAAAATTCGAGATTGGAAATTAATTTCCTTCAGAGTTTTAAAAGCATGGCTCCATTGTCTTCCATCTTCCAGATTGACATTGGTCTATAGCTTCTCTGATTCCTGAAACTGTGTGACCTGTTTTGTTTCTGCCCCCACCCCACCCCTGGAAACTTATGGAATTTTGTTGTGGTCCTTATTCTTTGGAAATTTCACAATGTTGTGCCTTGGTGTAGGTTGTTTTTTAATTTTTTTTTAATCCATTGTTCTGATGAATACTTTTAATCAGAAACTCATGCTTTTAGTCCTGGGACATTTTCTTGAAATATATTTTTGATGGTTGTATTTACCTCATTGCCTCAGCTTTCCTAGAAATTTCCTGTTATTTGGTTATAAGATCTTTAGGAATTAAATTTTTATTTTATATTTTACTTTTTGGTCTTTCCTCTCTTAGCTTTGTCCACTTTCTTGGAGATCTTTTAAATTTTTCTGTTGTGTTTTTCATCTTTGTTAACATGTTTTTCATTTCCAGGATCTCTTGGGGCACCTGGGTGGCTCAGTCGGTTAAGCGTCTGACTTCGGCTCAGGTCATGATCTTGCGGGTCATGAGTTCAAGCCCCATGTCGGACTCTGTGCTGACAGCTCAGAGCCTGAAGCCTGCTTCAGAGTCTGTGTCTCCATCTCTCTCTGCCCCTCACCCGCTCACACTGTCTCTCTCTCTCTCTCTCTCTCTCAAAAATAAATAAATATTATTTTTTTTTAATTTCCAAGATCTCCTTTTTGCTCCTTGAATATTTTGTTTCCATCTTCCTATGCATGGCCACAACAGTAATTTTCAAAAGCTGTAAATGATAGGTATTCTTAAAAGTTTGCCTTTTCCTAGTCTCTATTTTCTCCATGTTTCCCCATTTTTTTCTTTTATCATCTATGATGTCGGAACATTTCATTAAATACCTGGATTTCTGATCGTCCTCAGTTGTCTGATTGTATTTCAGGATGGGAGACTTCAAAGCTGAGTAGAGACTTGTCAACATTGAGATTCAAGGTAGATGATGTGGGTGGGCTTTAGCTTACAGAACTCTTCCTATCAGCATCTCACAGTCTGTGCTTTTTGTGTTTGTCAGATGCCCCAGAGATGATGCTGGTCTCTTTCCTGGAGTCTATATGTGCTTTATCTGCCAGCATTCAGGACTCAAGGAGGAAATAATGCTGAGGGTCAGCATTTATTAAGTGAATTTTTCTAACTCCCCTTATTTTTAGTGTGCACATTCATCTCAATTATGCTTAATGCCCTGCAGTTCAAAAACCCTTTGTTTTAGAGCAGTGGTTCTCAGACCTTACCTGGAGGGATTGTTAGAAAAACAAAAACAAAAAAACAGATTTAAAGTTTGTGCGGTAGGAAGTCTGGGGCCCAATAATTTGCATGTGTAACAATATCTCGGGAGATGCTGAAGCTGCTGGTGCTGGGACTCTAGGGTGAGGACCACTGCTTTAGAGAACACAACTCCAATCATCAGCTGGGTGGGCAGGATCAGTTGCCTGGCTGGGAAGGATGGTGGGATCTAGTTGATTGTTTACTAGACTTTCATCCAAGTCCACTGGTTTTAACCCCATCTTCCTCCAGTGTTCAGAAGTTCTTAGCGGCGGTGAGTCTCTGAGCCTTTGGAGAATTCTGGGATATGAATTGGGTTGTCTCTTGACTTTTCTCACCGCTGTTTAGGATTCAGCTTTCTCAAGTTTATGGAGTCAGCTTTCGGTTTGTAGCTTCCACAGTTGTGTTGTTATTGCCTTCTCTCTTGTTCTTTTTTTCTTTGTTAACTGTATGGCTTTTAAAATCCCTTTACTGTCATTTTACTGAGGGATTTCGGTAGGGATAAAAGCTCAATGAATACATCTAGTCCTCTATTGTCAGCCAAAAGTCCTCACATCTGTCTTCAATCCTTTTAGTTTATCAAGTGCTACTTCTCTTTCATTTATTCTATTATCAAAAACTCCAATTAGATGTATGTTGGAGCCTCTCAATCCATCCTCTGGGTCTGTTAATAGTCCTTTTTATAAATTAAAAAAACAAAACCATTTTTTTACCCTTCCTGCTGAGGTGTGATTGAATTCTTTGTTCTTCTACTTTGTTAATTTTCATTTCAGCTGTGTCTGATTCAGTTTATTTTATTTAGTATTTTATTTCAATGACTACATTGTTCACTTCTAAGAATGTGAGTTGGTTCCTTTTCATACATACTTCACATTCATTTCCTGATTTTTTTTGCGGGGGGGTTCACTATTTCTTGCTCTTATTTCATGGAATTTATTTCTTAGTTGTTCTCTTTGAGAATTTTAAATACCCCTACTTTAATATCTTTGGCAGACTGATTTAATAAAATCAATTTTATGTGGAGAGAATACATGTTCTGATTTTTAATGTTGTTAGCTTCTTTATTAGCTTTGGATTTTTAAAATGTGTTTTATACTTCTGGTCAATAGGATCATTTTCAGAGGAGGTTTTATTTTAGGCTGTTTTTCCTTCTCTTTCTTAATGCTTCCTTCTCCCTGCAGACCAGTTCTCATGGTCACTTTTACTGGGCACCAAATCCCCAGCTAAGAATCAGGTGTGCTGTCATGTGGCAATACCTATCCCAGGGGGGACAGTGGGTTTATTGAGTGAATCACTAAGCCAGCAGCCTCCTTATTTGGGAAGCTCTGACTGTCCTCTAACGTGTCTGGCTTTGGTAGGAAGTGGGAAGCGTTTCCAGTTTTCAAAGTTTTGCAGCCTCACCCCAGCAAAGGACTCATCTTGTATTGAGCACTTTCAGCCTGGAACTGGTCACAGCCCAACAGGCCCTTGGGGGCCTACCCACTAGGGGTTCACCTTTCTGCTCTGTTTCTGGTGCACAGCTGTGGTTACTTGTTTAATAGCCTGGCTCTGCTGCTTTGGATTCTTGAGTTTTATCTTTTGTGTAGTAAGACTCTTGGGTGAGAATTTAGTCTCTCCAGGCTTCGTGCTGCCCTGTGGCTGAAGATCCACTCGAGGAGAATGCCTGCCTTTTGGTGTGGGTTCGGCTTCTAGCTTTGCCCAGCAGAGCCGAGGACGGCAGAAAGGAATACTCAAGATTTCAGGTAGTACAAAAACTCCCTTTTTTTTTTCTGTTGTGCAAGATCTTAGAATAATCCCCACTGTGGGTAAGGGGTCATATACAGACATGATCTTGTTCCTTTAAAATTAATTCTGAGGCAGGGTGTAAGTTCAATCCTGCACTTCCTGTGGTGGCTTCTTGCAAATCTGTAACCCGTCCTTGACCTGATTTAAGAAAACCTGAGGAATAGGGTTCTGTATGGTTTTGCTCCACTTGGGATTGGGGGCGTGGGAGCTGACGCCCCTTTCCTCATTTCCCAAGAGGGGTTGTCCTTCCTTATCAAATTTAGATTGGCATTGATTTGCCCAATGTTTCCCTTTTCAACAATCCTTATTGGGTAACTTATTGGTTTGTCCTCTTGTTTGTTGGTGACAGTCTTCCTGGTTTTCCCAGTTAAAGCAGGCATGAGAGGCTGGAGACAGCTTCATAATAGCCACAAGAACATGTGCGTTAATGTGTTTCAGTCCCCACATTTTGGCACGCCCTAATGAATTCAGCAATACCTCTGGCTTGAGTACATATGCCAGAGAAGGTCGCCTGACAGTCCGCGTTACCGTTTCGTAGGCCAGTTGCTGCGGTAAAACTTGAGCAGCTTCTTCATTATCTATTTACCTGGAGAAAACTCTGTTGCAACCTGTTCATGAAACCAACATAAGGCTCAGTGGCTCCCTGCCATATAGTGGCTAAAGAACCTGGTTTTGTCTTTGTGTCCGGCCGGGACTCAGGATGAGGCAGCGGATGCAATAGGAGAACATTGTTGGAATAACCCACGATCGGCCTGGGCTTGGGCTTGAGCTGGGGTATAATGGCCAACCATAATGACTATAACACCCTGTAGCATTTCTATTCCTATCGGAATACCCAAATCTCAATTACGAATTGCCTGTGTGGTACAACCCTCTTGATATTCTAAAGTCCACACAGCATGCTGAGTGGGGGGAAGTATGGTTTTTGTTAATGCCTTCCAATCCCAGAGTGTCATTTCATATCCACTTCCTATTGCTTCAGTTATCCCCTTAGTAAAGCAGCTTTGGATACCATTCTCAGGAATACTTCCTTTCAATTCCTTAAAGACAGTAAACGGGAGGGATTGATGCCTAGGTTGGTGTCCAGCAGTGGTAATGACAGGGAATGCATGAAACTCCCCAGCAGCGTATCCCTCTTGTAAACATTGCTGCGTAAACGAAGGTTTATGTCCCCCTGATATAGGTATTGGCTTTAAGGGATTGGAAGGAATAGGTACAGGAGGAGGCGGTGGAAGGGAGTCATCCTCCATTGTAGGAGGTGCCATAGGAGAGGTGGGTGTTAGGCTTTCTTTCTTAATTTGTTCCTTCTCTGGAGATACGTGTAATGGGCATAATGCCCTAGGAACTAAATTCCAGGTCACTAAGATGGGAGCAGGAACCTTCTCTCCTTTTTCATGTTTTCTTTTAAAAAAGTTTCCCACTTGTTCCCATAGATTTAAATCAACCGCACCATGGTTGGGGAACCAGGGGCAGGCATCTCTATTGCTCATAACAACTTAAGTGATCTTTTGTGACAGTACAATGAGCCACCTTTAAAAGCTGCTGTTAAGTTTTTTAAATATAATAGCTGTTCCTTTGTCATTTTTTGGCCCATGATAAAGAAAGAGAAAAGAAATACTCTCACTGAAAACTACATACGTTGGCAGCTATCCCAAGCGCACTGCTGTCCCTTACTGGGATCTGAAGTCTGGACAATTTCACTTTCTTCTCCTGAACGTGTGGATTCTGCCACCTGAAAATCTTCCTCTCAAGGCTATCACTGTCACGTCAGGGTCACCAAGTGTGGCTTTAGCTTTCCCAGGAAGCAGTGTTCTACTTTGCAATGCATTCCCTATAATCTGCTAACCCAGGAAGGATATAGCTATTTGATTTCCCACACTTTTGTCCCACCCCCTATTCCCAAGACTGGTGACTTTGGAGCCTGAAGCTGAGCATGACTGGCTCAGTCCCATCCACCCTCTCTTTTGTATCTATCTCTTGCAGACAATTCTCTCTGTCCTCATGTCATAACTTTTACAAGAGGTGACCCCATCCCTTAGGGGTAAGGCTTGTGGCTGTCTAATACTATCCATCACTGGGTGGGCAAATCAATCTAACTTCTGGGATTCTGCACAAGCAAGGCTGTGTTGTCGCCCACCTAAGAATACAGTGGAGCTGTTATTGGTAATAAATGTGATACTTTGATTTCCATATATCTGATTGCTAATGCCTGGCTCTCAATTGGTCCTAAACTTGGATGGGAGAGGGGAGAGAAAATTATGTATTTGCCCTCTGAAAGCCCTAATATTAATATTGCCAACATGTTTAGAGAAGAAGGATCTTATCAAACTAACGTTATTAGAACCAGTTTAATTTCCCAGTAAACTTTTATCTTAAATCCAACCTAACACTCTCTATCTTTTAGGTTACAGATTTAGTATGCTTATATTTGGGGTATGTGTGTGTGTGTGTGTGTGTGTGTGTGTGTGTGTGTGTGTGTGTATTTAAATAGAATTATACATATATATAATTCTATTTCTGTTCTATTTCTATTTTCTCATTTTACTCTTTTTATTTCCTCTGATTTTCTGCTTGTTTTCCAATCCCTGTCTTTTAATGGATTGACCATGTTTTCTTTATCCTCTTGCCCCATCATGGGTTTGGAAACTTTTCATTCCGTATCTTTTCTTGTAGTCATTACCCTTAAATTTTTTAACATGTTTGCCTTAGCACCAATCGTACTTTTCCCATTTCATATGCTTTTTGTCCTGTATTTTAGTTCTACTTTCTTCTTCTACCTTCAAGTTAGTCATATTATTAATTTGTAATAATTTGATGTTTATTTAGATTTATTCACATGGTTTCCAAGTTCATTGCTCATCATTCAGTTTTGCAACTTGGTCACCATCCACTCTTTCAATGTTCTTCAAATATAGCATTGAGTAATTTTTTGAATGAAAATCTGTTAGTGGTAATTCTCATAGTTTTCGTGTCTCCAGAAATGTCTTTGTCCTCAATATTATGATTGAAAAATGATATTTAGCTTGACATAGAATTCTAGCTTGACCATTATTTTCCCTCAGCACTTTGAAGATATTATTCCACTATAGTGCGTTGTCTTTTGTTTCTGTTGAGAAGTCTTGTGTCAGTTAATCTATTCATTTCTGTCATTGCTTTTGAGATCTTTCCTTTGGAGTTCCAAAGTTTCATTGTAATGTATTTCTTTGTGGTTATCTATCTACTATCTATCTACCCACCTATCTACCATCTATGTATCTAATCTCTTTCTTATGACTAATTGTGAATCTCAAATCTTACAATTTGTGAATCTCAAATCTTACAATTTATTAAGTATAGAATGTTCTCTGCCATTAGCTATTCAAATACTCCATCTCCCCCATTCTCTATATTGTCTCTTTTTGGGACTCCTAATAGACACGTGTTGGATAGTTTCATTTTTATCTTCACATCTGTCATTTTTCTTTCTTTCTTTCTTTCTTTCTTTCTTTCTTTCTTTCTTTCTTTCTTTCTGCTACATTCTGGGTAATTTTCTCAGATGTACCTTTGAGGTCACCAATTCTCTCTTCCTTTCCAGGTAATGCATTCTTTGATTCATTCATTGCTGCGGGCGGGGGCGGGGGGTTGTTTGTTTGTTTCAATGACTTCATTTTTTTAACTTCTATTACTGTGATTTGTTCTTTGAGACAATTAAGTTGTAATCATTTTTCAACATTTATATTATCTACTTTTTGTTTTGTTTTGTTTTGTTTTTGTTTTTTCGGCATCAGCCCTGCTTTTTATTTTACCCACTAACCTAACTCTTGGTAGATTTCCCCCTCATTTCATTAGTTAGGATTTGCTTTTACTGTGAGTTACAGAAATAAATAAAATAGAAGTTTCTTTTCTTCTCATATAAATGTCCTGATGTGATGTAAGCAGTCTGTGTTGCTAAGGTGACTCCACAGTTTTCCTCATGGTTCCAGGTGGAACAATAGCTGTCACATCCATGACCCAAACAGCAGGGTGGGCAAAAAAAGAAGCAGCAAAGGGCACTCATCAGCTGCCCTTTGAGGAAATTTACTGGAAGCTCCCATACACCACTTCTGCTTATAAGATATTATCCAGAATTTAGTCATATGGCTACCCCTAGCTGCCAGGGAATTTGGTAACTTTTAAGAGCTAAGCAAGAGAGTGTGGAAATTCTTGATATAACTAACAAGGCAACTCTCTACACTCAAATACTCCATAATATTGAATTATGTGCACATCTTTAGTGGGGCTAGTATGACTGTATGACTCCTATACCACTTGGGTTGAAGGCTCAGTCCTCCCAAGTTTTCCAGCCTTGCTGATGCCAGGTTCCCCAAAGTATCCCTTGTTTGGAATTTCATTTTATTTTCTTTTGTTAACTTCTCATGTTGGGAGGGCAGGGTCACCAAACAATATGGATAATAGAAATTTGAACTCCAAACCTGTGTGAAGCATGTCCTTATGGTTGCATATTCTTAGAGAAGATTTTATTTTTTCTCCCAGAACTCAACCAAGATAGACAAGCAAACCTGTACACAGAGAATGGGTTGAATGGATTTTTAAGTCTGTTCTTTTACCCAGAGAGTCCTGGCTTTATGCTTTCACTCAAGCATCAACTTGTGCAGGCCTTAGGCTTGGCCTTTTGTTCTCATGTAGACATAAATATCCAAGCCTTTAGGTCAATGAGACTGACACTCCCAAACCCCTTTTCATCTCCCCACCTACTTATCAAGTTGCAGGGTCAGCTCACAGGGGTGTAATTTCCTCTTTATTTTAACCCCCTTGGATTTCTCTTACTTAAAACTCTTCTAAGCTCATATGCATTTTATCATTTCTTTCTAACATTTCTAGGTATTTTTTAGCAGGAGGATTTCAAATCTGAAATCTACCAGTCTAGCCTTTTACACTTTTAATTTGATTATAATAGCCAGAATGTATTTCCATTGCTTTCCATCAAGACTAACTGACAGATATAATCTGTGTGTTAGAATCTGCCCCTTTGGGCCTGGGCCTGATTCTTGTTGTTCCCTGAGGTTTAATGTTGTGCTGGCGAGTTCCAGCTAGAGAATGACAGACGGGCACTCACAGGCTCCCTACGTGATTCCCCACTAGAGCAGTTCAGAAAGAGTATCTTATTCCAAGCCGACTTAGGCAGACCCCATGAACTCAGCACTCCCGTGTACAAGCTTCGTGGAGCTCCAGCTCCAGCACTCTCCTGTCTGAGGTAGCAGCTTGGGGATTCAGAAAACCCTAGCAAGAAGCACATTTGTTACTTAGGAGGGACTGACATCCAGCCTATTGATGCCAGTTGCACTGAGGAATCAGAATTTGACAGCAAGGCTTTGGAGTATAAGGATGAAAGAATATTCATTCCATCAGGGTGGAACAGGACCCTCAGTGCCTACAGCTGGGATAGAACTGGACCAGGTGCTTCCCTGGCAGACCCTGCGTAGCTGTGGGGTGGTAAGAGGCACCGGGGTGGGAGGAGTGCCCAGGGTACATGGACAGAGGAGTTTGGTTCATCTGCCCTTTGGTGTCTGGTCTGCTACTTACCTCTAAGTCACTTTGGGCTCACTCCGCCCTCTCTCTTAGCGCCAGGTGTTTTGTTTGCTTGTTTTTGTTTTTGTTTTTGTTTTTTTGCTAAGGAAATGAAGATAAGCTGGTCAGCCATGCCTAGTTGGCCATGTTGCAAGGGCCAGATCCCTCACAGCTGCTATATATGTGTGGGAGAGAGGTCACGTTCCCATCTTCACATTACAAATGAAGAAACTGAGGCCCAGAGAGATGAAGTGAGTTCTCTAAGGTCAGAGAGTCCCCGAGTAGCAGAGCTGGGGCTCAGATCTGAGTCTTCCGACCCCAGAACTCACTCCTTTCCACAATGGCACCACTGTAGAAATATAAAGTAAAAGCAGGGAGAAGGGGATTCACAGTCTGTGAGCACCTCCTCTCTGCCAGCTGCCGAATGGGCAGATTCAGCGTCCATACAACAGTCTAAGGTGATAGGTTAGTTTTCTTAGGCCTGTTTTACAGATGAGAAAGCTAGGTATCAGAGACTTCCCATGATTTACCCAAGGTAACATAGTGATTTCAAGAGTTAGGATTTGAATCTGACATTGTCTGGTTGCAAAGTCTGTGCTCTGTCTCTCTCTTGCAGTTTCTTTTTACAATACTCTCCAGATATTGGCATGCTCCCCTAAAATCCATATGCATTTAGACAAGGTTCAAATCAATTAGTTCACACTTTGCTGCTGAGGCTCCTTTGTGCCAAAGGTGATCAAGGTGCTTCCAGTTTTATGCATTCAAACCCAAAGAGGCCTCTTTCCCTACTTCTTGCATGACAGCCCAGAATTGAGAACCACGGTGCATATGGTGTTTGCAAAATGCCAGTTGTGTATGGGTGTTTAAACTTTAGTTTTGCTGCTTTTAATTTATTTATGCAAGCAAGCCGCCTTTCATGAATTTTAATCTGCGCTGCCTTAAAGAAGTGCTTTCCAAATGGGACAGCATTTGTGATCACCACTAAGCCATTCTAACTGCTTGCAGGCCTGGGGAGAGAGGCAGCGGAGAATATTAGCAAGCTCTGAGCAGTCCCTGTGTCATCCCGGGCATTGTGGCGTAAAATGCGCTTCGTGTCTAGAAGAAAAAAACCCGTGACTCGAGTCTTTGGTTATTTTTAATGCTGAGCGGCAGAACCACGGGGAATATTATGAGTTCCTAGATTTCTGACGGGAGGGATTCGCAGCGAAGTGCTTTCTCCAGGAGAGAGAGAGAGACACTGCTACAAGTCTTTATTCATTTATTTATCATGCTTCAGTTCCCTAAAAAAGAAAACACTTCTCCTGTGCAGGGGAAATTGCTTCAATGGATAGATTGCATTTAAATAATTTAAGTATAAAATTACTCGAACAGGCCGACTGATATTTCGAAAACGAAACAGTCACGATCACTTAAGAGCACTGGTGAAGTTCGTGATTCGGTGTATAGATGAGGTCTGAGAAGAGGCTTTTGTCTGACTTGGGGTAGAGGCTCTGTCCTGCCCCAGTGGTTGCCCTGGGGACAGGCAGTTTCTGGTCAGGTCCTGCATGGAGAGGACCAGCAAGGAGAGGCTGGGTCTTGTAGATGTCACACATGTGAAAGACAGGTGAACTGCTTGCAACTTTTGGCCCACCTGTTTGGGTTTTAGCTTCCATCTAAGCAGCGAGGAGGATTGGAGAAGGCACCGGGTTGGTGTCCAAGAGACTCTTATCTTGCCTGCGTGAGCCCACTGCTCAAGCTCCTGGTCCTTGATTCCCCGTCTACATGACAAGAAGATAATGCCAACCTCACAGTGCTGTCCAGGATGAAATCAGCTTCCAGAGAGGACCTGGCATGGTGCCTGGAATGGAATGGTCCGTTGCATCATGTCTACAGCACATTCTGGGACGCCATTCCCACCAAGATGCCATCTGGGCCTAGAGAGAGCCTAGACTTCATCTAGGCCAGTGATAGGCTCTCTGTGTTCTGCCTATCTGTGCCCACACAAAATATTGTTAGACTGAGGAGTTCTCCCTTTGCGTTTGCACAGAACATTTCTTTAGGTGGGTTTTATGACCTACTAAGACCCTGCAGAGCCCAGCAAAGAAACAGCTCTGTGGTCGAATGCATTTGCAAAATGCTATGCACCACGTGCCCCTCTTGGAGATTCACCATGCACCCTGGCTCTGAGAAGTCCTGCTGGCAAGAAGCCTTTTTACTTTTTGCTTTTTAACTCTGCATCTATTGGTCTTATTTGGCAATGAGAGCCTTCCCACCCCACCGTCCACACCAAATGCCCTATTCATATCTTTTGAAATAGGACTTAGTGAAATATACTTAAGGAAACTGCCCTTAGGTGGTTCTTCCTCCTCCCACCCAGCTCTACTGCTTTCTGTCTTATTTTTCTTTGAACCAGGTTTGGGGGTGTCCTCTTCTGTTTACTACTAACTAATTAAGCAAATGCACTAAGTGCTGGTCTTAAGATCAAGAAAGCATCATCGGTATCGAATCATGCAGAAGCAAGATGGAACAGATACATAATAGGGAAGAGTTAATCCCTGGGCAGACTGTTACTAGTATGTGTGAGGTAAGTGCCAGTCTTAGGGGCATTGGAGGTGGAGATAAAGAGAGACACTTCATGACTGGCTGGAAGCAGCAGGTGGACACCCGGAGGAAACATCACAGCCCATTGTCTGTTGTCTGTCGTGGGCAGTGCTTGGGGGGAATTTGCCTAGGAGGTATTCTAAATTCTATGGAAGCAACATGTATGGGTATGGGTGGCGGCTTCTCAGCAGCACCAATGTTTACTTTGAAGAGAAAATGTCTGCTTTGTAGGCAAATGTTTTCAGCATGGAAATGATCATTGCAATTGCTGTGGTTGTCACAAATGTTTCATCAGAGCCGATAAAGCAGCTGAGTGTTGGCAAAATCGATGAAAACATCTTGAGAAGTGTTCGCTGCCTACTTAGCCGTCTGTGGCTCATCTGGTGTGAGGGAGGAGGGGGGCAGGCGGTGAGCTGAGGCCACACATGAGACTGGAGAGGCAGTGTGGCATGCTGGACTGGCAAGCAGGCTTTGCAGTCAGCCTGCCTTCTTTGCTCCTGTAAGCTCTGTGACCTTGGGCATATTACCTAACTTCTCTGTGCCTTCATTTTCTCACTTGGAAACTGTGGATAATAATATTACTAACTTCATTGTTATTACATTGTTATAAACGTTTAAATGAATCACTATATACTTGTCATTTGGTAAATATTAGCTAATATAATAATTCTTTGAGGTTTAACATCCTCACACCCATTGTCTCATCTGATAGACTTGACGCAGCACGATTTAATCAACAAGTATTTATTGAGCATCTTTGATATTCCAGACCCTGCCCTTGGGGCTGGGGACCCACTGGTGACCGAGACAGGACAGGTTACTGTTTTCTCAGAGCTCTGTCTGTACTAGGGTAGACGGAATAATCAAACACATAAATAAGATACCTTCAGAGAATGACAAGTGTTATAAAGAACATAAATCAGAGTAATGGAAAGGAGACGTGGTGGAGTCACAAATTGCCCACTGTACTCAGATGGATACAGAGAAAATATATTTTATTTAAGTTTCTAAACTTCCCTGACACTCATCATGTGCTTCCTGATGGTTAGAATGGAAAAAAACTAGCTTTCTTAGCATAATCTGTGATTTTGATCTGATGCAAGAAGCTGAGGAGCCTCTAAGATTTGGCTTCTCCACCACTGACTGCACGTCAAGAAGACATCTGGGTATATGGAGAAGGGGATGTCGTATCTGGCGCCCTGTGCTATTCTTGGATCAGGGGCCCGAGGTCTGTGAGGCATTCTTATACTGGTCTCTGGAGTAATGATTCTTCTGTCTGGTGGCACTCATCCCATTTGTGTCTGAGTCTGTGAAAAGCGTTTAGCCTTGTTTTCTGTTCCTCAGCTTAATCTGGACCTGGTAGCTTTCCCTGCCAAAAGATCCTCATCTCAGCTCTCTTTGGCACTGGAGACCCATCTGAGGCTCTGCATCTGCCAAAACACAACCAGCCCTGGCCTCCATTCTGCATCCTCTGCTGGGACTCACCACTGCCATTTTTACAATGGGCTCCATGACAGGTGCATTTACTCCCAAATCAACTGCCTTTTGAGTCCCCTTTCAGGAACTTCTGAGTCTTTTACACACCCCATGGGAACCAAGAGAAGCCTAGGAGAGCTGTAAACCAGAGCCTCCTTCTACTAACTTTTCTGCAATGTCACAATGGTGGGGGTAGGGGACCAGCTGCCAGGATATGCTCTTTCCCCAGAGTCCTGTATCTGAAATGGCAGAAAATTCCCTGTCCCCCTCATGGGCTCCCCTCATGCCAATCTGGATATCTCTAAGCCACTCCCCTTTAAGGTTCAGTTCGGAGATGTTGGAGGAGGAGAAATGAAAGCCTTGGGATCACACCTTGTCTTCCTCCCCCTCTGTGTCTATTCTTTCTCTCAAAATCCTCAGGCAGAAAAGGATAGAATTATCCATCGTCCATGTCATAAACTTCTACTCTGAGGTTAAAAATGTCACGGCTGGACTCTGACATGGGAAAGAGCTATCTCTGACAGGGAAAGAGCTTACAGGCCATCACTTCCACATTTACAACAAGAAAAGCTGAGAAAAGGAAACATGAAGGACTTTTCTTAGGCCTATCAGGAAACTGAGAGAACAGAGTAAACAAACATCTGGAGAGACTGGTGAGACTCCAATATCTGGAGAGACTGGTGAATCCAAAAAGATACAGGTGAGATCTACTTACCTGGAGCTGAACCAGGTTCCAGCAACCATTTGTTGCTGGAACCACAAATTCATAGGAACACTGAAACAGTAAGTAATGTTGATGGATGGTCTGAGGCTGAGTATGGGTCAATATGAACATGGAAGACTGCTAGGGGCTACAGACTTAGGGGAACCACCACACATTCATGAGCTCTCTCTAGGAAAGGTTAAAGATTCAACAAGAATTCCCTGGTGGCCCTGGCAGGGAAAAGGGAAGAATAATCATTGTGAAATATGCCCAGAACGTTCTCCACAAACAAGGCTTACTTTCCAGGAGGGAAAAGATTACCAGAGCCTTATCCTACCTTGGAGAAGGGCAAGTTGCCAAATTCAGCTCCTTCTAATTTGCTTGTCCCACCTAAAGGGGCGGGGAGCTATGCCAATGTAGGAATACTTGTGAAGACCACAACCGAGAGAGACAAGCCTACTATAGGACTCAGATTTAATCATAAGATTAGACAATCCTACCCCTTACCCATCTTAGCACCACACCAACAGGCCTCCAGCAGAATAGTAGATTTTAGCTGAAAGATTTGTTAAGACTCTCTTGAGGAAGACTACTTGGGGAAGCTCAAAGACAACAGAGGAGACTGTTACAAGGACATGGTGCTTCATGAGGACATGAAGCCTCTCATACCTACAGCAAACATTAAACATAGCCCAAATCTAGCTAGATTAACCCAAATCCTCATACTAAAGACCTATTTATTTCAGTTCCTACTACCCAATACAACATGTCTGGCTTTCAACAAAAAAACTACAAGCCATGCTAAAAGTCAAGAAAATACATGGTTCAAAGAGATATAGCAAACATGAGAATCAGACTGAGATATCACCCACATGTTGGAATTATCCGACAGGACATTGAAAGTAACTATGATTAATATGTTAAAAGCCTAGTAGAAAAAGCAGACAGCATGCAAAAATAGATATGAAAATGCTAAGAAAGAATCAAAAGGAAATGCTAGAAATAATGACTGTAATGAAAATAAAGATTTCCCTGGATGAGTTTATTAGTAGACCAGACACACTGACAAAATAATAATTTTGCAAATAGGTCAATAGAAACTTCTGAAAATGAAATGAAAAGAGAAAAATGAGTGAATAATAATAATCCAAGAAGTGTGTGACAGTTTCGAAAGGTATAACATATGTATATTGGAATACCAGAAGAAGAAAGAAGAGAGTGGAACAGGAAAAATACTTCAAGTAATAATAGCGAGAATTTTCCAAAATCAACAACAAACTATCACAAATCCAGAAAGCTCAGAGAGTATCAATAAATATCAAAAACCTACACCTAGGCATATCATAGTCAAGCCACAACACACACACACACACACACACACACACACACACACACACACATCAAAAACCATTCTTGTTCCTATCAAGGAACAAGGTAAGAATGCAGCAGATTTCTCATCAGAAATCATTTAGGTAAAAAGAGAATGGAATGAAAATTAAATTAAATTTAAAAAATCTACCTTATTTCCCTTAAAATCATAAGGGAAAGGAGGGAAGAATTGGGAATATTCTGTTCAAGCATACAAATGAAACCATATAAAGTTATTTGAAGGTACAATTAGGTTAGTTTAAAATGTATATTGGAAACCTCAGGGAAACTACTAAAATTATTTTTTAAAGAAGTATAATTGATATGCTAAGTGAAGAGATAAAGCCACATAAAATGCTATTCCAATTATATGACATTCTTAAAAACTTAAAACTACAGAGACAATAAAAAGGTCAGTGGTTTCCAGGGGTGGGGAGAGAGGGAGGATTGAATAGGTGAAGCATAGAGAATTTTTTAGGGCAGTGAATCTATTCTGTGTGATGCTATAATTGTGAGTTACAATTTGTCAAAACCCATAGAACTTTGTGGTAAAGGGGTACATTTTAATTGTGCAGATTAAAAAAAATCATTTAGGAGGTCATGGGATCCCAGGATGGAATGTAGAATGTGACAAAACAATCTAACTTTTTAATATCTGTGTGAAACAACTTCCTTTAAGGAGCTGGAGCAGAAAGGTGCTAGCATCAATAACTATGGAAATGAGTGGAGTCTGGAAGAACCAGAGTTAAAGGAAACTGAACATAAGCATTGTATTCTAGTTGATGAAGTTGTTTCCCATGCTGATATGCGTTAACAGTTTTGATATTACTATGTATGTATCTGGAATTAAACAGCTGAATGGATAATGGATGGTGGGAACCAGATTTCTCACTGTTGCAGTGTGAAGTTGGAGATAAAGGCAAGAGACAAGAATGATCCATGTGGTGATTGATTAAAGTTGGAAACATCAGTAATAATTTATGTTTATGCTTCATATAGATATAGATGGTTATGTATGGAAATATTTATATATATGTATATATACTTAGGTTATTATACACACATGTAATACCTTGCTATGTCAGCTGAAGGTGCCTAGAAACAATGACACTCCAGCAGCAATGAGCACTCCTGGTATCCAGATCTTGGTTTCTAATACCATTCTCCAGTAAAAGAAGAAATGGCTGATTCTAGAAGTTGGACAAGAAGTACAAGCATGGAACATCTTGTATTGTCATCAATTAAGGAATTGCTAAAGAAAAAACAAACTCATAAATATACACTTGTGCTCATACACAAACATACACACACACACACACACACACACACACACACACACCACAGTGATAGGGATTATGTCAAAGGGACACAGGAGCCAACTGAAAGATCTCCCAATGGTCAAAACTAGAGTAGTGTGGGCAACAAGTAAATAAAGTAGTATTGGATTATAACCCAAAGTATAAAAAAGTATTTGTGATTTCATACCAATATAAATAAATGATTCAATAAACTATGTGAGCTGAGAGAATGGGTAGCCAAACCTTTAGAAGGGTGAGAGTAAAAACAGGTATAAGTGGTTCCTCAGAAAGAGGGAGCATCATGAGAAAAAGTATAGGAAAACATGAAATATGTGGATGATTTTGTCTGATTGAAGAGAGTAAAAAGGAGAGAGGAAGGAAGTGAAGGTATATGAGCAAGAGATGGCCTTGAATGTTATTTTAGGAAGACTGAGATAAATCCTCTGGTGATGATGCACTGAAGGTTTCAGAACAGGGAGATTACATAGTTGGATTTCTTCTTGTCAATCATCATGTTGAGATTCTGAATACAAAATGGGGGGCAAGGCTGTTGTGTCAAAGGAATCAACTTTCAGGGCCCACAAATAAAGCCTGTGTTAGCCACGGTTTTCTTTCTTTCTTTTTATTTATTTATTTTTTCCTTTCTTCCATACTTGCTTTTTGGCTGGAGTTCCTGACATTGTGGAATTCTTGGAAAGTCACCTTGCCTGACAACAATTTACCCATGATACCTGAAATGATATTTGTTTTGCTTTATTTTATGTGTCAAAATTTACAGAGATTCATATTCAGTAACTAAGAGACAGTCATCGAGTGAGGTCTTATAAGACATTCAAAATAAGGTAAAAAAATAAAGAAAGAAAGAATTTAATGAGATTGTTGTCCTAATAGCAAGCAAGACTAATTCTTCAACTTGGGGGGAGGAAGGGGAAAGAAACATTTTTTTTTTTTTTATGAGAAGGCAGAGTAACTTTTAAGCATGAGGAATGAATGGCAAAATATTCTGAAAGTTTCCTCTTTGAAGAAGTTCCCTCATCTAAAAACAATAATACCAACTAACTGCCTAAGGTTAGTGTAAGGATTAAATAAAATAATCAATACAAAGAGCTTTATTATTGTCCTTGCTGTTCTTATTGTTATTATTACTGCGTCTTTCTGTGTAACTTAACCCCGTCTTCCTGTTATAATTGTATCTCTGTTTTCCTTCTACCTGATATCCCCCTTTCATTGTATTGCAATATTTCTAAAAGTTGCTTAAAATCATAATTGGAGCAGTGTTCTTTATAAGTAGATGATATAAATGTAAATAAAACAAGAATACTATTTGCCAGCCCTGTGTTAAACCCCACTGTGGAAGCCTGGAACAGATAAATCTTATATACAGGTACCATCTGGCTTAAGTGGTAACTGAGTGCAAGTGGTAATTCTGTTGAGTGTGGCTGGAGATATGCTTCTCTCACACTTTACTATAGCTCATCTCAGGGCAAGAACTCAGCTCGGGACTGGGAGCAGAAATGGCATCATATAGTGCAAGGCCCCTGCCTAATGCCCTCATTCAGGGCAGAGGGGAAAAGAATACCCAGCCAAGGGCCCTGCTTTCAAACAGTGCCAGGCCAATGGCTGCTGCTGGAGAGAATTTGGGAAGAAATAAGAAGAAAAGAGAAGTCAAGTTGAAAGAGTGGAGTGTAAAAAATCATCATAACAACAATAGCCATAAAAAGTGAATGCCATACTTCATAACTCCTTTGTGTAGGCAAGACACCTAACTCTTTGTGCACATGTTTAATCTGTGAAATGATGACTATGGTAAGGGAAGACCTGGATTACATCTTTTATGTTTTTCTTTGTTGCCATGGACCCCTTTGGTAATCTGTTGACCCATCTGTTGAACCTATCTTTGTTTGCGTTCTTCAGAAGCAGATCCCAAATGCAAGTCATTTATTCGGTAGGTGTAGGAAATGCCCATGGGGAAATGGGAAAGGAAAGGTAGCCAATAAAACAGACAACTGGAGGGGTGCCTGGGTGGCTCAGTTGGTTGAGCGACCGACTTTGGTTCAGGTCATGATCTTGTGGTCTGTGAGTTCGAGCCCTGCGTCGGGCTCTGTGCTGACAGCTGGGAGCCTGGAGCCTGCTTCGGATTCTGTGTCTCCCTCTCTCTCTCTGCCCCTCCCCTGCTCATGCTCTGTCTCTCTCTCTGTCAAGAATAAACATTAAAAAAAATTTTTTTTTTAAGTAGACAACTAGAACTTAGCCCTACAGGCTATTCTGGGACAAAGAATGTAAGACCACTTTTCATCATTTTCCCACCTGAAGGGGGAGGGAGCTGAGGTAAACTATACACTTGCTCCCGGGGTCTTAATGCCCTGGTACTTGCAGCCTTCCACACGTGGGCACCAGGCAATACTGCTTTGCATGGTTGGTGGAATGGACAGATCTCAGGCCTCCAGAGGATGCGGATACTGGCAGTTGGAAGCCAGCTCAAGCACACAGAAAGAAAGGTCCAGGGGATATGCAGAGGGGCACCTTCCAACATCTGCTACAGACCGCCTTCTCAGAATAATGTTTTGAAATGCATAAAATAAAATTCATAGGATTACAAAGAAAACCAATTATATTGAAATTCAGTTCTATCCACAGATCCCTTGGGGGACCCCAGGTTAAGAAACCCTGCTAAGGTTTCTTTTCAATGTGAAATTATATGGTTTTATGACCTAAGAGCATGGATTGTGTTACTCTGCCAGGAGGTGGTTGAGTAAAGCTCTGCACAGTCTATGTAGAAACTATTTCAGGAGAAAAATGCGCTCACCCAACCTGACAATCCCCCACAGCTCAGGGACTGTGAATGATGTTGCTGGCCTCTCTTACTCCCTTTTTATATTTTACAGTGTTTGTTTTGCATTGTTTATGCTTTTGCGTTTTTAACGTGTCCTTTGTTAGCCCTGAAAGCACTCTGGGGCAGCAATTTGCCCACATCACCCTGGCAGCCAGTCTACCCTCCTCGGCTGTCCCCAGGGAGCTCCATCTTTAAAGTCATGCCTCTGAAGGGTGCCCCAGAGCCCTTCTGCCATGTAGCCACAGTGGGCCAGGGTCCACCCTGTGGCACGATGGTGCCAACAGGTGGCTGTGTGCGGGGTGCCGGAGCAGCCACCCCCCTGGGAGCTGCACGCCACTGAGACACCATCCACCTCCTAATGTGCCTCCATGGCTCTGTTACTCACAGCTAAATTACAGTATTATGACTTCATTGTTGAGTCCCAATTCTCCTAATTATAGCCTAGAGATCTATTATTTGATTTGGTAACACCAAGTGCTTCTTTTCTAAATCATGTAATCTCTTGTAGCTTATTAATGTCAGGTTTGCGCACACGCAGGGACTTGGTTGTTTGCCAGGCAGAATCAAATTTTCAAATTTTCGCTGTGTTATGTTACAGGGCTTTGCTTGTTACAATCTAATTATATTGGCACTGAAATACCGAAAACCAATTTATATTAGAAAGCACTTTAACTCTTTCTTTGGAGTGAATTTACATGCGTAAGAGTCTGCCACACCATTGGTCTTTTTGTTTTTCCACTGGGAAATCCCTTCTGGAAAGGAGGTAAAAGTAACGGTCCCTTTCTATTAAAAAGTCTGCCGTTTGTGGACAAAAAGCATGAATGTGGCCATTCCCTTGTTTGAAGCATGGAGAAGGAAGGAAGCATGCCTCTTCCATTTTCCTGTGTTCTATTCCAGGCCTCCCTGCTGGGAGTGCCACTTGTCCAGGCACCCAGAAACTCTTGCTGGTGGGTGTTACCTGGTGGCAGTACCATCCCCAGCTTTGGACCATTTCACCTCCTTTCTGTCCTCTTCTTTCTTTCAGATGTATTTTCCCATGCTCTGTTTTCTACTAGGTTGCACGATGGGTCTTTTGTCCTGAAGACATTGCCCTTTGAAGACCAGGAAGGTCTTGCTGCCTAAGGAAGTTGCTTCAGCAGAGGGACCTCCTTTATTATCCCGCTTTGCCTTCTCAGAGGATCTTGTGGCTGTTGCATCTGATTGTCAGGGTATTTGTCTTGCCACTCTATCCATTTCCCCAATAATGGCCATGGCTTTCTGATCCCAGGATCACTGCTCCTTGTCAGACTGTTATCACCAGGGAATCTATCTACATTTAAATCATCCAGTATCCCACCTTTGAAAAGGAGCCCTAACTTCCTCCTAGCTTTTTTTTAAGGAACTTAATTTTAGAGTAGTTTTAGGTTCACAGAAAAATTAAGAGGAAGGTACAATCTCACCCCTACACATGCATAGCTTCCCCCATCTCAACGTCACCTTCCCCACAGAGTACTACATATGTGACCTAGCTCCAGCTTCACTTCTGTGTCATTCAGATCTACACTCTTGCTCACTCATTAACTTCAACAATACTGTTTTGTTTTGTTTTGTTTCTTCCTCAAATTCTCCTTTCCACTCTATCGCATTTGTACACATTCTTTCCTCTGTCTGCAAATGTTCTTGGCATTTATGGCGTCCACTCATTCTTCACATATCAGAAAAAATGTCACTTCCTTAGAGAATATTTTCTTTCCTTCTATTTAACCAGGTACCCCCCAACAAACACCTTATTTCATTTATTCTGCCTTGTATTTATTTGTTTTCTTCATTATTATCCCTCCCCACTCTTGAGAAAGACTAAGATCCATGAGGGCAGAGATTTTGTTTTGGTCACCATTGAATTTCCACTGCCAAGTCCAGTGCCTGGCACATAGATGAAGATAAATATAGACTAAGGAATATACTGCAGAGTGAAGGAATATGGATCCCAAGAAATTTATATTGTCTTATAATGGAGAAGAATCAATGTGTTTCAACTTTTTGGACTTAACTGGCTCTCTTTCTTCTTTCCTTGATCCAATCATGTGGACCCCCTTCATTCTCCTGGAGACCACAGGGTATGGCCAGTCCTCTGCTCCTGAACAAGAAACCAAGGAGCCATCACAGGTTGGCACAGCTGTGACTTGGTGTCTCCATCCCAGCTTCTGCTCGAATCTGGTCTAATGATTCAGATCTTGTCTGAACCAAATACCTTGTCTTTTACGATGCCTTCCCTGGACTTCCCTGGAGGTGGTTCTTACATGGTGCCCACATGTTTCACTTGACCAGTGGCTAGTGGCAGCACAGGCCTCATCATGGCCATGTCAAGGGTCACTCTTATTTAAGAGAAGGATGAAGTGGTACAAGGTCAGGAACCCCCTTTCATGGCAATCAATCACTGAGTCACAGAAGGGTTCAGACAGATGGGAAACCAACAAGACCACCCCCTGAAGCAGGAAGAGAGGTTGGTCAGACACACACTGCCCCATGGATGAGACCCACAGGAAACACTGATGGACTGAATTATGTACCCATTATGGCTCTGAATGAGACAGTTGTGGAGCGAATCTGTGGATTAATGTGCCTACTTAATTGCAGTTGTAACAAATCATTGATCAAATTTGTGGAACTAGCTGATCCCTTTTTGCTCCTTCTTCTAGTATGCTCTCCACAAGAGTGACAAGGTAAAGGGCTCCTGATCCACATATGAATACAAGGGAAGCCCCACCCCCTGGAATGAAGAAAACTGAGGGCCTCTTTCTCCTATTCTGTGGGTCTTCTAGAATATCCAAGATGCATTAAGGATTGGAAAGGTGCCCTCTTTTCAGAAACTCCAGCCAAAGAGCACAGAGCAAAGCAGATGTCTATGCCCGCTTTCCTTCAAGGAAAGGCTTGAAACACACTTCACAAGACTCTTCCATCATCTCTCATTTAGAGAGCCTGTGTCCCCAATGCTGTATCTTTGCCCCCTCTACCTGGAATGCTCTCCTGTTGCCACCACATTTCTGCTTGTAGACATTTAACCCATCCTTCACAGCCTGATAAAGGCATCTGCTCAAAGGAGTAGTCTCAGATCTACATGGTCAGAATCACACTCTGTCCCCACCGGCCCCATAATCAGGTGCTTATGCTGTTCATAGATGGGTTGTTCATACATCCCAGTTTCCTTGGGACCGTCCTGCTTTATGCCTGTCATGCCAGGATTCATTAATAGCATCTTTTCACCTTCAAAACTGTCTCAATTGAACGATAGACGGTATGGTGTGGTGGACACACCCTCTGGTGACCCCCATTGGGTCATATCTTTTTCTGACCCCTTCCCTTGAATGCAGGAAGAACTGGTGACTTGCTTCTGGCCAATAGAATGTGGCCAAGGTGACAAGATAGCCATCCTTTGGTTGTGTCACTTTTTATAAGACTCTGTTTTCGTGACTAAAGAGAGTGGGTCCCCTGCAGGCCTTGAAGAAACGAGCTGCTATGATGTGAACTGCCTGAGGGAAGGGCCTTAGGAACTGTGGGCAGGAACCATGGGCAGCCTCTACCTGCTGAAGGCCTTGGTCTTCTGGATGTAAGGAACTGAATTCTGCCAGCAGTCACATGGCCAGAGGAGGACCCCAAGCTCCAGCGAGGAAAATTGTGACTCCTCAATGACGGTCTCTGAGTCCTGAGCAGAGGACCCACGTGAGCTGTGCCTGGACTCCTGACCCACAGGCACTGTGAGGTAAGGAACAGGTGTTGGTCGAAGCCGTTAAGTTTGTGGTCATTTGTTAGCAACAGTCAAAATTGATCCATATGGCAGCCTTGTATTACTAACCAAGGGCTCAAATGGTCTTCTCTCTCTGACAGACTGGTATTTTCTTAAAGTTGGGGTGTATACCGTATTCGTACCTCTGGTTTCCTATGGGCAGAGAAGTTACTTCCTACTCTGCAGGTACCACAGCACCTAGTGTAGCAGAGTACTTAAAAGCAAGGGTTCTGGCATCCTAGTGCCTGATTTGAACCCGGGGCCTACCACTAACTAGCTATGTGATTTTAAACAAGATGTTTTAACCTTCCAGGGCCTCAATATTCCCATCAAAAAAATGGAATTATAATATAGGGCTTTTCTCTGCAAGGTAAGATTTTTTTTTTTTTAAGTGGGCTCCATTGTGGAACATGAAAATATGACTCTGGGATCAAGACCTGATCTGAGATCAAGAGTCAGGTGCTTAACCGACGGAGCCACCCAGGTGCCCCTGTGAGGTAAGATTATAGTGAGGATAAATTGATTTAATGTCAAAAAGTGTTTTACGACCCCATGGCTCATGGTGCTGTGTAAATTTACTATCACTTGCATTCTTTGTTCTATTTCATCCTCATGTCATATCTGTTATTATCATCCCCATTTATAGATGAAGAAACTGAGCCATTAAGTAATTTTCTCAAAATTACACAGCTCATAAGTGGCAAAGAGATTCAAACCAAATCCGTACATGTTTTCCCCACTCTCTCCACACCTGCATCTCTCTTGTGGGTGCACATTTTTGAAAAAGAAAAACAAATGAAAACAAAGAGAACTTTTTTCAGAATTCCAGTGTATTTCCCAAGAAGCAGTACACAAACACACAGATGTCAAGTTTGGCTAAGCCCCATGTTCTGGAGTCACCTCTTTAGGCGTGGGTGGGTTTCTGGAAGCACAGACAGACAATTTAGACAGTTTAGTGGAAGATGGTGACCCGTAAAGGAGCTCTGGGCCCATTAAGCTGACACACTACCTGACAAATGATGGGGGCTTTTAGACAATTCCAGGCTACTAAAACCTGGATATTTACATAAGTGCAGATTATTGGGATCCATAGATAATTTGCTACCTGCTCATTTTTAATGTGTTTGTGAACACTCATGAGAAGCTCATTAATTGTAAGTGTCTGTAAGCTTATTGGGTTGTAAACCAAGGTTGACAGCACAATAGGCACCGATAAAGGGAAGTGGCCCCTCTACCAGCCAGAAGGAGCAGGCATGCAAATCAGCCCTGGGGATAATTGACAAGATTGCTGGGATGCACATAAGCCCCTTATCTGAGTGAGTTTTATGTTCCTGTCCTTAGGTAACCAGCAGAGATACAAGCCACAGTCATGAGAGTCTAACTGCATTTAACCATGGTAGGGCGACAGGGTCAGGCACCCAGGCCCAGTAATTGGGGAAATGCGTGAAGTCCATGGCCTGACAAGGCTGAAATCCATTTGTTATTCTCTGCTTGGAATGCCCTTGCTCCTTCTCTAGACTGGCAGGCTCTGACTCATCATCTTTCAAGACAGTTCCTTCTCAAAGCTTTCTTTGACTTTGCCAGGGAGAATATTTCCCTTCTGGAGCTCCGAGAGCCCCTTGTACATCTTCTGAAATAGCTCTAACCCTACAGGTATCTGAAATGCCTGCCCTTTCCTCCATGCCCAAAAGAGTGCAGAACTCAGAAGTTCTTCATGGATGCCTTCCAGATATGCTACTTGAAACCACTGGTGAGCTAAGCTAATTTTGTAAATACTATGGGGGCCATGGAGAAGGAATCACATCAGGACATACCTTGGCTTCCACCATATAGCTTGCTTCTTCCCCCTTCAGGACCCATGGGAGGGAACTCACAGGACTCACAGGGAAGGGCTGTAGAACTGAAAGCCCTGGGAGGCCACCTCACCCTACCAGGCTTTTCAAACATATAGTTTTTTAACAAAAGTGAGTTTCTGGGGTATATTACCTTATTAGAGACTAAAATAATATACTTTTATTGATCTTATTGTTGTTTTTTAAAGTTTGTTTGTTTATTTATTTAGAGAGAGGGTGCATGCAAGTAGGGGAGGGGCAGAGAAAGAGAATGCCAAGCAGACTCTGACCTTCTTTGAGCCAGATGCGGGCTCAAACTCAAACTGTGAGATCGTGACCTAAGCTGAAATCAAGAGTCGGATGCTTAACTAACTGAGCCACCCAGGTGACGTTCTATTGACCTTGTTGTATATATTCACATGTATATTATAGCAGACTTGTGATTCCAGAGAAGTAGAACATCCCTTGCACTTACTAGATACATGGTTGAATCCCTTGGCAGGATTCAATAGATAGAATACGCCACAACAGATAGAAGCAGACAATGTATGATGGCTCAAATGCAATGTAATGCTACTTCTTGCTTACATGGTAATCCCATGTGGTCGACCAGGGAATAGTCAGCTCTCTTCCATGCAGCAGTTCAGGGATCCATCCTTCTTTCATATTGGGACTCATTATCTTGTAGGGCATTGTCTTTGTCTGCACCAAAATGGCAGGACCAGAAAGAGCATGGAGTGAGACATGTGGCAGATTTTATTCCTCAACCCTCAAAGTGGCCACCGTGTTACTTCCTCTTAAATTCCACTGGCTAGAACTTACATAGTTATGCCCAACTACAAGGGCAGCTGGGAACCACCATTTTGCCATGTGTCCAGGAAGAAAAGGAAATGGATTTTAGCAAAGAGAAAGCAATCTGTATCACTTCCATCCAAGTTAGTTCTCTCCAGTTTCTCCCCCTTCGTACTCTGCATGGGGGACATAGATCATAACTGCACTGGGTTGCACACAGCCTCTACCACAGGCATCCCTCATATCTGAAGCATTCCTGAAGAATTCCATGTTTCTAGGTATTATTTATATTCAACTAGGTCCCACTTATTTCTATAATAATTTTGGAGCTGGGTCACCAAACAGAATACAAGTCCCATTTATGGATTTTTATATTTACACCAATCAGGTACCCCAATTTTGCCAGTAGTTGATTCCTTTCACCTAAACCCTGCCATATGGTAGCCAAATATACAATTGGTTTCTCTGACCTTGCAGAAAGATTTCAACAAATTGGTGTGTTAAACATAATACACAGCAAATGGCCATTTGGCTAACTCTGTGGGGCTTGACTTACCCATCTGCCACAACTACTTGGCCTTTGTTCCAGCACATAGCAAGAATATCTACCTGCAAGAGCCTCTTGAAGGTGTTATTCCAGAGGATGCCTCTGACAAGTGACAAGCTTACTCTTTCTAAATGGAGTTTCTGGACAATGGGCCTTTTGATGGTATGACTGTTTGGCCAAAAATTTGCCAATTTCAGTGAGCAGAACTTCTGAAATGTAGGAAATGACTCATATGACCTACTCAAACTTGGAGTTCCTGGAACATGCTGGTGTCTGCTCTTAGTGACACCACAATTATGCCCAATGCAAGACTAACCCATTTAAGGCCCATTATCTGTCTTTCAACTATTGTCAACCCTGCTGGGAAATGTTCATAAACAGCAGGGATTAGCTGAAGGGAAAAATTTGCTTTGTTTTATGTTTACTTAAGGATACTTTCAGCTGAATATTATAGACTGCCCATCTAAAAAGTGGCTTTCAAACATCCACTCAGCTCACATAACAAGAAGTTAGGAGACAAGGCTTTGTGGTCAACATGTCTGCAATTTCTTGATTTTCTCCTCATGGTCACAAAGTGGCTGCTGCAATGCACTCTATCATATCTTCACACAAAATCTAAAACAGGAAGTAAAGAACAGGTCTTTCTCTTGGAGTGTTCTGTGTCTTTATATCAGAAAGATCCTCTGCACACTCACATCAGCACACTGTTCCTTAAGTCTTGTTACATGTAGACCAATTATTTCTATATCAGTCATTCCCTTATGTAATACAAGGAGCATATTTGATTTAGAATTAGAATGATTCATGTTCTAGAAATTAATATATTGCCCCAAATTTTGTCTGTTACCTGGAAAAAAATTGGGTGCTGCTAGAAAAAATTAGGGATCATTTGTAGGTAAGCAATCAGTTTCTCCAGGAGTTTCTAGCTTTTTTGTTGTACTAAGCCTGATTAAGAGAGAACATTATTCCTGTTTTGACTGTTATGACTCACTGTGGACCAACTCACACTGTCCAAACACTGTGTCCACTCACAGAAAAGCTTTCATGAAACCATGCTTTAATGTAGTAATCTCACTTTCCACTAAAACATTTCTTTTTATTGCTAAAACAACAACTACAACTAGTGAGTGCTTACTATGTGCTGAGCACTATAGCTAGGGATTTACACACATAATCTGATTATGGTCACCAAATGAGCAAGATGAGGTTGATACTGTGAAATCTTCATTTTGCAGATAAGGAACCTGAATCTTAACATGGTTCAATGCTTTTCCTTTAGTTCACACAGATAGTAAGGGGTGGAAACTAAATTTGAACTTAAGACCTTTGGCTTCAGAATCTAATTTTTTTTAACCGTTATACTCTATTGACTTTGTTTCCTATATTATGAAGTGCCCTTCATACATATACTCCTATGACAAATTCACAGATTTCAAGACTTGAAAAACTTGTTCCCTACAGGGCTTTCTACAAGAATACAAAAAAATTAAAGCAATATACCTAATATGGTTTTTGGTTTCTAGGAAGCTTGGAGGTATTTTTTTTTTATTCCCTTGCTATTGTTTTCTTCAGTCAGAGATTCTTTTTTTGTTTTTAATTTTTTTTAACATTTATTTATTTTTGAGAGAGACACACACAAAGCGTGAGCAGAGGAGGGTCAGAGAAAGAGAGAGACAGAATGTGAAGTAGGCTCCAGGCTCTGAGATGTCAGCACAGAGCCCGACATGGGGCTCGAACCCACGAACTGTGAGATCCTGACCTGATCCCAAGTCAGACGCCTAAGCAACTGAGCCACTCAGGTGCCCCAGTCAGAGATTCTTAATAAAGTTTTCTCTCCTCTCATCCTGCTTTTATTTTTTAATACTTAATTTTGTCTTTTGCAAATCTTTTGGCTCTAATACATCCATTCTTTGATTGGAAGCCACATATTGTAGTTTAGTTTTAGGTTTTTATTTTTTTATTTTTTTATTTATTTATTTATTTATTTTTTTTTTTTAAAGTGAAATAGCAATCTGGTATGACCACCCTAAAGCAAGTTTCTGTCACTTATTGACCTGACACGATATCCGTATTTGTATGTGAACTTCTGCATTTGCGTGTGTTGGGGGTGTGAGTTTTCTTGAGTATTTTTTTTTATTTATTTTTTTTATTTTTTATTTTTTTATTTTTTTATTAAACATTTCAACGTTTATTTATTTTTGGGACAGAGAGAGACAGAGCATGAACGGGGGAGGGGCAGAGAGAGTGGGAGACACAGAATCGGAAACAGGCTCCAGGCTCTGAGCCAGCGGGCCAGAGCCTGACGCGGGGCTCGAACTCACGGACCGCGAGATCGTGACCTGGCTGAAGTGGGACGCTTAACCGACTGCGCCACCCAGGTGCCCCAGGTTTTTATTTTTTAAGTGATTTATTTTAAGAGAAAGTGTGCTAGCAGGGGAGGGGTGGGGAGAGAAGGAGAGAGAGAATTCCAGGCTCCACACTTTCAGCATAGAGCCTGACATGGGGCTAGAACTCATGAGCCATGAGATTGTGACCTGAGCTGAAATCAAGTCAGATGCTTAAGTGACTGAGCCACCCAGGTGCCCCTTAGAAGCCGTTTTGAGGGGTAAGCAAATCTAATGGTTGTATGATTGCATGCGTGCTGAAAGTTAAGGAATGAAAAGTACAGATGTCCAGGACTTATTTTGAAATGCATCAAAAAATAGGTTAAATTCATGCATGGATGGAAGGACCAATAAATGAATAGGAAAATATGTTATAAGCAAAGGTGAAATGCTAATTGTAGAAGCTAAGTTGTGGACATATGGGTTTCACCATATAATTCTTTCCACTCTTCTGTGTTGAACATTCTCATCATAAAATGTTGGAAATATGTCAATAAGATTTTAGATACATTTTTATAAAAGAATCTCACAGAGGCGCCTGGGTGGCCCAGTCGGTTAAGTGTCCAACATCAGCTCAGGTCATGATCTCATGAGTTCAAGCCCTGCGTCGGGCTCTGTGCTGACAGCTCAGAGCCTGGAGCCTGCTTCGGATTCTGTGTCTCCCTCTCTCTCTGCCCCTCCCATGCTCACGCTCTGTCTCTTTGTCTCTCTGTCTCTCTCTCTCTCTCAAAAATAAACAAACATTATAAAAAAATTAAAAGAATCTCACAAAAAAGCAATTCTTTCTAAGTAACAAGAGGTAAATAGAGGTCAAATAATGGCGAGTCTTATATACCAACCTGAGAAACTGGGACTTAATCCTCAAGATAATCAAGGGATGCTGGAAGATTTAAGCAGAGGACTAAAATGTAAGACAGAGCTTGTGACATGCAGGAGGAATGGGTGGGAGCAAGGTGGAGACAGAGAGACCAGTCAGAGGTTGCTGTGATAGCCCAGACTGGAGTGAATGATGGTATCTGAGCAAAGGTGGCCACAGGGATAGAAGTGAATTCAAGGAAAAAAACTCGAGAGAAAAATAAGGAGACTTAATACCTGAAGACTTGTGGGGATACAGGACTATCTAGAATGACTCAAGTTTCTGGCCTGGAGCGCGGGGAGTGGGGAGGCCATTCTTCACAGGGGAGAGCCGGAAGCACAGGGAAGCCCCCATACCCTTGGAACAGATCCATTTCTCTCTCTGGGGAGCCCACCAGCCCCACCACGGCCTGGGATCTGCTGAAACTCTGGATTTCTCCCCTGTGGATATTTTCCTTTTCTGCTTCCAAGTGGAGTGAATTCATGCTCCACTCTCCTCTATGGTCAGCGCCTGCTGAGAAAGAGCACTACAGATGGCTTCTGAAATGCTTTCCAAGCCATCTGGAGCACAGGTTGTGGGGAAGCTCCCCGCCACGGGCCCAGCTCTGCCTCCCCGGTCCTTGCCTTCACACCCCTGTCTGCTGTCTCTCAGAAGCAAACCCACACTTCATTACGAAATTACAATTGTTTCCAAGGACCTCAAAGGGGGAAAATGAAATTGTTTTCCTCTTTGAGTATAGTCACAATAAAATGACTATGGGGGTGGGGGCAATGTGCTCTTCTTGGATAAATGAGGAGCAAAAATACTCTTTTACAATTTGTCATAAAGATCGCAAGAGAATTTTTCACAAGACAAATACAATCAATGATTGAGGGAAGATGAGGGCATCCATATTTGTTCTTCCTTGGACATCACACACAGTGAGTGTCATCTTTGGTGTCTCCCGAGCTGGGGAAGTGGCAAGACAGGCTTCTGGTTTGTTCTCCCAGTTACACCAGCTCCCTCCAGAGCTCGGAACCCTGGCAGCTGGCCTCTGAGGGCCCTGCAGGCTGCATGATGGGTCTTCCTCTCATGTAGTATGTTCCATGCCACTTGTGTGTACCTCTCCACCAGCTTCCTTGTTGAAATCAGTGTCTGGAGCCCGAGCCAGATTCAGCTTATTTAGAGGGAGCACTGGCCACATACACTAAGCATGCACATTTTACTCTGTAAAGTAAGGAGTGACCTTCTTGTTTTCCAGATGGGAAGACCGAGACTCGAGAGGCAAAAGTGCTTGCCCCAGGCCTCCCAGCTGGTAAGTACAGATCCCCAAAGGTTTTCGCCCTATTCCAAACTGCCTCTTCTCCCCTTGGGATCCAGCCCTTTGCAAGACACCAGTGACTGGTAAAGTCTAGCGGAAATCATGCAGGATTCAGTGACCAAGCCCTTGAACCTTGGGAAAGTCACTCAGAGATTTTTTGCATCTTGGCATCCAAACTGGCAAAAAGGAAAGAAATCGATTTGACCTTAGAGGTTTGGATTTTCTAAGGCGTAACTGTGAGAACAATTACTTAATTGTAATAGTTAACAATGGTAATTGTTGAGGAGTATAGGCTCAAAACAAACTAGTTCCTTAATGAGGCATTTGTTAGCTTGTTCTGAGATGACATAATGCCTTAACTCTAATGAAGATGCAGAAAAAAGGATTTTAAAAATGGTGCTTAATGTATAACTCGGTGTTCTACCTCTTCTTCCGTGTGACGTGTGGGTATACTCTCTCTGTCCCCATCCTGAGCTCCAGCCTGTGCCTGACGGCAGAAACCAGAAGTGTGTCCTTGTCTCCCATCCTGAAAACAGGATAGTTTGGTACATTTGGAAGTGTGCTGTGTGCTAGGAGAGCACTTCCAAAAGCAAGTCTCTAATGCAGAGTAGTGGAGTTTACCTCCCAAACGATTCCAGTGAGTAAGCCTTGTTGATGCTTGACTACTGATTTTAAAGAAAGGTTGGGGTTTCAGCACCCTGAGTTCTCAAGATGTCATTTGTGACCAGGAGTCTCCAATTTGCTGCCTTCTAGGAGCTGTGTGAAGACCCACACCAGCCTCCCAACCCGGGGTCTAGGAGGAAAGGAGGCAGCAGCTTGTACACAGCTCTGTCCCCACTTGGTCACCCTTCAGATGTTGACAAACAGCTCGCGTTGCCCTCTGACACCCTTTCTCTCCTCTCCCTACCCAGTTGAATGACGCAGCTTTGCACCACGCTGGGGACTGCAGGAAACATGCTGCTTCCTAATGCCCAGCACTGCCCTTCCCAGGCCGGGTTTTGCACCTATAAGCTTGAGTTGATGCCAAATGACATGCCTCTTCCTTTAACGCTCTTTTAAGCCTACACATTTAAAGGCCTGGCTTGGACGCTTCATTGGCACAAAGTGTTTGGGATCTTTGACTTTCCAGTAATAAATAAATCAGAGATTAGAGTAAGAGCTTCTAAATCTCAGAAATCTGCCTCCAGTTTATCGCAAATCTCCTTATGTATTCAGATACTTTGGATATACATTAAAGTCTCTGGCCCATATTTATGATTCTGAATATTGCATTAACTTTTTTACAAATACATCAATAATTGGCATAGGAATAGGGAGGGACCTATTTCAGCCGATGCCCCAACCATTACCCTCTCTTGGCAATAATTGCTGATACTTGTGAGGAATTAAAAGCGTCGTGGAAAATTCCACAGATTTTTCCCCTGTCTCCTGGGAACTCAGAAGCCCCTGGAGAAGTAAAATGATCCTTGGCATCATCATCAGGAGACAAGGGAGGTAATAAGAGTCCTCCCCTACGAGACGGAGTTGAAGAGGTATGAGGTGCTTTGCAGATGAAGGGCAAGTTGCTCATGTGGGGTTTTATCGGGGATATCTGGGGGCCCACTCTCCTATCAGTATCTTCTCTTGCATTTGGATTGAATTCAACAGTATGGCCTTTCCTACTTACTCAAGGCCATCAGTGAGGGGGTGAGGTAGGGGCATATGAAGGCACAAAGAGTTTGGGGTTGTGGGAGAAGAGAAGACAGAGAGCTGTGAAGAGCTTCATCACCTCCCTAGCTGGACTTCTTGTTGGAACAGTGACGCCATACAAGCATCACTCATGAGGCAGGGTGCATGCAGATCAGGGAGACCAGAAGATAGAGGGAAAGAGAAACCATGCTGTAAGGAAGAGCTGAAGAGCCCAGGGCTTAAGCTCTGTTTTCATGGTCAGAGAAACCAGAACCAGAAGACACAAAGGAAGATATTCCCATGACATTTTAAAGGTGCCCCCAGTGAAGGGAGGGGCAACGGAATACTGCCATTTTCTGGGCACTTACAATGAACCAGGGTCTGTATGAGGCATTTTGTGTATTTTTGATCATGAAGTTCTCACCTTGTCTCTGAAACTTTCTGTGCTGAGAGGACTGGAAGTCAGAGAAGTCACAGAACTCACCTCAGATCCCAGAGCTAGTGAAGAGCAAGAGAAGAGCTTCGATTTGAATTTCCACTTCACGCTGACCCTATTCCGGTAAGTGATCAAGCAGAGGCTGTGTGACCTCATGGTGAGGGATTGAAGAGGGACCTACATGGACCTAGGCTCACACTAACTGCTCTCCAAGGTCCCTTCCAGCTCTGAAACTCTGTGCACAGCCCTGGTGGCCTGGCGAAGCGTGACTGAGGGCTGAGGAGAAGGCAGAAGGGAAGCTTTGTGGGCAAGGCGTCTGTTTAGCAAAATGAAGTGAATGACAAATGGGCCTCCCCCGGGACTGATTCCCTCTCACTGTACCCAACAATAAAATGCTTCACAAAGAAACCTGACAATTTAGTTGTTAATTCAAAACATCCTTCTCCAAGCTGCCTGTAACTATAACCTAATTGTTGCAAGATGGTGGTTTACAAAAAAAAAAAAAAAAAGAAAGAAAAGAAAAGAAAGTAAAATCACATTAAATACAAATGTGCATTCTTCTGTAATAAACTCACTCTATTCTTGTGTTCATTTTACCCTGTTGTCTTTTATGTTACCATTAGATTTTTAATCTGCACACTAAACATTTATTTCTATAAAAACTCTAATGTAATTTCAAGACTTTAGAGGTTTCCCACTCTCTCTGTCTGTTATGAGAGGCAACTCAGTGATGGATACAGCCTGGACTGTGGAGCACAGTACCTGAATTTAGTCTGGCTGTTTCACTTCTCTGAACTTTGACTTTTTCATCTTGAAAATCAGATTATAATATCCACATTGTAACTTTGTTGAGAGGGTCAGTAGAAGTCTAGGAGAAAGTTTTTTAAGCTCTGATAAATAATACTGATGTTTTGTTACTCTTTTCTAGTCAAAGGGCTTGGCTCATGAGGCATTGTTATGCTCCTGGGATGGGTGACAGATTTATTAATTTGTTATTCATCTGTCACCCATCCAAGCATCCATCCATCCACCCACCCACCTATCTGCCCACCTGTCCATCTGCCTAACTAGCTTTCTGTCTCTTTAACAAATGTTGATTGAGTTTCTGCCATGTACCAGATACACAATCAGGATCTAGGAATATAGGCATGAATTAGATATAGTATGATTCCTGACTCCGAAGTCTTTCTTTCCAGAGAGAGGGGAAGGCACATTTATACATAATTACATAATGAAGTAGTCATGGAATAAGACTGTACCTCTTAAACCATGGGGGAAATGTAACCATCTCAGGTTATTTTGTTTTTCTAATTGTCTATTAGAAGCAATGGAGAATATTGTGAGAATTTCAATTTTTAGTCAGTCCTGGAGTGGGAAATTGAACAAGCCTTGGATACAAAAGAGAGAGAGACTTTCTCTGGACCTGCGGGCTGGCTGAGGAATGATTCTGGTGGTGAGTGCCTCTGACTCGTGGAGCAGGCCAGGTGAGCAGTACCCTTGACTTCCAGTTGTTTTCCTCTTCTTGGGCCATCAACAGGAGTGCCAGGGACAGCAACTATGGTGGGTGCTTTGTTTCCAAACTGCTCATCTTGACAAGCAACAATTCAGAAAACTGAGAATAATCTGAGGACTCACGGGGTGAGCAGGTACCACTCCACAGTCATAGGGGAGGAGTAGTTCTTAGTACAGTGTTACCCTCGACCCCCACCACCCTGACACAGTGGATGCATCTTTGGGAAAACACTTGCATGTGAAAGATGAGCATAGCTGGTTGCATGGGTAAGACAACCGGAAAGGGATGGTAGGACTCAGTTCCTCCTCTGCCCCTAGATGAAAACTTGAGCTATCCCCTGAACTTCCTGGACTCTCTCTGTAATTAAAAAAAAAAAGTTATCAGTTATTTAAGGTCTCAAAATATAGTCTCAACTTACAAATTAAATTGTCCAATCTCACATCACAGTGGAATTTTCTATCTAGATTTACAGTCATGACTTTTCTCCTCCTTCTACCTTGGGTTTGCTGCAGAGAGGAAGGCTGAAGTGAGAGAAGAGGGTCCAAGGGGCCACTCTTCCCTTTTCCATTCAGTGCTTTTACTCTTCTCTCCCCGCTCCTGCTTTGTATACCTCCGGGGCTGGAGCACAATGATTCAGAAGAAGGAAAAGGAGCACAAGAGTTCTGCCATGAGTGGTCCTGTTGAGTGAGGGCACACATCTGGGTTTTCCAGAATCCTCATTGCTGGAGGTCTTCATCTTCAGCACTTGCGATGATGATGCCTCCTCCCAGCTAGTTGCTTATTCCTTTTGCAGCCTCCTTGCACATGGTGGTGCCCCAACTTTGTTTCTGCCAAGTTCTCCTCATCTATTCAGGTCCTCTTAGGTAAGACCTCAGATGGCCCCATGCAGGCTCTCTCTCACACGACCCCAAGCGTGGGCCGGCTTTCCTTTCCTCTCCAAATCTGAAGAGGTATCCCAAATGTAGCTCTCTGTCATTTGTTCCTCCATGTGAGCAGCTGCCTGGCCATAAAGTCTGCCCCTATAGACTTATTAGACATGGCTGCACCACTAAAGTCCCCCGATCCTCCACCCAGAAGATTTATATTAAGGTTTGCTAGTCATGTCTTTGAAGTTCTTCTCTTTTAACTTGAGGTAAAGCTAGAAGTACCTTCCAGTTCTCTCCCTTCAGGACGCGAGGTTCAAAATGCATAGCTTTCTCTACAAAATCTCCTTCTAAACTCCAACTCAACTAATTTCCGCTTTTGTTGTGGGTGGAAGTTAAGAGTGATATAACCTGGCTTTTACATACCTTTTGAAAATCCTGCTCCGTGGCTTCTCACCTCACTTTGAAGTGTTGTGTATATTGTCTTTAGCTAAATTAAGAAAGAAGAACCAGGGGCACCTGGGTGGCTCAGTCAATAGAGCATGAGACTCTTGATCTCTGGGTCATGAGTTCAAGCCCCACATTGAGGGTAGAGTTTACTTTAAAAAAAAAAAGAAGAAGAAGAAGAAAGAAAGGAAGAAGAGCCAATTTTACCATTATTTAAGTTGCACATTCTAGAGGCTGATGACTCATATGGAACAAGTGTTCTCTTGAAGGCTTAGGTTCCTGATTTTTTGTTATCCCTCTTTAAGACAGTAAAGAAGGTATGAAATGGCAACTTCTCTCCACTACAAATCCCAACCTGGAGAATCACATGATAATGTTCCTTCCCTCCCTCCCTGCCAAAGTGATGCTTCAAGATATAACAAGAAATAAGATGATGACGTTGGCAAAACAGCCTGATATAAATGAGTAAAGTAAATGTTAAACAGCACAGAAATGGTCATCAAAGAAAATATATTCCAGGAATAAGAGGATGTTCTTTACTCCATGACTGATTCATCTTTATACCTTCCTAAGCCCCCAACACAGGGTCTGGCACATAAGGGTTTATAAATGTAGCTGATTTTGTTCCAAATACAATGTCAGGCATTGACTTCTGAGTGATGGACAAGGTCAGTTAGCTCCACAGTCTACTCATGTGCCTGGTGGCTATTTGTTGAATGAGGCCAAATTATCTAAAAGCATCCACTCTAAGGCTCATGTCCCCCACCTACAGTTGTCACATACTGTCTTCCAGGCCCTTCCCCTCTCTTACTGAAGATTTAGAGAGTTGATCACAATCTTTCCATTCCACAATATCAGGAGATTTTAGTATCTACATAAGTCATCTATCAAACAGTATAGCTTCATACTTTCTGAGCCTCCTCGATTCCTTTTCAGGGCCACATCTTATCACATGGGACTGTTCCCTCAGAAAAGTCCCTCTCCTGCTTCCGAATTTGACCATAACTACCAATTCCTTCCAGCAATCTTATCCCCTGCTTCTCACTACACCTGCACAGACTGTCACTTGGTCCTGCCATTCTCTCCCCCACTTCCCGATCCATCAGGGATCCCACGGCTGATCATTGCAATTACTTTCTCAAAGGCATCCTCAGTTCCCTTGCCCTTTTGTTTTTCTGCCACATCTGCCTGAACAAACCTCAGCTCTAATTTCCTTCATATTCTACTTATTCATCTTCTATATGTGTATAGAGCTGATTGATGCTGGAGAAGAAGCAAATAACCATAAACTTTGGTACTCTACAAATTCATGGTCTTAACCTCACCTTTGGTTGATTTCATCTAGCATCTTCTTTAAAAGTCCCAATCTTCCTCAATCTGTAAGTCTCCAAGTCAGCTTCTCCCCTACCTCCACTCCCACTCTCAGCCCGTAGCATTTTCTTGTACTTTGTCAAGACTCATCATGTGCTTGGGGCATGGATATTGGTATGTTGTAAAAGCTCCCCTGGTGACTCTGACATGCAGCCACTGTTGACAACAAGTGATCTAAGGAAACCCGGTGAATATCTGAAATGCTGCTTAGAGAATCTGTTTCAGGCCTCTGGCTCCACATCACCTCCACTTGTTATAATCACCACCCACTCAGTATCCCATGGTCCCAGCAGCTGGGCCCATCTTGGCTCCTTTTATCTCATTTTGTTCCATTAGTATTTCATGACCTAACTGTTGACCTGGATACTGCAGTGATGGCCCCATACGATACTTGTGATAATCTCAGCTGTGCACACATAATGGCTGGCATGGGACACCATGCTTCTGTGTCCCTGTCTATCTAGGAAGGGGTATCAGACTGGAGGGACTGAACTGTAAATGCCTTTTTTTTTTTAAGTTTTATTTATTTATTTTTGAGAGAGAGCGAGAGAGCGAGAGCGGGTGGGGCAGAGAGAAAGGGAGACACAGAATCCAAAGCAGGCTCCAGGCTACAAACTGTCAGCTCAGAGCCGGATCTGGGACTTGAACTCATGGACCATGAGATCATGACCTGAGCCAAAATCAGATGCTCAACCTACTGAGCCACCCAGGTGCCACTATAAATGCCTTTTAAATGCAGAACATGACTGTGTCAGATTGGCGGTTGTCTTCTTCATAGTGCTGCCACCACGCACTTCTGAGGATGAATCTGCTTCCCTGTAGAATTTTGGGTTAGTCTGCCCATGAGAAGATGCATGGGATTTGGAAGGTGAAAATGAAGCAGTCGTTCTTCACAGGAGGTTGTGGTGGTCAGACATGGCAGGCGTCCAGACCTCTTCCTAACTCTCCATGTTTGCAGTGGTTGGAGAACTCGTCTTTTTCAGTTCATCAGGCTTCATTCTGGTAAGTGTTTATCTGATCCTCGGATGGTAGCCTTCTCACTTCTCCAAACTCTTCTTACATTTGTGTGGGTCCCATGTTAATCTTGATCTTTTTATTCTCATAATGTCATAGAAGCTCAATCTTTTTTTTTTTTTTTTAACTGAACGTTGGCTGATACCAGGGCTTAATATCCTGGACAAAGGATAGTTTCTGACAGTTCTAGGGTAGAAGGTCACACCATAAAAGGAATACTTAAGGCAAATTGTATATTTGGAAGCCAGAAACCTATCCAACAGTGGTGTTGGTAACTACCTCATTTTTTATGTGATCCTGCTTTGAGTGCCACCTGGGGTAGGTTTGACAAGTCTGTTGTCATGCCCTTCTCCCCTTGCTCTGGTTGAGGGCATGTCAACATGTGCCTTTGCGTGGACTGGGGGTGCCTGAGGAGAAGGTGGTATAGCTCTCTTTGTTTATACTGGTTCTGTTCTGTCACAAGCCCAGGGAAGACAGCTGATGTGAGATCCAGAACACCTGGCTCCGCTCTTGTCCACCGCGTGTGCCTGAGCCTACCCCTTCCTCTGCCCATTCTGCAGTTTCCTCATCTGTTAGTTGGTCAAGAAAATCAGTTATCACAGAGGTGCCTCTCAGCCCTAACATTCTCCAACTCCACGAATCCATTGGACGACAGTTGGAGTTCCTCGGCTCAGAATGTCTCACCAAGCTGAGCCTGCGACAAGACCAGCCAGGACAAGGCCAGGCCTAGAAGCTATGAGCTTTCTCCTGGGCCTGCGGGGGCTGATTTATGGACGTGACTTTGTTCTGGGACAGGATCTGACGGCAGTCAGGGAGGTGACAATGCACAGGCACTAGGCAAGCAAACAACTCTGCCTGCAGGGTTAGGGCCCAGGGCGGGCTTGGCCACAGCAGCTGCTGACAGACAGGCAAATGGACAGACATGCCTCACTCCAACCTCTTGTCCCTACCCTCGCAGGGGCTCCTGCTGCCTCTCACTGTGTGATGAGTAGGTTAAGAATAAGGCTCAGAGTGCAGTTATGCTGTCTATAGGCCTCCTGGGTTTCCTTAGGGCAGATTCTCTCACCAAGCCTCCCTTTCCCTTGTCCTGAGGCCCCAAACCTCAATCAGACACAAATCTTGTTTGCATAAGTTCCCTGTTCCTTCAGCGGCTCTGGTTTTCCCTCTTAAGACACACACCCTTTTCTACATTTTATTGTTCCCCCCGCTGCCTCATTTTCTCAAGGGTTTCTTTCTGGGGAGCTGGGACTCAGCCAGCCTCCTCTTGTGGCAAATAGACCAAGCACCTTTCCTCTTCAGTGTGTCTCTTCTTGTCATTAAAAAGAGAAAAAAAAGACAATAAAATTCTCTTCCTCCTGCTTCTCTTCATAGGTTTTCTGCTTAAGAGAATTAAGAGCAATCCAAGCCAACTCCAGAGCTACTTCGCTTCACACAAATCATCTTGAAAGTCTTTGTTCCTCAAGTCAAAAATGAGGATTGCTGGCTGCCAATACTGAGCTCCCAGGGTCAGCTTCTCCTTGTCACCTTCTCCACAGTGCAACCAGGGGAGAGAGAAGTTAGTGGCATTTGAGGCTGCACATTTCTATCCAACAACCATTTTCTCCCAGGGTGAAAGGGAGCTCCATGCTTGGTTTCTGACTAGGCTTCTGTAATGCGTCTATAGGATTGCTCTTTCTGGAAGCCATCCAGACCCATAATGGGTTGAGGTAGTGAGCTACCATTTCTGGAAATGTTTGCATGGAAGACATATGATCCTCTATTGGAGAGGAAGGACACTGGATGGCTGCTGAAGTCTCCTTTTACTTGGTAGTCTACTAAATCCCAAGCCCATGTGCCACCAGTCGTATCACAATAGCAGGTCCAACAAAGAAGGATCTGATGGGATGTAGGGCCTAGCTGCAGCCTCAGGAAGAGGTCCCCATGGCAGGCAAAGGGAAACTCCAGGTCAGGATATCTATAAAATTCTCTGCAGCCAAACCAGAACTTCTCAGGGCAATGGTGGGCATTGTATCATAAGACCCACACTGTGTAATGGGTACCTTGTAGGTTCCAGTACACAAGGAAAAGTAGGATATGGTGGCATTAGCTTAATGACAGCAAGACATTAAATTACATTGGAGCGTGCAATGATCTGAGAGTCAGAAGAACTTGCTTACTGTTCTCTTTCTCTGTGTGCTTTTAGGAAGTTATTGTCCCTTTCTAGGTCTTGGTTTCTTCATTTGTAAAAATCCAGGATTGGTGTCTATCTCCTTTTCCCAAAGAAGTTTCCAGGGAAACTTAATCCTACTAAATAATTCACATAAAATGATTTCATGGCAAAATATGCTTGGAAACCCCATGTGAGGTCCCCCTTAGAGAATGACAATGCTGATGTGCCCATGAATGGCTCCAAAAATCCTGCAACAAAAATACCTGTGTCTCTTTGTGTAAACAGTGTTTCCAGAATGTCTTTGAACATAAAAGTCTTTTTTCCCCAGTATAGGTCTTTATCACCCAAGGTGCTAATACTGCTCAGCACACACTCAGGGAAATAGTGATCTAGATCATCTCTGTGGCTCCTTAGTCTGAGGATATTCTGTGCTTTTCTAATCAGCAGGAGGATCAACAACAAAAAGCTATTTCCTTATGTGCATGAGCAAGACCCATGCTGCCTGCCTCTCTAGGTTAGCACCTCTGATTAGTGTCTGTTACAGGCTTCTGCAGACACTCTTTCTTCTGCCTGAAACACTGTCCGTAATTTGTGATTGGCTAACAGCCTTCTCGTCTCCGCCTCACTTGTACTTCCACTGGGCTGCCTTCTCTGTGCCTTGGGTCTGCCTTAGGTACCCAATTTATAGGTCTTTCATTTTCCAGATCATGTCTACACTGTAATAAAAGTTCCATGAAGCCCAGAGCCTTGCATGTTGTGTTCTCTATTATATCTCCAGTGTCTGTTAAAGGGTTTGACATATTGGAGCCCTGATAAATATTTACGGAACAATTAGATACAAATTAATTGGCTTCTGGGATTGCTCCTTTAATTGGGACAAGGAACGAGTGATTACCACCTATGGAAGGGGGAGGAGTCTTATTTTCTTATTACACTGGGAAGGTTACAGAAAGAAAGACATCAGAGTTGTTCTACTTGGGACTGGCTGCCTCTCTCAAGAGAGAGCTTCCCATGACTGAACTTGTTTATATGAACATAAAGGAGACCATCACCAGTTAGAATTTTGAATGAAATGACTCTGACATTCCCTTTGAATGCTACGAGTCTGGGACCGAATTCTTCCTTAATCAGTATTCTGTGTAATTTACACATTCCTACAAATTGTGGGCTTTTATTTATTTATTTATTTATTTATTTTTTGGTCATATATCTTTGGTTTTGAAGAACAATGACTAAATTTAAACAATAATTAGTTTACTAGCAATCTATTATATTAATAATAGCAATCTAAAGCATTAATAAAAATGCAGTTTAAATGCTGAAGTCAAGGAACAATTAAGCTATATTATGCAGCTCTCAGTGATAATAGAGACTAATTTTTTTAAGTTTATGATCTAATGTTAATTGGAAATATGTAGACTTAAACAAGCATTATATGAACACTGATTGCAACCTGGTTGCAATACAGAAGAGAGAAAAGAAAAAAATGGAAAAGAAACATATAGAAATGCCAGGCGTGTAGGTAAAGAAGAGGGAAAGGGTGACTAGAGATGAAGTTTGTTCGTTTTATAATTTGCTTCTGCAAATTTTTTCTCCAATTCTTTTCAACGTGCTTGTCTTCTTTGTAAAATTTTTTGAAGGTAAAAATAAGATTGGAAAGAACAGAAAATATGTTTTCTGGCTCTGCAAACATGATTTTGATTTTTTTTTTTTTCCAGCTGAGGTGTTGGGGCCTTGTTCAAAGATGACTGGACTGTAAGGGTAATCCTGGCCTCACTCTCCTTTCCCAGCCATCTTGAAATGCCCTCCAGAGCAAGACGGAATGACAGCAGTCACCCCTGACTCAGACACTTCCTCGAGTCACTGACAACTGCCAAAGACGAGAGGCTGGAAGCTAGGCTAAGATGGAAAGAGGAGAGGTTTGGACTTCACCTCCCCTCATTGCCATTTGTGACTTGTGAGTTATGTTGCTTTTTTTGGAGGGGGCGGTGGGCAGTTGTCCCAGGTCAGTAACCTTTTTCCTTTGTCCCAAGATAAATCCCCAAAGCAATTACCAAGAAAAAGAAAAAAACAAAGTTTCTGTTTGGCTTTTTACTGCTCTGGCCCATAAACAGCAGTCTGGGATCAAGGGCGTTGTGGGTGCGCAGGATTTAATCTCCGCCAGGTTTTTGTCCCATAAACATCCTTTCAGCTGTCCTGGCCCCAGACATCATTCCCTTTGTGCTGCTGATGCATGGTCTGCGATGGAGTGGCCTGCTACATTGCTCTCTGTGGACCCAACTACCACCAATTCTGACCCTTCAAGCCTGGAAAATCCCAGCTCATTCATGCTTGAGATATTTGGACCCAAGACAGTCCCTGACTTGACAGTTAAATATAATTCAATGGAACAGAGAGGCCTGGCATAGTGGAAAGAGCACGGCTTTGGGGAGTCAGGACAATTTAAGTCTGAATCCCAGTGTCATGCCTACAAACAATGTGACTTTGGTCAGACCAGTTACTTAACTTCTGGAAGCCCTCGTCTTTCCTCTGATTCCTACTATCAGGGCTGTTTTGTGGACTGAATAAAGTATCAGATGTAAAGTGATTGGTAAAGTAAAACCGAGTTCTTATCCCCTTTGGTCGCTGGTGTCACAGACTGGAGTGCTGAAACCACATTTTCAGAAGGTTTCTGGTGAAACTAAGCCCAGTCCTGAAGAACCTAACGAAGATGATGGGGGGTCCAGATCCCAGGCCCTATGAGGAGCAGGTGAAGGAACTGAGCATTTGGTGTGGAGAAGATGAGGATCTTCACTAACTGCCTTCACATCTGGGAGTCACCCAAATCTGAAAGCAAGAGCAGATTTGGTCTCTCCCCCCACCCCCCCCGCCTCTGTTACCAAAGTTACTGGATGTCTTCCATGTGCCAGACTCTGTGCTTATCACTGAGGATAGACTGGGGAACAAGAGGCCTCCAGACCTCTTGGAGCTTTTAATCTACTTGGAAAGACAAACATTGGATGAGTAATTTTAGGTGTGATTGGTCATCAAAAGGGGAGAGTAGTCAGTGGCACCTTGGGGTTTTATGAGTGGTCAGAATTAGGACCAGTGCACGGGAACTACAGCGTGATTGGGTTCAGCCTAGAAGTCAGAAGAGAGGCCTGTGACCGCAGTAGTGGGCCGGTTTGTGTACTGCACAAACCGAGGTGATGAGTGAGGATTGAGACCTGCGCCTTACTTTATTGTCTCTGCCTCGAAGCAGTGCTTTTTCTGATTTGCACAGAGCCATCACATAGTCTGGTTGTGGCCCTGAACTGAGGTCACCAAAAGGTGGCCCATGACAGTATCTGGGCTACAGATACTCTTTATAGGCCAGCAAATTCTTTTTGTTTATTTGTTTGTGTGTGTGTGTTTAGTTTGAAGGAGCTGTCAGATTTTAAAGTTTGGGAGATTTTACATTAGCATCTGGATTTCTGGGATCTGTGGGAAAATTGGGAAATCTGCTAACACTGGCCCCTATGTTCCAACAAGGAGGAAATTACCTGGTGGTGAGTGATGGCTGCTCCCTTTAGAGAATTAAACTGTTCCCCACCCCAATCCTATCACTCAAATACTTTTCCACCGTGGATCCTGGGCAAAGGAGTTTGCTACCTCTGCTCTTTACACATCCAGAACTGAAAGGAATGGGCTGTCCGCTGATGGAGTGACGAACTCTATCCTTGCTGGTGTCCAAGCAACAACTGTAGACTCTGGGTCAGAGATGATGCAGGAGCCTTTCCTGCCTGGTAAGTTTGGGCCAAGCTTTAGGCTTTGCAGGTGCCTGAACCCCTATGGATGAAAACCAGTCCTTGGTCCCATGACACAGTCATTATGTACGTGGCACCAAAGTATATGGACCATAATGAGAGCTTCCCTTTCTGTGGTTTTTACATGACGAAGCCAAACACCTCAATGTATTTATATGGTGAATTCCTGGCATGGACCCAACATTACACTATGTGATATGGGAAGGATTACACATGAGTTTATTTTAGCTCTGTTCAGTCTACTACATGGCAGAAGGACCAGCTAACTAGCTAACTAACGAACGAAATGAAACTAACTAGCTAAGTAACTACCTAACTAACATGGGCTGAATTGTGTCCTCCCCTGCTGAAAAACAATTCAGGTGTGACAGATTCCATCCCTGGTCTTGGACACAGAATATGGATTATTACCCCCCTACCTGGACCTCAGAATGTGATTATATTTGAAGGTAAGGCCTTTAAAGAGGTAATTAAGTTACAATGGAGTTGTTAGGATAGGCCCTAATCCAGTATGACTGGTACCCTTAGAAAAGAGAGCTGAGCAAACAGTGAGAGGGTGACCATCCACAAGCCAACGGGAGAAAGCTGAGAAGAAATGAAACCTACTGACACCTTGATCTTGAACTTCTAGTCTCCAGTGTTGTGAGAAAATAAATTTCTGTTGTTGAAGCCCCCACACTGTGGGATTTTATTATGGCAGCTGCTATAAACTGAATGTTTATGCTCACCAAAATTCATACGTTGAAACCTAATCCTCACTATGATGGTATTAGGAATCGGGGCCTTTGGGAAACGGGTAGGTTGTAAGGATGGAGCCATCATGAGTGCAATTCGCACCATTACAAAAGAGACCCCAGAGAGTTCCCTCCCCACTTCCACCATGTGAGGACACAGCAAGAAGACAGCCCTATCTACGCACCAGGAAGCAGGCTTTCACCAGACAGCGAATCAGCTGGAGCCTCGATCATGGACCTCTGGCCTCCAGAACTGTGAGAAATAAATTTCCATTTTTTATAAGCCACCCAGTGGGTTATTTTGGTATAGGAGTCCAAAAGGAGTAAGACAGCAGCCTTAGCAAACTAATACACTAGCTAACTAACTAAATAATCACACACCCAATTTCCTTCACCCAAAGGGCTGATATTACAGGAAGAAAGGTTGAATTGTAAACATTTCCACCAATAGCCAGAGTGATGTTCTTATAGTGAGAACTGGATCACATCATTCCTCCGTTCTAACCCCCCCCGATGGCTTCTCCCTGTACTTGGATCAAAACCAAGCACTGGCCTAAAGGTCTTAGTGTGATCTAGTCCTTGAATGTTTATACTGGTCAGTATATACCCTCCAGTCAGTTTATACTGGTCAGTTTGTGCCACTCTCCTTCTTGCTTATGACACGCTGCATCCTGCCACAAGCTGCCACCAATCTCTTTCCTATCTAAGGTCTTGGTATGCTTTGCTGTTTCTACCTGTAACCCTCTTCCTCCTTTCTCATTTGACCTCACTCCTGTCACCTCTCCCAGCCAGGGCTGGTGGAGGGGAATTCAAGGAAGAAAAATGGACATTTTTCTGAGCAACAATTGAGCACTGCAGCAAAGCAGTGGACTCAGTGCTCTGCATTCATTATCCGAGTATATACAAAGCTTTATGACATAAGTAAGATTATCCTTATGAGCAAGTGAGAAAACTGAGGTGCAGAGAAGTCTCAAATCCTGAGTAAGAAGAGGCAGTGTCTGTTAAGGGCTTGGTGACATGAAAGGCAACCCAATACATAATCCGTACATATAGAAATTGAGCTGGGGTCAGTGTCCAAGGAGATCCCAGCTGGTGAACAGACCTGTACTTTCTAAGCAGTAAATTATGGCCAAACTCCAACAGGTATCAGCATTCAGGTCTGAAGTGATCATCCCCCTGAGAGCATGACACCAGCCAAGGAGGCTGGACACAACTGATTCTCTCCTATTTCCCAAGGAGAGGGGTCAGGAGGAACTGGGAAGTTGTTGGGCCATAGCCAAGTAAGCTAAGGTTGAAGGTGGGTTTGGGCAGATAATACACTGAAGGGAAAAGTGAAGCTGAAGACCATTTGGGTAGAGAGTATGCTGTGTGGATGCTGTAACATGCCTCCTAAGTCACCCTTCAGAGAAGAACTTGTTGCCTCAGCCCAGAGGCCCCTGTGCCCACAGTAACACCCTTCACCAAGGCCACATTCAGTGACTGATCAGTGCAGGGGTGTAAAGGCCTGGTCATCTCGGCCCACCCAAGAAAACTCTGAAGGGCCATTCTGTATCCACATCTTCCAAGGGAATGGCCAAGCCTGTGGTTGGGCCTGCATCACAGCTAGACCTCTCCCTCCATCCTCTCCTACTTTTTCTCCTTTTCTTCCCTAAGTGTTGAACCCAAGGGCACTCCTTAGTAAACATCCTGTGTGCTTGACTCTGTCTCAGACTCGACTCCCATGGGAACTCATTCTACAACATATGCCCCGTAAGATTTAAATAAATGGATAGCATTGTGGGAAAGTAGATTCCAGGGTTCCTCTTAGGAAGATAGAATACCAGGTCTCTGATGGCATGACTCATTACAAGTACTGTAAGCTGGTCCCTTCTGTCATCGTTAGGGTTGGCTCAGGGATTGGGCAATGCGAGGTATATGGATAGAATTGTCAATAAGTGCATATGAGCAGAGATCAGAAGATTGGCAGAGGGGCAGATGCACACGGGCTCATCATCTCACACGGCTCAGAGTTTCATGCACAGAAGCCCCACACGCAGGCTCAGTGTGTTAGTTAGCAGGCTTTGATGCTGTTAGTTATCAAAGGCTGGGTCTTCCGGGCCCAGACTGTGTGTTGCAAATGTTCCTCCTGGACCTCTAGGATGCAGGTGGACAGGGCCTTGAGTTGATAGAACCAAGATACTTCCAGATGCCATTCTGGCTTCTTCTTTCTGATCAAAACTAACAGCAACAGACCTTATAATGAACCAGACACTGTGCTAAGCACATGCCATAGATGATCTCATTTAATCCTTGCAACAAGTCTATGGGGTAGATATCTCTTGTCTCCATTGTACAGTTAAAACACATGAAGTTTAGGGAAGGAAAAGAACAGATTTGCACTCCAAGTATTGTTTGTGTAGGTTTTGTCCCAAGAGACCCTTCAAATTCAATTTCAATTTCACAAGCTGGTAAATTCGTGGGAGGTTTCCCCCTAACCTGTGCCTTGAAAGGAGCTAATGGAATTAGTTATCTGCAGGCATCAGGCCACCCTGGGCTTCCTTGGCTTTTGGACCCAAGAGCTGTCATCTTGCTTGTCCACAAAGAAGCTGCATTTGTTCCTTCCAAGTCATAGCAGCATAAATCAAAGCTCTGATCAGAAGCAATGATGTACAAAAAGAAAACAGAGACAGAATAAGATCAGTCATCAGATTAGAGGGCTTGTCTATGATGGGAAGGAAGTAAACATTTGTTGAATAAACACAAGTATTGAATGAATAGAAGAATTTACTCAAGTCTATATGAGTCTGAAGGGTTTACTATATATGTGTAGGCATGTGAATTATTGGTCAAATGCTGGTTTTTGACAAGCTGCAAGAGAAATCAAGAGAAAAGGCTGACATCAAAGCAGCATTTGGTTTGAACTGTCCCTTTGATTGCACTTATTTATTTATTCATCAATTTGATTGGCTTTTTAAGTACTGTCTAAGTCTGCTCAGGCTGCTGTAACAAGCATTATTTCTCCTAGTTCTAGGGGCAGGAAAGTCCAAGATAAAAGTGCTGGATAATTCAGCTCATGATGAGGACTCTCTTTTTGGTTCTCAGATGGCTACCTTTTTGCTGTGTCCACACATGGAAGAAAGGGGGAGAGAGAGAGAGAGCACATGAGCCCTCTCTGGTCTTTACTTATAAGGGCACTAATTCTATCATGGGGACTCCACCCTCATGACCTCATCTACACCTAATTACCTCTCAAAAGCCCCATCTCCACATACCATCTCATTGGGAGTTAAGGCTTAACATGAATTTGAGGAGGACACAATTCAGTCCATCACAAGTACCCATTCTGTGCCCAACACAGTTCTAGATAATGAAATAGGTCAGTGAATAAAACAGATAGAAATCTCTGCACTCAGGGATGTGTGTGTGTGTGTGTGTGTGTGTGTGTGTGCGCGCACGCATGCGTGCATGGGGAAGAGGGGCGATGATACAATTGGCATAATAAATAAGGTATTTTAGGAAATGAAACTGTCAAGAGAAAACAGAAATAGAGCCATGAGGGGCACCTGGGTAGCTCAGTTGGTTGAGCGTCAGACTTCGGCTCAGGTCATGAACTTGTGGCTCTGTATCAGGCTCTGTGCTGACAGCTCAGACCTGGGACCTGCTTCAGATTCTGTGTCTCCCTCTCTTCTCTCTCTGCCCCTCCCCTGCTCGCTCTCTCTCTCTCTCTCTCTCTCGCTCTCTCTCTCTCTCTCAAAATTAAATAAATGTAAAGAAGGAAAGGAAGGAAGGAAGGAAGGAAGGAAGGAAGGAAGGAAGGAAGGAAGGAAGGAAGGAAGGAAGGAAAAGAAAAAGAAAGGAAGAAAGAAAGCAAGAAAGAAAGAAATGGAAGAAAAGAAAGAGAGAGAGAGAAAGAAAGAAATAGAGCCATGAGTAAGGGAGATGGTGTGGGCTGTTCTGTATTTAAAAGCCTCATTGGGGAGGGCTCATTGAGAAGGTGACATTAGAGCAGAGAGTTTAGGGAGTAGAGAGTGTGTACCACACAGATATCTGGAGGAAATGTGTCCCAGGCAGAGGGGCCAGTTGTGATAAAGCAGTACGTATGGTGAGGGTATGCCTGGTGTGTTTCAGTAAGGATGCCAGCATGGCCGTGCAGTGAACAGCCAGGATTAAGAGAACAGTCCAAAAGGTAACAAGAGGCAGGATCACATATGCTTCATTGGTGTTTCCACTGAGTGAACCGGAGCTCATGAAGGGTTTTGTAAGAGGAGTGACGTGATCTGATGTTTTAGAAGGATCCCTCTGGCTGATATATTGAGACAGATGGCAGGGAGTGTACACGACGTGGGCACCACTGTTCACCCTGCAGCTGCTCCCCAGTCAGAGAGGAAGGCCCCACTCATTGATGCTGCAAATGTTTGGACTCTCGTGGGATTCTGGGCTCTCCTCCAGGCTTGGGGGCTCCAGGCCCATACTGCATCTGTGGGGATGGTGTGTCCTGCTCCCCACCTTCTGGAGGAGATCAGACCCCACCCTGTGGAGGCAAGATTGCATGGTTTGCTCTCATCCTCTGTAGACTCAGATGCTGGCCTTGCTTCAGAAGCAAACAGATCCTTCTGCTGGGTCCTCACTGCCTTTATCACAGTTGTCTTTATACTAAAGTATACTTTGTGCTGAAATGACTGGCTTTTTTTGTCTGCTTTTCAAACTGATTCTGCAGAAATGGAAACTTCCTCATTTTTATTTTAATCTCAAGCACCAGCAGAATGTCTAATACAAGTAGGGATTTGTCATATGTTTAAGAACTAAAAGAATGAATGAACAGAGACTGTCTTAGTCTTCTCAAGTTGCTATAAGAAAATACCATAGACTGGGCAGCTTAAACAACAGAAATTTATACCTTGAAGTTCTGGAGGCTCAGAAGTCCAAGATCAAGGTGCCAGGAAGGTGAGTTTCATTCTGATGCCTCTGCTCCTGCCTTGTAGGTGGTGCCATCTGGCTGTGTGCTCGCATGACCTCTCCTTTGTGTGCTGAGGAAAGAGCAAGCTCTCTGGTGTCTTCTTATAAGGGCTCTAATCCCATCACTAAGGCCTCACCCTCATGACCTCATCTAATCCTAATGATCTCCCCAAAGTCCCATCTCAAATATCATCACATTGGAGGTTAAGGCTTCAACATATGAATTTAGGGAGGACACAACTCAGTCCACAGCAGAGCCAGTGGTTGGACATTATAGAAAATTTCAGCCAATTAAAAAAAAAAGATTTAACAGAGCTGTCCAACAATGTCCCATCACTGGGAAGTCAAACAAGGCTAGATTAACAGCTTGGCAGGGCTACTAAAGACAATCCAGTGAGAGTTGAATAAGATCTGGAACACCATTCATTAATGATGATCTTGTGTAAGTTCCATTTGAAGGATGTGGTAAAAACTATAACGTTTCATCTGTGTATTCAGAGGAGAGCCTCAGGGACTTGGAATATCCCATTTGATAGTAGAGTTTGGGGGTAATACTAATCCCACCTCTCTTCATCCTGTAGGTCAGACCATTTAAGAGAGTAGCTAGGGTCAGAAAGATGGAGCTTATTGGAGAGAATTGCTTGGATCTTTATCCAAACTGGCTCCCTAATTCTCCGGCTCTGGACTGAACCTTTCCCTCTAGTTCTGGGTAGAGGTGGATGGACTATCACAGACCTTCCAAGTAGACTTCCACAACAGAACTCAGAAAGGGAGAGCTACACATGCCGGTATCCTTATTCCCCATCTCATCTACTCCTTGAGGAGCACCTAGGGGCTGGACAAGGGCCCTGCTTTTCCCTCTTTGGAATAAAGTGGGAATTTGTTCCCCTCAATGAAAAGCTGGGGATGAGGAAGGAGAAATCAGTGTACTGCCCCCAAGCTGTGTGAATGCAACTAGATAGCAAATCAGGCCCTGTAAAGGGGGACCTTTGCTGGCATTCCTTGCCCTGAGGTGTCTGGATCCTGTGAAGGGTTAAAAGCAAGAGCTGTGGTTCTGTCTGATGGGGAGGCAGAACTCTCCTCCAATTGAAGCTTTTACTTGAAGACACAATAAAAGACACTGACATGCTGCGTAAGCATTGTTCCTGGCTGTAGTTATTCCAATTATTTTTTATGTTTTCTCCGCAAATGAGGAACATATCAGACACTAACTCAAACACGGAGATACCTATTTATGCTTCAGAACAAACAGTTTAAGGGCATTATATACAGATGTCTAAATATTTAGAAAGTGTCTGTTTATGGGAGCAAAATGAAAAGTACCTGTTTTCATTTGAAGGATTTTATGTGACATTTGCATGTAAAAAAAAAGGCAGGCCCAGTGGCAAAGGGGTGTTAGTGAGAAGTGTGTGCACAGGCATGGAGTTGGCAGGGAGGGGGAGGAGGAGGAGATGTGGGCTGGGGCTGCCCTCAGCTGCCACAGACCCTGCACTGACCCACAGTCGGAGAGAACCGGCACCAATGCGGGGGCCATGCTTCTCTTTGGGGGTGTTGTAAATAAATGCCTTGAAGACACCGGCGTGTTTCAATGACCTAACTCACAACATCCTCTGTTTATTACACACTCATTTTAGCCCCAAAGGGACATTTAAAGAAAAATAGGATTCTGATTGCTTTGGAAGAGTGTAGTCAACTGGGGGATTGTTCGATTACTTGGTGGTGCTCTGGGTGCTCCCAAACCTGAGGTATCGTGACAGCTCAGATGCAAAAGCTGCGAGTTTGACACTTTATTTCACTTGAAGGCAGGTTGCAGACAAATTTAAAAGGACAATATGATATGTGAAGATACGTATGGTTTTGTTAGGTAGTGAGGTCACTGTTTGCTGAGGTAGTCTAAAACAAGATGACCTCTTGTCAGAGGTATTTTAGGAGGTTAGCCAGATGGCCATGTATCTCCGGCCCTTTTCAGTCCTCCGGACTCTGAGACTGTGTGATTCAGAGTAGTTCAGGAGGAGCTGTTCCTGATTCTATCTCTGTCCCAGGGGCGTCCTCAGCACCTGACTGGATCTGGGTGTGGTGGAGAGAGCCGCAGCTGTCTCTTGAGTAAATGAGAAGTGCTCTCTGTGCTGGGTGTGCCTCAGTGCCCCCCCCCCGAGCCCTTGAGGGTCCCAGGCGTAAACCTGGTGTTACCCAGGTGTAAACCCCAGGCGTAGAGGTTTACACTCCCTGCAAAGGGATCTTTCTCTTGCTCGACTAAGGGAATGGTCTCAGACTTCTCTCCCCTTCTCCAAATGGGGTGGGATCTTGTATCACGTGTTCTTAGCAGAACCAGAATTTGCTGCAGGGTCCTGTGAGGACAGAGACCAGAAGCCCAGGGGCAGGGCAGGATTTCTGGGCATTCTGTTTGTCTGACCCCTCAGCAAGGCAGAGCTGCTCCCGGGGTGTTAGAGAACAATGTCCAAGTGCTGAGTTCCATCAAAACCTCATTCAGCCCCCTCCCCTCAACCATCACAGCACAGAGGTTTAGGGAAAGGCAAAGGGCGTAGCTGAACCAGATGAGGGGCTAAAAAGGCAGAGGTAAAATGCCCAGTGCTACTAGAACCCTTTATAGTCACGACTGAGAGTTGCTCCCTAAAGACACAATAAGAATAACTGGGGTACATTCTTGGGGGTTCTGCCAGTGAGGGCAGGACCAAGGATGAGAGAACCTACACTCACCAGGTGGGGACATCCCTCACCATCTGCCCAAGCCTTGTGCCAGAAGGGACAGGCCAAAACAGGGGAAGCAAGAAAAAAGTTGGAGGTTGGGCATTGGGGGTGGTGGTGTGGTGGAGAAAGAGAGCTTAGGCCGAGATGGAGATTGCAAGGATCAGCAAGAGGAACTAGTCAGAGAGAGTGGAGAGAAAGAAAGAGACAAAAATGAGATTTCTGTCTCAAATCTCAAGTGCTATGTTCCCCCTACTTCCCTTGTCCTATGGAGGTGAGCTCTGAGGCTGAGCATTCATCTTTTGATGCATGTGTTTGACGTTTTTTCAGTTGCATGTACAAGACAGGCGCTGTCTGTATTCTAGAACGAAGTCCCTGTCCTCAAAGAGCTGGGTGTTCAGTGGTTCCTGAACCTGCCAGACCGTAGTGGGGATTTTATACTCAACTTGTCAAAGCCAGAGGTGGCTGGCATCTGGGAGCAGGCCCCTGAGACCAGCTGGGGATCAGGAGCAGGACTGCGGTAACTGGAGAGGACACTGGCAAACTCCTTAGAGGAGCTGGTCTCCTCCTTAGAGGAAACTAGGGAGTGGAGAGGCCACCAGAACCTGGGAGCAAACAGGCCAGACTGGTACTGATAACAAGGCCTAGCTCAAAACCTGAGTTTTGTGGAGGGGGCCTTGGCTGTGGGAGGCGTGAGGGGGGAGCCCAGAATCTGGGTGGTAACACAGAGCACCTCCCAGGTCAGCCAGTGAAGAGGCAAGTCGGGAAAAACAGTGGAGTCCCGAACGCAGTGCCGGGGAAGTGACTCACAGACGAGGCCGATAAACAGGGTGAATCAACACTAAGCCCCATTGGACTAGGTTCTGAAGATGCTTAAGGACTTCCTGTCTTCCTGGTCAGATTTGGCTTGGGGCTGGGGCTGGGGCAGGGCCAGGCCAGCAGGTGGGAGCAGGCTGAGCCCTAACTGTGACTCACTTCGGCCTTTTCCTCTCTTAGCCAGGAAACTGGACACGTACGTTGTTGGCTGCTGTTCATAGGGAGATTGACATTTCCTTGTGCTTGTCCTCACACCCAGACAGGGATAAAAGGGACAGCCTCTGCCTTGGAAGAGACACGAGCTCATGGCTTGCACAGGACTCTTAAACAGCCAATTGCTATCCACTGTGGCAAGGGCCCTAGATGGATCTGGCTGGATTTGCTCACACAGAGGGAGAGGCACGTAAATCTGCAGTGGAGTAGATACCTGACCAATGCTCATTGAACAAATTAACAATTTATTATTAGCATCACTACTATCGTCTTTATTTAGTTATTTGTATTTTGATTTTTTTGGTGGAGGGAAGAACGGATTAAGAAGGGCATCATAAAATAGGAGAAATTTGATCCTTGCCTTAAATGATGAGTTGGTGAAGAAGATGGGTCCAAGCAGAGGTCCTAACACAGGGGGCTTGGGAAGCGGGGAGTCGTTCAGTGTGGTTGGAGGGAGATGAGGCTTAAAGAAGGAGAGTGACGGCAGATGGAGCAAAATCCTGAAGACAGTGTTAGTCAGCTTTGACCAGGTAACAAACAAGCACATAAAAAATGAGCATTGGTTTCGTGCACATGTATTTTCAGGTCGCTGGGTTGGCCCTGCTTCAGGCTTGGGGGGAAGTTCAGGTGTGCTTCCACATATCTCCCTGTGGGTCCGTGCCAGAGGGTAGCAGCTCTTGAGAGCGCATTCACGGGGAAGGTCAGAAGTTTTCAGAGGAGCAAGTAGAAACACAGGATGCTTCTCAAAACCTAGGCTCGGGAACTGGAAACTGTCACTTTTACCAAGGCAGGTCATGTGGCCATGCCCCAAGAGAATGAGGAAAATAGGTGGGGTGAGGATAATGAGTTAATAGTTGGTGAACAATCCTCTAACCTGCCATATAATATAATGTAATTTTGTTTTGATTTGGGAGAAAATGGGGGGGCTGTTGCTAGTCCTTTTTTCAGATAGGATAATTTTAATAAGAGTGTCCAGGAACATTTGCCATGATGCACAGGGACACTTTGTTTGTGCGTGGATGTAGTTAACACACTCTACTTTGTTTACATATCAGAGTTTCTGCAGGGCAGGTGCTGCGATTCACTTATCTCTCTAACCTCAGCACCCAGTGTGGCACCCAGCACAGAGTAAGTGCTCATAGTATTTGCTGAATAGACAAATGGTCTCTCCCTGTCATCAATGTGTGGTTAAAATTTAATAGGAAATGCACATTTCTCTGCCCCCATTGACAGTTCAAGGTAAGGGTGGGATGGTGAGTGAAGAGCAGGTATGACCCGCTCAGAGGTGGGAAGAAAATTGCTAAGCAGGGAAATCAACAACGGCAGGAGGTGGGTGGCCCAAACCCCAGCTGCTATAGTCAAAGGACTGTTTGATAATGACAGCCAAGAAGGTCTTCTAAATAATGGACTTCTTCCAAGTAACTGTCAACTTGAAAGATACAGATTTCTAATGATAATGGCTAACATATATTGAATGCCTCTTATGTGCCTGACACAATCTTAATACATTTTCTATTTCATTTGATTCGGTCCTCCCTTGGACCACAGTTATTAATAGGGGGCATCACTGAAGGTAACAATAGTTTGTTCATATCGTGCTGGAGTTGCATTTTCACATGCTGAGTCCATGGCAAATGAGGACAAAAATGCCATGTAAATACAACTGAGTGGTGTAAGCACAGCTGATAAAGTCAGCAAATAATGAAGGCAAAGTAAGGTTGAGCAAGTGCAGATGAAAGACTGAGAACGCACTGCAAATACTTCAGCTCTCAAACAAAAACACGACCAGGTCGGTGGACAGCAGACGGCAAAGATTCTGTCTCAGTCACTTTTTGTTCAGAAGTCCATCCATGTTCCAGCAAGGAGACACGTGGGTCCCATGACCCGCCCCCCCCCCCTCCGCAGCTGCACTATGTCTGATCTTCAGACCCTGGAGGGCAGTGATGTGGTTGTCTAATTCTGATGCCCCACAGCATAGTACTGTAATGGATACATAGTGCATGTCTAGGATCTGAACTCTGGACCTTCATGGGACCCAGAGGCTTAAGAGAATCCATAAACCTCTGAGCTAAGTTTCTGCAGACAATGTAGACAGCCTCTTCCTGGCCCCTGTGGTAGACATCTCAGTGATAGAAGCACCTACCACCATAAGGAGGCTTAGGTTAACTACTCTTCTGTTCTCTCTTTCAATATCAGAACACAGTGTTTCCTCCAGCCCTGTCCCTGCTCCTCACTTCCGGCCCCAGGAAGCAGCCAGATGACAAGAGGCCACTGGGTAAACGTCTCTTGTTCTCTGAAGAGTGTTAGACTGTGAGGATGTACCTCTGAGGTTTTGGGAGGATGAAATGAAGAAGTACAATGGCTGGACAGCATAAGCACTCAGTCCATCGCCGGAAAGGATGAAATGAAGAAGTACAATGGCTGGACAGCATAAGCACTCAGTCCATCGCCGGAAAGGGTATGTGTTTCTCCTAATTATCAGGAATACAAAAAATGATACAAAGTATTTTTAAACCGTTCTCCTTCGGTTTTCTTCCAGTTCATCTACCAAGTTCACCTTGAGTGGACCCTTCCCCCTCCCCCTTTGTCTCTCTTCCTCCTTCTTTATCATCCTGTCTCAGAAGGGTCTGGGCTTTATCTACTGTGCTCCAATCTGCAAGTTCTGTTCTGAGCTGTTCCCTCTTCAGTCTAAGTTGGAAAAGCCTACTTATTTTTAAATGAGAACACCGAGGGGATCTATTAGACTATACCAGGTAGCTCATACTTTGAATGAGGAAAATGAAGGGCAAGCAGGCTCAAGCAGGAAGCAAGAGAGGACTGGTACAGCCAAAGAACGGTTGGCTTAGAACCATGCTGGAGTCATTGTCTCAAAACAATGAAGTTGACTCTTCCCAACACTTCCGCCAGGTTGCAGCCTGGGGATGCTCCCTGCTGCCACTGGAGGTGATCTCTGAAGGCAAGCCCTTTTTCCTTTTTCATTTCCTACTTTTCGGAGAAGTTTATATGAGGCTAAAAAACTTTTAAAATGGGGATCATCTGGTTAGCAATATCTTAATGTATTAAAATACGAAAAATACAGACACACCACAGAATCCAACTCTCTCCTAGATAGAGATGTGGGAGGTGGTAGGAAGCAGGAAAAAAGGGATGAAAAGAGTAGAGTACTTGGTTCTCCTCCTTGCATAAAGCATCTGTCACATAGCAGGGGGCCGATACCTAAATCTCTCTGTCTTCGCAGCCTCTGCTGAATGACTTCCCTGAGGGATATTTGCCCTGTGGGTTTTAAGCTTTGACCACACTGATCCCTCCTTGGCAGATGAGGCTGGTTGCATTAAGCAAGTTGAGGACAGCCTTGCATTTACGATGTCTTTGCTCCTTGGAGCTGAATATTAAGAAATACCACGGGGGGAGGAAATCAGGCTACACCAAAGAGAGCAAGATGGAAATTGCTCCCTGACTGTTGTGATGTTGAAGTTGCTGCAAAAGCCCAGTACCCCAGTCCCAGCATTGCCCCTGATTCCTTTATCCATTCACTCACTACATGGATTTCAATATCTATGTGCAAGGTACCCTGAAAAGTCCAGGAAAGGGAAATAAGATACATGGCCCGCTAGTGGGAGAGCCAAGGGGGTAAGTCATCCATGACTGTGGGAGTTATTACAGCAGAGGCAGCCCCAGAGCACGGTGCACGCACAAAGAAAAGGGTGTATGATTTGGGACAGTCTTCAGAGAAGAGGTGCCATTGAGCCCAGTGTAAAAACAAATGTCCACATTCAATAGTGTGACAAAAGTATGAACTGTTTTCTGGGTAGAAAGAAGGGCATTTAGAGGGGCATGGAGGAATGAAAATGTCATATTTGGGGAACTCTAAGAATTTCTATTTGGCTTAGGTGCATGGTCTCCACATGGAGGCGTGACAGGGGATGAGACTTGAGAGAAAAACAGGCAGAGTCGCTCTCCAATGTGGGGCAAATCATGCACCACTTAGGACTTTGAGTAAGTTCATTTATATGATGAGACTAGAGTTTCTGTTCTCCCTAATTCATAGGGCTTAGCTTTAGAATTACAGAGGAGAACAGGAGGGGGAGTTCAAGGTCATTTATTGTAGAGATTTTTGAGGTGTCTTCACAGCACTGCCACTGGGACGGCTCAGGAAGGGGTCCTCAAGTTTGGCCACATAGGGAGAGACCCTATGTCCAGCTTTGGTCAGGGCAGCTGTGCTTTGCTTTGAGTATTGGGCTTCCAGCTATGAATCGAAGGGGAAAAGGTGAGGTTCTGCTGCTAGCAGGTGAAGTTCGAAAATCACTGGGCTAGTGCAAGCCTCCTACAAGAAAATTGACTTGTGGGATCCAGTGAGACAATCAGACTGGGTTTCACAGCACCAAAGCCACATTCCCACGAGGATTTTCTTAGGCAGGCTCCAGCCAACAAAATCTTCCACAACACTTAAAAGACAAAAGATCAAAGTGGAAAAACAAATGCTAATGCCCCCAGCCTGCTGCCCCCCTGCTGGGCCCAAGAGGTTCAAAGCTTACAGACCAGGGAGGGAAAGCCCAGCCCCTCCTATCACCTGGGCTCCCTGCTGCTTTTCTGACCAGCACCCCTGCCCCTCCTTCCACGTGGCTTTCCAGACCCACTTGGGTCTCCTGACATCCTTGGACAAGAGAGGGTCCCAGAGGACCCTGTCTCCTGAATGTCCCCCTACCACAGAGAGGTGTGTGCCTGGGGTTAACAGCGGTGGACAGATAACACTTCCGTCTGTTCAAAACATGTTTACAAGGTGTAGGCAGAGAGAAAGCCTGACAGTACACACACTTGAAACTGCTGAAGAATTTTGTTAAGTGCTCTGTGTGTTTTTGGGCAACCCACTCCAGTTTTCTGGGTCTCGGCTTTCCGCTTTTGGAAATGAGCAGCTGGCGGAGTTATTTCCAAGGTCCTTATCGGCTGACGCATGCAGCTCAGCCCTGTTCTTTTCTCTTCTCTTAAGGCATTCTTTGCAGAGAGTTTTCCCACAAGGAAAGTGCTTCAGAGGGGAAAATATGTCAGGTATGTGTTCCCTGTGGTTATTTTAGGACAGTTTGGAGAAACAGGGATTGTGAAAGATGGAAAGGGGAAGAGGAAGAAGAAATCCCATGCCAAGTCTGGCGGGAATCCCCCACTCCATTTCAAGAGTGGAAAGGACCCCTGTGTGGGCTCCGAGCCCCTTACAGAAACCATGGAAGCCCAGAGATGGCTTGATCTGTTCAGGGTCTTGATTTACCCAGGCTGGCCCTGGTAATGCCACTGGACCACCATGAAATTCGAGTTGGGATGCATCTCAAGATTAAGTGGCAGTGAGTACAGAGTGAAAATTAGTGAGAGGCCACCATCTATGTGCCTTGTGCTTTTGTAATTCCTGCTTTGACCATTCTTTTAATGCTCATAAAAATTCAGGTCAGTCACTTTTACGCTGTTACTTTAAAAAGCCTCCTCCAGGCAGGGCTGATGTATACTGGTCCGCACAGATAATGCCAAATGGGTTGTTTACACCTGATTTTTGATCTGATGATCAGTGCAATTCTGTGCAATACCAGATGATTACATATTTTTAATCCCTCCCAAACCTCCTTGAGCAGGAGGGTAGCAGACAGAAACCCTCAGGAAGACTTCTCTTACTACTCTAAAACTTACTTACCGCCTACTACGTGTCGGATCTTTCCAGGTGACTGTAGTTCCTAAACATCAGGTCCTCTACAGCATGGTGCTGTCAGGAAGGAACTCCCCTGTATTATCAAATCCTAGAAAGGGCTCAGTTAGAAAAAAAGGCTATAGAACTGGCCCTGACCAAATCCCAAAGTTCCTTCTGCTGGACTAATTCCCTCTCCCCGCTGACTTCTGGGCGGAGCCCACGTGGGCTGTATTCCACAAATTGTTTGCAAGTCCCTGAAAGGGAAGGGACTGGTAACAGCAGGGAACCAAGTCCTCCTAACCTTGGTTTATCCCTTTTAAAAAAAAATTTTTCTTAAATGTTTTATTTATTTTTGAGAGACAGAGACAGAGTGCAAGCAGGGGAGAGGCAGAGAACAGGGGAGACAGAATCCAAGGAGGCTCCAGGCTCTGAGCTGTCGGCACAGAGCCTGACACGGGGCTCGAACCCATGAACCGTCAGATCATGACCTGAGCTGAAGTCAGATGCTCAACTAACTGAGCCACGAGGGCTCCCCTATCTTTTCTTTACTCATCTTTGGGGGAAGAGGTTACCTTCCCTTTGAAGTTTTGTTTTCAGATCTTTTTTTTTTTTTAGAATTTCCTCCAATCTCTTTTGTTGCCTCTACCACTATTTGTACGTCAGCCGTTACAGTCCCCATAACCCTTCTCTATATTACTCTCTTTAAAATGTCTGCTCCAGGGGCGCCTGGGTGGCTCGGTCGGTTAAGCATCCGACTTCGGCTCAGGTCATGATCTCGCGGTCTGTGAGTTCGAGCCCCGCGTCGGGCTCTGTGCTGACAGCTCAGAGCCTGGAGCCTGTTTCTGATTCTGTGTCTCCCTCTCTCTCTGCCCCTCCCCTGTTCACGCTCTGTCTCTCTCTGTCTCAAAAATAAATAAACGTTAAAAAAAATTAAAACAAAAAATGTCTGCTCCAACCAGACTGGATCTCCTCTAAGAAGGGACCAAGTCTTATTTGTCTCTGCCTTCCCAGTGCCTAAGAGTGCCTAGCACATAACAGTCTTTGTAAATACTTGTAAAATAAAAAACAGAATAACTGAATAATAATTAAAAAAAAGAATAAATAAACAAGCCCATCCCCAGTCCCTGCTCCATGAAGGTATTACCAAGTTATGTTGCCTGCCTGGCTTCTGGTAGCATTTGTCTTCCAGATCCCTGTGGTAGGTGATAATTCATTAGAATTAGGATTAGCTGGAGTGTCAGAAAACTCTGAAATATTGCTGGCTTAATCATAATGAAAGTTTATTCCTTTCTCATGTGACAGTTTGGAAGAAAAAGACAGGGTTTGCATAAGTGATCTATGGTGTGTGTCTATCTTACTATGCACTAACTTCATTGCCAAGGTCACTTTATGACCCAGGATGGTTACACTAGCTCCAGCCATCACATCTGCATTCCATCCTGCAGAAAGTAAGGAAGTATAATGAAGAGCCTAACACTTCCCTGTAAGGACACTGCTAAAAGTCATACATTCCATTTCTAGGTGAATCTCATTAGTTGAACGTGAGTCACGTGACCATGCCTTGCTGCCAAAGAGGTTGGGAAATGTGGCGTTTATTCAGCAGCCTCCTAGAACGTGGAGGGTTGTGTTAATAGAGAAGAACAGAGACTGAAAACCAACACACTATTTCTCTTGTAGGAACCACTTAAAGCTTCTTGGTTTTGTTTTTTAGGGTTTTGTTTTGTTTTGTTTTTTGCTTTCTTTTTTGGTAAAGGAGTGACTGGGTCAAATCAGTAACTTAGACTGAAATGGCTCCTGGAAAGGAGAAGGGATTAGAGAAAGACTGGAGGCAGAGAAACTAGGAGGAGGTAGTTGTACAAATCCAAGCAGAGATGAGGGGGACATGAACTTAGTAGCAAGGGGATGGAAAGAAGGAGATGGATTTTGACGCCATTTGGTGGTAAAGCAGGCGACGCCTGGTGACGTTGGCTGTAGAGTGAGGGGACTGGAGTTGAGAATTAGCTTCGGCTTCTGCCCTGGGGCCCTGGAAATAGGGCAGTCATATGCTGATTTGGAGAAATGCAGGCAAACCTCCGGTGAGCGCTGTTCTGCACACTGATTTTGACTTGAGACTCTTAAAGAGCTGGGCACCTCCCCAAAAGGAAACTTTAGGGGTCCCCAGAGCAATCGGTAGGGGATGGGCAGTTAATCCAGTTGGAATGAGTACAAGGGAGCAGAAAGCCCAGTCGGGGCGGGGGTTCACATCCCTGTCGTCTCCCTGGTACGGGAGTCACCGCCCTGTCAGTGGGCCCCCACTATCTTAGACGCTGCCAACCAATTCTCCCGAGTTCCAAGACAGAAGCGATTTCAAATTCCCTCTAATTAAAAGGAGCGTATCAGTGTGTGCCTGGAGTCCCGCTGCTGCTGGAGAGGGGAAGGGGCTTCCCAAATCCACCGCCAAGCCTCCAGGCTGACTCCAGAGGGAGGGAGGAGCTGGGACGGCTGGGGAGGGGCAGCCACGTGCCAGCTGGCTGTGCCAAGTGTAGGAGCAGCACGCCTGGGGTTCTGCCATGTGTTTGTTTATTTGGTTTGGCTGCTGTAAAACATACACACACAGACTCACAGCCTCGGGGCCTGTGTACAGAGCCCACGTTCAGTTCTTAACTAAAATCAGGAACAGTGTGGGGGGAAAAGGAAGCTCAAATAGGAAGATAACAGACAGCAGAGTTCATTCACTCACTCATTCATTCATTCATTCATTCAGCAAAAGGATGCCAGGTACTATGCAAGGCACTGGGGCAATGATAGAATTCAGATCCCGAGAAACTCAGACAGTGAAGGGGAACAGAAACCAGGAAAGAGGCCATTTCAGCCCAAAGTGAGAGGCACTTGATTCAGATTACAGCCCGCGTCTGGTCTGGTCATTTCCTGGATTAAGATCTGACCCGTGCTCCCTTGTGTCTAACCAGACTTTCACAGGCCCAGCAATCCCCCCCTCCAGCCCCTCACCCCTGGTTCAAGCTCATGGAAGTCGAAGCAGCTTCCCTCCCTCGGGTCTCCCCTCTGCAAGCTCATTCCCCCTGTTTGCAAGGTTCTTCTTGTTCTCTGCCACTTCTTACTTAGACTTAAAGGTCCAGTTGAATCCTCTGGGGCGGCCATCACAGACCATGCTCTGGGTCCTCACCGCATTTCTTTATGGCTGACTCTTCTCAACTCCTACTGCCATGGTTCACCTGCCCATTTCCCCCATGGCCTGTGAGCCACTCAAGCAGAGAAGAATCTTGTCCACATCTCTGTTCTGTCAGTTAATCGATGTCTGGCACAGAAACACTCTTAATAAATGCCTGACCGAATGAATGGACATAATTTAGTGCCACTGTGGATTGCCTCAAATGTGCCACAATTAAAATGCACTTGGATGCTGGAGTCAAACCCCAACTCCATCACCTCTGACTAGCCATGTCCCTTCTCCCAGCCTCAGTTTGCTATTCTTAAAGTGAAGCCAATACTGTTCCATGAGTGTGACTTACGTGAGAAAGCTTTCTTTCATGTGTGGTCACCTTTATTTCTCTAACATTTGTGGAGATTTTATTTATTACATTTATTATAATCAGTCATCCGAGGGATGCCTGGGTAGCTCAGTCGGTTAAGCGTCTGACTTTGGCTTAGGTCATAATCTTGCGGTTGGTGGATTCCAGCCCCATGTCAGGCATTGTGCTGACAGCTCAGTGCCTAGATCCTGCTTCGGATTCTGTGTCTCCCTCTCACTGTCTTTCCCCTACTCATGCTCTGCCTCTGTCTCTGTCTGTCTCTCTCTCTCTCTCTCTCTCTCTCTCTCTCTCTGTCTAAAATAAACAAAAATAAAAAAATAATAATCATTAGAAGACAGAGCTCTAATCAGTGAGGGCTTTTTTTTTTTTTTTTCAACGTTTATTTTTTATTTTTGGGACAGAGAGAGACAGAGCATGAACGGGGGAGGGGCAGAGAGAGAGGGAGACACAGAATCGGAAACAGGCTCCAGGCTCCGAGCCATCAGCCCAGAGCCCGACGCGGGGCTCGAACTCACGGACCGCGAGATCGTGACCTGGCTGAAGTCGGACGCTTAACCGACTGCGCCACCCAGGCGCCCCTCAGTGAGGGCTTTTAAGATGGGCACTGTGGGACGCCCCTGAGAGGCATGTCTCAAGAATTTTCTCCTGAGTTCAAATTCTTGAGATGTGCCCCTCAGGGGTGTCCTAGAGTGCCCATCTCTAGGGAACACCTCTGTTCGTCCATGCATTTTCTACGGGCGAGGCTGTCCTGACCGCTCCCACTCTGGACGTCTCCTCTGACCACTGCTCTTGGCAGGCAACAGTGCACAGTAGTTAAGAACATGGACTCTGGAACCAGACAGCATGGGTTCAAATCCGTCTTCCCCTTGACTGGCTCCTTCTTTCTCTCCTGATTGGAGCACTCTCCCATTTCTGGACTTGGATGGAATGCCACACCACAGGCATGGAACCTGGTTTTCTCAAAGTACTGTTTTCAGACCAGGGCGTCAGAGAATCCAACCCCGAGCCACACTTTAGAGGGTTCTACTATGACCCACCCAGGCCAGTCCCCTTAAAGAGAAGGATTTGAGGAACTAAGGGGATGTGTCAGCCTAGAGTCCTCACCCTCTTCTGGTAGACTATGGTATGGGCATCTGGGACTCCATAATTCTAGCTTAAATGCCCCTGAGTCTGCTTTAAGGCCTACAGTGGCCTATACTCCCTGAGGGAACCCCACCTTCAGTGTGAACACCTCTAGGTCTGAAGGGTGGCCAAGAGGTGGCTGTTTGTAGAGGTTGTAAGCAGAGAGGAGTTCCCACACATAATGTAGGAGTGGGGAGAATTGGGGGAGGTCATAGTCTAGGGGGTCAGAGGTGAGCTCTACTATACCTAAGCAGGAGTGACATAGACTTCTGAGAATTCTAAATTCTAATGTGGCCTCTCAGGTCTTTACAAAGGTGTATGTGACAAGATAGAAACACTTTACTCACCCAGTTTGTTTTCTTCATGTCGAATATTCAGATATTTAAGTGTATGGTATATGAGCTTCTCTATTAGTCAACTTGTGCTGCCTTGGGAAAATACCATGACTGGGTGGCTTAAGCAACAGAAATTTATTTTCTTGGGACACCTGGGCGGCTCAGTCGGTTGAGCATCTGACTTGGGCTCTGGTCATGTTCTCATGGTTCGTGAGTTCAAGTCCCATATCAGACTCACTGCTGTCAGCGTAGAGCCTGCTTCAGATCATCTGTCCTCTCTGTGCCCTTCCCCTGCTTGTACTCTCTCAAAAATAAATAAATATTTTTTTAAAAAGAAGTTTATTTTCTCACAGTTCTGGAGACTTAAACCCAAGAGTAAGATGTTGGCAGGACTGGTTTCTTCTGAGCAAGCCTGTCTGCTTGGCTTGTAGATGGCTGCCTTTTCACATGTGTGTGCACGTGTCACTAGTGTCTTTTTGTGTCCAAATTTTCCCTTCTTATAAGGACACCAGTCGGATTAGATTAGGGCCCACCCTGAGGGCCTCATTTTAACTTGATCATCTCTTTAAATTTTTTTTTTCAACGTTTTTTATTTATTTTTGGGACAGAGAGAGACAGAGCATTAACGGGGGAGGGGCAGAGAGAGAGGGAGACACAGAATCGGAAACAGGCTCCAGGCTCTGAGCCATCAGCCCAGAGCCTGACGCGGGGCTCGAACTCACGGACCGCGAGATCATGACCTGGCTGAAGTCGGACGCTTAACCGACTGCGCCACCCAGGCGCCCCGGAGATAGTCCTTTAAAGAGATGGTCAAGGGGCCACCCAGGCGCCCCGGAGATAGTCCTTTAAAGAGATGGTCAAGGGGCCACCCAGGCGCCCCGGAGATAGTCCTTTAAAGAGATGGTCAAGGGGCCACCCAGGCGCCCCGGAGATAGTCCTTTAAAGAGATGGTCAAGGGGCCACCCAGGCGCCCTGGAGATAGTCCTTTAAAGAGATGGTCAAGGGGCGCCTGGGTGGCGCAGTCGGTTAAGCGTCTGACTTCAGCCAGGTCACGATCTCGCGGTCCGTGAGTTCGAGCCCCGCGTCGGGCTCTGGGCTGATGGCTCAGAGCCTGGAGCCTGTTTCCGATTCTGTGTCTCCCTCTCTCTCTGCCCCTCCCCCGTTCATGCTCTGTCTCTCTCTGTCCCAAAAATAAATAAACGTTGAAAAAAATAAATAAATAAATAAATAAATAAATAAATAAATAAAGGACTATCTCCAAGTATAATCACTTTCTGAGATACTGGTAGTTAGGGTTTCAACATATGAATTTTGGAGGGACATCATTTAGCCCACATCAGCCATTCTAGAGTGCTACCTGTTTGTAGAGTGACCAATCTATCCAGGTTTGCTGGGACTTTCCTTGTTTTGACACTGATATTCCCACATCCCAGGATATCCCTCAGGACCAGGCAAACTGGGAAGACTCGGGACACTTGCTTGTCCAGAACCCTTACCTGAGTCTTTGGCAAAATGTAAGGATTAGAAAGACCAGACAAACCCAACAGGTATCCAGAAGTGAACTTTGACATCCATTTACTTCCTCAATCCTCACTTCAGCCTTGTGAGGTAGGTGGGACAGGAAATAATATTACAGTTACACAGAGGGGGAAATAGGATCAGAAAGGTTCATTTTTTCCCTTGGTCCTATTTATCTTTCTCCTGGTTCTTTCATTACTGGGTACTTCCTAGGCCAAAAGCCAGGCAATCACAGTATATGTTTCATGTTACCTGTGCCCAAGGGTCTGAGCGAGAGGTAAGTACCAGGATGTATCAGTGAGTGAGTACTGATGTGTACCTACACTCATTTGAATTAAAGAAATTAAACAATCACACTTGCACTATGTGGGGAGAGGGGGGTGATAGGTGGGCCACACTCTGGGCCTTGTAGAGCAAATTCCTCCGACTGGAAAGAAGGGTGGGTGGGAGGGAAGCAGGGAGAGATGCAGGCTGTGTTTGATGATCTGCTCTGAAAGGCAAGGAGGAAGCCATTGATTAGTGAGCTTTGTTTGATGTGCTCAAGGATCAAAGGGACAAACACCATGTGCAAAGATGAAAGTTGACCCGGAAACCCTGCGTCCCAGCCACTGGGATGCCAGGCTGCTCTGGGCCCATGGGTCACAAAGGACTCTTGAAGAAATCATGGGCAAGATTGCAAGCCCACCTGTTCCTCAACTTGAACCCTGACCCTCTTCCCACCACTGTCTTCCAGAAGGGCTTCCTCTTGCCCCTTGGGCCCTCTCTGGAGTAACAGAAGCCCAGGGCTGTAAGGGGGCCCAAGGTTACCGCTGCAGGGATGGAGGCTTACTTGTGAGCAAGTAAGTAATAGTGTGCAATGGACACTATGGTGAGGCTGAACTTGGGGAAATGAGGGTCTACCGCCAAGAAATCATTAAACCTATCTGAGGGGAGGGTGGGGGATGAGGCACAGAAGATGACCCAGCTGAGGTCTCAAGGAATAAAGTGGTAGTTGGGATAGGTTTTGTTTTTCTTTTGGGAGGTGGAGAGGAGAAGCAATGTAAAAAGCCAAGGAGGTGATAGACCCCAGAGTACACTGGGGACCAGCCAGTATTAACTGAACAACTAACCTGTGCCAGGACCTAGATCATCTCAGGAATCCTAAAGGCATCCGAGCAGGTAGGCCCTAGGATTATTCCATTTCATAAGGGTGGAAAATGAGGCTCACAAAGGTTGAGTAACACGCCTAAGGACAGTTGGCATCTAGCAGAGTCAAGATTTGAACCCAGGCCTGCCTACTTGAAAACGTGGCTTCTTTCCAGTAGAGGCACGGTCATATCCATGTTTAAGTGTCCCTCTGGTCCTCGTGTAGAGGGAAGAGCGGGAAGTAGGGACAGACAGATCAGATAGGATATTACTGAGTAGTGTTAGGCAGCCAGTAAAATCTCCCAGGCCACAATATGAGATGTGCAAAAAACCGAACTTTATTTTCTATGAACTTGAACCCAAATCCACTCTTGGCAGAAGCTTAATCTTAGTTCAGATATTTTTCCCTCTCTTTCTGCTGTACAAGGCTGTATTAAGTTCTGTGTGGAGAAGAGTTTCTATAGCCTGAAGCTGTGGGGTGAGGACAGGATGGGATGGGGGGACAGTGGCGGTGGCTCTCATCTGTTCATGCTGGAATCTGCTGGGACACCCAGGCTCTTACCCGGAACAAGCCTCATTCACACAGGTCACTGTGCAGACTTTGCATCTAGACAGCAGGTGCTTTTGGTCCATAGCATTCAGACTATTCTGGAGGTTCATTCGGTCTGGAATAGGCCTTATGTCTAATTTCCTAAGCAGTTTTACCAACCATTCTGTTCCCATCAGGTGCGTCACCGAACTCTGGATGCTGCCATCTTGTCAGGCTAGAGATGGGAAGTGAGGCACAGGCCCTGCTTGCTCTCAGATCCAGCACTGAAGGGGAGAGCAATCACCTCGTCCACACCCTGGGCTCAGCTGGGCAGGTAGGACATGGGGACCCCTCTCAGAGACCCACACAGACAGACACTTGGTTCATTTGCTCTCTGACTCTCTGCCTGTTCTCCCAACTCAGTTAAACCTTATCCTTGCAAAAAGCATTCTAATTTCTTGTTTGGGCTTGGGTTTGGCTGCTATCCCAATAATTAACTTACTTACTTCTCTGTGCGTTTCTACTATAACTCCCTTACTTTGAGGCAATGGATGTTCAGGCTTGATGTTCTAGTTTTGGTTTTTTTTGTAATTTTTTAAATGTTTACTTACTTTTGAGAGAGTGCATGCATGTGCACAGGAGCGGGGAAAGGGCAAAGAGAGAGGAGAACAGAGGATCACAGGCAGGCTCTGTGCTGACAGCAGAGAGCCTGATGTGGGGGTCAAACTCACAAACCTAACGGTAAGATCATGACCTGAGCAGAAGTCGGATGCCCAACTGACTGAGCCACCCAGGTGCCCCATTGGTGTTCTAGTTTTAATGAGGGGAAGACTGAGGGATGTTTAGGAATGCAAATGGGATCAAAAAATGCTGAGGTTAAAATTTCCGATTATTATTCTGTTAATACATACAAGATATTTGAGGTTCTGAATTATGACAGTGACATTGGGGAAAGCAGTGAGGGGTTGGCTTAGAGAGAATTTCAAGAGTCAGAAGCCAGATGTTTTGGTGACTGTTAGATGTGGAGGACGAGGGAGAGGGACGACTTCTGTGTCTCATTCAGTTGTTAATTCATCCCTCATGAGTCTTCTCAGAATGTTTGGAATCAGTCACCAGGAGCCAGGCCAGGCTCTGCTGGGCTACAGCATACACAGCCAAATCAAGGGTACTGGGTTACTGAGGTCTTGCCCCATATTTGGTTTCCTTTTGTTATTTACTTAGCCTCCTCACTTTTTCGGAGATGAATAGACACTAAAGCCTGCTGCAAACCGAAGTGGCTCAGCCTGGGGTTCATTCCAAGCCCAGGACCCAGAGAACCCCAGTAATAGGGGCGGGGCACAGATTGGCTCCCACCTAAGCCATTGCATGTTCAATTCTATAGTCAGGAATGGGCCTGATGCAGGCCCAGAAGAAGAAATGATGGCTCTAAGCATGGCGAGAAAGCTTTTATGGAAAAGATCCATTGTTAAAGGGGTGAGGTGGTAGAGATACTGACTTTGCTCAGAGGAATCTAGGTCCCCACATCTAGATCTCCACCGGAGTCCCAGAAGAACAAGTTCTAGGAGTAGGGGGAGAGCGGAGGGGGAGTGGCTTGCCATGGAGGCCAAGGGGGCAGATATGAGGGCACATCACAGATTATAAATACATAAATAATATGTTAAGTGGTGATAAGTGTGATGAAGAAATGTCAGTAAGAGAAGGGTGCAAAATATGGCAGGTGTGGGACAGTGACATTTAAAATGAGAGTTAGAAAAGGCACAGATAGCATTTTGGAGAGAATCAAATGAAGAGAAGGAAAAAGTCCCAGGAGTCCTTATTGAAGAGGGATCATCAAGTGCAAAGATCCTGTGGCAGCCCCAGGTTTGATGTGCTCAAGGTGCAGCAGGAAAGGCAGTGGGACTGGAAAGGAATGGACAAAAGAGGAGGAGGCAAAAGGTGAACTTGTAGAGCGGGAGGTCCAGGCCATGGAAATCCTGAATGCATGGTAAGGACTTTGTATTTTTTATCTTTATTATTTTTTAGTAAGATGGGAAGCCGCTGGAGATTTTTGAGTAAAGAAACTATATGATTAAACTACATTTTGACAGATTACCCTCATTACTGTGTGGAGGTCAGAAGTATGGTGACCAGTCTGGAAACGGATCCAAATTGCAAATGGAAAAGGAGAGAGAGAAGGTGGCTTTTACCAGAGTGGCAGCCATGGAGGCAATGAGAGATGAAAAGTTTTGGGCTACATTTTTAATCAATTTGCTGATATCTGGGTATGTGAGGGAAAGAGGAATACACAGGAACATCAGAGTACTGAAGAAAGATGCTGCTATAGATCAAGTTCACTGGAAGATTCTGTGTCTCTGAGATTAGGGCACAGGACGACATTTATTGGGGAGGGCTTTCAGGAGCAATGCCTGTGAGTGAGGGAAGGATGTTGGAGAGGGGAAGATGTTGCACTGTGATGCAGTTGCAACAGAGGCCTCAGCGGATCCCATGGAAAGTTCTGGAACTGAGATAACCCTTTATTGTCTCATCTGGGGCAAAGGAGCTAGACATGTATACCCTATGCCAACCCATTAAGAGCAGGGAGTCCCTTCCAAGATGTAATTGGATGCAGGCTGTCCCCAGGGAGGTGGCTTGCTTCTGCTGAAGGCAATTCCTGGAGACAGATTCTGCTGTGAGCCATCAGCAGCCAATATTCCAGGCAGCTGGGGAGGGGTGTCTGAGGGGAGACATGGGGAGGAACCGCACTGTCCCTATAGGTGCCCACTCCTGGTCTGGTGTGGGGAGGCTCAGGGGGATTTCTGGGAGGAGCTGATACATGGGCTGGTGCTAAAGGACCCCATGCTACTTTTCTTAGTCATGTGATTGTGACCATGAAAGAGAGGGTATTTGAACAAATCCCAGGCTTGGGCACCAAAACTGTTCTATTTTACTCATTTATGAAATCCTTAACTAAATTCTAATCTGCTATCAGTTGCCTTTTAAACTAAAGTGTTTTTAGCTTCCAAAATTATAATAAATCTCTCTGATTCACATCTAGGCATATATATGTATATAATTTATTAATTCAGAACACATATCTATTTGTTGAGGCAAAATTGATATTTCAACTGGTTCAAATTTCTGGCAACCAAGTATTCCTCATTGAACAGAAGTCTAACGTGCTGATATTTTTAATAGCTCTTAGGGGCAGGGAGGGCTTTCCAACAGCTGACATAAATCCTGTTTGCTACAATTTTGGACATTTCCTCTAGATTTTTCTACAGAGGAGTTGGAGAATGGCTGGCATCAGGATCTGTGTAATAAGCTATTTCTGCACTTAAAGCCTACTTATGAGGATGATTCTCACCTTTCTGGGAGTAAGATATTGGATTCAGGCCCTGGAAGCTGGCAGAATATATTATAAAGAGCGTGTGCTCCTGTATGAGTGAGCGTGTATATATGTGTGCTTATGCGCTTGCATTGTTAGGTATGTGTATGGCTCTGTGTGTGTGTGTGTGTGTGTGTGCACATGTGAGTGTGTTTGCAGGCAAGTATGATGAGTGGAAGGGAGCATGTTGTATGAGTATTTTTGCTTGTTTAGGTGTGTGTGTGAATCTGCATGTGTGGAGGTGTGTTTATAACACACGCACGTCCAGGTGGGTGATTCAGGTGTGTGTATATATTTAGGTGTGTGTATGTGTGTTTGCATGTATGTATATATGAGTGAGAGTGGACACGTGTGGGCATGTCAACAGTTCTCTTGGCTGCATGAGGTAATCCAATTCACGGTTCCACAGCAGGAATAGAAATGCCAGGGTCAGATTTCTCGCCTGCAGCAACTTTCCTCTAGTGATCCTGCTCCAAACATTTTCCTTAGGGGCCTCTCCAGTTCTTCCCTCTCTTCCCACCAGGGGTCGATGCCCAAAGGGGCCTCAGGCAGCTTCCTGGCCTTTGGAGCTGCCTCTCTGATGTCTGCCCCAGGAGCCTTGGCTGTGGCAGTCCTGTCATGTTGGACCCTCTGCTGTCACTGCCAAAGTGACAATTGATGATCAGGACTGGAGCTGTCCAGAAACCCAACTTCTGCAGGGCCCTTTGATCTGCCCAGCCTTGGAGTGGAGCAGGGCCTGGCACAGGCGCCTTTGATGGGGCCTGGCCAATGAGGGGGCTGCAGGCTGGCCCAGCCTGTCCCCACAGCCTTTGATGCCCGCCCCACCCTGGAAGGGTCAGGCTGCAGAAGCAGGCAGGTTGGGGTCGGAGCCAGCCAAGCTGCTCCCTATACTCTGGCTTCTGTGGAAAGTCACCGTCTGGGCACTTGGCCTGGTGATGCTCGAACCTCAGGATGCAGAAGCCAATTCTTAGAAACATTGCTCTTTCAACCACCCGTTTATGGATTCAGCTAGTATTTATGGAGCACTTACAGAGTCGGCAGGGCAAAGTCATTACATGTACAGTTCTTCAAGCCAGAAAGCTTCAATTAAACTTGGCTAATTATTAGTTGTCCCGACTTGGGCGAGTTAAGTGAGTTGCATGTTCCCCTCTGTATCTCCATTTTCTCCTTTCTTATGGGGTTGTTGTAAGGACCACAGTGGGTAGTGCACATAAGGTGCCTGACACCTATTAAGCCCTGACATGTTGGCTGTTATCACTGCAAGGAGACTGCATGGTTGAGTGGTGAAGATGCATCAGCTCTGGAGCTGTGTGATCTGGGTTCAAATCCCATGGCCCCATTCCATTCTAGTTAACTTACCTCGTAGGATTATTATGGAAATTAAATTGGTACAAGGGCCCGCCTGCACAGGGCCATGAAAGTCTTTGCTACCTGTGCAATAAATCTTCCATCTTCAATATTTTTGCCCCATCCCCACCCCTGAGAGATCATGTCTAGTCCTGTAGTTTTAACTGCACTCCCTGACTTCCAGGTCCCAAATTCTATCATCCACTCCTCTGTTTAAATTCTTTTGGTGGATTCCATTATCCCGAGAATAGTCTAAACCACTTGACGTGGCATTCCAGGCTCCCTCCCACCTGTCATCTGCTTATCTCCTCAGTATCCTAACTCCTCTTCCCACCTCCCATGTGCCCACCCTCCAGACATACTGGGCTAATTACAGGCCATGGAAATGTAGGTTCTTCTGCACCTTTATGTGCTTGACACTGTTGTCCTTTTGCCTGGAATACCATCTTCTGCACTGATGGCCTGTGAAAACCTTCTATTTCTTCAAGACTTAAATCTCAGACCCTTCCTATAAAAAGCTTTTAATCACTCACCACATAGTTCGGTTAGCCATTACTTCTTTCACTCTCCTCTCTAGACCTAGGACACGCGTTGGTTCCTATGACATGGTAGGGTACCTCCTGGTCCACTCCCCTTATAGACTGTGCAGTCTTTGAGTGAGATTCTGAGCTGTTCACTCTGGATAACCAGCTCTGAACACAGCACATGAACACATGAGCACATGAACACTTGCCCAATGGCTTAATTCAATCCCTCTGTCCTACGTGTCAGGTCCACTGGCCTCCTGGGCATCTTCCCCTTAGAGTTGCATGGTCCTCAAGCCATGATACTCTATGCCATGCTCCCTCAAGTTGTTGTTCCTTTCTTTTAATCTTTATTTATTTATTATTTTGAGAGAGACAGAATGAGTTGGAGGGGGGGCAAAGAAAGAGAGTGGTGGGGGAGAGAGAGAATCCCAAGCAGGCTCTGCACTATCAGCACAGAGCCCAACGTGGGGCTCAAACTTATGAACCACGAGATCATGACCTGAGCCAAAATCAAGAGTCAGACACTTAGCCAGCTGAGACACCCAAGCACCCCAAGTTCCTCTTCGTTAATTAAGTAAATGCCACCATCCATCTGCCCAATCATCCAATATGGAATCTGGAGGGTCATCCTTGAAGCCCTTGCTCATAGTCACTATATATACATCCCAAACCATCATGAGGACTTACTGAGTTGACCCCTTAAATGTTTCTCCTGTTTGTCCCCTCCACTCTCTTTGTATCTCCACTTCCATTCTGTGGATGATGCATAGGTAAATCTTACCACATCCCTCCAGAACTTAAAATTTTTTGCATAATTTCCAAGATCGCATCCAGACTCCTTGGAATCACTCAGAGGGACCTGCGTGATCTGATTCTGACCTCACTCCTCTCTCACCTGTCCTCATTTGTACCCAATCCTCTTGCCATGGCTGACCACTCATCCTTCCAGAATGTGCCAGCCTATACCTACCACTCTCTCACTGGACAGTTGTTCCCTGGACTGCTTGGAACACCTTTCCCCCACTTCCTCCCTAAAACATGCCTCCTATCCTCTGAACTCAGCACAAATGCCACTTTGTGATACCTTTCTAGACCATTCTGCTACCCCTCCCCGCCCCCCACCATCTCTTGCTGCCACCATGTAGAGTCAGTTGTTCCTTCCTGGGGGCTCTCATAGCACTTAAGAATGACCTGGCCATGATGGATTGTACCTAGTCATTTCTTTAAATGTATTTATACCCCTGTTTAGACTATGAGCCCTTTGAGGACAATTGTGTAAACTTAAGTTAATAATTCTCTCTGAGATTCAGGTTCTTCATCTATAAAATGAGGATAGCCATAGCCTTATCTTCTTCACAGAGTATTGTAAGGGTGAAATGACACAATGTGTAAAAAGGGTCTGGCTCATAAGAGGCATTTGGTAAAGAAGACTATCTTTATGAATCTTGCTGGTAAGAGTGATACCTGATGGGATAGGCGTCCAGAGATGTGAGCCCAGAGATCTCGTGATCACCCCAGTGAAGTTCTGACCAGCTTTAAGTTGCTTTCAAGGAGACTTAATAAAATGGCTCCATCGGTTTCTCCACCTCTCTGCAACTGAGTAACTTTACTTTGTTATCTTGCCTCTTTATAGCTTCATTTCCTCATTTGAAATATGAAGATAAAATAGGAATGTACTTATTTCATAAGGTTGTGAGAATTTAATGATACAACGTGTGTAGATATTTGTATTAGCTATTGTTGTTATTGATGAGTAAACACCAAGGAGTAGCTGGATCTATGTTTGGGAGACACTTCTTAAATGAGTAATTACAACCTTAATGGAGCTACTTCAAGATAAAGTTCTTTGAGGAGATAGAACTTGGAGATTCAAATCCAGTGACATCAATGACTGCAAATAGCTACAAGGTTAGTTACAGAATCCCAGCCCAGAATGGTGATTCCTACCCTACTTGCAGGCTTGGAAACACAAGGATCAGCTCAAACCTACAGAAGACTAGGGAGACTTTTGTAGTAATGCCAAAAATGGTGCTATGATCCCCCCATGATGAGCAGAAGACTCTGACGGAATTAGTGCTTTGCTCAGAAGCTCTTGCTGACTGCCAGTCTTGCCTCACCCTCACCCCACCCTGCCAGCACAGTGGTTAAGTGCTGGGCACAGGAGCCAGTCTGCCTCAGGCACATTAACAGCTTTGCCACTTACTAGCTGTACTTGGGGCAAGTTACTGAGCTTGTTTCTACCTGTCTTCTTGCCTGTAAAGTAGAGATAGTATCGGTACCAATCTCATTAGATTGTTGTGAGGATTACTTTGGATAATGCGAATAAAGATCAGGATTTGGCATATCGTAAGTGTTCAATAAATGTTAATTAGCTCTTTTGATTAGTTGCCTGCAGGCTACCCCACCTGCTTTCTCCTGGAACCAATAAAAATCCAGTTGGTTTGTATATCAAGATACCTCTCCCCTTCTTGCTAAGTGGCAAGAGCGTGTCCTGAATGGTCTGTCAATGCCAGCACATGCCAGGTCACTTCTCACAGAAGAACAAAGCCCAGACTCCCCTTTCTGACACCCAAGTGTCCCCAACACAATCTCTAGTGGCTTTCATCCCACATGCCTAACACCCCATCACATTTGGTCTCTTCCAAGTGACCCACCCAGCCCTGCCTTTCCCTCTTCCTGGGCCTTCGCTCACCCTGTTCCGCCAACCTGGCAGATCTTCCTCACCCCACTCTGCCCTTCTCAAATGCCACCTCTTCTATGAAGCCCCTTTTGATTTATCCAATGAGATGGAACCGCTCTCTCCTTTGTCTCTTCCCACTTTACTTTTAAATGTTTATCTCAACCCTACTTGCTACTCTAGTCACCCAACACTTACTGAGCTGCAAGCTGCCTCGGGGATAAGGTTTTATCTTATTCATTGCTATATCCCTGGCAGAGATCCTAGCACGTAGGTTTTAACACATGGCATTTCCCCCTTTATCATATAGCCATTAAGGAGAATTTATGAGCTCCCAAATTTCCACGCTTTGAGAAAGATCAAGTTGTAGGAGACGGAAACAACCACCTAGCTGATGGTGGGACTTAGATGTTTGGTTTCTTCCCAAGCAGAGCAAAGATGGGGACTTAGTTTCAAGAGTTGTAAGGAGATGGTTCTGGTAAACAAGGATTGGGGAAAATGCCAATAGAATATGTTATTGAGGTTGCCTCTTTGGGCATTAGGGGCCATATTCCACCGGAAGCTCTTTTTTTTTTTTAATATTTATTTCTTTTTGAAAGGTGGGGGGAGGGGAAGAGAGAGATAGAGGGAGACACAGAATCTGAAGCAGGCTTCAAGCTCCAAGCTCTCAGCACAGAGACTGACACGGAGCTCGAACTCATGGACCATGAGATCATGACCTGAACCGAAGTCAGACACTTAACTGACTGAGCCACCCAGGTGACCCTCCACTGGAAGCTTCTGAATAGCATCCAGAACACCTCTCAGGATGATTCATCTGAAGGACAGGTGGCTGGGGAATTTACCTTCTGGCTCACATGTACCCTCAGTTAGGGTCTGCTCCCGTGAGGTCATGAGCTCCTCTGCACTTCCAGGCTCTGCATATGTAAAGGCCAAGAGGCTTCTCGTGTAGCTGGCAAGGGCCCTGGGGCAGAAAGTGAAAAGATGCACAGCACATGGTTGAGGAGGGACCTGGGTGGTTTGAGGAGAGTCTGAGTTTGCGCTAAGTGTCCACTGAAGCTGTGACTCAAATCTGAGGTGGTCTCAGAGGGTGTGATGTGGGGCACGGTCTTGGGTGGAGATTCCTGGAAACAGAGTGGAGGCGGAAATGGGAAGTATTCGGGACAACAATAACTCTAGAAGAGTAAGGGAGGTGGGATTAGGCAGAAGCAGAAGTGAATGCTAATCACTAAAGCACCAGGGGTCTTCTGCCAGTGCCAGAAGGGTCTCTGAAGCTAGGATGGCCCTTCAGAAATGTTTTGAATCAAGTCAGGGCACCTTGTCCTTGGTAGTGTCACATCAATCAGTTATTGAATGTGTGCTGCTCCAGAGAGAAGGCATAAACTGGGTTTCCCTCCAGTAGATGGCAACTCCAAGGGAGGGTCCCTGCAGAAGCCAATGGCAGGCAATGCTCTTAGCAACTTGGGAAGGAGAACTTTGACCTTGGAGCAGGCATCCAGGTGGTGCCCCCCGCATCCACTATAAGCACCAAATGCATCTCCAGAGTCTACCCCTCAGATCAACTTTTGTAGTAATGCCAAAAATGGTGCTATGATCCCCCCATGATGAGCAGAAGACTCTGACGGAATTAGTGCTTTGCTCAGAAGCACAGCTCAGATCAACTTCTGGCTCCCATTACCTCCTCTGTCAACTGAGCCTTTAAAGTGTTTTTTAGCTTCACACTCTGAAAACGCTTAATATAGGAGGCTTGCCTAAATAAACTCCAGTCACCACCGGCATTTTTAATTGACTTTTGCCATCTCCCTCCTCTCCCACCTGTTCTAGTTTTGCCGTCTCCTGTGATAAGCATTGCAGCTACTCAGGGCTACATGTCCTTTGCAGTGATGTAGACTTTCCTCTTAAGGGCTGTGGAGCTTCAGTAGCCTTGCTCACTGGATGTGCACTTGTTCATTTGCCATTTCCCCTGGGTACAGAGAACTGAAAGACACTCTTTGAATCCTCTGGTTTCTAGCCACATTCCTCCACATTCTTCATTGCTCCCATTTTGTAGCAGCAATACTTGTCCCTCCAAAGAACTCCTTTCTTTTTTTTTAACACTTTTTTTTAAGTCTACTTATTTATTTTGAGAGAGTGAGAGAGAGGGAGAGAGAGAGACAGAGAGAGAGAAAGAGAGAGCAAAGGCAGGGGAGGGGAAGAGAGAAGGAAAGACAGAAGCCCAAGCAGGTTTTGCATCATCAGCACAGAGCCTGATGCGAGTCTTGAACTCATGAACTGTGAGATCGTGCCCTGAACTGAGATCAAGAGTCACACTTAACTGACTGAGCCACCCAGGTGCCCCAAGAACTCCTTTCTTTACTGGCTGATCCACAAGCATGAGGAGCCCAAAGTGACAAGGTACAGGCGTATCTTCAGTGGCACCCTTATTGTGCTCCCTGTTGGAAATGCTCTTTCCCTTGGAACCAGATCCTCTGACCCAGAAGAACCTAAAGTGTGGAGACAGGAAGCACAAATTCTGCAGGTTGGTCACTGGAAGTAAGAGGATTCAATTCTACTTTTGCCTCCTGGACCCTTACTTTGTGGCCCTTGGAGACCACAGCAGGCTCAATAATGGCCTGCAATGATATCAAGTCCCAATTTCTGGAACCTATAAATGCTACCTGATAAGGAAAAAGAATATTTACAGATGTAATTAAGGGTCTTAGCCAGCTGGGCCCTAAGTGCCATCACATGTGCTCTTATAAGAGAAAGGTAGAGGGGAAGAGATACAGACAGAAGAGAGAGGCAGAGACTGGAAGATGGGGACACAAGCCAAGGACTGCTGGAGGCCATGAGAAGTTTGGAGAGGCAAGAAATAATGTACCCTAGAGTTTCTGTAGGAAGCACAACTCTGCCAACATGTTGATTTGGGCCCATTGATATTGATATCAGACTTCTGGCCTCTAGATCTGTGAGAGAATTAAAATATGTTATTTTAAGTCATCAACTTTATTGGCAATTTGTTACAGCAGCCACAGGAAATAAATACAGGGACATGGTGCTATACGATGTTCTGGTTTATTCTTTTTTTAATGTTTATTTATTTATTTTGAGGGAAAGAGAGAGAAAGAGAGCACGTGCATGAGCAGGGGAGGGGTGGAAAGAGGAGAGTGAGAATCCTGAGCAGGTTCCACCCTTAGCATGGAGCCAGAGGTGAGGCTCGATCCCACGATCATGAGATCATGACCTGAGCCAAAATCAAGAGTTGGAAGCTTAACCAACTGAACCACCCAGGTGCCCCTGGTTTATTCTTATACCACATACTGGAAACAAATAGCTTAACCTCTCAGGGTTTCTCCCCAAAGTGGTACCTAGCTCGGTTTTGATGTACCATTCTATTGTCCCAATAGACATGCATTCTCTGATTCATCAACAATACTTGTCAGGAAATAGATCTTTATAGTAGTTTTGACGATAGCACTTCTGAGCTCAGCAGATCGCAAGTTATGAGAGTCGGTGTGAGTTTACATGAGAGCCTCTTCCCCTAGGTGCAGAAGGCCCTCACTAGGCTACCGGTAGACAAAGGGCAAATGAGACATTAAGTCAGAATCGATCTCCTACTTCCTTCCCTTTCTCTGCAGAATGCTCAGATCAAGCAGATTTCTGATTTTTAGTTATAAAAACATGCCTGATGGTAGCAGCTTTAGTTATAGAAGTTTATACTTTGCATATGTTCTATTTTCTACCCAGGTGTCATGCTGAATTTAGGAAGTATAAACATCTGAACCTCAGCAGGACCTTTTGTTTTCCCCTCTTCTTTCCTTCTTTTTCCCCCTTCAATGTGGAAGGATCATTATAGCTTAAATCTTCCTCTGCAAAGCAAAATAAGTCCATTTATTCTCCTAGCCGACAAGAGCCTGGGTCTGCCTTCCTTTCTGTAGCTCTGAGTGCATGTTCTCCTTGGCAAGGAGAGAAAGAAAGGCTATTGAGTACTTTTTTCCCCGTCTGTTTGATAAAAAAGCATGTTTGTTTTTGTTCATAGATTTAAAGCCCAAAATGGGCCAGTACTGTAAATAAAACATGCGCTCTCATTTGAAAAATTTATTACAAGGAATTTTGTTTATGATTTCATCTTCTCCAGTAATAATTAATTGGAGGTCTTCTGTGGTCCCCACAGACCAACAATCATTCAGACTGTATGAAAGGATCATCCAACACAGCCTCTCTCCTGTCTCTCATCCATAGCCAGAGGAGCAGTGTCTGGGTGTGCTACAACGTTAGCCTGCTTTGGAGAAGTTCAGTTTATGATGTGACTGGCCTGTTCCAGTGTTTGGGGCCTATTTACAAGTCTGTCTGTGACACTGAAGTCAGAGCACCTTTTCAAGGATGCCTCAGATAAGGAAACTCTTCCTTTACACTATCCCCATAGTTTAGAACCACACCCCATTTTACTTCTCAAGTGCTCTGAATGAAATTACTCAACTGTTTGGTTTAACAAAGGAAACACACATGTATACCCCTATCCACACAATCATATAAATGATAATACCTGAAAATTGGTGAGTATATTCTATGTACTGGACACTCTGCTAAGAGCTTTTTACATGAATGATCTCAGTTTCATAAAACAACTGTTTCAGTCAGGACAGGCTAGGTTATGACATGGTAACAAACAACCCCAAGATGTCCGTGGTTTACGATGACAAAGCTTATTTCTCTCTCTTGCTACATGTCCATTTATGTTTGTGGGAACCCTCTTCCACGTCACCCTCACTCTGGGTCCCAGCAGCTAAGCAGCCCATGTCTGGAACATTGGCAGAGGACAGAAAAGTTCCAGAAGATCTTACATCAGCAATTAAGTGACACTTATCACTTCTGCTCACGACTTGTTGGCTAGGACTAATCTCATGACCCTTCCCACTAGGGAGTGAGGAGGTACAATCTGACTCTATGTCCCACAAGTCGCGATGTGGCAACTGGAAATGTTTACTGAAAATGGTAACCACACAACAACTTTGTAAGGTAGGTACTCAAAGTTTTTTTTTTTTTTCCATTTTATAGATTTGCTGATTACAGATTAGGAAACTGAGGAATAGGGAGGATTTGTAACTTATTCTAGCTCTTGCATCTAATAACTGGGGGAGCCAAGATTCAGACTCAGGCAATTTGAAAGCATACTTCCCCCACCCCAACACATGCACTCATACGTGAGCATGCACATGCTTAAATACACACACACACACACACACACACACACACACACACACACACATCCCTAGGTGCTAGTAGTTAAGTGATCCAGGAGCTGTTAGGTCACTGTATCCTGAAAATGCATCCAGGAGTGGAAATACAGTGGTGAGTGTGAGCCAAAGTCCTTAGAAAGAATCGAAGGTCAAAGCAGGGAAACTATGCTTAGTCACTATGTCCAAGAGGCAGGATCAAGGCCAAGAAGGAAAAATAAAGAAACTAAAAGCCAAGGGTCAAGAACAGGACACACTGAAATGGGAATATGGTTGACAGCAGACAGGGGATGGTCTAGTGCTAGATGTTAACCACACAGAGGCCTTTGTATTTCTGTAGCGTGGGTGGGCTTGGCTGGGTTCAGGTCTAGGGAGGAAGCAGAGCATGACGAATACTGCCTCAAGGCTGATCCTCTGATCTAATTCCTACTCTCACTGGGGGAGTGTGTCCTCTCCAAATTGGGTGGGAAAGAACTCAAATATGGTGGATAGAATCTTCTTTGGAAGCCAGACTTGGCCATGTTACTGCTTTAGGAGTTTGTCTTAGGGATTAGCCTTTTACCTGGGACTGGTCTGATCCCTTGTCATAGGGATTTATGGCAGAGACTCGGCTCTTCCATGATTCCCTTTCTCTCTGACTTTATATCCTTGCCTGCTTGCGTCTCATTCTTGTTGCCAGCCAAGGGTTTTTTGATATGTGTTTGGCAAGGTCCTTCCTGAAAAGGATGATTGAGAGTTTAATGGAGGGACTATTGACAAAGGACCAGACAAGGTTAAGGCAACTAACAAGGATGACGAGGTGCCCTGAGTCTAGCAACTGTGGGAGGTGTTACCTAGTAGAGGGAGCAGTTTATCAGACCCAGGGAGAGCTATGGCTGTAAGAGAGACCTCCTGATAGGGGTCATATCTTAAGTAGAAAAACATGGTAAGAAGGGATCTGGGGAAGTAAGTGCCCCAATTTCTCCCTTCTTCTACATTCTGATCTACTGATGAACCTGAATTCAACCAAAAACCAAAGGGCAAGGGAATCTAGGTAATGAGTCTGTCAACCTCATATTCCCAGGGTACAGAGGGTAAGAAGGACAGAGAGAGCAAAAAATATCCAGCACATATGCTGGATATGGTTTCTGGTCTTGATGCTTCTGATGAGTCTCATCCCCTCAGCTCCACGACCACCATCACCCACTGTGGTCACTCCAAGTGACAGCAGCTGTGTGTGGTCCTTTGGCTGCTACTCTTGGGTCTGCTGTTTGTTCATCCATTATGTCAGCCATTTGAAAAATATTTTTTGAACAAGCTGTTATGAGCCACGTCCTGTTTAAGATTCTCAGAATCCAGTAGTGAGCAGAACCGAGTGCCTGCCCTCATGGAACTTACATTCTAGCAAGGAAAGCTGATGATAAAGAAACTTACACAAGGCTATGTTACAGATACACTAGCTGTGAAAATGAGGCAGGGCAAGAGAGAAAGAGTGATGTGAACCACTCTTTTAGGTAGGGTTATCAGTACCCTCAGAAGAAACTGTCATCACACGCCATATGCATAGAAATGCAATGGAGTGTGGTTCGTACACCATCTTTATCGTTTAGGAAATTTCAGTGCCTTTAGGAACAGTGCATTACATTAAAAAATTGAAAGGACGAAGTTAACTAACAATTCAAAAGGGCTATTTCACAAAGTAAGAGAACGAGGCACTCTTTGAGAGCTTAGAGCTCATAGGAAGAAGTCCCTGCCCCAGAGAAATCAAGGGAGGCTTTGTGAAGGAGGCAGTGCATTCAAGTTCCATTACGGATAGAGACATTGACTAGGCAGAAAGGAGCAGGGAGGACATTGTGGGTGGGGGAAGGGAAGCCAGTGTGAGCAAAGTTGCAGAGGTGACAATGAGTTATTGACAATGGGGGAAGATGGATGCAAGCTAATGAGTTTTGCAGGCTGCAGTCAAGGTTTCTACATATGCTTTGAATTACCCTGCAGCCAACTGGCATCAAAATGTGTTAGGGTAGTAGCTGGCGTAGTGGCAGAGTCAGGGCTAGGTTGAAATTTTCTCTCTGCCCATAATGAGCTGTGTAACTCTATGCAAGTTTCTGAGCTTCCTTGAACGTCAGTTTGCTCATCACTAAAGTGGAGAGGAAGTCCTAATTGGGATGTCCATTGCTATGCTTGGATGTGAAATATTTGGCACAGTGGCACATAGTAGGCACTAAAGGACTATTCTTCTTGGCCTAAGAAATGAACAATAAAATGTTCTACTTGTCTGGACAAAAAAGAGCAATTAAGGTTGAGATAGGAAGCCAGCTTTTATGGTCGTGGAAAGCACAGGCTCTGGAGTCAGATTGACTGGATTCTAAACTGGGCTTCTCCATTTTCCAACGAGTGAACTGGGATAAAATGGTAAGTAACCTCTTTGGACCTCATTTTTTAATCTGTAAAATAGGATGCTTACAGTGACTATCATCCCTTGTTGTGAGGAGTCCATAGAATGCTAAAGAGCTTAGTGTGGTCCCTGGCACAGGGCAAGTACAGCTATCGTGTGTTTATTGTGATAACTGTCATTATTGACTCAGAACAATCCCTGCAGTGCTGGAATTCCCATCTGCACTGGATGAGAGCTTCCACCCGAGGCTGGGAGATGGTGGCTGTGGTGGGGATGGCAGATGTACCGCTCTCATTGGTGAGATGAGGAAGGATCCATTTCAATGCAGGAGAGAAGAGAGTGTGTGTGCAAGAGTGGGGAAAGCCTGTGTCCCAGCCAGTGCACCAGCAGCCCCACTCCTGCCTTAGTTCTTACCAAGCCCATGAATTACAGAGTTGGATACACTCTGGGAAACCACTTATTCACACGATTTTACCACCCTATTTAGAGAGGGACAGCTAAAGTCCAAAGATGGGTAAAGACAGATGATCTCTGATTCCATCCACTGCTTTCTCTTTGCTGGCACTGCAAGTGCATGACAAAGTCAGGATCAAAACCAGACCCACTGAGACTCGGGGCTGTTATTTTTTCCATCAGCATCTTCCCTTTGCTCCTTCAAAAACACCATGCCCTTTCAGAACCATCCTTCCTGAAAGCAGCCACCTTAAATGTTATACTGCCTTCTCTCGCTCTCCATTCCAGTGGAGGGGACTTGACATACCAGGAGGGGTGGGGAGGAAATGGATCAAGGAGAAAGGAGGGACTGGAGTGTCCCCCAGTGGGAACCCCATTCCAAGGTCAGGCTCCAGAAAGGGCCTTGTATACTGTCACTTTGCCAACTCATTCATTCATTCTAGGGTACTAGGAAATCTTTTCTGGTGCATTCTCATGGATTTTTAACATAGATGATAATGTCAGCTGTGAATAAAGACAGCTTTATCTTTTTCTTTTCCAAAGTCTATGCCTCTTATTTACTTTTATTGCCTTATTTCACTGGCTAGGACTTCCAACGTGTTGGACAAGGGTTATGAGAGCAGACATCCTTCCTTTGTTCCTGATCTTAGGGGGAAAATATTCAGTCTTTCACCATTAAGCATGATGGTAACTGCAGGGTTTTTTTGTTTTTGTTTTGTTTTGTTTTGTTTCTGTAAATTCCTTTTATTAGGTTGAGAGAGTTTCCATCTATTTTCAGTTTGCTGAGAGATTGTTTCTTTTTTTTTTTTTTTTCCTCTGGAGTTATTTTTTTAATCATGATTGAAAAATTTTGTCAGATTGATAAAACCATATAATCTTTCTTCTTTAGAATATTATTAAGGTGCTTATATTGATTGATTTTTGAATATCAAACTGGTCCTACACTACCAGGATGAGCTCCATTGATCATGGCTTTACTATTTAATTGAGATTTAATTTGCTAATTATATGTTGAAGATCTGTGTGTCTATGTTCATGAGGGCTATTGGTTTCAAATTTCTCTTCTTGTAATGTCTTTGTCTGGTTTTGGTGCCAGGGTAATGTGGGCCTCATAAATGAATTGAAAGTCTTCCCTTCTGTTCTACTTTCTGGAAGACAGCATGTAGAATTGGTGCTATTTCTTCTTTAAATATTTGCTGGATTTGCCAATAAAATCATGTGTAACTGAAGATTTCTTTTTCCAACTCAAGCTTTCTAATAGTTATAATAAAACTATTTATATGATGGATTTCATTTGTAGTGAATTTATGGTTTTCAAAGAATTGGTCCATTTCACCTAATGTGTCAAATTTATATGTGTAGGGTTGTTTTACAAATACTTACTAGCCTTGCCATGTCTGTGGGGTTTGTCATGATATCCTCCCATTCACTGCTGATATCAGAAATTTGTAGGGTTTTTTTTATCTTCCTGCCTTTGTTAGTATTGCTAGAGTGTATTAACTTTATTGATACTTTCAAAGAGCAAGGTTTTTGTTTCACTGAAATTCTCTCTTTTTTTCTGGTTTCAATTTTATTTATTTCTGCTCTTTATTTTTTGTTCTTCTGCTTGTTTGGGGTTTATTTTGCTCTTTTTCTAGCTGCTTCATGTGGAAGTTTAGCTTACTGATTTGAGATATTTCTTCCTTGCTTCTATAAGCATCTAGAGCTATAAATATTCCTCTAAGCAATGCCTTAGCTGCATCTCACAAATTTTCATTTGTTGTATTTTTTATTTTTCAGTCACCTCAACATATTTTCTCATTTTTCTTGAGAATTCCAATTTGATCCATAGGTGATTTAGAAGTATGTGGTTTAATTTCCAAGTATTTAGAGACTTTCTTGTTATCTTTTCAGTACTGATTTCAAGTTTAATTCCATTTTAATAGAAAGGCACACTTTATACAATTCAATGCTTTCAAACTTGTGAAGGTTTGCTGTATGACCCAAGATATGGTCTATCTTGGTAACTGATCGTTGTAGATTTTGAAAATGTGGCCTCTGCTGTTGGGTGGAGTATTCTCTAAATGCCCATTAGATCCGGGCACCCACTGGTGCTATTCATTTAGTTCTTATACACTCCTGCTGGTTTTCTCTCTACATGTCCTGTCAATTACTGAAAGAGAAGTTTTGAAATTTCTAGCTATAATTGTGGATTTGCCTATATTTTCAGTTTGGACCATTTTTGTTTCATATGTCTTGAGGCTCTGTTGGTAGATAGCATCCACATTCAAAATCATTAAATCTTCCTGGTAAATTGACTCTTATCATAATATCCTTCTATATTGCCTATCATTTTCTTTGCACTGAAATCAACTTTATCTGATATTTTACAGCTACTGCAGCTTTTCTTTTTGATGAGTATTTGCATGGTATATCTTTTCCCATCATTTCACTTCTAACCTTCCCATACGGCTGTATATAAAGTGAGTTCTTTGTAGACAGTTTTAGTGAGTCTTTTATAAAAACAAAAAATCCATTCTGAGAATCTCTGACTTTTAATTGGTGTGTTAGGACCATTGACATTTAAATTTATTTATTGATATGTGTGGATTTAGGCCTCCCATATTATTATTTGTTTTCTCTTTGTTCCCTGTGATTTATTGCCTTTGTTTCTCCTTTTCTTTTTTTGGATTGTTTGAAAATTTTTAAAAAATTATTCCAAATTAGTTTGATTGTTGTGGTTTTGACTATATATTTTTTGTATATTTAGTGGTTATTAAGATATTAAAATATACATACTTGTATCCTCACAGTCTATTTGGAATCAATGTTTTCCACTACAAGTGTAACGTAGAAACCTTATCTCCACATAGGTTCCTTTCTCTGTGTATTTTATAGTTTTCTACATGTTATGTCTACATGTATTGGAAACCCCATCAAACAGTGTTATGATCTTTGCTTTCAGCCATCATATATTTAAATAATTCAAGAGAAGATCAATAGTTTATCGTATTTAACTACATATTTACTATTACCATTGCTCTTCCCTTATTTGTGATATTCCAAATGTCTCTGTAGTATCATTTCCCTTTGCCTAAAGATTTTCTATGTCAATTATTTTAAGGCAAGTCTACTGGCAACAAATTTCTTTATTTCACCTTTGTTCCTAAAGGATATTTGCATTTTTTTTTTAATTTTTAAAATGTTATTTATTTATTTATTTATTTATTTATTTATTTATGAGAGAAAGAACACAAGCAGGGTAGGGGCAGAGAGAGAGGTAAACACAGAATCTGAAGCAGGCTCCAGGCTCCAAGCTGTCAGCACAGAGCCTGACCCGGGTCTTGAACTCACCAACCATGAGATCATGACTTTAGCTGAAGTCGGACACCCAACCAACTGAGGATATTTGTATTTCTAAGTTGACAGCTCCTTCCTTTCAACAATTTAGAAATGTTGTTCTACTTCCTTCTCCAATGACGCAAATGTTGACACTTTTGTTATTATATGTTATTATATTGGATCATATGGTAGTTCTATTTTTAATTTTTCGGGGAACCTCCATTCTTTTTTCCGTAGCAACTGCACCAACTTACATTCTCACTAACAGTGCACAAGCATTCCTTTTTTTCTACATCTCTGCCAACACTTGATATCTGTTGTATTTCTTATTTTAGCCATTATGAAAGGTATAAGATTCTATCTCATTGTGGTGTTAATTTGCATTTCCCTGATGATGAGTGATGGTGAGCATCTCATTTACTCTTGAGAACCCATTTAACCTCGTGGAGGAGGGCTGGCATATCAGCAGGTAGAATTTAAGTCCTAGGTTAGCCTGAACTGGATTTTTGATTGTTGTTGCCCTTTTCTGTTGGTATTGTTAGAAAAACAAGGGGTCTCAGTCTTTCTACTGCCCCTTCTCATCTCAGTCTGAATCATAACCAGAGCCTGGAGGCTTCTAATGTTTTTCAGGGACCAGATTTGTCATCAGATCCAAGAGGCAAACACTGCTTCGCAGACTTACAGTGGGAACTATACTGTGCACTTGCACATGAGATGGCCCTCTACCTGTTTTGGCAACCACAAGACGGACCCTTTATATACAACCCTGGGGAGTCCTCTCTTCAGGACATCTTTCCATTGAAATACAGAGATGATGACTTCAGCCACTGTGGTGAAGTCTCAATGGAGGCCATTCAGGTAACAAAACTAAAAAATGTATGAATGACTCAGAGGTTTTCTAAGGTGAAGAACAGCAGGAGGGATAGAAGAGGGAGAAGAAAGAGAAGGATGTGTGGTCCCTGTCTTGACTAATAAGTTGGCAGTGATGTAGAGAAGTAACTCGATGCGGGCTGAATTTTGTTCCTCTAGTTCCTGAGTCCTGATAACTGAACTATAGACTTAAAGAGTGTTAAAACAGGAGGGTTACTGGCCCAGAGATGGTCTGGGGAGAACCTGCCAATCAGACCAGTGTCTGCCTTCCACCACAGGACAGGAGAAAGGCCACACAGCGCCCAGCTTCTGCCCCTCTGAAGAACACCTGGATGGCTACGCCCACACTCAGGACTTGAGGGACTGTCTGGCCCCTCATCAGACTAGCTGAAGGCCAAGATGGGAATCAGCACAAGTGGGACACCTGGCCTCAAATCCCAGCTTGGCCCCCACTTACTCATCTCTAAATGAGTACTAATATGGGGGCACCTGGGTGGCTCCGTCGGTTAAGCATCCAACTCTTGCTTTTGGCTCAGGTCATGATCTCACATTTCATGAGTTCGAGCCCCATGTCAGCCCTTTGTGCTGGCAGTAGGGAGCCTGCTTGGGATTCTCTCTCTCCCTCTCTTTCTGTCTCTTCCCTGCTTGCTTTCCCTCTCTCTCAAAATAAACAAAACTGAAAAAAATTAAAAAAAAAAAAGAAGGGTAAGAAACAGCCTTATTCTATTACTAATCACACATGGTACTCCTCCTTGTCAAGCCTGTCATAACCTCCGAATATTCAACACAGTTGCCAGAGAAGAAATGTGTCATCCTTGATCCAAACCAATATTCCAGCAAGAGAGAGGCAAAACTGGGACTAGAATCTAAATCTTCTGCTCTCCCGTCCACTGCTATTTCACTGGTAGCACCTCGTCTTTCTGCTCCAAAACTCAGAAATAGAAATGGTAACCCTACATGTTAGCAGGACTTTATATCTCCTAAAGGAATTGAGAAATTTCCAACTGTTTTTCTCAAAGACCTGTAGGGAAGACAAGAACCCCTAACCCAAATGGTAAAAGAAAAAAACTGTGCTAGTTTTTGGTCTCAGGAGGGCTTTCTGGAGCATCGAAGAGGATATACACCCTGCTGAGAGATGAATCTCACATGCTGTAGTAACCCTTATGTGACTTTCACAGTCGGGACATTAGCCTGACTTAATTTTTTGCTTAATTTTTAAAATATTTTTGAGAGAGAAAGAAAAAGAGAGGGAGAGAGAGAGAACCAGCAGGGGAGGGGCAGAGAGAGAGGGAGACACAGAATCTGAAGCAGGCTCCAGGCTCCACACTGTCAGCACAGAGCCCAATGTGGGACTCGCACTCCCGAACTCCTGAACCGTGCGATCGTGACCTGAGCCGAAGTCAGATGCCAAACGACTGAGCCACCCCAGTGCCCCAGCCTGAGTTAAGTTTTAATATGTCAGTGAATGCTTTGAAATATAAGGCGTGTGAGTGCCCACGAGCGTGTGCAGCCCTGTGTGCATGTTGTGCTCACGACTCCTGACAGCGTGCTATGCGCAGGGACCACGTCAACATGCATGTTTTACATGCTGACCCATGTGCATGCTTCCAGAAGTGTCTGAGGGCGCATGGGTTGGTGTGTAATGCATGTATGTGTGTGGACGTATGTGGAGGTGACCTATCGTGTTTGTCTCAAAAGCCGCAGGTGTTGCGAGTAGTGCTATGGCAGGTGCCACCTCTTTGCTTCTTGGCTGACTCCCCAGCCCTCATTAACACCCACGATTGCTCCACAGCCTTCCCATCGCTAAGCTGTCCCAGCATCTGGATGCCTGCCAGTTAGAAGCAGGGACTCCTGACATTATCCAAGGGATGCACCATTCTGTCCCATCAACCCTGGCTTCACCCCAGGACCGAGAATACTCCCAAGAGCCAGCAAGGAGGAATTCACAAAGTTCAGTTACTCCCACCTGAAATGTCTCTCCTGCCAGGCCCATTATTGGTGCCCCTGCCAGCCCCTGCTACCTCAGCCCTCCACTGAGCCGTTACTAAGGCCAGGCTGGGCCACGGACTTCAGCCCAGAGTGTGCCAGACATGGGCCCTCTGGCAGACAGAGATGTGACCCCGCTGAGAGGCATTCTTTGCTTTGGGGAGCAGCAAAGAAGAAATTTCATCGTCCAGGAGGAACTTTCCTCCTACTATAATTCCCAGGGCCTAACACATAATTAGTTCTCAAGATATGTTGAGTAAATGACTGACTGGCTTACTGACCGAGTGTGGATAATGCATGCTGAGGTAAAAAGACTAGGCGCTGTTTGGGGACAGGGTTGTGTACTCTTTGGTTTGCATGTTCTACTTGAGGCTGGTATAGTTGGAGTTAAAATTATGAATGGGCTGTCCCAGTGAGGTTAGCATTTATTGAGCACCTACTGTGTGTCAAGCACTAGGCCAGACCCTCAGGAAGAATGTCACAATGTTCTGGAGTGACAGCTGTATTTGTTTGCTAGGGCTGCCATAGCAAAGTACCTCAGACTGGGTGGCCTACACAACCTGTCAGCAGGTTCCCTTCTGAGGGCCACGAGGGAACGATCTCTGCTGGGCCTCGTTCCTTGGTTGGTAGATGGCCATCTTCTTGTTGTGCCTTCCCATCATCTTCTCTCTGTATGTGTCTGGGTCTAAATTTCCTCTCGTTGGGAAGTCACCAGTCATACTGGATAAGGACTCAGCCTAAGGACCTCATTTTAATTTAATTACTTCCTTAAAGACCCTGTCTCCAAATCCAGTTACATTTTGAAATGCTGGAGATTAAGACCTCATGATATAAATTTTGGAGGGTACACAGTTTAGCCCACAATACACATAGATGCAGGTCGTTGAAGTGTCACGTTGTCCATGAAGATTGCTTTGGCTTTCTCCAAGAGAATTTGGTACTCCCATAGTAACCGCTGTGCGAATTTTATCATGGTCGTTATGTGTTTAAGCCACTATCTTCCTTCTAGTCTGAGGACTCGTGAGCTGGGCTTCAAGAGTTCATACTCTGTGTCTAGTATCTGGCATAACACGTGGTGCCAAGGAGTGCAGTAAATCCTTGTTATATGGAAGGACGGATGGAACTGATGAAAATGGAACGGAAGGAAATCACTAGAAAACGCTTGTGGCGGATCCCATGGTCCTGGTAATAAGTCTAAGGGAGCAGAGAGGTGTTGGACAGGCCTCTCAGAGGGGAAGCCCTGCTCCAGGCTCCGTCCACTGGCAGTTAATCTTGCTTTGCAAAGAGGGCAACAGGAAGAAAGTGTGCCCAAACCAGGAATCTCTCCACCAGGGGAGATTGCATCGTTCCTGGCTTTTCGAGCTGATAGGGCCCATGACTCCTGAGGTCACGCTGGAAGAACAAAGAGACTCTGCACCAGATCTTGTCCTGTTTCAGTCCTAGCCCATATCCCACTTACCCACCCCTGCCCTGGTTGCCACGTTCCTTTCCTGGAATCAGTATGAGGGCAGCCAGGCAGGAGTTTTCAAATAAAAAACCCAGAATGGAGGTTGAAAATAGTGAGGGATGCTCTTCCTCCGAGGACTGAAGCCCTGAATGTACTAGGGTCTTCATCGGGTGGTGGCCCCTGTTTCCATACTGCTGGTCTAGAACACGTCACTGGTACAGCCAGGCTGCCTCCTGCCCCCACCACCCAGCCCCCTGTGTTTCTGAGGTCGCTGTCTTCACCTGTCCCCTCCTCCAAGAAGGCCTGAGTCTAGGGCAGGAAAAGTCATCTTCCCGCCTTTGCCCCCCATCCTGGACCTATTTCCCTTGACTCTCCCCAGCCTTACTACCAGAAGCATAGCCCTCTTTGTGCCTGTTGCCCTACCTCTGTCTGGGATTCCCAGAAAGGCCAGGCTCGGTACACAGTGCCCTTCCACGTCCCCTGCCCTACCCTTCTGAAGCCTCACCTTCATCCCTCCCTCCTTCTCCTGGGCGGTGGGCACGCTCCTCTCTGTGCTACCTGGCCCAGAATGGAATTGGAGCTGCCTCTTTCTGGATGCGAGGTCTCATTTGATTGCTTACGCCCTGCAAAGGTCCCGTTCCTGCTCTTCCTGTTCTGGCTTCCCCTTGACCGGGGACTCTCTGGGCCTGCTGGAGCCTGGGCTCAGGAGAAGGAGAGGACTGGCCTTAGTGGAGTGTGACTTCAGATGGCCCTTAAGTGTAGGCAGCAGGCGCACCCTGGCGCCTCTCTCAGCCCTGCTGGGGGGGCCTCACTCTAGTAAACAGAACCGTGGCCCAGACAAAAGCCATTAGACATCACGACGACATCCGTGCCATGCCATGTTCCTGGCACCAAGGGCCCGGCTAAATACCTTTGCAAAGCTCTCATTGTGTTGCATCCTGCCCGCCCTCCCGGCCTTCCCCGCACTATCAAATCTTCCTGCGGCCCTTTGTTGTCAAACCAAATATAGCGCTACATTGTCTGGCCTTCCACCCATTCTGGCTGGATAAAGGGGCTCGGTCCCCAGACTGGGGGCGCGCGGCTCCGGCAGCCTCCTCAATGCTATCTCACCGCCCCAGCCCACGCCGGGGGCCCGCAGCCGCCCCGCCCGCCCGCTCCGCTCCGGGGCCGGCCGCCGAGCCGCTGATACGCTGGGTATTCTTCTCCGGAGGTTCCCACGAGCATGTCACTAACCGTTTCCTGGGCCTTATCACCGGGAGGAAAAAAAAGGAGCGCCTTTGAAGAGTGGAAACAAAACATCAGGCCCCATTGTTGTGTGACTTCCCCGGGCACAATCTAGGCTCTCCATCGCTCCGCACGCAGAGACTACAAACGCGGCCTAACACAGATACTCCAATCGGCAATTTGACCAGGACAGTTATTGTTCTGTATCTGCCATCTCTGCTCTGCGTTGTTTGTGGCTTTTAAATCAGCCTTTTCATTCCTCTCTCTTGGCTCGGAGCAAGTCAAAAGCCGCTGCCGGTGGTCGGCACTGTTAGAAGCAAGGGCCCAATCTGCACCCTCACGGGCGCCTTGCGGGTGGCCGCCCTCCTTGGCCTTGCCCTCCTGGCTTCTCTCTGCCCTCGCTCTCATTCCTCTCCTCTGCCTCCGCCTCCTTCCTTTCCCTCCCATTTTCTTTCCCCCTTCCTCTTTCTTCCAGCCCACACCAGCCTCTGCCTCTCCCATTCACAAGTCAGCTCAGCCCTGTACCTAAGTGATGAGCGGGAAGCCCGTGCTTCTGGTGGACTTCTTGGGAATGAATGAAGGGGAGTTGGGACTTGATTAGGATCGATTGCTCCGGTAGAGCCTGCATGATTCTAGAGTACTAAATCTTAGGGAACTCCCAAGACGAGTCCATCCCCTTGCTCTTACATGGGAAGAAGCACCAGAGGCTCTGAGACTAGAATGACCTGCCCGATACCACACAGTGAGTTGGTGACCGCCAGGACCGGAAGCCAGGTCTACCCAGCTTCTGGACCCTGGGCGGCAAATGCGGTGTCCTTCCTGGCTGCGACTCAAGATTCCCTCTGAGAAGCCCAGGGACATGTCCCTGTGTTAGGTGGCTGACTGAGATGCGGGCAGGCCTAAAACTCATCTTCCATTTTAGAGAAAACCAGGAAACATTTCCTAGCCTAGCACAAGGCGGCTAAGCACAGACCATGCGTACTGAAAACCCTAGCCAGAATATTGGCTTTGCTATTTATTAGCTGTGTGACCGTGGGCAAGTCACTACACCTCTCTGTCTGATTCCTCATTTTAAATGGGCGCAAAAGCAGAACCTACCTCCTAGGTTTTTTGTGGAGATTTATGGAGAGTCCCAGATGCATAAGAAACGTTGTGTAAATATTAGCTATTTATGATTACTGAGAAGAAGCCCGTACTAACCTCCACTTTTACATCAATCACTGGCTCATTTTGCTATCTTGTAAATGTGGACATCTCAGAGCTTGTCTTACAGTAGGGTGCTTGCACATGCACACTTTAGTTGGTCCCTCCCTCCCCCCCGCCCCGCCTTCCAGTCAGTAAACACCTTTCCCCACCCAGCAGCAGGTACTGAGAACATACTAGGTTGCCAGGCACCGTGGGTAGCTTGCCCCATGGAGCTTCTGAGGAAAACGAAGGGATTAAGAACATAAACACACAAATATGCAACTACAAACTATAAAGTGAAGGAGGAGTATACGGTGTGATGAAAAGTTGTACTGGTGGACCAAATCTAGATTGGGAGTTTAGGGAAAGCATCTCCGAGACAGAGACCTTCAGGTTGAGTTTTAAAAGAATGATGGAAGGTGGCCGGGCCAGGAGCAAGTGAACACTCCTGGCAGAAGCATGATGGGGCCCCTCTGAGGACCTGATCAGAGACTGAAAGTCCAGCATGCCTGGCACAGACAGCTGGACGGAAGGGCATGGAGTCAGCAGAAGGTACACAGGTCACTCAAGGTCACGTGTGAATTTGGAATTTTACCCCCTAAGGCATTACAAAACCTCCAGTCGGTTCTAGTAGTTCATTTGGCTGCTGGATAGAGAATGGATAGAGCAGGGCAATTAAGTGCAGAGCAAAGAGGCTATTTATCTATCCCAGGTGGGAGAAGAGAGGAGCTTGGACCAGCATGGTGGATGTGGAAATGCAGACAGGAACTCGCGGGGTATTTGGAATGGAATCTGTAGAACTCGGTGATGGTTGGACTACAGGGTAAGAAGGGAGAACAATGACTGAAAGAAGCGTCTGACCCGAGCATCCAGGCTTCGTACTGAGAAGGGGAGCCTGGAGGAAGCTCCGGACATCAAGAGCTCTAGTTGTGTCTGGGATGCCCAGCAGACAGCAGGGTACTTGGATCTGGAGTTTAGAGTAGCAGTCCAAGCTAGAGATGCACATGTGGGCATTCACAGCCCTGTATTGTGGTGAATGCATGCATGAATGAGTAAAGTGTTACTAAGATTGGAACTCAGATTTGTCTAACTGAACAGTTAATATTTTATATACTATTCAGTCACCCTCCAATGAACTAAATTCAGTAAAAGGGTGACTCTTCCAGTATCCAGAGACTAAGTGCAAGGCAAAAGGTGGTACCTCCCAGATCAAGACAACAGCCTGGATTCTCAGAAGTCTTGAGAGCAGGCAGAACCCAAGAGTCTCCAGAGTCAGGGACTCTGGCATAAGATCTGGAGGTACATAGGAAGAAGAAGAATCTTGGGGAGTGTAGGATCCCATAACATCCCCACACTGCACTAGACCAAAACTCTCCAGAGTAGACTTTCATAAGTATGCACAGTACTCAGTATATTAGTAAGGCTGGGCTAAACTAGATGGCAAGAACAAACAACGCCTCCATCTCAATGACATAACTCCACCAAGTGCCATAGGGGTCAGGCACCATTGGAGACAGTTTTCCAAGAGCACTTCCTGGATCAGGACTATCTGCCCCCTCCCAACAGTGATATCCTGATGGTCTTGAAAGTGTGGAGAATTCACAGCTGCCCCTGACAACTATGAACTGGAAGCCACACAAATGTCTGCCACTCCCAGCCTAAGGACCTGGCGTGTGGCCCCAGCCCAGCTGCAGAGGAGACCCGGTGATGGAGAGGAGCCTGTGGAGGCTTCATGAAGAGTGACTGTCCCTGCCTCGTGAGCAGGTGCACATGGTCTTTCCTTCTTCCAGCGGGAGAAGTGATGAGACAGGATTGGAAGATCCAAGTGGGAGACGATTGGAGAGGGTCAAGGCTGGGGATGATGGCATTCAATCAACCTTTGACTGAGAGCTAGGATCAGAAATCTGTGACTGGAACCATGTCTGTTTCTAGTCACAGGGATTCCATTTTCTCCCATTCTCTACATGTGCTACTCATTGGCAAATGCTGCTACTTCTGTGACCTGGAGGAGAGGTTAAAGTGATTTGCTCTGTCACAGCATGAGGTCTGTGCCCTCTCATGCCTGCTACCACCCAGGATCCGTGTGGAGGAGAGAGCTAAGAGGGTGGGACAAGACTGCCCTGACTGAGCCGAATCCTGAGAGGCCACATTCAGGGAACTCCCCACAGGCCCAAACCTTCCTAAGCCAGGATCATGGTCTCTGCCAGTGAGTTTCTGTATCCTTCCAGCATAGTGATCTTATCGAGGCAGATTAAAAATGAGAATGGGCCCATAAAACATGCATTATGGTCTCTCAAAGCCTCATAAAGCCAGATGAATGCCTTGCTCCAAAGGTCCTTACACGGAGTTTACACCTCTCTCCCTCTCCATAATGGAATTGTCAACAACAGATTATTGAAGTTAAAAAAAAATTAGTTAACTTGTAAAGTTCAACCCACTTTGAATCATTTGGCCTCATGGATTCCTTGGAGTAAAGTGGATCGTGCCAGAATATACCTGTTTTTCCTTGGCCCTAAATAGCTCCTCCACATTTTCCATGAGGCTTGGAGCAAAGGCACAGAAAGAAATCTTAGGGACAGCTCTTCCTTTCTGGGCGGTTCCATCTCCTCATCCCACTTTCCCACTGGTACCTAAGTCTGCAGCCCCAAAACAAAGTGTTTCAATTCAGGCAGATACCAGGCTTCTTATGAGTCTATTCCCAGGATTTCAGATCCTCTCCTGAGAATCAGCCTTGACAGGAAGAAGAGAGAGCTGCTAGACATTGGGCAGATTTTCTGTTCCTCTATCTCTGACCACCCCCGGCCAAGGGTAAGTTACCCACACATTGCAGCCTTGCCTTTCTGTTCTCAGGCAGGAAGGATTGAAGGTGCTGGAGTGGAGCGACGAACCCGGCTCGTGGCATGCTCTGACTCTGGTCAAGCTGCCACCTCGTGCAAGTGACTCTGTTCCCAGATCCCCTGCACCCAAGTCCCTGTCTTGCTACTGTGTCCTCTGAGAGTGGAGATTATCGAGGGGATGGGAATCCTGACTGGGCTGAATCCAAGCCAGCCATGGGGACTTCCTTCCTATCCAACCTCCCCCAGAAGCTCAATTTCTTCCTCCTGTTTAAATAAATCCTTCCCTCGACTCCTTTCTCCTGGGTCCCAACCTGACCCACCCCTCAGCCTCCAGAGCTCTGAGGCCCCACTGTGGTGGGAATAGTGAGAGGATGAAGCCATGGTCTGGGAAGGGTTTGGGTCCAGGTTTATGGCTTTCCTTTGGACTGGGTGTGATAGTTCAGCCAACATAGATATCAGCCCAAATTTTCCCAACAGGCTAGACTAAAGAAGGCATGTTCTTTTGAATGAAGTATTTGGGCCTTCTTTACTACATCTCTGATGGCCTGACTCTAGAGATGGGCTGGCATCTTTTCTCACTAGAGCCTCTGTTCTCTCCTGGACCTAAAGCTCAGACCACATCTGTGCAGAAGATCCTTCATACCCAGCCGTACGACCTCAACCACAATCTCCAGATTGGTCCTCAGTCCTATAACACTTCATGCTGACCATTGATTCAACCCTAATTACTCTGTATTATAATTGTTTCTTTGCATATCTGCACCCTGACTAAACTATGGGAATGTGGCAGGCAAGGGCCAACCAGCTTTGACTTACTGTTGTATCTCCAGAGCCTTACACAATGCCTGGCACATAGTACATGTTCAATAAATGTTTGCAGAATGAGTAGACATATTTAATTGTGTCTTCTTAGTCCGATTCTAAGCAGGCAAGAACTTTTGCAGTGTGTTGAGACTGTTTGCCCGTAAACTGTGTAGGGAAGCTCACTGATTCCGTGACCTCCTGGGATGGGCTCTAAAACACAAGTGAGACAGAATAAATGTCTGGCTGTTCTGTTTTGACTGGTGACAAGAGTTGCAAGCTGATTAATACATTTAAAGTGGTGATCAATTTGTCTTATTCACATCCTCTTATCTTGATTGTAATGAGTAGATCTTTTAACATAATGAAAACTGCATATTTCACTCAAATTCACAGTTTTGCATTCCAGAGGAGATGAAATGCTGTTTTTATTTCACGTTAAAATGAGGTGTAAGCTCTTGTCTTGGGAGGCCAGGGAAGGTGACAGGCAGCGTCTCTCCTTGAATGCCAGAGGTGTGGCATCTCCTAAGACCTTGAGTTTGACTATAAAGATTGTTTCCCAAACTGTGGGATGGGACTGCACCTCTTCGGTCACCTTGTCCATCTTTTCTCCATCAAATGAGTGACCTATAAATCAGCTCTGACTGGAGGCGATCTAGTTTTGGCTTGAATGCTCTCTAGTAATGGAAAACTCGCCACTGTCCATTATATTTTTCAAAGCCTCCAAGCATAAGATTAATTCTTATATTGGTCCAAAATAGACCTCCCTATCATTTTAGAAAAATGATATTTTTTCTATTTCTGTGGTTTTTCCTTTTTCCCTTGATCCCTCTCTCCTTTCCTCCTTTTCTTCCTTTTCTAGCTTCTTATCAGTTCTCCCTAAAAATGTCTAATATCATATAACCTCTTAAAATTACACAAAGGCTTGGAGCTTTCATTGTGCTCTTCAAACAGCCTTGCAGAGTTGGATGAGTGAGTAGTTTCCTTTTGATTCTTTGCCAGTGCTGTTTCTCCTGGAATGGCCTGTCCTCCAAGACAAGGGTGGCCTCTCTGACCCACACCCCTTTCTGCCTCTTTCACTGCCATATCTCCAGCACCCAAAAAGTGCCCGGTACACATTGGGTTCTAGTCAACAGTTCTTGAATGAATGAATGCATGCGTGAGTGACTAAATGGTGCCTGGAAGGTGTGACCTTCTGTGTGATCCTGTGCCCCTGTCCATGCTCGGTTGTGTGACAGGCACCTCTCCACTAAGCAGTGAGGACCACACAGGTGCCAAGTGGAAATGGGGACAAAAAGAGACATTCACATGCTCTTCTGTGGCCGCACTCATGTTGGGGATGCTCAGGAGCTGTGAGAAGGCTGGGCTTTTGCTGTGGAGACCAATCAAGGGACAAGAACATTAGGTGCACAGACAAGAGCAGAGGGGAGAAGCAGAGAGTGAGTTGAGAGCTTACCCAGCCTGGCTCCCAGCGGTGCCTGTGGCTCAGCCATATCCTCATGCAGGGCTTCGGGAGATGACCCATGTCCTTATCCAAATCCCTCTTTATTGCTGAAGTCAACTCAAAATAATTTCCTTTACTCGCAACCAAGCATATCCATCTAAATAAAGGTAGACATAAAGATGTCTGTTTCTTGGTCTTGAAAGGGAGGCTGGGGAGGGTAGGAAATTCTCCCGAGGCCACGCGAAAAGGAATGACGGAGTCGGGACTGAGTGTTCACCCAGTGTCCCCTGATTGAGCTGTTCTGTGCAGTCACTGAAGCTCATCCCTGTCCCCTGCTGGAGCTCATCCCCAGCACTGCCTCTCGCTTTTAACAAAAGAAAGAGTCACTCCTGGAGCAGCCAGATGTAACTGAGCAGTGGGAACCCAAACCAAGAGGAATTCACTCTCCATAAATTATGCTTTAATAGATGTCAATTATTAATTCCTAAATAAATATTTGTTAATATTCAAAAGAGTTTGCCTACTAAGAAAAACTCAGGCTACACAGAATAATTAGTGCTTCTCACTGTGCAATGGTTGCGGCCCATAATGATTTTTTTTTTCCCTTTCTTCATCTTTATTTTTCCCGAAGTGTGAACGCCTGGCTGTGTCAGGTTTCCTGGGGAGGGTTCGGCTGGCCATGTGTGCTTGGGAGAACGCCAAGGGCTGATGCTTCCAGGGAAGCTTGCGTACAGGCCGGTGGATCTTTCTCTGTAGAACGGGATTCTGTGAAAAACTGGACTTGCCCCATGTCTAAGGAGAGGAATTGGAGATCCAGCCAAGACTGGGAAAATTTAACAATGAGTTTGCCAACAGCCTCATAACATATGACCAGTATTGAGCACCATGCTACAGCTGGGTTAGCAGGCAAGGGTGGGGGTGGATAAGGAACAGAATAGGTGAGTCTCCAGGGTTCAAGGTGTGTGCAGACTAGTAGGGCAGAGCTTCATGGTAAATTCTTAGCACAAGGGAGAGGGATAGCAGTCCACAAGAATGGGGTAAAAAAAAAAAAAAAAAAAAAAAAAAACGCCAGGGGAGCTTGGAGAAGCCAGAAATGTATCCTATTGAGGGCAAGGGAAGGAGTCGATTTATGAAGGAAGGAGAACTTAAGACAGTCCACCCAAAATGGATAGGCTTTTGATGGGCAAAGACTGGCTTAGCATTTGAGTTTGAAAGGGCATTCAGGCATTTTCTCTCCTATTTAAGATACATTTACTGTATTTGGAGCAACTGATAGGTGCCAAGTCCTGGTCTAGGTACTAGAAATATAAAGAAACATCAAACTACATCTGTGACACGTATAATGACAACTCATGATATCAGATGCAATATAAAAATAGTTGCAATACAGGGAATTATGAATCCAAGAGAATGACTACCTATACTAAGGGGGAGAGAGAAGGCTTCAAGAGGTGGGAACTCTTGATCTAGATCCCCAAGGATACATTCACTCAATTCTTCATTTACAGAAAATATTTACTAAATGCCTACACATGTCAGGCACTCACTGCATGTTAAGATAGTGCAGTGAATGAAACAAACTAAGCCTTTTTATATCCTAAGAGTTCAACAAATTAAAGAGGAAGGGCATTCCTACCAGATGCTCAAGGAAGGGGATTGTCAGGAGGTGAGACTGGAGAAGTCAAAGCCACATTTGGAAGGACCTTGCAAGCTAGGCTAAACACAGAACTGTCTCTGGAGGCGATCAATGCAAAACCAAGGAAGGTTGTTAAAGCAGAATTTGAAGACGGTGACCTTGAAGGCTCTGTGGAAGCAGACTGGAGGAAGATGAAGCTGGAGGCAAAGAGGCTCCTCAGGAGGTAATTGCAATAGCCCAAGATACCCCTGACGAGGGCTTGAAGCCGGCACAGGTGGTAGGGCTGGAGAAAGGATGCGTTTGAATTGGGAGAGTGGTTCTGTGTATATGTAAGTGCATGTGCCCAAGCTCTTTGAGAATCTAATCAAGGCTTCTTGCCCCAGAAAAATTCTCATACTCACCTACATGTATTATTTTGCAAACAACTTCAAGGGGCATGAATTCCAGATTAAGAAGTGCTGAGTTATGGAAACAGTGAGGGTGCATGGGGGCCAGGAGGTGAACACATAAAATAGGAGGTTGCCACAATGATTTGGGTGTGGAACTGTCAGGACCTGCCTTCTTGAGCCCTTCCTCTGACTGCCTAGTACCCCATGCCTTTGGTGGGGCTGGGCCCACAGGACCCCGCAGCTACCCTGTAGATGTCCGTGTCCCTTATTCCCACCTGCCATTCAGACATCCACCTGAGCCACGGGCCAAGGGGGAAAGTTCCTTCCTGCCTTTTCTATTCTGAGGGAGAGTTCAAGGATTTCCCCAGTGACACTAACACCTCAGGGTCCAGACCCAAGAACACCTCCTCACAGATTCCAGAGGGCTGGACTGGGAAGGCTGGAAGACATCAACAAACCTCATTCCCTCACTGCACAGTGGGGAAAGTTAAGGATCAGAGAGGGGGAGGAGTTTTTCCAAGGCCACATGGAACAGGTGGCCAAGCTGGAACTAGAACCCCCGTTTGCTAATATCTCTCATCCTCTGCCCCTCATAGGAGGCGCTGGTTCCCTTCTTCGTGCTTTGGGAGTGCAGCACGTGTCTTGCTAATGGCACTGATCATGCCCGGTCCCTGTACCAAAATCACCGGACACAAGCTCTGTGAGTATGTCCACACCCAATGCAGGGACTCCAGGAGGGCAGGATGTAGACCTGAGGGAGGAGGCGCTTTGGTTGTCCCTGAACACTCACTGGTTTGTTCTGATGTCTCAGCGTCCCACACCAGAGAAACAGCAGCCCTTATGGTTAACCCACAGAGCCCTGAGATTCCCCAGCAGTAGAATAATGGTAATGATACCCAATTCCCAAGGGTGTCCTGTGTATTGAAGGGAAAGTGTATGTAAATGGACTCCCACTGCATACACTCAGGAAGTGCTCCTTCCTGCCTTTCTTCTTGGCACTTCTTCCCACACTCAAACTGAACGGGGCTGTGGGAAGAGCTGGGGATGCGGAAGGCTGAGTTTCTGGTCAGAGAAGAAGGCAGAAGCCGAGTTTTGCCTTTGTTGTGGCCTAGAGCTTCATAATTTTTCCGTATATTGTATTTCCTCATAAACTGGCACAGATACCTTTGACTCAGAACCAAAGTCAAAAAAGGGCAATAAGCAGGAGAAGACGGTGCTGGGATGCCCTTGGCATAAACCATATCTCTGCTGGCTTGGGTGGGCGATCTCCAGGTGCCTGACCCCGGCCCCTTCTGAGGGATCTTTCAGGTTCATGGGTGGCCATGCATGCTGGTGGGAAGGAACAAGAATAGGGGCCAGTGAGAGAAGGTAAGGGCCAGAGAGGCAGGATCTGGACCCAAATCAAAGGGAGTTAGTTGTACCATCCTGTTGTCCCGGGTGATCCCGATTCCTTTGATTCTGGAGCATGGACAGGAAGAAAGAGGGCTTGGAGAGACAGTCCTGGGGGCAGATTCTGGCTCATCCCTTAATAGCTGTGTGAATTTGGGAGGGTTATTTAGAGTCCTTAAGCATCCGTTTCCCCAGTGTCTCCATCCATTGGGTAGGGATAATAATAGGAGCCACCTCAGTGCTGAGTCGTAGATTGAGTGAGATAAAACATGGGAAGCAGCTGGCACAGAGCCCGTATTACCTAATGGTCAAAAAATCTACCAAGACACAAACAAGAGCAAGAGGGCAGTGCTGGCCCTCCTGGAACCAGCTGCTGTTGTCTCTGCCCCAACAGCTGCCTGAGTCCTTCTGCGGCCCTCTTTTTTTTTTCTTTTTCTTTTTCTTTTTCTTTTTCTTTTTCTTTTTCTTTTTCCTTTTTCTTTTTCTTTTCTTTTTCTTTTTTGCTAAACTTTTTAAGAAAGGAAAACACACATACAGAAAAATATGCAACTCATAAGTTGTAACTGGATGAATTTTCTCAAAATGTACACTCACCCATGAAAGCGGTCCCCAGATCAAGAAAGAGCCCCTCGTGGGCCTTTTGAGTCAATACGTAGTCCCCTTTGACTAGGGTAACTCCTTTCTGACTTCTCACATTGTGGATGAATAGGGTTTGTGCTTGAATTTTATAAAAATGGAATCATACAATACATACCTTTTTGTGTTTGGCTTCTTTCAATCAGCAATGTGTTGGGTATAGTTGTATTTTCCTTGCATGCCCTTTTCTATTATATGAACAAACCAGAGCTTACTTGTCCATTCTATGGTCGGTGGGCTTTTGCACAGTGTCCAGTATCTGATTATTATGAGCAGACCGTCCTTATACATGACCTTTGATGAGCAAGTGTATGCATTTCTGTTACACATTAGGTTGAATCAAATCAAGTTGCCATTTTTGTAGGTCAAAAACAATAAAAAGTTGGCAACTTCATGTGGTTCAGTCTGCTACTTTTGAGTAGAAATGTTGGGTCATAAGACGTTATGTTCAACTTTGGTAGATACTGCCAAACAGTTTTCTAAAGTGGTTGTGCCACAGCTTATATTCCCACCACTACTGTGTAAGTTTCCAATTTCCACAGCCTTTTAAACAAAGGCTACCCAGATCCTTCGGCTGAGTCTTAGCTACTGACATCTGTTCCTGTGGGCCCTTTCATATCACCAATTTACAGTATGCTATGTGTTTACTTTCCCCTTGGGAAGGTCTTTCTGACAGTTCTAACCCTAACTGAGCCATGTTTTAGTATGTGAAGAATGTGGCTCGGTAAGATGGGGGGCAGAATGAATCAAACCAAGAGGACAAGGAGCAAAGGCCATCCCCCCTTTCAATGATAAACTTGGAGAGCCTGAGTTTGATTGGTATTAAGGGCATTTTCTTACACCCCAACAATTTTTAATCTGTCCCCAGGCAGGAAATGGGAAATAAGAGGACAGGACGTAAAACTCTTCCTTCTTGTCCAGATCCAAAGAAGCTAGATATTTTCAGAGCGTTTGGGTTGATAGTTGGGGCCCATTCACCAAACGGAGGCAGAATGGGTGGCTCTCTTCTCCCTGAGCTGACGTCCCTCGGCCTGGCAGGCAGGGCCAATATGTCTATTAGCCATAGTAGGCTCAGTTCCCAGGACCCACAATACCTTTAGGGACTCATGAAAACATTTTAAATTCTTTTAAAATCAGAAAAAAAATGAACTTTTGGGTAGAAGAAAATGTTTTATTCTATTATATTAATATATTATTATTATATTAATATTCTTTATGTCAGTAAACTCATAAATATACTTTTGTTTTTAATTTTTAAAAAAATTTTTTTTTTTTAAAAAAAATTTTTTTTTTTCAACGTTTATTTATTTTTGGGACAGAGAGAGACAGAGCATGAACGGGGGAGGGGCAGAGAGAGAAGGAGACACAGAATCGGAAACAGGCTCCAGGCTCTGAGCCATCAGCCCAGAGCCTGACGCGGGGCTCGAACTCACAGACCGCGAGATCGTGACCTGGCTGAAGTCGGACGCTTAACCGACTGCGCCACCCAGGCGCCCCTAAAAAAATTTTTTAATGGAGGAAGGAACCCTTGAAGGCAAAAGTGCCCAGGGCTTATGGAAGTTATAATAAGGCCCAGCAGCCTGAATCAGAGAACCAGCTAAAAGGTGCAAGATGGATATCCAGATTCATGGTGCTGTGTTTAGTTCCCCTTGGGAATGACTGATAGTTCTAGCCCAGTTTCAGTCATGCCCCAGGTTTAAGGAAGAGAGAAGCACGTCCACATTTGAGCCAAACACTAAAAGGGGTGCCCTGGGAAATTTTTTCATTGCACTTTATGGCCAAGAGTAGGGTAGAGTCTAATGGTCCTTTAGACCTGCCTTCTGGGTTGAGGTGAAATCTGAATCTTTAGACACCATGGACATAACGCCCAAGAGGCACATGGGCTGGGAGCTCTGGCAAGGACAGAATCATGTCCTCTGGCTCCCAAAAGGATCCCAACATGGGCATCCAGCCGGTCTTGATGGCTGCTTTAGTTCCTATTTGTTCCTTCTTTTTTCTTCCTCTCCACAGCATACACATACCCAGAGACTAATTTAAGGGCTGGAGTCTGAGACATCCAGATATAATTCCTTCCAAACACGTCTTTGTTGAGCTGGCCTTCAAGGAAATATCGAATGATGAATAGCTGTTTGCTGACTGGAGGAATTTGGAAAGGACAAGTTATTTAAAGCTCCAGGAAGAACAACCAGGTTGGGAATATGTCTTGTATTATATGGGGAGGTTTAAAAAAGTCATTTTGCAAAATACTAATTATTAAAATAGGTCCAGCATGGACCTGATCTACTTTCTTTTTTTGTGTTTAAGTTTATTTATTTATTTTGAGAGACGGGGGGGGGGGGGGTGGGGTGGGCAGGGGCAGAGGAAGAGGGAGAGACAGAATCCCAAGAATGCTCTGCACTGTCAGCGAGGAGCCTGATGAGGGGCTGGATTCCACAGACCTTGAGAACATGACCTGAGCTGAAATCAAGAGTCAGACGCTCAACTGACTGAGCCACCCAAGCACCCCCTGGTCTATTTTATTTCTTTTTTTTTTAATTTTTTTCAACGTTTATTTATTTTTGGGACAGAGAGAGACAGAGCATGAACGGGGGAGGGGCAGAGAGAGAGGGAGACACAGAATCGGAAACAGGCTCCAGGCTCTGAGCCATCAGCCCAGAGCCCGACGCGGGGCTCGAACTCACGGACCGCGAGATCGTGACCTGGCTGAAGTCGGACGCTTAACCGACTGCGCCACCCAGGCGCCCCTATTTCTATATTTTTATCCGAGTCAAAGAAGAAAGGAGACAGAGAAACCAATTCAGGAGAGTGAAAAGAAGAGAGCGGAAGGGTGGATGCAGTCAGGAACTCAGCGTTCTCCTTGCATCTCTGCCACAAATTTGCCGTGTGTGATCCAGGAAAAATCACCCAGCCTCTCAGAACCTCGGCTCCTACATCTGCGAAAAGAGGTGACTAGATAACCCTGAAGGTCTTCTCCAGCTTTCAAATATTAGCCCATAGTAGGTGTTCCCTCAGTAATTATGAAGCAGCGAGAGAGTGAGCGGTTGTGGACCAATGTCACACATTTGGATGAAAGCCGGAAATGGAGAGGGTAAGTGCATTAACAATAAGAACGATGCCGAGAAGCTGAGCCCATCTGTAGACAGCATTTGTATTGCCATAAAAATAGCGTAACAAGATTATATTGAAATACCCCACTATTTAACTTAATAATTTAAATGTTTGCCTAATGAGGTGGACTTGATTGGATTAGGGCATTCACAATTAATTTTGATAGATCATTTTACACATTGGAGGTGCATTCTTCTGAACCAGGAGGTGGAACGGAAGTGCAAAATGTTTACGTTCAAACGAGCATGTGATTTTGCAGGAAACATTAATCCCAGATCATGCACACTAAGTCAATTTCAGAAATGGCTTCTCGATGTATTATTAGAAATTGCTCTTCAAATATAAAAAGCTTGTAATAGAGTTCTGTCCATTTTTCCTTTGGCTGATGGAAGTTGTTTTATAAATATGCCTATGATATGATGTTTTCTTCATCCAAGCCTTTTGGTACTAATTGCAACTTTTTAAACAGTGTAAGTAGTGGCTGTCATGAACGCTTTGAATCCTATTACAAATACTTTCTGAACAATTTCACATTTCGGGGTGCGTTCTTTCTTCAAATATTTTTAACTATGTTTTTCCCCATCTTTTTTTCCTGAAAAGCACTCTAATTGGAAATGGTGGACCCCTCCCCACCTTTTTGGTTAAGGGAATGATTTTATTATGTCATAGGAAGAGGTGTCCATTCCCTGTCTCTACCCCTTCAAACATCAAAGAGCCAGGAGTGGCCACATATGCCCTTGAAGGCAGGAATGAGCAAAGGCAAATGGCTTCTGGAAAAGCGGATTGGAATCAGGCCATCAATTCTGTCCCAGAGTTCCAGGAAAACACATTCCTCAGCACCATAGCTATCAGTTAAGAGCTGCAGCTCTGTTTTTTATCAGAAAGTTATCTGACAGAAGGTGTCCATGGGCAAGATGCTTCTTGGAGAATTCTCTGTGTCTCAGGATCCTCCTCTGAAAAATAGAGATAAATTGCCCATACCTCAAATCAGTGAAGGTTGGAGGTCCGAGATGTGACAACTTTTTGTAAGAGAGCGTGCAGTGGTGGTGGCACTGCCTTGGGACCAGCTGACTAAGCATCGAATGTGAATGCTCGTCTTAGCTGTCCGTTTCTGGGACTTAAATGCATTGTTTGGTAAATGGGGACAGTGACCCCTCATTGAGAGTGCGAGCAGAATTAAATGCCACATCCCGGAAGCATGAGAGCAGCTCAGTGAGTACAGTTTCCCTCTCCTTCTCTGGGAGAAAAGCAGTTTCAAGTTCAAGTCACCATCACAGTTTTTGTTTCCTGATGTGCTCCCCGGACGACCATGGCAGTTAGCACACAGGGGCTCTGGGCTTCCTGGTCTTGGTGGACAGATGAGGTTCACGCTGTATAGTCTCCAGGCTCCAAGCTACCTTTGTTAGCAGAAGCACTTGAATCTGCTTTTCCCCTCTGAGGTCCATGTTCTATAATGGTATTTTATCAGACTCATCTTTTGTGAGGTTTCAGTGACCTTCGTAATAAAATCCAAATGCTTTGCATGGCATTCAGGGACCTTAAAACCTGCTCTCTGCTTGCCCTTCTGGCTTTCTTTCCCTTTCTGATTATGCCACGCCCTTTATTCACCCACAAACTACTTCCCTCTGCTCACTGTATTCTGAACACACCAACTTTCTCCAACCCCAGTCCCTTTGCTTATGCTGCCTGCTCCTTTACCTCAGGATGCTCTTTCCTTTATTCTTCAACTGAAGATGATCTCCTATTTCCGGTCTAGCTAAAATATCACCTCCTCCCTTGTGTCTTCTAGGATTGCATGGCTGAATCAGGTCCACTTCAGATTTGTCATTTGTCCTTGGTGTATTATTCTGTGGACACTAAGATATGACAGGATCCCTCAGAAAACTGCCGTGCCTCCTCTTCTCTGTGGCCCCAGGATATTGAGAAACCAAGCTGAATATAAAATCCTTAAAATCCTCCCAGCAACCTGTTGAAGTAGGTACTATTACTGATTCATTTTGCCACACAAAGACATCAGGTCTCAGAGATGCTATGTAACTTGTCTAGAGTCACACAGCTAGTGAGTCATAGAACAGAGATTTGGACCTACAGACTTCCACGCAACGCAACGTCTGTTGCTCTTTCCACTCCTCTGTTCTGTAAGCCTCTCCACAACCTCCTTTAATCTTCCGAACAACTCAGTGAAATGGGCAGGGAAGGCATCATCATGGCTTCTCTACAGATGAGGAAACCGAGGCTTGAACGAGGACAGTCCCTTCCCCAGCCTATGTGACTAGACATTGGTGGAGCTGATGAGAGAGTTCCCAGCTTTGGATTCTGATGTGAGCCTCTGCACAGCCACAGGCTGCCTGCCCCCAGTTGGTGACCGGCCGGTGTCTCACCTGCTGGAGGGGACAACCTTAATAAAGGAGAGGGTCCCCGGGCTGTTGCAACACTTGAGGAATTCATGTGCCTCTCAGCCCCCGTCTGAGCCCCTCACCACAGAGGTGAGGAGTGACAAGGGACATCTCGGCTCCCAAGGGATTCCAGTCACGCGAACTCCTCCAATTAAGGCTGGAACGATGTCATCTCCTGAAATAGCATTTTAATGAGTGATGGCTCTGGGATAAATTGTCATCTCGTGATCTCTCGTTAGAGAGCTTAATTAGACCCATCATAAAACATATTGATCGATGGCACGGAGCAGGTCCACAGGACATCCACCACCCGCTGGAACATTCCTGCCCACTTCTTGGTGGAGCCAGTGTGGGACCTGTCCCAGGCCCTGACAGCTGCTGGGGCACGGTTTCTTTTTGAGCACTTGGGCACCATTTGCCAGGTTCTTTCTTCCCTCCCTTCTTTCCTTTTACAAATATTTATTTAGCACCAACTGTATACCAGGCACTGTCCTGCCCTCTTATGCTTTAACCCATTTTGTCTTCACAAAAAGCTGTTCTTTCCTTATTTTGCAAATGGTAAAACCAAGGCTTGGAACCCCGAGCTCTACTAGGTGCAGCCCCAGGCTACTGAGTTCTCTGTCTAGCAATTTCTGGTGGAGTGGCTCACATAAGAAGAACAAAAGGGGAAATTGAAGGAAAAAATGGTCTTTATTAAACTCCTAATGCGTGCCTGCCACTCTACGAGGCACATTATTTTATAATCATGTCCCCTTTAACCTTTATATCAATCCCACAAGGTGAGAGAATTTTCATCATTTTATAGTTGAGGAAACTGAGTCTCAGATATGTTACTTGCTCAAAGTCACTCAGCCAGTGACTCTCAGTGCTGGGACTGGAACACAGCTTTGAGGGATTACCAGTCCAGACAGACGATCGTTCAAATCCAAGCCCTGTCGTATATTAGCTGTATAATTTGGGGCACATTACCCAAGCCTTCTGAATATCATACTGGATGTAATAACTGGACCCCTCTCAGAGTTATTGTGAGGATTAAATGAAATACTGTCTGTAAAGCATTTAGATAGTCTCTGACCCATGGAAAGTTTTCAGTAAAAACTAGTTTTCAATGAATACCCCAACTGTTTTCTCTTGGAAAGAAACTACCTGTTTCTTCATCCATAAAATGGGGGTAGAACCCCTGTCCTAAAACAATTCATAGGGAATGCTTTATACAAGATAAAGTAGCCCAACTGCCCTTATGTTTTATAATGCTTATTTATTCATTTTGAGAGAGAGAGAGAGAGAGAGAGAGATTGAGGGAGGGAGAGAGAGAAAATGGAAAGGACAAAGAGGGAGACAGAGTATTCCAAGCAGATTCCTCACTGTCAGCACAAAGTCCTATGTGGGGCTCAAACCCATGAACCGTGAGATCATGACCTGAACCGAAGTCAGCCGCTGAGCCACCCAGGCACCCCCAACTGCCCTTGTTGATCACTTTTCTTTATATTTGTGTGTTGGCAAAAAGCTTGAAGTGACCACCTACTTGATGGGCTTCCGGAGAGAGTAGGAAATGCTCTTGGGAAAATTTTATCTTAAGTAGTATTATTATTATTATTATTAAAATAAGACATTAGCACAAAATGGTGGCAGGAGTGGGAGGTGGATGGATCAGATGAGACGATCTGGGGAGGTTTAATAAGATCAGAGTATTGAAACTTCAAGGGAATACGGTAACTACCGTGGCAACTCAGAAAGTCTCAGCAATGTGGCATGCGTGCCTGGATGCAATGGCCCGGGCTCAGCAGGGTGTGTGTGCCTTTGTGGCATGTCTGTCGTTGCATAGCTGCAGTGAGTGTGTGTGTGTGTGTGTGTGTGTGTGTGTGTACCCGCATGATGGGCCTGGTGCACATAGAACTTTTCATCAGAAAGGAGTCTGTGTGTGTATGCGTGTGTATGTTTAGGTGTGGACATCTCTGTGTGTGTTTTGAGTCCTGTTTCCATGAGAGGGTGACTTCCTTCACCTGTGTGCACTTGGAGATTTTTTTTTCCTTTTTTTTTTTTTATTCCAGTAAATGTAGCTTGAAAGCTGAGGATAGCACAGCTTTTCCCCAAACACAGATCACATCACAATTTTTCTTTCAGAGAAAAATGCTACAAAATAACCTGCAGATGGTGAGTCTCCCTCTTTTTTTTCTCCCTTTCTGCCTTGCTCTTTCTCTGTGGCTTTCTGTCTGTGTCTCTGTCTCTGTGTTGGTATCTCTGCCTCTATCTCTAAGGCCCTATTTATAGCTTAAAATGCTCTCATATTTTCACACTTAGCATATGAAATGTCCCATGTTACATAAAATAACACACATTTGAGTTTGTAATTAGATCAGTGTCTCATCCCACGTTTCACCTAGGAAAACCCTGGACATTGTTCCTTGCCCCTGCCCCTACCCACAAGCATCGCCGGGCCTGAGGATCCTGCCCTAACCCTTTTCCGGGGTCTGTTTTCCCAACTCCTGATGACAACCCTTCCATCTGCCTCCTCCCTGCTCCCTTGCTGACCCTCTCTGCTGCCTCTGACAGGGGTTCAGTGTTCCAGGGGCAGCTTGAATCATCAGAGACCTCCTCTCCCCAGAGCCAGAAAAATTGCCCCGTTCCTTGTCCTCGGAGTCTCTGAGCACAGTCACAAAATTCAGTTCCCCAAACTGCCCCAATGCAAACACTGCCCAGAGGAAAGGAAAGCTCCGACCGACTCTTTTTCGTGAAATAAGGAGAAGCTTTTTTTTTTTTTTTTTTTTTTTTAAAGGAGGAAGAAACCGAGATTCATCTCTAACCAATCTGGACATGTGTTCGGGAATATTGTTGAGAACAATTAGGGATGTATGAGTGAGGGGTTTATTTCTCACTTGCTTGTCAGGTCAGAAGACAATCTGTTTATTTTCCTGCTACAATTTTATTCAATAAATTGAAAGGATGTGCGCCGGGGAAGAGGGTATGAACAGGATGTGTGCTATCAATTTGTCAAATAAATAATCGAGCTTGGAAACAACAGATTTTATTAATTAGACAGGATGGTGTATTATTACCATTAAAGTGTTATATTGCATTGATTTTTATATTTTACTAGGCTACTAATTACTGTAAAAGATTTCGGGAATGAAGCAAAATAAAATCATGCAGCATTATACATAATGTAAAGATAGCGTGAATTAATTTGTCCGCTGCTCCCCGCCTGCCTGCCGCGGGAGTGGAAGAGGCCAGAAGTGGCCTCCCCTGCGGGGGACCCGCACCCCCTGCCCTGCCTTGACTGGGGGTAGCCGGGTGGGGGGACAACTGGGAGGACTGGGGTTCCAGACCAGGCCCAGCCATGCCCTAGCTTTGCACCCTTTGGCGGACCACTTCTTCCGGAAGCCCGAGTTTTCTCTTTTGTAAATGCAAGCCCCTCTTTGCCTGCCTCCCGGAGGGGTAGTAAAGATGTAACGAATTCCCAGGAGTAAAAGCGCTTGGGAGAGCCAGTCTGACTTAGAAGAGGAGGCAGACAGGAGGGGACGGCTCGGGCCAGGCCCCCTCTGCGGGAGACGGGCCCCTGCCGCTGGGCTTGGCAGCGCAGGAGAGGCCATCGCAGCCACTCCCCTCCGGGGACAGTGCCCCAGAACCGAGGCACACCAGCCCGGGGCCACAGCACCGCTGAGCAGAGCCCGTCACCGGAAAGGCCACGGAGGCCGCCCGCAGGATAGCGGGCGCTCCTCGCGCCGGAGGCCCCGCGGGTGCTGCTCAGCGGGTGGAAGCGCGAGCTCCGGGCACGCGGAGCAGGGTTCGAATCCTGCCCGGCCACGGTCGCGCGCTGTGGCCACAGCCAGAGCCCTTAACCTCTCTGAACGGCTGTTTCTCCTTCACTTAAAAAACAAAACAACAAAGCTATTCGCTCAGGAAGTAAATTCCCACGCCAGGCACTCGTTCTGGGTAAGGAGACAGTGGGCAGGGCCCTCCCCAGGGGGCCAGGGTCCCCAGGGCGCCCCAGGACCGCGCAGCCTACGGGGGCCAGGAGTCCCGGGGAGCCCTTTCAGGTCCCAGTCCCGCGCTACCCCCCAGGTCCTCGCAGACTCGGTTCGGCCGAAGCCGACGGCCCGGGGCGGCCCCACGCCCCACCCCGGGGCGCGTTTCTCTCGGCGCCGCGGCCCAAGCCCAGCCGCGTTTTTCTCCGGGTTGGGTCTCCGCGCCCTGCCCGGCGACGACCGAGATTTCTCACGACCCACTGCCACCTACTGTCCGCATCGGGGAACTGCACGGCCGGGCCCGGCCGGCCTCGGAAGCGGCCATGGGGCGGGCCGACCGACCCCCAGACCAGCTCAGGTCCCAATGCCTGGAACCCCGTTCCCGGGGAGTATTGCGTGGCGGTTGTGTGGAGCAACTCAGCCAGGCCACCCGAAGCCCTGGTCCTCTGGCGTGCGCCCTTATGGGGGTGACTGGGGCCCTGCCCTTACAGAGACTGGAGTAACAGGCAAGCCCCTTGCGCCCCATCCCAGACTTGACTATGGCTCCCTTTAGAGCTCTGAAAATCCTGCTTCTGGGCCTAAAGGGCCCTCTCTGGCCGCCCAAACTGGACTGGACGTGGGCCTTCCAAGAATGGCTGCTGTCTCCGTTCTAGCTTCCTAAGGGTTAGAACTTCACTGTCCTGGAGGTCTGACCTCCTTCTGAGTCAGGCATGCTCTCAGCCTTTTCTATATGCTCTGGATCCCTTTATGTCACCCTCTCTTAGAGCATGAATCCTGAGCTCTAGTGTGGCCTTACTGGCCGTGTCATCTTAGACAAGTCATTGTACTATCGTGAACATTGTAGTTGTAAAGTGGGACTAATAATATGCTGGAAGCCCATCGAAGAGGGCTGCGGTCAAGTCGGACTGTGAAAGCAGCCGAACCCTTGGAGATATGTGTACAGGTTTTTCTTGGGCATTCAAAAGATTGTTCATTGTCCCTGGGCTGATGTTTGTGTCCACCCCCCTCCCCTAACAGGCTCTCCCGTTGAAATTCTAACCCCCGAAGTGACCATATTCAGTGGTGAGACCTTTGGGAGGTCATGGGGGTGGAACCCTCATGAATGGGATTAGTGTCCTCATAAAAGACAGACTTGCCCCTTCTGCCACTCAAGGTTACAGTGCAGAGAGACTGCCGTCAGTGAGGAAGCGGGTCCCCTCATGAATCTGCCAGCCCTGTGATCTTGGACTTGCCAGCCTCTAGAGATGTGAAAACTAAAGGTTTGTTGTTTATAAGTCACCTCGCTTTGGGGATTTTGTTATAATAGCAGCCTGAGCGAACTAAGATACGCACTGAATCAAGAGAATATAAACCTGTATAGGCAGAGGCCTATGATCCTTTGAAAAGCAGTTGGTGGGTGGCAGGAGATGGGGTGGTCTGGGAGGCACAGGGGGTATTAGAGGGGGGAGAATGGGGGAGATAGGGTATTGAGTCCTCCAATGCTGTCTTTCCTCTCCTATAGAAAACATGTCACAGTTTAAAATAATGCATTTAGATGCTGTATGCATTTGTTCTGTGTCCGACTTTCAGTAGACCGTAAGCTTCATGAGGATCTGGGTTATGTCTGTTCTGTAAACCACTCCACCCCATTGTCTAGCATTGTGGCCGGCACATGGGAGATACTCAATAAATATTTATTGAACGAATAAATGACTACAACCATCCATTTAACCAGAGACCATTAACTATCCCCTGGGCTCTTCCAAAATGATCCATCCTCTTACCCTTAACCCACAGAGAGATCATCTCCAGAGCCTTCCTTCCTTTTTGGGTTCTCAGTCATCCTTATCTTAAGCTCAGGCACCCCGCAGAGTTCCCTTCTTCCTTTTTTAACAAACATCTATACAAAAAATGCAGAGGAAGGTTGATGGCTATTTGATTTCTCTTTGGTTCTGCCTTTTGGTATGATAAACTACTTTTACCTCAGTTTACTCCTCTGATGCACACACAATCGGGTAGAATTGACTATTGTTGCCCTTTTCCAGATGAGGCAAATTGGGATGAATTGACTCATCCTATGTGATAGCTAGTGAGTGGCAGAGACATAGCTAAATTCCAGCTCTCAGGGCTCTAAACCACATGACCCACAGCCCCAAGTGCAGTGCAGTCCCCCCCTTCATGCCCTGGGGCAAACCACGTGAGGATTATTCTCCAAAAAACAACTAAGGAGAAATATGATAAAAGACCCATGGGAACACCTGTCCCTCCTGTCCCTCCTGGAGGCATTCACCTCCAGTGGCCATCAGGCACTTGGAGGACATATCAACACAGATATCTCCGTAGGTCCTCACTGCCTTCCAACTCTCTGACCTTGGGCAATTTGTCTAAGGTTTCTGAGCCACACGTGCCTCATCTGTAAAATGGGAGTAATAATAGTGACTGCATCACAAGGTTTCTGCGTGGTTTAAATAACCTAGTACATGTAAAATGCTTAGAGCAGTGCCTCATTAAATATTTGCTGAACCAATAAAGAGCTGAATGAAGTAAAAGAGAAGAGGAAAGCTAATAAAGGGAGAAAGATGTGAAGAAGTGAAGGCAGAGTGAGAAAGATAACCTTTTTTCTTTTTTTTTTTAATTTTTTTTTTCAACGTTTATTTATTTTTGGGACAGAGAGAGACAGAGCATGAACGGGGGAGGGGCAGCGAGAGAAGGAGACACAGAATCGGAAACAGGCTCCAGGCTCCGAGCCATCAGCCCAGAGCCTGATGCGGGGCTCGAACTCACGGACCGTGAGATCGTGACCTGGCTGAAGTCGGACGCTTAACCGACTGCGCCACCCAGGCGCCCCTAGATAACCTTTTTTCTTAATGTTTGTTTTTATCTTAATGTAAGAACCGTATGATGAGAGCCGAAAATCTAACATGGGGCCCAGCCCTCCCACTCTCAATGCTGTGTTACCTCGAGCAAGTCAGGCAACCTCTCTGGTCCTCCATTTTAGCATCTGTAAGACAGCAGCATTGAACTAGATCATCCAGGATGTTTTCTCTGTGTTTTCTCTGACACTGAGTGTACAAAATCCACCAGTATGAAGCGTGATGTTGACTCTCCCTAACATCTGAGAAAGGCGAGGTGGGGGAGGGGAAAAACCAAATATGCATTTCCCTAGGGGACCCCGTTTACCGGTGACACCGGAAAGAAGCTTTGCACTTGAATGCTGCTCTCATCTCCCACTGATGTTCAGTCTCCAGCTCTGCCTTTTCATGGCAGCGGGACTTTGAGCCAGATGCTCAGCATCTCTCAGGCCCCCTTTCCTCATCAGTCGGATGGGACTAAATGAAATGATAGAGGCAAAATGCTTAGCACAGTGATGGGCACAGTCAGTGCCCACTACATTGTGACTGGTGTGCGTTATTAAAGTGTGTGTAATATCACAGCCCTTAACAAAACCTTCTCCGAGGCCAAATGGCAATGAGTTTCCCATTAGCTGGTATTTTGGCCACTTTCTCCAGGAGTCATTCACTGAAAATCCACTATGTATTAGAATTTGAACCAGGTATAGGGTAGAAAAATGCATGGGCCATGAGCTCTGATGCCAAGTTTCAAAGGATTTCATGCACTTTTTCAGGTCCTAATAGATTCCTGGTACTGTGCTATATTCTCCTCTTTAACCTTCCTAACAACCTACAGGAGGTTAGTTTGTTTTATGTGTATTTATTTACTTATTTTTGAGAAAGAGAGACAGAGAGCACAAGCAGGGGAGGGGCAGAGAGAGAGGGAGACACACAATCCGAAGCAGGCTCCAGGCTCTGAGCTGTCAGCACAGAGGCCAACACGGGGCTCGAACTCACCAACCGTGAGATTATGACCTGAGCCGAATTCGGAAGCCTAACCCACGGAGCCACCCAGGTGGCCCAACCCTGCAGGAGGTTTAGTTGGGGCCACGGGAATGAGTGAACTAGAAGAAGCTGCAGGTGGTGGCCGGAAGGAATGGGGAGTGATGGGGAATTCACAGGGCTCAGCCTGGACCACACCAGCTCTTCCCCTCTTCACACCTCCATCAGCCAGTGGTCATGGAGTTTCCAGTATGCAAGCAAGGTGGAGACTCTCAGCAGCCCTCCAGGGTGGAAATAAATATGAGGGCCTCCAGTAATTTCTCTCAGCCCTCTCTTCTGGCCTCCTGTCCCTTCCTTTCCAGTACTTTCTTCAGGAAAGGCTGGGGCATAAGTGATCTGTACCTGAGCATGCATGAATATCCGTGGCCCCTTCCATCTTCCAGGGCAAGTCTTGCTTTTGCAGCTTAATCTCTCGTATCTTTTGGAACCAAACACCAAACCTCCACATTCCTACCTGTTAGAATCCAGGGGCCTTAACCCAGCACACGAGTGCCTTCATGGCCTGCCTGCCGCTCCCATTTCCACTCCAGGCAGCTTCCCTGCAATTGCCCTTGCCTAATTCCAACCCAAAGTCCCTGGACCACTTGTACACACCCATACTCCCCACCTCAGTGAGTCTACTAACACTGCTCCCTCTGCTGGAATATACTTCACACACCCAAATACTGCTTGTACTTTAGGGCCGCGTTCGGAGATCACCTCCTCCAAGAAGGCCTCCTTAATCTCACGGCTGGAAATAATATTTCTCTCAGAGAAAAAATGAGAGCCACACTTCACAAACTTTATTTTGAATGCAATGTCTTCATGTGAACCAGCCCAGAGATTTTGTCATTTATTTTTTTAATTTTTAAAAATTTTAAATCCAAGTTAGTTAACATATAGTGTAGTTATAATTTCAGAAATAGAATCTAGTGATTTGTCACTTACCTATAATACCAGTGCTCCTCCCAACAAGTGTCCTCCTTAATGCCCCTCACCCATCTAGCCCATCCCCCTACCCAATACCCTTGCAACAACCCTCAGTTTGTTCTCTGTATTTAAGAGTCTTTTATGGTTTGTCTCCCTCTCTGTTTTTATCTTCTTTTTGTTTCCCTTCCCCTATGTGCATCTGTTTTGTTTCTTAATTTCGACATATGAGTGAAATTATACGGTTTTTGTCTTTCTCTGACATTTCACTTAGGGTAATACCCTCTAGTTCCATCCACGTTGTTGTAAATGGCAAGATTTCATTATTTTTGATTGCTGAGTAATATTCCATTACACACACACACACACACACACACACACCACATCTTCTTTATCTATTCATCTGTCAATGGACATTTGTCAGCCCAGAGATTTTGTAAAAATGTGAAGTCAGATATAATAGGTCTTAAGTGAATCCTGAGACTCTAAATTCCTAAGACACTCACCCGTGAAGCTGATGCTTCTGATCTGTAAATTGATTGAGTAGCAAGTGATCTCCAACCCTGGCTGTGTACCAGAATCACTTAGCAAGTTATTAAAACTCCAGATCCCGGGGCCAGATGTGGTCCAGGTTTTATGGGGCCTGAGCTCATTCTGTATGGAGGGACCTTTTTAAAGAAACAAAACATTATAGAGGCATCGGGGTGGCTCAATTGGTTGGGCATCCAACTCTTGGTTTCGGTCCAAGTCATGATCTCACGGTTTGTGAGATTGAGCCCTGCATCAGGCTCTGTGCTGACAGCATGGAGCCTGCTTGGGATTCTCTCTCTCCCTCTGTCTCTGCCCTTCTCCTGCCTGGGCTCTCTCTCCTTAAATAAATAAACTTTTAGAAAAATAAAAAAACAAAAAGATTATAAACAAGAAATGCACCTCGCCAGGTGCTGGAATGGTGTGCAAGGGAAGGTTCCTAAAGTATAAGCTTCATTAGCTTCTAGGTAAATCCATTTTTACCTGGGTCCACACATCAGCAATCCTAGGAGGACGTAATATATGTGTGCTTTGTTTTGTTTTGTTTTCAGAATTTTTCCAGGTGAGCCTTAGCCCATCCCTGGACTCACCCCCCACCTCTGGGAACCACTGTCAAGAATTTCTTGATCTTTTCCTGCCTCTCTGCTTACCTCTCTCTACCTCTTCCATCACTAAACTCCCCCATGTCAGGCACTCGGCCAGACCCCTCCATGACGGAGAGGCTGCTAAGTCAGGAAGCCCGTGGTCTACTGGAAAACCGGTCACAAAAAGAACATTGTGTCAACTGTCCAAATGCTGCGGGGACAAGAGGAGGGAACAAAATTCTGCCTGGACAGGAGGACAAGACCGGGGGTCTTCTAGAGGGGCTGCTATTCAGCTGGGTCTTGTAAATGACTGGGGCTTTTCCAGGTAGAGGGAACAGCCTGGACAAAGGTGGGGATGCCCGAAAGAACACTGTCTCTTCAAGAGCCAGCCAAGAGAACTCACACGTGGCAAAAGAGTGGGGGCTAAGGTTGGGGTTGTGAGAGATGGGTCTGGAGGGTGGCCAGGGCCTCAGGAGTTTGGGCTCCTGCGGAATGGTGTGGTAGACACGGAGGGTGTTTGAGAAGGGGCTAGCAGAATCCAGTCTGTGTTTTGCACATGCATGCAAAACATGCATGTGTTTCTTCCAACTGCTAACTATAATTAGTTCTTTCTATGGCTTATCCCACTATTATATCCATCTTTCTTTCTTTCTTTTTTCTTTCCTTTTAATCTTCAATTCTTTACTATTTCTTTTAATCGCTATAGGTCAGATAGTGTGCTAAGCATTTTAACCTAATTCAATCATTCTACTAACTTTGGAAGGCATGTAAAAAAAGGATGTCAGGGCGCCTGGGTGGCGCAGTCGGTTAAGCGTCCGACATCAGCCAGGTCACGATCTCGCGGTCCGTGAGTTCGAGCCCCGCGTCAGGCTCTGGGCTGATGGCTTGGAGCCTGGAGCCTGTTTCCGATTCTGTGTCTCCCTCTCTCTCTGCCCCTCCCCCGTTCATGCTCTGTCTCTCTCTCTCTGTCCCAAAAATAAATAAAAAACGTTGAAAAAAAAATTAAAAAAAAAAAAAAAAAAGGATGTCAGTTCTCCAAATAAACTGAGGATCAGAACCTTTGAGGGACTTGCCCAAGGTCACAGAGATACAAAATAAGAAAAGCCTGGAGACCCAAGGATTAGCACAGTGCCAGGCACACAGTAGAAATTGAAAATATTCCATGAATCGATAGCTGAATGTTGAGATAAAAACCTTCACTTTTTAAGCCAATCTTGGAAAGCATGTTTCAAGGAGTTGAAGGGAGATGGGGACTTCCTGTTTCCTGGAAGTCCCAGGTTCCTTCCCCCTGGGTGTCCAAGGATGCATTCCTACGACCCTTTCTAGCAGCCAGGCTCTTTCCTCTTGTTCTCTGCTTCATTAAGGAAAAGGTAGAGAGGTGGGGCAGACCGCAGACTTCATGAAGACAGTTGATTTGGTGATTTTATTTTATTTGTATGTTTGGGGGTGGGTGGGTTGTAATTAAGTTTCAACCCTATTTCCTTTAATTCAATCCAACTCTTTTATCACAATTAAGACAAATGAGCTACATTTGAAAAACATTTAGGGAGTGTCTAATATTGCCACTGGGAGGCAAGTGATTGAGTGAGAACCCCCAGGATGATATAGGCTTCTGGAAACATAGGATTTGAATCTGATATAGATCCTTGATTTTAGTTCTTCTCCTGGAAATCCATTATAATCCACAATGAAATGTGGCTCCCCCTTCATGTTTCAAACCTCTAACCATTTCCTCCAGTGAGTTCAACCTCATCTGCCTGTTCTCACTGTCAAAAAGTGATGATGGTCATGACATTTCATACAGCACGTGACAGTGCTTACTGTATTTTGGGAGATCCTCACAACCATGCAAAGAGAAAAGCAGAGTGGTATCATTATGACTCTTCCCTAACAGAAGCTCAGAGAGGCTCAAACACTTGCCTGGGGGCACCTGGGTGGCTCACTCAGTTGAGCACCTGACACTGACTCTTGATTTCAAATCAGGTCATGATCTCATGGTTCGTAAGATGGGGCCCTGCACTGGACTCTGTGCTGACAGTGCAGAGCCTGCTTGGGATTCTCTCTCTCCCTCTCTCTCCCTACCTCCCTCTCTCTGTTTCTATCTCTCAAAATAAATAAATAAACCTAAAAAAAAAAAAAAGTGACTGGGCCGGACAGCTAGGAAATTGGAGCACTGGGTCTGGAACCCAATTTCTTCTTTTTTTTTTTTTTTAATTTTTTTAATGTTTTATTTATTTTTGAGGCAGAAAGTGACAGAGCATGAGCAGGGGAGGGGCAGAGAGAGAGAGGGAGACACAGAATCTGAAGCAGGCTCCAGGCTCCGAGCTGTCAGCACAGAGCCCGACACGGGGCTCGAACTCACAAACTGTGAGATCATGACCTGAGCCGAAGTCGGACGCTTAACCGACTGAGCCACCCAGGCGCCCCACCGGAACCCAATTTCTAATACATGGCAAGGTACGCTTCCAATATGACATTATTGATGAGCCTAGTCAATATTCTTAGAATGTTCACTGGAGTGGGTCTCTCCTCTGCTTACATGGATTAGTCTTCTTTTCCCAAATATGCCACAATTTATAGGAAGGACACTTCTCTTATTTTTTTTTTTTTTTTTACTTCCCATGCATTACTTCCCATGCAACACTCTAAGAGCTACTATGTGGAAGGTCTGAGGGATGCAATTATGAATAAAATAGATACCTTCCTGCTCTCCGAGAGTGTGTAGTCTAATGGAATAATAATCTTTCATGATCTTTTTGAGTTATTCCTATGTCCTAAGGCTTGCATTCTCCATTTTTCAGGTGAACATACTGAGATGCAGAGAAGGACAAGTTGCTGTTTGGGTTGGGAAAGCTAGGTTCCCACGGATTCCCCAAAGAAGCCAGCCCTGGACCAAGCTAACATAGCGTGATAGAGCAGAGGTGACCATGGCTTTGGAAGGCAGGCAGAGTCCATCTCAGCTCAACCAATTGTTTGAGTGATCTTAGGAAGGGCATTTACCTATGAATCTCAGTTTCTGCACCTTTAAAATAGGGTAACCACACCACCTCCCAGTCTTGCTCTATGAATCAGTTGACAAAATGAATGTAAGGCCCTCGAGTAAATACCTGACTCACAGCAAGGGCGCACTACGTGGTAGCCGTTGCCACTGTGATTGTGACTCAGCGGCCGACAAGGCCGGCTGTGCGTTATTTACGTGCGCGATAGTCTGGTTGTGTCTTCTGCCCGAGGCAGTTCCTGAAAGCAAAATGCTCGAAGTTCTCCACACCCAGCTGTGCACATGGCCGGGAACCGAGACCACTCACAACAGGGCCTATTTCCGTGACCAGTGGATGCCAATGGCCCCTCGCTGGAAACGTTGACGAGCGCGGCTCAGGACACAGAAGCCGCCAACAGGCTTCCAAACTCTGCCAAGCCCTCCTGCCCACTCGAGCACCAAGGGGAGGGGGTGACTGTGGCATAAACACACGTTTGCTTTCATTTGGCTTAGCTGACTGTGTGTTTTGTTAAACACATTTAGGTTTGGAAAAGATTATTTTTGGTACACTGCTGCGTAATTAGATGAATTTTCATGAGTTTATTCTTGAAATAAACTTTGAAATTGTCCATGTTTTACTGTTTTTTAATCATCTGCAGATACTGTTTTTTGAGACTTCGCATGAAAAAAAAAAACCTTGTTACATATCAGTTTAATTTAGATTCAAATAAAATAATTTTTTGAATTTGCAGCAACAACAAGTCTGCGAAAGTGGTTGTAACTGGCGCTGAGTTGTTTGAGGATCAAGATAATTACAGTATAAAGGATAAGAGAGAATATAATATCCTGGCATCCACTGCCTATTCAACTAATCCCCAGCCCTTGACAGATGTTCAAACACAGTATTTTTAAAAGCTGACTTTTAAAAAAACAGGGCGAGTCACTTATTAGATATAAACAACATGATAAGAAATTCAAAGTCTGACATCCATTAGAACCGTCCATGCCTTGCAAGAAACGTAAGAGACAAGGTAAAGAGTCAAAGGCGCGCCGCGTTCACTGCTTTCATGGGTATCCGAGGCAGGGCTGGGGCTGCGGCCACACCGAGCCCCCGCTTTGCCAGGGGCCCAGGTTCTACCTGCACCAGCCCCCACGAGGCAGATTGCCAAAGGCGGCTTCCGCGATGCTGTCACCTGCACGACAGTAACGGCACCTCTTTGGTGGCTGTTTGGAGGCAAGGAGGCCGGCAGCCAGCACCAGGACGGGTTGTCTGGCTTTGAGCGATAGTGACAGTAGCCCAGAAAGATGGCCAGGCAGATGGAGGGGTGATGAGCAGTGTGTTTGTTGGCTCACGGATCGCTCTCGCCTTTGGCCCCTGCCACTCGTGTACGCACACATCTCACAGCTATTCTACAGAGCCTGAAGAGCTGTTGGGTATCGAGGCCATCTACTGACCTCTAGGGTTCAGAGACGGATAAGCGCTCGTCCCTGCCCCGTCTCCACAATCTCACAGTACAACAAAGGAGAGAAGTCACATCCGCCAGTAACAGCAACGACAACGATTATTATTACCGAGCTTCGTCGACATGCTAAGCTTCATTTTAAGCGTTCTTACTGATCGCCACAACAATTGCATGGAGCAGGCACTATTGTGATGCCCATTTCACGGATGAGGAAACTACGGCACGGAATGAATTAGTATGGGATGAAATCGTTCTGACTGGGTAGTGGTGGTGGCGGCAGAGAGGGGGATCCCAGAAGTCTTCATGGATGGAGAGGGTGGGACCTGAGCTGGGGCTGTAAGGACTGATGGAGTTTGCAAATGTGGACATGCTGGGGAAGAACATTCAGGGCAGAGAGAACCAAGCTGGGAGAACAGAAAAAAATGAAATTAATACCCCAAGCTGCCCCAAGGATGGCACAGAATTACCTTTTCTTTTCTTTTCTTTTTTCTTTCTTTTTTTTTTTTTTTTTTTGTGGCTTTTCTATTTAAATGGCATTACGTACGAAAAGCCCTTAGCACACTGGAAAGCACAAACCAGACTGAATGCTGAAGTTGTCTTCCCCTGAGACTTTTCTCTGGGGTCCTTGAAACTGCTTCTGTAACAGCAGTGGCTCCAAGGTGGCAAAGCGTTCTGGAATGAAAGGCTTCCTTCAGGGGACCCTCTGGGCCTGCGCTTGGAGCTGTGGGTCTGGGCTACAGAGTCAGGCTTCAACATCAGGAGGCGCTAGTGGACCTGGAGGCAGCGCTGGGCCAGTGGGCGCACATTCGAAGGTGAACCACCTGTGGCTGCCTGTTTCCATCTCATGTTCCAGTTACGTAAGTCTTCCGGCTACCTCTAATCTCTTTTCAACACTGCCAAGAATTGCCTTATCGGCATGTTCCTTTAAAACGATTGCAGAAAAGGATCTTCTTCTAGAGAATATTCGGTCCTTCCCCCCCACCCCCACCTGCCCTCACCCCTGTTCAGAGAGCATATTCTTGCATGCATATCTGCATCCAGGGCAAGGGAGAGGACTTCCAGGAGACCCTGCAAAAAGCCTGATACGAGTCTCCTGCTGTGTGGTGGCCAGGCTATGGCATGCTTTTGCCCTATGATGGACCCACGCGGGACCTGGCTATATGTCACATCCTCAGAGTGAAGGAGAAGGTGGCCGACTGCTGGGTGTGACCAGCGCTCCAAGAGTTTGCCAGGGCAAGACTTTCCTGAGCGTTTTCTGGAGACCAGATGTTGGCCCCTTGTGAGTTGTGTGGTCTTAGGTCTTGTCCAAGAGGGCTATCGGGAGGGGCTGTGGGAGCACAGAGCAGGGAGACAACGAATTCCTTCAATCTCATGTTTACCCTGGGCATCACCTCAAGAGAGCAGACGTCTCCAGTGTGGTCTCGGTGGTATGCTCTCTGGCAATCTCCAGAAAGGCACCATGCTTCCAAAGAACAGCCCTTTCAAGGAACTTCTCGGTCCTGGCTTGCGCTGTGGGAGGAGGAGAGCACACAGGGCTGCGCTCCTGCCCCGCCGGCTCCCCCTGGAGGTGTCCACTGCTCAGGGTGTCCTTCATTCTCCTCAGGGTTCCTGCAGCAACCATGGGATTCAAGGGCCCAGGGCTCTGGTCATCGTCCTCTAACCCTTTGTAAATGTTTCCTTCTGAACACACATCTCAGATTCTCTGAGCTCAGGCTCAGTGTCAAAAGCTTCCTATCATTTCCCCTAAAATACTACTAGCCAGCCTTCAGGGAGTGTTTTCTAGTCACCAGGTACTGCTTGAGTTTACATGTATTATCTAATGTCATTCACACCCAAATCTTAAGGTGTGGAACGTGAGGTTCACACACGCTCTAGGAATAACGAATGGCTGTCTTTCCTAACTCACAGAAATTTCACAAAATGTGAACTCCAGATGAGTGACAGACTGAACGAATGAATGAATGATGGAAGGGAAGGAGGGAAGAAAACAGATCACCAAGAACATAGGGAAAGAACTACTCAGACACTTCCTAGTTGGGAATGACTTTTAGCAAATGTTCTCACCTCTCTGAGTTTTTGTTCCCTTTGTAAAAAAAAAGTTACGGGTACTCAAAGAGTCGAAAGGTAAGATGTAAAAGCATCTCGATTTACTGACAGTAAGTGCTCATTTGTCCTTCTTATTGCTGAGTGAATCTAATCTAACATTTTACCTGATGCAAGGACTAATCCCACTTCTCCGTGTGGTCTGCTCTGGGGTGAGCATCAGAATCGCTAGGAGCAACAGGAAAATTCTGATGTCCCTTCTTCATACACCTACCATAAAAACCACAACTTCACATGATTAAAACAAAACAAAACAAAACAAAACAAACAAATAAACAGCTATCCAGTCTGTGCTTGATCACCTTCAATAAACAGAATTCACTATTTCCTGAGGCATTTTAATCTATGGTCACTCAATCCTAACAGTTGACCAGTTGCTTCTGGTTGAAATTTCCTGTCTACTTCATCAGATGAGAAAACAGAGCTTTCCTGGGCTAGGTTTTAGCTATTCTTTAATTGGAATAGAAAAGTATTGATTCACAGAATGTCAGAGTTTAAAGAGAATTTAGAAACCTCCTATTCTGGGGCCCTAATTCACAGATTAAGGAAATCTATGTGCAAAAGTCAACCTTTCAATTGGTTGGGAAGAGAATTTTATCATTCAAACTGCCCAGACTACTGGACTGAATGATTTCTCCTTGGGATTCATTAAGAGGAAAGTCACTTTGGCCTCATGTGTACAAAGTGCCTGTTTCAGAACGACTTCTCCCAGAGCGGGTTCCATGGTGCTTATGGTAGATTGTTGCAGTAATGGCTCCTGATAGGTTCACACCACCCTGCATCCATGCCTTTGGGGAGCTCCCCCACATACTTACTCTGGGTTTGGTTGTGTGATTTGCTTTGGCTTTTGTGGCACAAATGGAGATTTGAGAAGTGCTATGCATTGGGACCTAACTCTCTCTTGATTCCCTTGCAACCCCATGACTACCCCCATGTAATCGAGCCAGAGCTAGCCTGCTGAATGATGAGACATGTAGCCCATATTGCCTCCATCAGCTCACCCAACAGCCAGCTAACTCCCAGAAACAGAGTCACCTAGCTGGCTGGCAGTCAACTGTAAGACAGACGAGTGAACCCATTTGCAATCAACAGAAGAACTGTCCAACTGAGCCTAAACCAAATTGGCAAGCCTCAGAATAATCAGCTAAGCAAATGGTTGCTGTTCTAAGCCGCTAAGGTTTGGTATGGTTTATTAGGCTGAGGTCCTCCAAATTAAATGGTCCTCCACGGGCCATTCCTCTAACTAACCTGTCCATCAGTTCAGAACAGTCTTAATAGTGAGCAGGGCACTAGATACAAGGCTTAAAACTCACAAGAGGAAGAGTTATTAACTACACTTTTTAATTAGCAAAAGTTCACAGGCACCCATAGATAAACATGTGTATTCCTAGCTCCCGAGATCTTGCTTAAGGTCACAGAGACAACAGATCGTCAGAAAATTAAGGAGTGAAACCCATATTTTAAGCCCTATTTTAAAACCCATATTTTAAACCCAAATTTTAAGCCCTAATATTTTAATAGAAGCCAACCAAGGGCTTTCCCTGGTCTATCTCTGTGCTGGGCTCCTGATTTTCTTAGGAAGCCTGATTAGCCACCACCACACGAGAGTGAGGACAACCATTATGGGGCTGTCACGGAAGGAAGGGGAGGAAGAAAATCATGGCAGACCATGCACTGATAACTCTAATCACTGACACTGACCATGAGTTATTGACCCTTAACTGTGTGCTAGATATTCTAACACTTTACGTGTATTATCCGATTGAACCCTCACTGCAGCCAACTATGGGGGTTATTACTCTCTCCATTTTGCAAACATCTAACTAACTTGGCCAAGTAGGTGAAGAGCAAGGATTCAAACCCAAGACAATACATTCTGTGCTGCCTCTTGATATTTGATCAGGTGGGCTTCTAAAAGGTAGCCAGGTAGCCAGAAAGCCTGCAAAATTACTTGCAGCTACTGGGGCTAATGCTTTCTGCTCTCTGCCTGGGTTGTTAAGGGCATCAGTCCTGGAGGGAGAATTTATTGCTTTTTCTCCAGTCACTATTTTTAAAATTGTTTCTGTATCATCTATAGATTGCTTCCCAAAAGCTGGGAGAGGGAACACGGTGGCCAGCTCTAGGTCCTAGAGCTCCATAAAAGATGTATTTTCTCCTGTGTGGTAGTTACTGTGCTAAGTCACCTCTGCATGGCATACTCGAGTATTCCTTACCTCCACCCTGGCACATCTGTGTGATTATCCCCTTATTACAGATACCAATTAATAGCAAGTCCCAATCAACAGAACCCTGGATAAACCATATTTTACTGTAATTGGGTACTTTCCTGGTGCCACAAAACGATTTGTTCTCTTTCGCTCGCTAAACAGTTCTCCTCCAATTTTATTTGCTTCCTTCGTTTGCTTGGCAAACTCTTTTCCACAAAGGTAAAATCCTGTTAAGAGAAAACTCCAGGAACATCCAAATTGTTTCACTGGAAGAAATTCTAGTATAATGAATATGTGATTGCCATTCTCATCCCCAAGCTATGGGATCTGGGAATGCAAACAGGTTAAATGTCCTGGACAGAGTCCCAACTCCGGTCGGGTGAGTGGGCCCTCTGACATTCGTGATTTACTGTACAGATTCTCTAACCCCATGCATACAGCGTCTTCTTCATTTTCTTGTTGCCCTTCAAGTTCTGTTGGTTTTGTTCAGATGTTTTTAATGAGTTTGTCCTGCGGCAGCCAGGGAATGGCTAACAAGTCTTCTGGGCCCTTAAAAACCCATTAGAATGTTATTTCTTACAAAGTGAAAAACTAACCTCATGCCAGATGCAAATAGGGCTCAAGCCATCAGAAATAAAGTTTGATTCTCAAGGAAAATTCCACTGAGACATGAAAGTTCTTCAGCTTAGAAAAATAGTCTTTGATGTTAAGTCCAATTCGGCTGTCTGATATAATTATTAGGAGTATAAGTCGGCTTGAGTTCAAATCCACACTCTTGTTACTTACTAGCTCAGTGATCCAGGGCCAGTCACTTAACCTCTCTGAGTTTCTGTTACATCACCTGAAAAACAAGAATGTTGCCAACCTCATAGAACTGTTGGAGGATTGACCAATGTATTATAGGTGTATAAGTTAGGATTCTGTTTAGCTGGGATAACAAAAAATAAAGGGACTTCAATGAGTAGAGGTGTATTTCTTTTCATTTAAAAGTAATTCAAAACTTGCTCATCTAGTATTGGCATGGCAGCTCCATAGTTGTCAGGGGACCAGGCTTCCTCTAGCTTTCTGCTCTCCCGTCTTTGGCACTATCTTCCATTCTCAAGGTCGCCTCATGAACCTCATGGTTCAAAATGACTGCCAGGCACCAACTCTCAGCCTATATTCTAGACGGGAAGCAGAAGGAAAGGTAGAGGGAACAGAGGACATAGAACTGTGTGTGTCAAGGATGTTGGTAATCCGTTTAGGAAATTTCCCGGTAGTTACAACCAACAACTTCTTGGGTCTTTTGGGCTTCCTTAGCTGCAAAGGAAACTGGGAAATGATCCGCAGATGGCCATATTGGTATTTAGAATAAAAACTTAGGATTTCATGAGTAAAGAGGGGAGAATACAATTGGATAGCTAACTAGCAGTGTGGTTGTAACATTTAAAGTACTTAAAAATGGTGCCTGTTACTCAGTTGGCTGTCAATTTGGTGGAGACAACCTGCATGGTGAATTGAACATAGCCTTTGGAGTCTAGTGGACTTGAGTCGAACCCAGCTCCATCCCTTACTGGGAATGACATCTTGATCATTACTGAATTTCTTTGAGCCTCAGCATTCTTGGTTGTTCAGTGCAGTTACAAGTTTTGACCTTTTGGGATTTCTGGGTAAATAAATTAAGAATAAGTGTTTAAAGGGTCTGATACATAGTAGATGTTCAGTAAATGTGAAGTCCCCTCTCTACTCTGTCCCACTAAGTTTCCAGCTCTTCAGTGCAAAACAAGAATCCAAGGAATCATCACCTCCCAGCAGGGCCCTGAGAAGTGGTCAGAAACCTCCCAGAAAACAAAGCTGCTTTGCCCCCAGGCTGCCTGCTCTCTGCCCACAAAGTGCTGAAGTGAGTGAAGCCAACCCTGTAATCAAACAATACCAGATACTTTAATTATAGTTTTTTGCCACGATCTGAATCACTGTTTTCATGTGCATTGCCGTGAATTAATCTCATAACAGTGGTGTTAATTCCTTGATGGATAAAGGAGTATTTCAGCTACCAAGGTATTCCACAGAGAAAGGGAATGGAGTTCACATTTAATTAGCTCCTACTCTCTGCCAGGCACTGTGCTACGTGCATTATAAACCTTGTCTTGTTTTTCTCTCACAATAACTCTGTTGGTGATTATTACCACCTCATTTTACAAGTGAGGGCACAGAGACTCAGAGATGTTAAGTAATGTGCCCAATGTTATAGTTTGTACAAATCCCAGAACTGGAATATGAATCCACATTTGTCTGATTCCAATATATCTGGCTACCTCCCTGCTTTCCCAGCCCCTAGAACAACCAGTTTTCAGAAGAGGACTGTTGAGGCATCTGGCAGAAGAAGGACAGGGAGATTGTGCTGGAAGTTGGCTCACTGCCTCTGAGTCCCGGATCTGATTTCCCAGCTCTGGGACCTCAGTAAGACATTATCCCTCTAGGGCCTCATTTTCCTTTCTGTAAGGGAAGTAATGGGGTGGGGGGCGGAGATGAACAGGATGATCTGAGATCTCCCTTGCAGTTCCCAGAATCTATAACTGGAGAGTGAAATTGCACACCCTCATTTCTGTCTGTTCTAATATTAGGTGCACCTGCTATGAACTAAACTTCACTCTGGGAAAAATAAAGCACAAACAAGATGTAGTGATGGTCTGAAGAAAGTTAAACTGAAATCTGGAGAAAGGGAAGCAGATTTTATCTAAATATGTGGAGATACATGGAAGAACTTTCTAGAAATTGCATTTATCCAAAAAGGCAATGTCAAAGGGTAGTAGGCTTCCTGTCCCTGGAGGAGGTCTTCCACACAGGGCTGGACCATTGTACAATAATGGTGCAGTTATAATATTGAGTGTTTGGACAAAAGGGTATCTGAGACCAAATGCAGACTTAATGCATCATTAGAAGAGGACTAAAGATACAATCATGGTCAAATTGAAAGTCCCCATCCTCACTTCCCCTCTCCCAATTCCAATCTCTAGGAAAAACAAAAAAGAATGGTTTTCCTTCTAAATCCCCTTTCAAGATATTATCTTACCAATCATGCGTTCTGAAATTTCTATTCATCGTGAACATCCTTACATGGCTCACAAATAATTGCCCTCATTCCTTTTATCAGAGGCATGATGTGCCGCAGATGACAGGGATGAGAATCATCACTGCGCATGTATTTTACACATTCTGCCCTTCTTTGCATAGTCCTACCTCTCGACACCAACTCTGCTAAAGAGAGTTTGTTCGTTATTGGTTCAGATGAATTTTGCAAGCTTATTTATGGTATTGTCGCCTTAAAACTCCATACATAGCTTTAGGAATGTACATGGTTGAATCTGTCATATCATCTCTTTCAACATCTGCATTTCCTATCTTGCTTTAGAAAATCTTTATTATCGCCTTAGCTATGGTCGCAATAAAGCTGTATAACAAACCACCCCAAAATGTAGTGGCTTCAAAGTGTAATCATTCATGCATCTATGGATTAAGTATTAGCTGATCTAAATAGGGTGTGTGGGGTGCCTGGGGGGCTCAGTTAGTTGAGCGTATGACTCTTGATTTTGGCTCAGGTCATGACCTCATGGTTCATGGATTTGACCCTGAGTAGGGCTCTGCATTGACAGTGTGGAGTCTGCTTGGGATTCTCTCTCTCCCTCCCCCCCTCTGCCCCTCCCCTGCTCATGCTGTCTCTCTCTCTCTCTCAAAATAAACACATAAAAATTAAAATAATAATAACAATAATGGTTCTTGGCTTTAAGCTGTACCTTGGTTCAGTTCTCCATGTGTCCTTCACCCTCTTTGGATCGGTGGGCTGGCTAAGACATGTAATTTTCATGGTCATAGTAGACACACAAGCTAGTTCATGCCTTTGCTTGTGCCACATCCACTCACATCTTATTGGAAAGCAAGTAGGGTGGCCAAGACCAATCCTGACCGGGGAGAAGAAGAATATTTAGAAGTATATATCACACTGGGAGATTCCACTAGATTACACCCCTAAAATTTAAAAGAAAGATAATCTCATTTTATTGACCTGTTTTACAGCTCTGGGGTTTTTTGTTCCGTTCTTTCTCTATTTGTATTGAATGATGGGTGTATGTGTGTGTGGATGTGCATGTTAGAGATGTGGCATTAAACAAGGGAGTGATCCTAGAATGTAGTGTCAGGAGGTCGGTGACTGCATTAGCAAGGGTATGTAAATTATGAAGGATAATGGAATCGCCAGACCTCTACTTTCCAATCTGGAAGGCTGGTGCTCCATGTGGAGGGGTTTATGTAGAAATTCATCCCAGTTGGAGAGTTGGTCACAGAATATGTAAAATGTGGGTCTCGGTCCCAGAGAGCTTGTCAAATGGAGGGATTTATATGACATTGGTTTTAGGGCTTTGGTTGATGGTGGGGAATTCTGCTCAGGTTTTAGCCCCATCAAAATACAATCATTTTCACAGAAAGCCCCCAAGAGGCAGTGCTAATGGACCAGGGGCAATTTGAGTTCAAAAACTGGAAATATAAAAGCAATAAAGAGACAGCCTATAGGCTGAAATCTGGAGCAGTTTTCTTCATCGTGTTTGTCCTGGGAAGGGTGACTCTCCACCCCACCCTCCCTGCCATGCCAACCTCAGGAAGCAGGGGGGCTGCCCAATGTCCTTGAGCAGGACAGAACCATAATACACACTTCCTTAGGCAGGTAAGAATGTGGCTCTCGTTTGTTCAATACCTATTTTCCAGAGAAGCTGAGCACAAGGATGAGGGGTGTGGGAGTGAAGACCACGGGGGCAGGGCTGGCTTCTCCTTTACCATAAGGCACTACAGTAAAAACCTTGGTTCATGAGCATAATTCGTTCACCAAATAGGCTTGTAATCCAAAGCACTTGTATATCAAAGCGAATTTCAAGAACCATTGACTCAGTTATGGTCATGTGACATTCGGCATCCCATCCGCTCGTTTATCAAGTTAAAATTTATTAAAAATGTTTGCTCGTCTTGCACAACACTCGCAGAACAAGTTGCTCACAGTCCGAGGTTTTACTATATTCTGCTTGGCCCCAAACATGCGTACTTCCCTTAACAAAAGCCCCTCAGTTAAGCAGATTCATCATCTGCAGGACACTGCTTAGCACAGGTTTGGGGGATCTTATGCTGTAGTAAGAGGCTGATGAAATATCTCTTTGTTTTGAACGGTGTCCTAAGGTCGATGGCTCTGTTTTGCTGGTGCCACTGCGGGTTGCCATCCAATTTAATAGCTCCCTATAGCTCACTGCAATCCCTGACCCATCACCAGAGAGAAAGAGCAGCCTCAAGAGTACAAGAAATCAACTACAATAGCCTTGTAACTTGGGCTAATGCTAGGACTTGCTCTATTTATCCAACACAGGGGCTGTTTGTGACAGGAGCCTAACCGAATGTTAGCGATATATCCTGGCTCTTACCTCCAGCTTGGAGACCTGGTTTACATACTTTCCCTGTGCAATTCTAGGTGTCCTATTCCTGATCAGTGCCTCCAGGTGGGAGTCAGGCCCAGCAGAAAAGCTTTTGGGGGTGCTATTTCTCTTTTTCTCGTAGCTTATCTTTGGGGCAATGCAAAAAGGGGCAGGAATAAGGCGCACCTGGGATTTCATGCCTTGGCAGCCCAAGGCTTAAGGAGTTTAGGCATTTACTTCCCAAAGTGCATGCCAGACCTCACATTTGCTCTGGACAGCCTAGTACCTTTCAATCACATACGGTATTCTCTTTGAGAGGAGCACCCTTAAATAAAATCTTTTCCATCTTCTTCCATTTCTCTAAACCTTTTGGCGCCCGTTGGACATTGGCATCTCACCGAACTACCCCTCCCCTGCTTGAGGTGGGACCGTGCAGGCTCATCAGAGCCTGTAGGAGCCACAGCTTCAACCCTTTCAGCATCCTTCTGTAGACGCGATTCGGATCACGGAGGACAGGGAAATAAGACAGGGCTCAGCATTCGACCACGTGTGCTGAGTTCTGTCTGTGTGCCACGCTGGGAGAGGAGCCCCCGAGGACAGAAAGCTGGGCGATGCAGGGCCGTGTGATGAATATACAGAGCAGCCCCACCGCCGATCTGTTCCCTTTATTAAGAACAGTGAGTGATCTAATACTTTTCATTCGGCTGTGGAAGTGCTTAACGCTGACACTTTGTAAACACACTAACATCGGCTGAAATGAGAGAAGTGAAGGATTATTTCTAGTTTCGCAAGAGACTGTCTTTGGCATTGTGGATTTATTGATAAAGGCACTGCCGTAATATTCTGTCTTCTGGATTCCATTTAAATCGTCTTTCTCTGGCCCACAATTATTTGCTTGGATGGAGTGTTGGTCAGGATTCTTTTAGTTGCAAGGGATGGAAACCCGGCCCCCACCAGCCTGAGCAGAAAAAAAACCAAAAAACAAAAAACATTTCAGTGGGGACTTCCACGACATCGCCAGTGTTTTTCTGACTTCTCCCTGCCATGCCCGCCCTCCCTCTTGAAATGGCTCAGCTTCTCTGTGAGTTGATCCTTGTCTTTCCTCCCACAACTGGGTTTCCTCCTTGTAGCCAGGGATGATGGCAGAGTCCTGGCTGATGTGCCTGCAGACAGTTCCAGGCTTATGGCACCTCCACTTAACGCCAGAAATCAAGAGAAAGGTTATCTATCACTCTCCTGAGTTTCGATACAACATCCCGGGGAAAGTTCCTAAGTTGCCTTGCTTGAGATGGGCACTTACCTTTCAAATGGGTGGCTTACAACTCCAGATGCACATTTGTCTGGGATGCTTTTCAAAGTGTCAGCCCTATGCCCAGAGGTTCTGATTCATTTGGTCTGGTGGGACCTGGATGCCAGTATTTTTAACAGCTTTCTGCAGGTGACAATAGCCAAGCCTAACTACTGCTTGAGACTCCTTCATTTGTTCTTCAAAAGTCAAGTTGGAGTGCCCGCTCTGTGCCACGCAGTATATTACATGGTGATAGAGACGCGAACCAGCAGATAAAATCGTTCTTGTGAAGCTCACACTCCATGGAGGAAGGCAGGCAATAAAACCATTAATAAATGAATAAATAAATAGTGCTAATAAATAAATAAGCACCATCCAGAGAATAAAAACAAGACCAGAGTATGGGTAATGAGAAGAAGCAAGCCATCAGCAGCTCGGGAGGAAGAACATTTGAGGCAGAGGGGACAGCCAATGCAAAGGCTAAGAGGCAGGAACAGATTGACCTATTCCAGAAAGAGAAAGAAGGCCAGTGTGGCTGAGATTTGGTGAATGAAGAAGAGAGCAACATGGAGGAGGTCAGAGAGACAGGCAGCAGGGAGCCGTCGTGGAACTTTGCCATCAAATGTTCTACCACTTGTCATGGAGCTTTGTAAACAAGGCCACGGAATATGGATTTTATTGTATAAGCAATAGGATGTCAACAGACGTGGAGGAATGATCGGCTCTGATTTACATTTTCAAGTGCTAACTCTGGCTGCTGGTTGGAGAAAGAACTAGATGGGGCAAAGAGTAGGAATGGATAGACCAAGTAGGAGACAAAAGCAACTGTCCAGGTGACCAGTGATGTTGGCTTGGTCAATGTTGGTTTTGGGGAGAAGTAAATGGATGTAAGCTGAGTTTTGGAGGTTGACAGGACACCACACATAGCCCTTTAATTGTTCCTTTCACATTCTCAGTGTCCAGCGTGGGGAATGGGGGTAACATACTCCAGCCAATAAGTGCTCAAGAAATATTTGTTGAATTGCCAGAGTCCAGAGGCATGAAGATGTAGGAGAAGGGATGGAAATAAAACTGAACTTGCAGAGGCACAGAACAAACTGTCTAATGAAGCCCGGGGTTGGTCACAGTGCTTCACACATGAAGAAGGAGAGCAGACGGAGACTCCAAACGTTACCGGAGGACAGACAATTTAGTGACTCTGAAACCTGTGCAGGACACAAAAATCTACATCAGAGACATGCAAAGTGGGCATTCTGCTCCCGGGCAAGAGGCTTGATGTGGGAAGACACTGCACCACCATCATGGTAAAGAGGAGTTGAGCCTATACTGGTCCCTGTCTAGCTAGCACAGCACCAAAAGAATCAAATATTCACTGGTGACATTAAGTAGGGATATATACCCTGGGACCCAGCAATCCTAGCCTCGATGTGTTTTGCAGAGAAATGCTTACGTAGGTCCACAGTGACCCAAGCAAGGATGTCTGTCATGACATTGTGTGGAGTGGGTAATGGTGGGCTAGGAGTCACTCATGGAAGAGTGGATGAGTAAACCAAGGCCAATGCAAACTATGAACCGGCATGCAGTCATTAGCAGCCTCAAACTCAGTGTGTCCAGAACGACGAGGGAGACCTTAAAAATGTGGTATCCATGGGGCGCTTGGGTGGCTCAGTTGGTTTACCTCCTGACTCTTGATTTCAGCTTAGATTATTATCTCATGGTCAGATGTGGAGCCTGCTTGAGAGTCTCTCTCTCTACGTCTCTGCCCCTCCCCCACTTGTGCACGCACACTCCTGTGCTCTCTCTCTGTCTCTCTCTAAAAATAAATTGTGTTCAGTGACAAATGGAAGAACAATACCACACACAGAACGTAGAACAATACCATATATGCTAATTAAAAACATGTACATAGGGACGCCTGGGTGGCTCAGTTGGTTGAATTTCTGACTTTTGATTTCGGCTCAGGTTGTGAGATTGAGTCTCATGATTAGCTCTAAGTTGAGCATGAATCCTACTTGGGATTCTCTCTCTCTCTCTCTCTCTCTCTCTCTCTCAAAAAACTACACTGATGGTATGCTTACAAGGAAACGTGTGTTTCAGGGCACGTATTAAATACATGTGCACATTAGAGTAGATGCCAACAAGGACAAGGAACAGGAATAAGATTGGGGATTGTGGAAGGCAGAATAATGCCCCCACCCCCTGAAATGTGCACAACTTAATCCCCAGAACTGTGGATCTGTTTTGTTATGTGACAAGGGGGAATTAAGGTTGCAGATGGAATTTACATTGCTAATCAGCATGTAGGGAGATTAGCCTAGATTATCCAGGTGAGCCCAGTGTAACCTCCAGGGTCCCTAAGAGTGGAAGAGGGAGGCAGGAATGTGGGTCGGAGAAAGATGTGACTATTTATGAGTGATGGCAGCATAAGTAAGGATTAGGCCCAAAGTTGCCAGCGTTGAAGATGGAGAGAGGGGACCAAGAGCTGATGGAGGTGGAAGGCCTATAGAAGCTAGAAAAGGGGAGGAAACAGATTCTCTTCTAGAGAGTTCCAGAAGGGAAGGCACCCTGTCAACACCTTCATCTTATCCGGGGAGATCCAAGTCAGACTTCTAGTGCACGGAACTATAAAACAGTATATGTGTGTTGCTTTAAGCCTGAATTTGTAGCAATTTGTGATGGCAGCCTTAGGAAATGAACCCAAGGGTAAAGGGGCTTGCGTGGGCTTGTGATGATACGCAACATGCATTGAACCGTGGAGTCTGAAAAAGTCTGCCCTCCTCGTCCAAGATCTAAGACAACGCTGTTAAAATTGAAGGGAAAGAAGAATAAAAGAAATCCCCTCAATACATAACACCAGATGTGACAGGAACAGCAGATCTGGGAATGAGCTCTCATCATGTCCCAAAGACTGAACTAGAACTTCATAGGCCTGAACCCATGTTTGATTCCTGGAGGGTACCTGCTAGAGGTACTGGGAATGGCCAATCAGGCTCACTGGTCTGTTACTATTCCATGAAGCCTGTCTGTCCCTCCTTCTCCAGGGAACATCATTGTCCACCTCTTTAAACCTTCCCAATCTCTTCTCTTCCACCCCCAGCCCCCACCCTGCAGCGCCTGTCTCCGGGACCACAGTCAGCCTCAAGGACAGTGTCTAGGGCACAGCAAATCCTGTGCATGGGGAGCTGATCTTGTTGACACTTAGGGAATGTCCTGACTACCCCGTTGCCCACACCATCCCAGAGCTTTTGCATCAGCGGGACCATTCATAAAAGAGCCCTGGGACTTCCATGAGCTATTTATTCTCAACAACTCAGAGCAACCCTTGGGGACCCAGTGTGATGTTTGCGCGTCTAATTTCCGTGAGCTATTGATAAGAGCCCACTCCAACCAGCTAGTTGTCAGCCTTGACTCCAAGGGCCTGGAAAATGTACTATTTGCAATTACTTGAAAAGAAACTAATTAGCTTTAAGGAGGAAACCATAGGTAGAAATGACTGAAATCAGCTGTTCAACTGTGCTTGGCAAAAAATTAAAAGGAGTAGGGGAGCGTACCTCGCATTGGTCTCACTTAAACGAAGAGTGGGAAGAAGGGCTAGCCTTGCAGAGGGGGTTTTCTGTGGCATTTTCTCTGCAAGGAGAGGCCTCTGAGCAGAAACAGTGTCAGCGAAGCTTTTGGGTGGCTGAGAGGTTACGAAGTGACCTTGAAAGCTACATGCGGACTTTGTTCAGTGGCAGTGTTGAAAGGTATTTCAGAGAGTGATGATAAACTCGGGACTTTAGAAATGTGTACCGATGTTCATGGAAGTGTTAGATTTCTGCATTCGGTATGTAAGTTTTGTGTTCTCCTTCAGAAGTGGTCATCCTGAGTCATTTCTCAAAACGGATTTAAAAACACTACATTACACTTTCTCAGAGCCTAGCACTGTGCCTGGAATACAGCAGGTAGTGATGAAAAGGGGAACAGCACCCTGGCGTGGCCTCGAGGCCACCTTGAATGCGAGAGGAGCAGGTGTCCTCGCGGGGGAGTGTTGCAACAATCCAGAGGAGGAACAAGAGGCAATAGCAGCATCGGAAGTAAAGATGCTTCCAGATGCGAACCAGAGCAGTGACCTGTATTCTCACCGTTTACAGTCACAAGGGAACTGTGCATTTTCCTCTGTTGAGTGCTTGCCATGTCCTATGATTTACATGTGTCACCAATTGTTATTTCCAGTTTATTCTTTAAAAAAAAATTTTTTTTATTATTTACTTTTGAGAGAGAGATACAGGTAGAGCACAAGTGGGGGAAGGGGCAGAGAGAGAGACACACAGAATCTGAAGCAGGCTCCAGGCTCTGAGCTGTCAGCACAGAACCCGACGCGGGGATTAACTCACAAACCACGAGATCATGACCTGAGCCGAAGTTGGACGCTTAACCGACTGAGCCACCCAGGCGCCCCGATTTCCAGTTTATTCTTGAGGAAACAGAAACAGTGACTGTTTCTGAGCTCAGAAGGAGACTCTGGGGAAGGGATATGGGGGATATGTAATTCATTCGGGAGCTGATTCCAGGAAATAACCGGCAAAGATGTGAAACATAAAATAGCGAAGGGAAGGAAGACAACAACATTTGAGTTCTAACTGATTTATGATGGTGGACAGCCGGAGTTCAGCCCTGCGGGGGAACTCTGGAAAACGGAGCAGAACAATTTCAGAGTGATTATTCCAGTCAAGAAGGCCAGGATGCTGGGGCATTTATCCACAGCCTCCCTATCTGTCATTGGTTGATGCTGCTTTGGGGACATCAACTCTACTGTTCCCGCTTGTCCAGTGCTCGAGGCTGGTCCTGCTCCACAGGTGCTCGCTGTCACAGAACCTCAGCACTGGAGGCGAGAACCAAGGGAGGGGGGCAGGGCACAGCAGTGCCCCATGCCCAGTCTGCCTGGGAATCCCACCTTGTGCTTGTTGTCTGGAAATAATTATAAACATTCCCCCTTTTACTCTTAAAGGTGTCCTGCTCTGGAGGATTTATATGGCCCGTCTTGCAAGGAAAGGAACAGCTGCAAACCCGAGAGCCTATGCTTTCTGCCTCTGTCTAGTCCTCTATAAGCGCAGTGTAGCTTTTCTCATCAGGCTAGGAGATGCAGATACATCGCTCCTCACCAGAACCTTCTCCAGGGAGGTCCTGGGCCACTGCACCAACATGGCGGATGGAGATTAGTAACACCCAGGCTCCTGTTTCTGGTTCTTAACATACTGAATCAGAATCTCTGGGGCTTGGGGCTGAGGATCAGCATTTTTAACACCTTCTCTGGATAATCCACACAATAAAGTTGCAAAACTGAAGGCCCAGCAAAAGGAGACAATGAGTGTTAACGTTTTCTGAGAAGCAGCAAAGTGGGGTAGTTAATAGCAGGGCCTCTGCCCTGGCCTGAGTCAAATCCCAGCTCTGTCACTCAGTGATTTCCAGCACATTACCGAACTTCTGTGTTCCTCACTGGGGAAAAAAAAAAAAAAAATGGGGATAATAATAGCATCTACTTTATCAGGGCTGTTATGAGGATTAGACAAGTTAATCCATATAAAGCCCTTAGAACAGTGCTGGGCACGTAGCAAACACTCGAAATGCTAGTTAGTGTTATTACTGACTTTTAGCATTATGCCAGGGATCTTACCTAGGCTGTGATATTAATCCTTAGAACAACCACACAAGGAAGGTATTATTGAGGATTTGGGGCAAATAACTTATCTGAGGCTCAGAGGTTAAACAACAAACAACAGAGTGTGTGTGGTGGGGGGGGGGGCTGGAATTCTATCTCACATCTGTTACATCTGCCTCCCTGTGCTTGTCAGGCCCATTCCCCGCCTCCACGGTGGCATCCTGGTTTTCACCTGGCCCTTGGGCCCACCAGAGACTTCTGGGAATGGAGAGGAGGGAAGCCAGCATATCAGTAGCACTTACCTGCAGCATCCCGTCTGCCTTGGCCGGCTGGGCTGGAGCTGCTCTCTGGGATCTGGTTAGCAGCTAATGATCAGTGGGCTCTAGCTATAATGATCGGATTAGCTGCGCTTTAATCACTGTCTATTGTTTCAGCAGGGAGAGAATTTCACAGCTCATTGACTGCTCTGACTCCTAATCTACACGGAGGAAACAATGTTGCAGCTCATCAAATGCAATCAGCTGCTAATTGAAAGGAAATGGAATTTTACAATTACAGGCCACCTTGCAGTGCTCAGGATTTCTAAGCACTTCTCCCCACCCTCCTTTGCCAGCTCAGCACTGGCAGGAGCACTTGACAACCTGCTAGAGACTTCCCTGAGAGCTGCATTTAGGCCCTGGCCCATTTCTCCCTAGCCCCAGAGCAGCAGAAAAGGGAAGCAGCGTCCTCGCCAAATCCTAGGCTGTCCTTCAAGGCTCAGTGCAAAGGAAAAAGGCCTGGGCTGGGTGTCCGCAGAACTGAGTCTGCGTCCTGGCTCACCTTCCCCCTACACCTTGTGACTGTGTGACCTTGGACGTGTCCTCATTTCTCTCTGAGCCCCACTTTCTTCCTTTCCAAAATCAAGATTTGAGGATCTCCAAGGTTCTCATCAGTTCTGATGATTCTGTTTGCCCCATTCTTGTTATTATCCCCGTCCAGTGGCGAACATCTAAGTCGGCGCCCCCTTTCTTGCCCAGATATCTGCTTTTCCAAATGCTTCCGGGGGGACTGTCTTAGGTCTCCCAAAGGGTTTGTCCTGCTGAGATTTTAATGGGACAGAAAGCAAAGTTGGGAAATATCCTACGCAGGCTTGTGGTCAGACATCTCTCTCCCTGTCCTGGATCCAGTCACTAGCTTGGATGAGCATCAATCACGATTAATTCTAAAGATAGCCACATAGATTTTTCTGGGGTCTGTCTTTTTCCCAGTGAAATTCTGTGGAGACAAGGCTTGGATGAGAGGGCTACCAGCCAGAAAGAGCATTGCTGCTTTTGACCCTGTCTCAAAGATCCATTTCCAGCCGGCATTTTCTCTGAGAACAGGACAAACCAGCATCTGCTTTGAGCTCTGGTCTGTGTCATCCCACAATAACACTTGCTGTGTCCGGGAATGCATCCGAGGCTCACGTAACCCCGCAGTGCCATTTTCTCTTGGTTCCCATGATCCGTGGGCTTGTCTGATGTGCTTATCAAACAGACGCTGGAATATCACCACTTTCCTTCAGGCAGACGAGTTATGGTGTGCCTCAAAAAAAAAAAAAAAAAGGCACAATCAAAAATAGTTTTTGTTTGGCCTGAGTTCATTCTCAGTCCCATTTCCTTCTCCGTGTCGGAGCGATGCTGTAGCAGGGTCTTAGGGTCTTAGGCTGACCTGTTGCCTCAGGATGTGGGCCGCAAACGAAGAGAAGGAAGGCAGAACAGGGCCGGCTGCACCTTCCTTCTAACAACACCGCAGTGGGCTGGGAAGGGCCTGCTGCAGGTAACGCCTGATGTCCTTCCAGAACTCTGGCTCTGGGGAAGGCTGAGGAGAAAGAGAACAAAGGCTGGGGGAGCCGATTTAGGATTTGGGGGAGGACGTGTGAAGGAAACTCCAGAGCTCCGGGGTCTGCTCTGCAATATGAATAGGAAAGAAGCCGGAAGCCAGTTTAAGTTGGGGACAGAAACAAGATCACTCAGAAAGATCCCAGCTATGGGTCTACTGGCCAAAGGGGTCAGAGTTCAGAAAACCAATGTGGAGAGGAGAGAGAATGTCCAAGACGAGAGTAAAATGGCCTAAAAGGGAGATGAAGAACATAAGAGATGCCAGAGGGTTGAGCAATACGGCCATGTTGACACTGGCCAGCCCTCAGACGCCTGTCCCTGCTGACAGAAAGGCGCTGGCTGGTAGGAGGCCTGGGCCTGGCTACCCGCGGGCAGTCATGTGGGCACTAGGAAAAATTTCACGTGGTGGGCAGCATGTGGCATCCAGAGACTATGAAAATAGGCACCCTACGGTATTTTAGAGATGTCATTGGCATTGGAGTCCTAACCTAGATCTCCATGATGTTTTGACCTGTAGATGGGACAAAATGATGGAGGTTCAGAAGGAAACCTTGACCGGAAAGGCAACTCTGGGACGTCTAAAGACGCCTTCGTAAAATCTTTTAGTTTTTCCAGAGTAACCAAAGCATCCTATCTTTTATAGGGCTTTTAATCTTTTCATGTCTTGACCAAAATTCTGTTAAAAGTAAAACTTAGCATTAATGCTGATGAAGTTTTGGGGTGGGTGGTAGAGGGTTCAGGGGGTTCGGAGCCGACAGCCAAGAAAGAATTCTTGAAGATGTCTTTGGTGCAAAATTGTGTTTTTATTAAAGCACAGGGGACAGGACCCACCCAGGGGACAGGACCCACCCGGGGTGGCAGGAAGAGCTGTCCTGGAGTTGTGTAGAATGGCTGGTTATATACCTTGGACTTGGGGGAGGTAAAGTCAATAGGGTATTTCCAAAGAGACTTTCACATGCTAAAAACTTACTGGAGGCCTAGCCATTGTGAAGCTAAGGTTGTTTTTCCCTTTAGCAAGGCATTAACATTAACACGGTAGGGAGTTCCTGGACTTTAGGCTGTTGATGGGATTGCCTTTTTCTGGTAAACTGGTGGAGACTCTTATCAGTTTAACCATTTGTTTTTTTTTGTCCTTTCCTGTTTTGGGGTAGCCAGGAGTGTCCAAGGAATATCACACACGTCCTGCCAGGGCTGGGGCGGCGGGGGGGGGGGGGGGGGGGGGGGGGGGGAGGGTCGGCGGTGCTAGTTTGTGCTTTGTCCCTCAGCCTGCCTCACACTTCCTCATCCAAAATCTTGGTATGTCAACTGATTTGGAGATGCCTTGAATTTTGAAGAATTTTTGTTTCATCATTTTTTAAAACTATAACTGGAATACTTTGCAGGGCTACCATATTTTTTGAGATGTACTAGACAAGGCCCATGGATAAAGTTTCATGTCTGCCTTCAGATTTATGCGCCTTCATTCATTCAACAAACATCAAATACCTACCATGTATTGGATGCACATCAGTGAAAAAAAAAAAACAACACAACAGGCAAAATATGTCCCCGCCCTCTGGAACTTGTATGCTAGATCTAATAAAAGTATTTATTTAAATTAGTTAATCATTTTATTTAGTAAGCTGTTTACTATTTTAAATCCCCTATTAAGAAATAAATGAATTAAATAGGTGATGTATAAAAAAGAATAAATACATGATGTAAAATTTTAGATGTCTAAAAATAGTCAACTAGGGACATAGTTATCAAAATCAACAAACGACTTTGCAGTTGACTGTGGTGGTCCACTGTCTGTCATGCGTGTCTGCCATATTGTTGCCTAACTTCTACTCAGTCTCCTTTTTTTTTTTTTTTAAACATTTATTGATTTTTGAGACAGAGAGAGACAGAGCATGAACCGGGGAGGGTCAGAGAGAGGGAGACACAGAATCTGAAACAGGCTCCAGGCTCTGAGCTGTCAGCACAGAGCCCGACGCGGGGCTCAAACTCACAGACTGCGAGATCATGACCTGAGCCGAAGTCAGCCGCTTAACCGACTGAGCCACCCAGGCGCCCCTCTACTCAGTCTCTTTCACATCGAAGCACCACATTCCATTCCACAGGGCTCTGAGCAGGTAGAGGATTCCTTAACTAGAACTTTTATCTTTTAACTTCCTCCGCTGGGTTCTGGCTTTTCCCTCTGGGATCACGTAGAGCCTCGCTACTCAAAATGTGGTCCTCAGGCCAGCAGCAGCTGGGTCCCCTGGAGGCTTGTTAGAAGGGAGGAATCTTAGGCCCCACCCCATTCCAGCAGAATTAGAATCTGAATTTCAACAGGTTTTCCAGGTGATTTGAATGTCCATTAAAGCTTGGGAAGTACTCATATAATGATTGTCTGCTCTTTACCTGATAAAGAGTAGCTTTTCATCTATTCAAATAGTTCCACAGCTCTTTGAAGTCAATCTTTTTTCCTCCAGGCATGTGATGATGAGGTGAACCTCCAGGTAGAAATCAATGTCTACACATCTAAGTAGTTCTGCATGAGTGAGGCTCAAACCAGGACTGGGCACCGGGTTTCCCTACACACCATGGGTTTCATCCCTGACCATCCCTGTTTAGTTCTGAGGTCAACTATTGACCATACAGGGCTCTGGTCTTTGAATTCCACCTGCACTATTTATGAAACCATGTACTTTGCATTTTAAATTAGACCACCCCGAATAGACCCTCTCAATTTAGCAGAAACACATTCAGGGTTTGTTTTGCTTTTGTTTTTTGTTTTCTTGTTTTGTGTGTGTGTGTGTGTGTGTGTGTGTATGTGTGTTGGTATTATTAACAATGTAGCTAGAATATAATGTGGATACCAACACATTGCTCAGGATCCAAGATAGTTCTAGAGATAATCTCTCAGAGACCAGAGTGGATTGCTTCTCCCTACTTCCTTATCAACCAATTACCCTATTCTCTACTCCATGTAAATGTCATCCTTGTCTTGCTTATAATTCCTGTTTACTCGTAGCTTCTGATATCTCGTGGTAACCAAGTTGACACTCTCCTTGTATTTTCTACCTTCTGCTTCTGCTAGTTGACTATCTGTATCTCAAGTTCAGATAGTTGAGAGACAAGGCATGGTTGATTGGTTTGTGACCATTTCCCCTGCTTATCAGAGTTCTCCTGATAGGGCAGTTCATAAGGTACTCCACAGCTTACAGGATGGATACCTTATTAGGTCTCTACCCTGCCTAGATCCAGTTGGATCCTAGGATGATGACTTACGAAAAAGGGGCCCCATAGAAAGGGCTGTATATAAATCTGGCCAATTTAGTACATTCTCCATCTCATTTATTTGTTCTTCAAATATTTACCGAGCACGTATCTTACCCCAAACGCGGTGCAAGATAAATACAAAGGTATATATGTGAAACATGGTCTCCAGTTTTACAAAGTTCATGGTCTAGTGATGGAGTTAGATAAGCAAGATAATATAGCATTTTTACCCAGGAAAAATGCTATAAGAGATATCTATATAGGGTGACGTGGAGATAAAAAAGATGGGATCAATTCTACTTGAAGAAGGTGAGGGAAGACTTCACAGAGGCGGCAATAAGTGCATTGGGTACTAAAGGTGAGTATAGTTTAAGGCAGGATGCGTTTGGGGAGGAAGCTGGCTGTGTTCTCTTGGTGTGTCTTCGCAAGGTTGAGGGTATTGACCCAGAGCGACTTAACCAGGTGAGAACCAGGTTACTGAGGGCTTTGTAGGCCTTGCTGAGGAGTTTGGTTACATTCTGTGGAACAAGAAGAAGATTCTCAAATGACTTTCACGGGGGAATGTCACAGTTCAACGTATGTGTTGGGAAGAGACTACTTTGGTGGCAGAGGGAAAGATGGACTGGGGTTGAATGACAACAGGAGATGAAGACCAATTAGGAAGCTATTGCACTGAATGAGGAAATAAGGGTCTGGGCAAAAGGGGCCAAATATATGCCACGCATGCTGTTATTCTCCAACCCAGGTCTGTGGCCCACATTACTAAGTGATCAGGACATTCCTCCGCTGAGTCCCAGGGAAATTTCATCGTCTTACTCAACTGAATATGCAGGGCAGACATTACCAAGGGACCAGCAGTTGAAAGTCTTTGCAAATCGGGCTCAGCCTACATCACTGATAGTGGGGGAGGAGGCAAAAGAGGCTGTAAGAGTTGATGAACCTCCCAAACCCTCAAGAGTCTTTTCTTGGAGTCGTCCCCCTTACTGCTGGCTAGATGTGTGATCATCAGGTTCATTGCAATCACTGACAACCGGGTAGTGCTTTACAGCTTATAATGTAATTTTCCATTTTTAATTTCTCACTCTAAACATGCAAGAAAGACAGGGAAAGGAAGTCCCACTTTCCTTTCTTTATAGCCCAGAAACCTGAGGCTCGGAGAACCTAGACTCCTTTGGCTCTCTGAGCTCTAAGGGCACTTTATCCCTTTGACGGTCAACGACCGAGTAACTATTATCCCCAACTTTTTGCCACACACTGAGCATACAGTTAAGCATGACTTGGTCCTTGTATTTCTTTTTATTGCCCCATATCGGATTTATCTGAGCGTATTTCTTTTATACCTTCTTCCAGATTATCAGTTCCCTGAGGGCAAAGCCTCTGGAAAATATTACTGTTCCTCATCACAGCCTGGATGCCGCACATGAGAACACCCCAAAGAGACAGGCGTGTGGCCTGGATTTGCCTAACCTTGGCTGCGACATCAGAGCTCAGGGATCCAGTTACAGATCAGCCCAGAGGTCTGTTTCTGATCAGCTCGGCAGCCATCTGTAATGCCTGCTAGTCATTTAACCTGGCAGAGAGTAAGGGCCTCTCCCCCAAATAGAGTGTAAAACCACAACCACAGCCCGCAAGACCTTGAGACGTGCAAATCCAGCGATTACCCAATGGCAAGTATGGGTGTGCTGGAAGGCAGCCTTTTCCAAGTCTTCTAAGTCCAGAATCACTTGGATCACATCACACTTGCCCAAGATGGACACAACGGGGTGCGTGACCTTCGGACTTCAACAACCCCCACCATTTCAGAGTCCAGAGGATGACTTTGAATCTGGATGCTTCTGAGGCCTCAAATGCTCACATCACCTGGAGACTCTGCAAGACCAAGAAGCTGTGGGATTGGCTGGCGGTGATGTCATAGCCACACCAGCAATGCCTTCTGAGTGGCTGTCTGCCCCCTTGACTATCTCCTACCCCATCTTGATTTATACATGATATCTTATAATATCCAAAGCAGCGCTCAAGGAATCTTCCTTAGCCTCAGCCTCCTTACCGCCACCCCAGGCATGTAATAATGTCCCAGAAATACACAGGCTGCCATATCTTATTACATAAATATAGGCCTGAGAGGCTTCTCCATGTGACAGTAGGAAGCGAGTGCCACCCAGGAATGGCCCCGGGGAAGAGGGAGACAGAGCACTATCATCTCAGAGTTCTTAAGTGGAAATATTATCTCCCAGCATCGTTCCAATTAAAATTGGAAAATATGGAGCCCCCCCTCCCCTTTCCGATATGTTGGGGCAGGAACACAGGGAAAGATATGCACCCAGAAGTCCTGCTTTGTTCCCTGGCTCTGCTGGGCATTTCAGTGTGTTGAGAAGGTCACTGTCTTCTGAGTTGTGGTTTCCTCCTCTCTAGAATGAGGGGAAATGGTACAACCTGCCAGGTGAATTTTTGACAGAATGAAAGGACACCACAGGTGTGAAAATGTGAAAATACAAACTACAGCTACACAAATTTTATTTCATAATCATCATAACCACAGTGATAATAATGATAAATTTCCATGCCTCTTGACCTCAGTGAAACATCTATTTTGTATGGGATGGTAATATCAACAGGAAGTACATAATATTTGACAGTTTTACAGAGGATGTTGATCCCCACTCTCCCATGTTTTATTACTTACTCCCCATTCATGGAAGAGACAAGTGTCCCTCACACAGTTGTATGAGCTGCCCAAGTCACACAGGCAGCTTAGGGTAGGTCCCTGAGGACCCCAGCTCATCTCTGGTCCCCCCAGCCCAAACCCCATGCTCTCCCTCATATGTTCTCCACAGGTAAGGGTGGGAGCAGCAGGGTGGGGGGGTCGTGTGTATGTGGGTTTGTGTGTGTGTGTGTGTGTGTGTGCGTGCGTGTGTGCGTGTGGTGGTGCAGGGGGAGAGAGCCGGAAACCTTGGCTCTGGCTCTTCCATGCAAAGGAAACTCTAGGCTTTGGCTCATTTATATGGAGGCAGCTTCTTTACTTGAAGCTTCTTCTGTCAAAAGTAATTGTATTTCTTGGTCTCCCTCTGCTCAAGCCCTTCATCCCCTGTGCCATTTATGGTAACTGTGCCATCTGAACTAATCTCACTGCTGGTTCTTTGGTGCTAAAAACAACATTGTGTCAAGCAGACCCTTTGTGCTGAGGTAGCTCTGCTCCCTGGTCACTCTGTGCTCAGGCAACTGGGTCACCTTGTCCCTCTGCGCTACAGTGTCTCTGGCTCTGTTCGTTCCCTTTTTTCTCAGGAATCCATATGCTCTAGTTTCTTCCATGTCCATTTGGGAGGGGTGAGGGCAGGCTGGGAATTTTCTGAGCTTAATCCTCTAGGCTGTGGGTAATTCCTGAGTTCACCTGGAAACAGCATCTAAGGCAGAGGCTGTTCTGTGCAGGTAGTTTATTTGGGCAGGGAGGGCTCTGGAGAGAGGCCCGCTGGAGGGAGACAGCACAGGAGGGGAAGGCAATACGAGGACGTGCTACAGGTGACCGATGCTTCTCCCATGCCGTGGAGGAGACTCAGAAAATGAGAAGTCAGAGCACGAAGGAAAAACATATTTACCCATCAGCCTCTCTCCTCCATTGGTTCAGGTGGTCCTCTGGCCATTTACTTGCCCGTGTTCCCAGTTACACGCGCACAGGGCTAGCAGGTTGCATGGTTGCTCTCGCTTTCATGTCAGAGATGTCCCAGGACAGGAAGGGAGGCGGATATGTGATGTGCACCTGGGCAAAGAGAGCAGGCAACCCCCACCCCCACCCCCACCCCCACCACGAGAATCTGTCACCATCCAAGCAGATCCAAGAAGATGGCTATCGCTGCTGGAAGATAAGAAGTGGAGCCCAGAAGCTGAGGAATAGTCCCCAGAAGGTGTCCTGGACCACAATCGCATCATGTGGACCTTCTGGGGACCAGGATTTCAAGGCAGATGCTCGGCCAGATCCTCTGTGTGTGCCTCTGAACCGACAGGTGGGTCCCCTTGGCGGCACACTCCCAGAGCTGTAGCCTGGGAAGAGTCCCCCTGAATTGATGCAGACATAGAATGAGCTTTTGATTCCAGGGTGACCAGTTGTCTCCGCGACCTGAGTCTCTGATACTAGGAACAGCGCAAACTGTTAAGCATTTAATAACATGATTATGACAACGAGACACAGTGTGGGGAACGGAGAGGCACTTGGCAGCCTCAACAGCATGCTCCAGGCCTCGGCGAGGACCACTCCTTCCAATGAAGGGGGGTGTTGAAAATGCAGAGCAGAAAGATTGATAATTATTTGAAACAAGCTTAAACATTTGGATTGCTCCAACCGCCTTAAATCACTCTGCCATATTTATACTTGACTAGTGTTCTACATAACAACTTCCAAATCAAAGACTTTTGAAAAATTTCAATCACTGTGTTTTGAAGTGATTGAGAGCTCAGGGCGTGAGCGGTGTAGAAATAAGGCATATTAACATTATTAGCGCGACAAATTTCCTGAAGTAGTTACATTAAGAAATGATCAAGGCCTTAGCCTCTGTAAAAGGAGAGGGAGCGGCTTGTGGCTCAGGCATTTGGTTTTGAAAGGATCTTAACTCTTTTGATGCTGAGAAGAGATCAGTGGTCTGAAAACTGAGAACTGCAAATGGGCTGTGGTGTCAGAAGGAGATCTTTGGTCATATCGGGACTGTGGGGAAAGGGAAGACGGAAGGGAGGAAAGGTAGAAGGAAAGCAACCATAAAAGTAGTTAACATGTATATAGAGCTTAGAATATGTCAGGGGTTGTCTTAAATGCCTTACATATATGAATGTGCTTACACTTATTCATCCCATGGTTACTCGATTGCATAAGGTAAATCCTACTGTTGTCCCATTTCACAAGTTAGAGGGGAACTAAAGTCCTATATATAGTGAAGAAGCCACAACATAAGCCAGACTCACTCCAGAGTGCCTGCTTTTGAAAGAGGGAAGGAAAAAACATATTTCTAACCCCAGAGTGTGCCAGAGACATTGACTCCTGAGATTTTCCTTTCATTGGATAGAGAAGGAAGCCAAGGTCCAGACGGATTGACCAAAGCCACATGGCTTGTGAGTGGCCAGCACAGGATTTTAATGCAGATCTCTTTCTGGCCCTTTCCTTCCCATTTGAGATGCTTATTAACAAGCAGGTTGCCTGGTGTATAGTGAGTGTTCAGTAAATATCAGATGCTAGACTGCCATGAAAATGGGCACCCCGGCCAACAATAATTGTCCTGATTTCAGGCTATTATACAAAGAACATCTCACCAGTAGTCATGGCTCTATAGCTCTAGAGAAAGTTCAAGTGAGATGTAAACTGTTGACAGATGGAATCTCAGGAGATTCTTGCCTTGGGGTCACTCAGAAAAAGGCCTGGTTCAAACTCGAGTCATGGGTAAACTTCCCCAATGTTTCAGGAAGTGAACATTTGGGCCCCCTCCTATCAGTTCTGTGTCCTTCTGAATGCACCCCCAGAGTCCCTCTCTCTCTGTTGGGGCAAGCAGGGACAGACAGGATAGAAACCTTGTAGCCTCCACCTTAGTTCGGAGACAGCCATCAAGTATAAAAGAGAGGTTTCTTCTCTCTGACCTCTTGCTATTCCAAAGGGTTATGGTGAGACTTCTTAACACTTTAGACCACCCACTTGTAAATAACCAAGATTTAAAAAAATATTCTAGCTAGAAAAAGTACAAATTCCTTGTTTTCCACACCTCCCTGTTCCTGAAGGCAGGCTGTAACCTTAAGCAAGCCTTAAACCTTAACAGAACTATTGATACTTTCCTGTATTTTCTCATTTAAACCTTACAATAGTCCTATGGAGTCAGAATTATTATCCTTATTTTACAGATGGTAAAACTGTCAACACAACTGAGCCTCATCCACATAAAGCAGATGATAATCATTGCTTCATATTATTTTTGGAGTGTTTCAATGACTGATAATCAGATTAATTCCAAATTGTGTTTCAGCTTACAAATCTAGAAAATGAAAACATTTTAGGTGATCTCTTGTTTTCTTCCCAACTCCTGCATTCTAGAATCTCTTCCAAGTTTAGGAAAAGGAAAAGAAAGAAAAGAAGAAACAGTTTTAAAGCTTCAACTGTGTGCCAGGCACTTTGTACTTCATTTTCACAAGAAACTTCATGAAAATGATATCAGTGTGCCCTTCGGAAGGGGGAGGAGTAAAGATCACCAGGTTGAGTTGCCCAAGACCATGAAGCTTGAAGTCACAGATCTGGAGCTCCAATCCTCTGAACACAGAGCCTGGAGACTTTTCTCTACTTTACAGCCAGATGGGCTCTCTCCAATAATGCCTGTCCTGTGAAGACACTTCAGAGATGGTATCTACCCCACTTTTCTGAGCCACCTACAGCTCTATTGGATTTTGGATACTTGAGAGCTCTTTGGGCAAGGCAGCCTCATTATTTAAGGCTAAGATCTTGACTTTTGCCATAGACAATCATGTGTTACGAAAGTCAGCATTATGTGGTCGGCTTCTACAGAATTGGTGCCAAGGACCTCCCCGACCAGTAGATGATGTGAGCTGCCTCTAATCTGAATAGTGCCCCCTGAAGCTGTTCAGTGTGGTCTTGCTACCTGCAAGGTCCTCCAAAAGACTTGGGAAATCTCCATCACAACAAACGTGTAACTACATGTTTAATGTCTGTCTTCCTTGTTGGACTCTAAGCCTCTTGAAGAAAAGGGCTGTGTTTTATTAGCCATAAGCATTAGTATCAACTCACCTAAAGATGGCTGAGCTGGCCAGGCCACCACTTAATAGCTCCAGAGCTCACTAGGTGAAGTTAGTTTCTGTCTTTATACTGGGTGACTCTACAGTGGATCATGCCAAGGTGTGGATTTATGGAGCTTTTCTCAGAATTTTGTGTTTTTCCCCCTCAAAGATTGGTATGTTCGTCCTCTGATGCACAATGTCCTTTAGGCTAGGCTGAATTAGATGAGAATGATACTAAAGTAAGCATGGGGCAAGGGAGCTAGGTTGTGCTTGACATTGACAAGAAGTCAGGGTTGTAAAGCAAATCTTGGTGGGGGTTAGGGGGGTATTTGAGAGGGAGGAAAGAAAGGGAGACCCAGTACCTTAGTGGGTGGCCAGGACATTTGAGAGCTAGGGGAACCGAAGAACATAGTTCAGGACCAAGCCCATGAGTAGAGATTATGTGCCAAGGTACAAATTTACTTAGTATCCACTCCATGCAGTTGGTCTGGGAGTACCAAGGTAAGGTGGTAACCTTCTGGGTGCTCCGACGGTTATGAGAAGCACTATTCTGCCTATCTGTCCTGTCTTTCTGCCAAATATCAGTGTGGTTGGCTGTATGTCAGTGAGTGTAATGAGATTTTGTATTTGTGGCAGCTTTAAGTGACCACACTTGCAGGATTTGCCGGACTTTGATCATGTTGTCCTATGTATCACTTATGACCAGGATTCTTGGGGTGAAAATGTGGTGAAGAGGCAGCAGCAATCGATTCTGAGCCCCTGGAACACATAGACACTCCCCACACCCTCCCCACCACAGGACAAATGAGATAAAGAGTGTGAAAATGCTTTGTGAACTACGAGGTGCTTCACAGCTGTGAGGGGCTTTATGATGAATATCCCATGTGATCTAGACAGAAGTGCTGGTTGTGACCACGTATACAGTGCTGCTTAGACAGTCAGTCGGCTCCTGAGGCTGAGATCGTGTGAAGTCGTAGCATGGAAAAACCAAGACCAGGCCCTCGAATTTTTACCTGAGTCTAGAAACGCAGATGATATTCGACTTCATCTTTGTTTCCTTTTGAGTTTTATGAGAAGGGCTGGCTGGATAAGGGAAGAAATGCACCGGAGGAGTATTCCAATGAAGACAGCCCAAGGTTGTTTGCAAACCTCTCCTCCTCTCCCTCACTAGTCACGGCTTCAGTCCTCTCCTTCCTCAAGCCTTTTCCTTGGTGAGCTTCCTGGGTTGACTTCTGTCGAAGCTGGATGATTATTGGAGTATTGGATTCCTATAGCTCTGGACAGAGCCCAGCGCCCGCACTGCTGTTCATGTTTGATCTCCCATTCAAGTTTCCGGAAGAAGTTGGCTGAACCGAGGATCAAAGATTTCTCCATTTGCTGCTGCTTCTCCCCTCTGACAGCCTCACTGCAAGCCGTTTAGCACAGAAGCAAATTAACTCCTCAACTGATCGTTGGCTCAGAATTTCTCCCGTCCTTGCAGAAAAAGACAGTTTAGATGGACCCAAGGTTTCAGAGAAGGGGATTTTTATTTCAGTTTGAATGTGCCTGCAGGTAAAGACATAGTTCAGTTTTCTTCCATTCCAGGGGACCCCTCGGGGGGAGCCTGTTTGCTCTTGCCAAATGATTTTGTTTGCCGGATAGAACTCCTTGGAGAGAGTTTTCCCACAAACACAGAGAACTTGGATGCTTCCCTTGGAACATCTTGGTTTCTGAAATGCTCAGACCGGAGACTTCACTGTTTTCAGCAATAACTTGGGCTCTCCAGGGAGGAGTCGTATTCCTGCACAAAGCACACAAAATCAGAGAATCTTGTTTTCTGGTACCAACGCTCTACTAATTAACCGTGTCAACCTTCCCTCCTCTAGACCTCAGTTTCCTGAGTGAGGCCATCATTTAAAAGAAAAGTAATTCTCAACTGCCTACTAGGCATCTGGCTCCGTGCTGGTCTCTGTCCTCAAAAAGCTTGACCTGTAGAGCTTTCTTCCTCAGTCTTCAAGGTGCTTTGAAGTCACCCAGGGATCATGTTAAAATGCAGATTCTGATCCAGTAGTTCTGGAGGGGGGCCCGACCTTCTGCATTTCTGATAAGCTCTTGTGTGGTGCTGATGATGCTTGTCCTTCAAAGCCACTTGGAGCAAGGAGGGTCTGGAGGAGGTGGAGGACTAGTGTAGACTAAGATTTCGAATAAATTTTAGCACTGGTTTAAATGGAAGTCTAATATGTAACAGAAAAAAGTGGAATTGTTCTTGTTGAGGGAGGGCAGCATGGTGGAATCCTTGAATATATCCAGTTCAGGCTTCCTCCTTGGCCACTGTCTCTAGCCTCCTCCACCGATGACATCCATGAGGCACCTCCGTGGTACTGCTGAGTCCACACTGGGCCTAGTTTGGAGGCCAGAGCAAGGGTTGATCTCTGGGTACATGCTGTGTTGATGAGGATAATGTGGAAAGATGTCATCTGCATTTTAACGGCCGGAAAGAACATGGCCTCTATTTTGTGTCTCAACTTGGCTGGGTCACAGTACCCAGATATTTGCTCAAACACCAATATAGATGCCCCTGTGAAGGCTTTTTGTTTGTTTGTTTGTTTCCTTATTTTCTTTTATTTTTTTAAGATGAGATTAACATTTAAATCAGCAGATTTGGAGTAAAGCAGATTACCTTTCTTGCTTTGGGTGGGCCTCATCCAATCAGTTGAAGGCCTTAAGAGAAAGCAGACTGAGGTCACAGAGGAAAAGGGAATTCTGTCTTTTAGACTCAAGCTCCAATATCACCTCATCTCTGTATCTCCAGCCTGTGGGCCTGCCCTAAAGATTTTGGACTTGCCAGACCCTAAAATCACATGTGCCAATGACTTAAAATCTCTCCAAGTGGTTCTGGTTCTGTTTCTCTAGTGAATTCTAACTAATAAAGCCCCTTTAAGAACCAATGAGTTTATGTAAATAAAATCTTCTCTTCTGTCTTAATATCTGTGACCATTTGAGCCTGTAAATGTGCGATTTGTGATCTATGATTATCTGTGGGGCCCTTCTGGCTTGAAACTGTGGGGGGCCCCACAATTAGAATGGAATGTGGGGCTTGGGCCTGGACTCAGGACATCTGGGTTGCTATCTTGACCTTACTGTTAACACACTGTGACCTGGGGCAAATTATTTCCCCTGACTGAACCTTTGTTTCTTCCTCTATAAAATGATATGATGATCTATACCAACATTTTCTAAATGATTTTCTGAAGAATATTAGAATTCCAAATTAGTTTGGCAAATGATGCATGTATCTTCCCCTTTATTCATTTCAAAGTCCCTGAGAAGTCCCGCAGCAAAGGATTCTACTTAATTTTTTTCTCAAGCTTATTAAATCTAGTGCAGACATATTTTGATACACGTAATACTGGATGGCTGTTCTCTTCAGCCCTCAGATTAGTTATTCTTTCATAGGATTCAAAGATTCAAAGACAGAAGCCAAGAAAAAATTGGTCAAAATCTTTTCCATAATACTTAAGGGTGTGCTACTTTTACATCCTTAAAATAAGAATATTAATAGAACTTACCACACTGGGTTGTTGTAAGGATCATGTTAAATAATGCATGCAGAGCACTTAGCATAGAGCCTAGCACCTAGTAAGCAGTCAATATCTATGTTTTTTTACCGTGAGCCAAAAAGAGTTGTATTTTAAGAGTTCGGTTCTAAGAGGAACTCAGGCATTCAGTCCCTCAAACCAAACCCAAACCTTTTTATGCTTAGATTATTTCACCATGGGTGAAGGGCGACTTCCAGGCATTTGAAATCACTGACGTCCCTCTGGCAATCCGAGAGCATTCTGGAGCCAAGATACTCATGATTTAAGCATTAATAAATCCAGAGATAGGTTATTCAATTTTCTTTTCAATGCAGATCATAAAAGAAGGAAGAATATTCGGGTCAAAACGTACTGAAGGCTTTACTGAATCCGAAGGCTTTGGAACGTTTTCGTGGCAACTCACCAGGTCTAGGACCACGCTGCACTTCCTCAGTCCGAGGGCGTGGAGGGGGCCGTAACTTTTCTTTCTGAGCCTGAAAACACTCAAAAAGCTATGTTCTACTTGCGTAGCGCTTTGGGCCTATCCGAGGACACTCACATCTATCTTCCGTCTTCAACATCTCAAAACCCGCTCGCTGATTTACGAAGGGCAGGTAGAACTTGACTCTTCAACAAATGGGGAAACTGAGGCCCAGAAAGTTGTGCGATTTATTCAAAGTCCTAACGTGCGTTGGCCAAGGAGCCTGGACTGGAAATGCCACCTCGTGATCCTCAGTAGCAGTCTCTGCCTAGTGGACCTCACACCTGCACAGGTGACCCACACAGCAGGGACACAGCCCTGGGAGCCTAGCAGCTCCCTGTGGGATGCAGCCCATTGGTATGCAAGCTTGATGGGCTCTGGCTAATCTTGCTGAGGGAACCCTTCAATCTGAATAACAATCAACAAGATTTTAAAGAAATTTGGGCCAATTTCCTGGAAGTCTATGATTAATCTAATTGCTGGGTTTTCCTCTGTTTTTGTCTCCCACTGTTAATTTCATTTATTTTTCTCTTTCTTCCCCGACACAGACTGCCTTGTCTCTGTGCGTGGTTTTGTCACTGTTGTTATTTGTCCATACATAGTTTATCATTGGCAACGCATTCAATGGGATTGTTGTACGCTGTGTTTGGGGAAGGAGAATTTTTCAACAGAGACAACATCATGCGGCAGGAAGAAAAGCACTGGGCTGAATTTCAGAGCCCCCTTTTCAAAGCCTAGCTCTGCGGATACCTCCTCTGCCTCCCTGGCTCCTCACGGCTAAAGAGACCCTCTGCTTCTCCTGGCCCCTCTCCCCATTAAAGAATACCTGGGATTGCAGAAGAAACTTGAGGGGCGGTGCCATGCTGCCAGCTGTTGGCAATAAAGAAAGTAGTAAAAAAAACAAACAGATTTTGGTCGAATAGAATAGAAAATGTCTGCTTTCAGTAAGGAGATTTGGGTTCCTAGATACATCAGAGAGACAGAGGGATGGTGAACCAAATGGACAAAGGCAGTCTAGCATTCAGATCAGACAGAAGTTCTGGAATGAGTTGGAGAGAGGTTAAAAGAGTAAAGGAGAGACTTACTACTGGCTGTGACTACACATGTTAGAAGAGCCAGAGGTGGTCAGAGAGGACTGGGGAGAGACGCAGACGTGCTAATCTATCAACCAGGTGAAACAAGAGTGAAGCCAACATTCCTTGCACCTGTTTCTGTTCCTTGGGATGTGCCCAGCCGGGAAGTGCACCCAGTCACAAACTCCTAGACTCGGGAGAGCAGAGATGAATGATTGGTCTGGCAAAATAGCATCAGAACGGTTCAACTTGCTGGGTGTAGTGAGTGACTTTGCTACTGAGGGTGGGGCACTAAGAGAGGAGAGTGTGAACTTGGTTCTTGGGCAGCCTGTCACCCAGGTGACCCCGGGGCCAGCCCTTCCCAACCTGCCACCTATAGGCCCTACTTTATACCTCAAGCGGTTGTTCGGGAAATGTGTCAGGAGGCCAGCCAAGGTCTCTGGTTTCTATTCAGTCTGAATTCTATTAGAAGATTAAAGACTGTCCTTGACCGTCTTTGAGGCCTAGAAATGTCCTTTCTCACCAACCTCCTGCCAGGACGCTGGAGAGGTATGAAGTACTCGGTAGACAGGAGGCAGTCGTAATAATGGCCCTTTAATATTGGACCCTTAATGTATGCTAGGTACAAAGCTGCATTACCTCATCGTTCCTCACCCTCACTCTTATAATAAATATATATTTTATAATATTTACTTATTTGCAAAACCCAGCTCGATTCAAAGTGAAAATATGGGCCTTTTGTTTAAAAAAACTATTGAGAATTGCAAGATGGTCAGAGCAGAGCGTTAAACCAAGTGTAGCACCCTTCCGAGCATGGGGCTCTGTGCGGACACAGACCTTAATGCTCATGAAGCCGTCCCTGCTTATGATTATACCTGAGACACAGAGACACAAAGTAATTTCCCCAAGATGATGAAGCTAAGAAGCTGAGATTCTGACAGTGGAACCTGAACTCTTAGCCACTCTGCGAACTTGTCTCAAGCTAGCGAGATGGTGAGCAGCAGACCCTCCAGCTTTGCCAACACTCCTCTGCTATAGGCAGCTGCAGGAGAGCCTGGCTGATCCCATTCAAGAGCCACAGCCTGGTCACACTGCGAGCATGCGCACACGGGAGGCTCCCGCCACTGGTTCTCAAGCTCCGGGCCTGAGAAGCTCACGCTCAGTCTCCAGAAGCCACACCCTCCACTAGACCCCATTGCCTCATCCGCAAGCGACAATAGCAGCAAAATCGCCAGCAACAGCCATGAACAAAGCTGTGCGCCTGGAAGTGGCTTGCTCCGTGAAACCACAGTCCTCCCCTAGACCCGATGAAGAGGCATCTCCTGGGAGGAAAACATCCACACTCACACTCCAGGCTTTGCTTCTGGGGTCTCTCTTTGCCCAGAGAGACAGTGACAGAGGTCTCAGAAGGTCTTCTATCACTTCTCTGGGGCTTTTTGTCCCGGGATCCCAAGTTCTCGTCTACTCTCTCTCCCAGGAGCCTAAAGCTCTCTGCGATCCACATTTCAGAGTGGCTGAGACATGGAGGGAGGCTGGGCCATGGGCTATCTTCCAGTACCTCCCACCATCTGGGCATTTATACCTTCTCCTTCAGATGTGCATCGGTGAAGGCTGTCACCAGAGTAGCCCCTACCTGGACTCTGTGACACTATTTAGGGACACAGGGCACAGTCACAAATTGGGCAAGCTATAAAGGCAAGAGGCCATCAGGGAGGGCATCTTTTGTCTTGAAGAGGAGGACTATTCGGCGGCAGTATGAGGTCTTGGAGAGGGCTCCTCAGACAACACGTTGGGTATGGAAAATGCATAAGCAATGGGTGAGACCGAAGTGGCTCTTCCCCTGGAGTTCACAGTCTAGTGGGCAACACAGACCGCAAGTAAGTGATTTTATAAATGCATCATTGTAATTGTGAGAGGTGCCGGGAAAACACAAGATGATATGAAAGCGCACACAGATGGCCTGATCCAGTCGGAGGGGTCAGGAAGGGTCTGAAGAAATGAGAAGGAAGCAGAAACTTCCACGAGGATTAGAAGTTAGCCAGTAAATCAGGTGGCAGAGGCGGCCGGAAGGGGCTCCAGCAAAGGAAACCCCGCCCCTAAGCCAGGAATATGCCAGGTCCTTGCCCCAGGGGTGCCAGAGAGGGTCACCAGGAGAAAAGCTGCTAGGCGAGCCCCACTTTGGTTGGGAAAGGAGCAAGATAATGCGGGAGAGCCAGAAGAACCAGGAAGGGGAGGACAGAGTGAGGGAGCCGGGCCACAGGCCCATGGGGAGCCTGGGGGTACTGACGCCTGAGTTCCTGAGCCAAACGTCAGGAGCCCACCTTCAACTTGGGGAGCGGTGGGTGGTAGAGCTTCTGGATTCCCACCGAAGACAGGCTTCTCAACGGGGAATTATAACTCTAAGGGGTGAAGGCCGCACACTTTGAACTGGTCACCCCTTCGGGGCCTCTCTGCGGGAGGATAACAGTGATTCGCAGGACCAGCATGAGGATTAAGGGCGAGACTGCTTACTGAGTGTCTAGCAGGGCGCTTAGCAGGGAGGAACCACTGGACGACATTCCCCACTACTAATGGTGCCGACCGGAAGAAGATAAGCTTCAGACCTTGAATGGCCAAAGTCTGAAACCTGCTTGTGTCACTTTTCTGCGACCTGGGCCGACAGCGTGGCCTTTCGTGGTCCCACTTTCATCATCTGTAAAATGGGGACAATAGGACTTCCTAATGCAAGGACGTGGGCACACAGTTAATAATCATCCCCTCCTCTTTATTTCCTCCGAGCTTTTCAGTCTTTGTAAATCCAGCCTGTCTCAACATCTGAGGGATGAGGGTCTTTGTGCATTTTGCCAGCCTCTCACCAGGCCTTCTAAAGGGCGATGGATCCAGCCTGGAGAAAAGGAGTTGCCAGGCTCACCGCCTGCAGTTCACAAAGCCCATCCATATGCTTTGCAAACCGCGAGTCTCAGAACACTCTGGTAAAGGGGCCTGGAGGTCAGAGTTATCATCTGCCTTTCATGGACAAGAACCCAGAAACTCTGAGAGGTCACTTCACTTCTCCAAATCATGGAATTCTGAGGCAAACTGCATACCCAAGCCCACACAGGAGAGCACGCCCATTTACCAGCTACAAACAAACAAACAAGAAAAGAAAAGAAAAGAAAAGAAAAGAAAAACCAGAAAAGGCTCTTCCAAGACTCTCGGGGGGCATATCATTGGGAAAAAGTTAAATGAGGTTCCTTCAAATGATCGTTCAAAAAGAAGTTTGGGGTAGATGTGGAATGCTGGAGGCGGCAGGGTTGGGGGGAATGAGGGGGGAAGGAATGTGCCGGATTGTAACAAATTCATTGTTACGGTCATTCCTTGACCTTCAGAGAAAAACCAGGTTCCCGGGAAGGCTGGAAAGGCTGGGCGTGCCTGTGGGGGCAGGCAGATCCTGGAATTTTCTGCCACAAGAAGCAACAGCCAGCGGGGCCTCAGACACTCCTCCTGGCACCTCCCTCCCCAACAAGAGCTGTCTTTCCAGCTAATCCCTGGGGGCCTCCGCTCACTCTCCCACCTGGGCTCCATCCAGTCCTTCTCTGCTCTTGCCAGGGGCTGGAGTGCCGGTGGCCGGCTCGGCTCGCCTCCCTTGGCCTGAGTGCGTCCTAGCCCACTCTGGGTATTAGAGCATTCTCGCGTTTGAAAGGCCCCTTTATTTTTAGTGCTAAATCAACAAAGCTGTTACTGTCATTTTCCATCAGATCGTCATCTTCCACGGATTCAAAATTACACTCAGCTGCAAACTATTGACACTCCTCTTAACAAAAAAATGGTTTTAATAAATCTTTACATTAGCCTATGAGATAAAAAAAAAATCTTTACCATGAAATATACAAGTGTATAAGTGTTTTATGAAAGTTTTATTAACTTTACAAAAGAAAAATTGGCAGTGGACCATGCACATCCTGTACTCCTAACACGTGGTTATAAATTACATGTTCTTTCCAATAACATCTGAAAAAGAGACTGTAATTTAAATTTCAAAACCACTTGGCATACCTACTATATAGTGCTGACATGAAGTAAAAGGAGGAACTGGAGAGGCCCAGACAAAGAAGGGAAATATAAAGACGTCCTTAGCTAAAAAGCTGCTGATGGGTACAATCCCCCTCCAGCTGGACAGGGATCAAGTACTTGCTTGTCATATCATTCAATGCACTGTTCAATCTGGGATTCTTCCTTTCAACAAAAAGAGAACTTAAGTGCTAGTAATCATCGCTTGCAGAACTTTATCTCCCAGATACCTTCTTTATGTCAGGATTTCTCAATGACCGTTGCCGCTGGCAGGGGGATCAAAGTTGTTATTAAACACAAATGCAATCCCCAGCCCGTGCAGGAGGTGTGAGCAGTGACGGTCCCTCCCTGGGATGAAAGCCTGCCGCTGCCTTAATGATTTCTCATTTACTCTCCCCGCTTCTTAGACTTTTAAATAAAGTTCCTATGGGGTCTGTCCAATGTCGGGACTGGGGTCCAGCTTTTCTCTGCAAGTGAGAGCTTGAGTGTCAGGAACATTCTGGGACGTGAACCCAGTGGGATGCCTGGCATTTGGAGAAGCCCTCCGGAAGTGAGCAGACGGCAAGAGATCTGGCTGTAATCTGCAAAGTTTACAGGTTTGGGGAAAGCAGACGTCCGCCAGGGTCTCAGAAGCACTGAGCCTGCCTTCTAAGTAGTAACAGAGCAGAAAGGCATAATCTAAAGGCAAATAAACTTGGATTCAAAATCCAGTTTCAATGGTCACATGCTGTGTGACCCTGAGCAAGTTACCCTCTCTCTTCTCGTTGAGTCATATTGAGAATGTCCGAGGCAGCTTCCTTTGGTGTACAAGCTTACCTTTTCCATCGCGGGAAGACGGGTCCTAGAGGACATCCCTTCCACATCCAAGAACTGAACACGGGTTGAAAATGGTTCATGAGAGGTGGAAGGGGTGGGAGCACTCCACCGTGCTCCCTACAGGCATAGTCATCCAGAGCCTGAGCGTCTGCAGCTTCTTTCAAGGTCTTGAACCTTCTAGTTTGTCACTGACAAAATCTTAGCCTCTGAGAGGTGTCCCCAAGTGGGGGGCTCCAGGCCAGAAGGCCCAGCACTTGTGGCTAGAAAAATGCAGACAAGCCCTTTTAGTTGGGTGACCGGTGACACCAGAAACTGCAGCAGCGTTTCTGAGCCGAGAGGCAGGGCCCAGGTGTTGGAAGGAGCCCTCCCAATCATTTCTTTCCACAGTAGAAAGAATTTGAACTGATTTCCAGGCAGACGAGGGACAGTCTTCTGGCTGTCTTGGAAACACCAGAAAGGCAAGAAGCCTGCTAACACACCTACCTCGCTGCCTGTCACCTCCGTTCATGTGGTTGTTGGTGAACTCATTCTTAGTTGTAGGATTAGTTCGTTGAAATAAACTGAGGAAGAAAGCCCCTCGCTGGAATGGCTTTGGAGAGTAGACTCTGTGGGGTTCCAGGAGGACCCGTTTCCCATCACAAAAGGGAAGTGTGTGCGCCTGGCAGAAAAACACAACTTTGAGCAAATAAATTATTTTCTTCCAGTTCAAAATAAGTGACGGTCCTTACAAAGTAGAACTTGCCCTCCTTCCAAATGTGTTGAAGGAAAATGACATGTCTTGGATGCGGAATTGCAAGGCCATCATGTTAATCTTGTAGGGTCCTGTGGTTCCCCGATGAGAAGGCAGACAGACGATGGGGGTGGGGAGGGGGGTGGGTGCGGCTTCACAGCACAGGGCCTGGGAGCAGCTGCGACTGTGTGGAGGTCACACTCGGGGACCAGCCGGCAGTGGCAGCCAGGGCCGCCCAAACTTCATTATGTGGGGAAAAGACACCCAGTGGCAAGATGCAGAAGATCTGAGAATCAGTGAGAAAAGTTCATTTGGATTGACGGGGACTTGATTAGTTTTAAGCCTGGTGTGAGGCTACTGCCTCCCTGACTTAGTCTTCAGAATATTAATGAATAGTTTGAGGAAAAGAGGCAGCACAGGGGACGTACCTGGGTAGGCTGTGCACCCTTCGTAAAGACAGCAGCGACAACGAGAACAACAAGAGACAGTGATGTGGAAAGAGGCTCAGGTCCGTTAAGATCTCCCTGCGCACCAGGCCCTGAGGTTAATACGCATTATGTAATGTGTTCTTGGAAACACTTCTCAGAAGTAATTGTTATGCATTCTTATCTCCAGTTTGCAGATGAGAAATCCTTTGACCCACGGAGAGAAAATGAGTTGCCCAAAGGCACACGCCTGAGGTTCGTACCACATGTAACCTTTATGTTTTCCGTGGCCTGGTCAAGCTTCAACACCTGTCGTGCGTGCCCACAACCAGAGCCTCACTGGAAGTGATCCCCAGCCCTGCCTGCCATCCCATCTCCAGATTGAACTAGGACTGGCCAGATTATCGCTGGCAGATAGGAAGAGGTTGGCACTGGTCCAGGGATGCCCCATGGGGTAAAGCCCGGCACATAAGGATGTAGCCATCTCCCAGCCATAACGAGAATGAAGGGAGGCTGACCTAGCAGGTAGGGAGACACAGAGATGGGAAAACTGGGCGGATCGTCATTATCTGAGACACCTGTCCATGGACAGCCAGCAGGCCCTGTCACCATCCAGCCAGCCAGGGTGGCAAGCTGGAGGGAGATGTCAGGAGGTGAGGAGATGAGTAGAACTCTTTGGTCTGAAAAAGGACAGGCCAGGGCAAGATAGGACCGTATCCTGGTCCGGCACTGGTAGCAGGACAGACACTTGTCACAGCGACTTGGGGCCCAGCTCCACAGCTGGTTCCCAGGGTCAGACCTAGATTACGTGGTACAGGGATGCAATGCTGTGAGCCTGGGTTCCCGATCGCCTTGGAGACACGAAGTCAGCAGCGGAAGAATTGCAAGAGTAACCTGTTCCTAAGTCATGCAACCCAACAAAACCCTGAACTCGTTCCCTGATGCTCTCCCTCCTCCCTCGCTCTCTGTCTGCTTTTATTCATTAATGTGTTCATCCTGTAAGCTTCGTCTGAGCAAGTATCCTGTGGTGAACTCCGGTATAAAGATAAAGAGACACGCGAGGGCTCCCAGTCTGCGAAGAGACAGCCCCAGCCTCACACTACGCACCAGGAAAAGGATCGTAGCTGCGGTGCAGATGTAGGACTATGAGAATGTGGGGGGGGGACACACTTGACTCCACCTGGAGTCCTCTAGGACGGCTTTCCGGAGGAGGCGAGAGAGGACCGTGCGGAATCCTAGAGCTTAATTCGCCACGTGGACATGGGGCGATGAGGGAGGTGGCCAAAGTGCAGGGAACAGCTTGGGCAAAGGGAGGACAGGGAGCTCACAGCCCATTCGGATTGGCCCTGGAACCTGGATGCAGGCATGCGGCTTGAGGACAGAAGGGACCCTTGTCGTTTTCAGGGGAAGAAACAGGCTCTAGAGCAGCAAGCTGATGGTGAGCCCGCGCTGGGATCCAGAGCGTCTCCACCCAGTGCCCGGTCTAACCCACTTCAGGGAGCAGAGTGATGTTGCAGAAGATTCTTTGGTGACAGACAGCCCTGATGGGACCCCAACCCTCAGCTTTGCCCCACCAGGCGGACGGGTCCTTAGGAAACTGCCTATTTCTCTGAGCCACAAGGTCACCATTACAAGGGGAAAGCAAGGCTGTTGACACCAATTTCGCAGATTGTATGAAACAGAAGTGGAGAATTAAATCGGACAACACTTTGGTGACTAGGATCTCGGGAACTTGCCAGTGGAGATTTTCCATCCGTCCTGTGTGGCTCATGTGTTTGGGGGAAGATTAGGGTGACTCCATATGCAAGAAATGGGAGCAGGGATCTGGGGCAGGTGCATCTCGGAGACTGTGTCCGTAGCCCAGCCGGGAGGCCGTCAGGATGGCAGTGCTGTGGGCGTGCCGTGCAGAGGAGGGGGGGGCGTGCAGAGAACGCCGAGTGTGTCCCAGGAATTGTACGAGGACATTGATTTACATCACTGTGTTGCATCCTTTCACACATTCCGATAGATCCGGAATCTATAGTTAACGGTAGCTGGATGGGAAAAGGGGCCTCTGTTTACTCAGGGGCAGCTAGTCTGCACCTACTGTTTTTCCATTCTTCAAACTATATTTTGATACATGCTTAATATATTTTTTAAATTTTTTAAATGTTTATTTGTTTTGAGAGAGAGAGAGAGCGAGCAAACCAGGGAGGGGCAGAGAGAGAGGGAGAGAGAATCCCAAGCAGGCTCCGTGCTGTTGGCACAGAGCAGATGCGGGGCTCAAACTCACAACCACGAGATCACGACCTGAGTTGAAATCAAGAGCAGGACGTTTAACCCACCGGGCCACCCGGGCGCCCCTAATGTATTTAATAGAATGCATGCACTCACACTTGATTCTGTAGCAGCGTTACTATTTTCATTTTGTAGATGAGGAAGTAAAGACTAGAAGGAGCTGATTTGCTCAGGGTCATGCAGCTGATCAGGACAGACTCAGGATTTGAACTCAGCTCCTCCTGGCTCTGGCGTCTGCGTGTCTTCCACCTCGCTGGGTGTCGGGCAGGAAGAAGGAGTCTGTTCCTGCCACACTCATTGGCTCATTTCAACACACCTCTCTGCCCTTACCTTGCTGTCCTAGGCCCTGCGTCCTCCCGTCTCAAAACTGCTTCAGCCAACAAGACCCCGCAGCCTGGGTTAGGGCAGAAAACATCGCTTTGGACGGAAAGCCAAGGGTTCACTTCTCCGCGTGTGCCAAGGGCTCAGGGCTTCAGCGCTGCCGGCCTTTGCCGGCACAGACCTTGGCTCCTCTTTCTTCTGTGACTGGTCTCCGAGGGGGGATGGGACGCAGGGAGGAGGCAGCATGGGGCATTTCCTATTAAGGAGGGCAGGAGACAGGAAACATGAGAAGGAAAGCAACCCATTGGGAGATGCTCTGGTCATGTTGAACAGTTTCTCTCCACTTTCCACTTTCTGTGTTCAACACTTGCTCTCAAGAGCATGAAATTCTGCCGGAAGCCCAATATACAAAGCGCTTGAAAGAGCCGTTGCTTTTGTTTGCCTGGGGGCTGGGGGGGGTGGCCCGAAGTCCTGACCACTGAGCCCCCCATCCTTGAACCACCTCCTGGGACCTCTGGGCCTCTTGGAACCCGGTTTGAAAACCATGGGTCTGCTCCATGATGTGATTCAGACTGTCCAACAGCTAGAGAATTACCGTGCAAGACAATAAAAGCCCTAATTCTGTGGGGACACCTAGGTCCCTATAGGTGTGAGGTTAGCCCTATCTACCCTGGACACAGGTCACGCCTCTTGGAAGGCTAAGGAAAAAAAAACAAAAAGTGAACTCACATGTACTGAGCACCTAGTAAGTACCGAGTAGGACAACACTTTGGAGACTTGAAGCTTCTGCGAACAGATTAGGAGATTTGTGTAGGGTGAATTCTGAACAAGACCATTTGCTGCATCAGTGTCTAATTATTTAGCACCATTCAATCTCAATAAGTGTAGAGTTTGCTACAAAAGATGCCATTAAGGCACACACCTCCTGTCGGCTACAGAAGCCAGCACGTGGGAAAGAGCCAGGGAGTCAGAGCTAAAAGCACTGAGATGGGTCTCTGGCCCCAGCACCTGCTGGCTTTGTGACCTTGGGTAAGTGATTCAACTTACCTTCTTGATCCTAACTTTCCTTCTGGTGAAACTCCTATCTCATGTAGCTGTTGTGAGAATTAAATAATGCCTAAGTGTGTGTAAAATCCCAAATGCAGCCTGGCAGATAGCATGTGCACTGTCCATAGAAGCCACCTTCTCTTGTTTCCTTCTCTCCGCTCTCCAGACAGCAAAATGAACCATGAACATTAAATAATAAGTTCCTAGGAAACTCCTATTCATCCTTCAAAACCTGAAGGAGCTGGTAGTTTTTTCAGCAAATCTTCCTTGAGTCTCCACAACAGGGCTAGCACCCCTCCCAAGTTATTCGGGGACCGTGTACTTGCTTCTACTACTCTGTGTTGTTATTAACCTGTTGTAATTTCCTGTTTTAATGTTTGTTTCCCCCAGCAGACCGTCAGTTCCCTAGTGGGGGCTGGCACAGGGGACTCAGCCACCCACATTGACGGAGCTGCATGTGTCATCCACAGCCCCTACTGTCAGCCCAGCCAGCATTCCAGGGACTGGGAAAACTCTCCAAATTTGACAACCCATTTGATCTGCTGTCTGGAAAAGCCCAGCACCATGAGCTCTCTTTGGTGAAAAACAATTCTTCGGGGCCCTCCGAAAAAAATTCTGAGTCGTGTGTGTGTGTGGGGGGGGGGGCGGTGTTCAAATGGAAAAACTCTGGAGCCATTGTTTTTGGCACTGAAGTTCTTGGGCTTTTAACAAGGAAGATCTTGCCCTTCCCCATGACTGCAACCAATATGATGGAAACATAATAAAACACCAAGGAAAGCTTACAGACCAGAATTATTTTTATTCCAGCTCTACTAGAGTAAAAGGATCTGCCCTGTGTCAGGAATAATCTGGAGTAATGATACGGCCTGGTGTCAGGAGTAATCAACAGAAGACTCTGAAGGAGTGAGGACTTTGAAGTCACACAGTCCAGGGGCGCCTGGGTGGCTCAGTTGGTTAAGCGTCCGACTTCGGCTCAGGTCATGATCTCGCGGTCCTTGAGTTCGAGCCCTGCATAGGGCTCTGTGCTGACAGCTCAGAGCCTGGAGCCTGTTTCAGATTCTGTGTCTCCCTCTCTCTCTGGCCCTCCCCCGTTCATGCTCTGTCTCTCTCTGTCTCAAAAATAAAATAAACGTTAAAAAAAAAATTTTGAAGTCACACAGTCTGTGTGAGTTCGGGCTTGGGCCCCAGAGCAAGTTTGCTCATCTGTAAAATGGGATGGTGCCGCCATGCCAGCTCGTGCTGGTGCCCACTGCTCCTTCTCCTCTCCCTGGGGTTGGTTCACGCGTTGCCACGTCGAATTCTCTTGAACAGGTGACTTGAAGTGTGCAAGGCCCTCCGGGAGGTAGGCAACACAGCTGGGATTGGAAGTCAGGGTTCCTGGACTCAGAAGCCTGTATAATGTGTCCCTTGTCATTTGGGAAGTCTGAAATTTCTTTCTTTTTTTTTTTTTTTAAGTTTATTTATTTATTTTGAGAGAGCGAGAGAGCGTGGGGGAGGGGCAAAGAGAGAGGGAGAGAGAATCCCAGGCATGCTCTGTGCTGTCAGTCCAGAGCCTTACGTGGGGCTCAAACTCATGAACCCAGAGATCATGACCTGAGCCGAAATCAAGAGCCAGAAGGTTAACTGAGCCACCCAGGCGCCCCGGGAAGTCTGAAATTTCTCATCTTGATTTTTGCCTTCAGCTTTATAATAAATTTCCAGAATTCCTCCCGGCCAGTGCTCTGAGGGCGCCCTCTGGGCTCTACTTGGGCCGCCCTGCTCCCCTGACGGGGTTTCGTGGGAAAAGCCTTTGGACAGAACAGGCCCAAGACACGACTTTGTCATGAGAATCTGATTTGCTTGCCACACAGAAATGGTCTCCCACACTCACCTGCTTCCTCATCGTGCAGTGTGGGGTGCGGGGGGGAAGGTTGGGGGGAAATTGGAAGACACATCAGACTCTGCTCTCCTGAGTGAAAAATGCAGCAGTGGGGACGGCAGCCCCCTCCCCAGGGATTTCATTCCAGCAGCCTCTGCGGAGCCAGGAAATGAGGTCTGGATCCCAGCTGCTGCTCAGGGACACCGGGCCGCAGGGTGTGGTGGCCGCTGTGGTGTTGCCCACTTCCCCCCGCAGGAAGGAGACTCTCACTCCCTCGGAGGACACAGCTGCTGGGCTCACAGCTGCGTCCCCGTCTGGGACTGTGCTCCCCTTCAGGGCACCTCCTCACCTAAGGTTGCCTCTCCCTAGAGGCACAAAACCTCAGCCTCCTTGTCCTAATTGGGGACACCTTCGAAGGGCCCCCTCAGCTCCAGAGCCCCCCAAGGGACCACAGTGGCAGAGGCCACCGTCCCACACTGGCTTTTTCCCCTCAGTGAGTCCTTGCCCACTAATCTGGTGGTCTGGACCTGCTCACCAGGAACCGGACCTAGGACCAGGCAGAATTCTGGTCTGGGGAACTGAAAAACTGACTTCTACACTCGTCGCGTTGTGTGACCTTCGGCCAGTCCCGGATTCTCTCTGAGGCCTCAAACTGTCAAATGAGCAGATTCGGTCTTCAAGTTCCCAACTTGGACTGGCCTTGAGTTGTGCATAAACATGAGCTCCGAGTAATCATGGGAGGTCCGGTCTCTCCCGGTAGGGGGATCGTATATCTGCTTCCTGTGACCGTTTCAGGTGATTCTGTTGTTCGGGGTAACTGTTCACCCTCAGCTCTGTCCTGGTTTGGATGGTAAGATTTTTGGTTGTCCTACTTACGAGATACATTGGACATGAGGAGTGGGGCTGGGGTTGAGGAAGGAAGCAGGGGGCAAAGGCAGAGGGTCCCAAGTGCCGGTGCCTCTGTCTCCGGCTCTCCCTCCTGGGCCCTGCATCCCAGGCAACTCCTGGGCTTGCAGAGAAAGCAGCTCTGACTGTCTCCTCTGTGGCCCCTTGGTTCCCTGGGGCCTGCATGTGGAGGAAACTGATTATGCACTGTGAGCACAGAGGTGCAGGACGGGTGTGTGCGTGCGTGTGGCGGGGGGGGGGGGGAGGTGAAGGCACGTGAAGGAAGGTATATTTGTAAAGAAACAGGTCTGAGAATATATGCATCTGTGTGTGAGTCATACACGCAAGCATGTGGTCATCTGTGTGCATTTGCACACATGCATGGTACATCCACGTGAGAGTATGTCCTTGAATACTAATTAATATATGTGTGTGTGGGACTGTATGCACAAGGGTGTGTATCGGCAGATGAGTAAATGGCCGCGAGTGTACAGAAGCATTCTGGAAATTACAAAGCGCTTCAAAATAATAGCCATGGTTCACATGTGCAGTGTGGACCCGGTGGATGGTTGTGCATATGCGTGCACACATCCATGTGGAGGAGAAGAGCTGGGAGGGGCAGTGGTGCACGTGGGCATTCGTGGAACCCCCGCTTCAGCTCTCCCGTTCTCTGGATGAGGAAACAGGTTCCTAGAGGTGACCCGTCCCAAGTCACAAGATTACCTGTAAGGTAGATTGGATTATTCTCCATTCCTCACTCCCTTCCTTCTCTGTGACTCCCAGAACGGAAGAGAGGGCGGGCTCTATTTCCCTACTCCATTGACGTTGGCCTTGACCACGTCACCTGCTTTGACCAACGGGGATGTGAGTGGAAGTGAAAGGGTGCCAGATAAAAGCCAAAATCTCAAGGGGCACTTGCACTCTGACCTTGTCTTGAAAATTTGTCCCAGGGAAGCTGCTTCCAGAAAGATGAGACACCGGGAAGCATCTGAATGCAACATGCAGCCAGGGACCCCGCTGACCTGAGGCCTGAAGCAGGGCCGCCACCAGAGTTTATCAGCCAAATCCCACTCAATCTGCGACCGGATCTCAGGGCAGAGGCCCTGTTTCTAAGTTCCCAGGATTGTCTGGGGCCATTTGAGAGATGGTGACTCAGGTGATCCTGGGTATGGTCTGAGCTTTGGAAGTTCTAAAAAGTGCCCAGGGGATTTGCGTGTGCAGATAAGTTCAGAAACACTGCCTCACACGCCTAGGGGAAGGCAACCGTGGGATGCGATGAGAGAAGTAAGTTCAGGCTTCACAAAGCTGTGACTGCCAAGCCAAAGATCTTGGCTTTATTCTGCAAGTGACATGGGGCCAATGAAGGGTTTTAAAGGAGCACGAGGACATGTTTATATTCGTGTTTTAGAAGGATCACCTGGACAGTTCCAGGGCATTTTGGAAACCAGGCCCTTACCTAGCTGGGTTCCTGCCTTTCCTGGTAACCTCTGCTTGGTCAGATATGGGATTCAGACTTACACCTGGGCACTCTTTCTGCCTCAAACCCATTTCCAGAGCGGACTCAAGTGGCCCCGTAGCTGCTAATGACTGTCTTAGAAGCGGGAAAAAAAAGTCAACTTTTCCCAGCAACGGGGGGACACAGGCCTCACCATCTCCCACTTGGATAGCCCAACCCCATCACCTCTCTGCCCCCTTCCCGTGCCTTCTTCCGCCATGTAGAGCCCAGCTAATCTTGCTACTGCTCAGCTTGTGGGCCGGTCCCAGCTGCGGCGGCCTCTAGGGTAGGGTCCAACCTCTTTCCTGGGGGTCAAGGCCCCTCCTATTTCAACCCAGGTCTGCCTTTCCAGCTTCTTTTCTTCAACAGCTCTTCAGGGGCCTTAACGTGAACTTGCACACATCTGCAATCACCTTCCTCCATGCCTTCGAAAACACACCGGTCTGTCTGCCCCGCAATGTTCCCCCTGCCTTCTCCTCCTGTCTGAATCACACCATACCTTCACAGCTCCGCTTAGGGGCTCTGTCCTCTTAGAAATATTCCTGGACTCCCACAACCCCAGACGGAATGGCTGCCTACTTCCGCGGAGCCCTAAAGTCTGTCCCTTGTTCCCCTCTTGTTTTCCATGCAGGTTATTGACCCCCATGTCTCATTCAGCTTTTGTGAGAATCTGGAGATCAGGAATCTCAGCCTTTACGTCTCCAGCACGTTTGCCCCTAGCACCGCCGGACAGGCAGGGGCTGGGGGTCTAGGTTAGCGTTTGCTGCATTTGACCGAATTCCTTGCCCCGCGTCTGGGCTGCAAGGACAGCAAGCACAGTAGAGCTGGCTCTGTGCCCTGGAGAAAATTTCCAGAAGAGGCATCCTCTTATGCCTCTCCCACCCCCAGCTTCTCGAGGATGCTCAGCCTTTGCCCTCCCTCGGGCTCAGAGACAAATACATCTCCTGGAATGTTTTTGCCCTCCATTATCAGGACAAGAGCTAGGCCATTGACAGCTCTCTGGTCCACAAGCCCAAGTGCCCTGGAAGGTCACGGGCTTTATCTTGTTTATGTCTGTGACTTTCCTGAGGCTCCTCGCTTCTTGACAGTGTCACAGAGCAGGCCTGTTGCCTGGGATGTGTCTGGAAAATGGCCCAGCTCACTCCTTCAGGGGCAGGGGAGAGAAGCCAGTCATTGGTGCTGGTGGGAATGGCAGGCCAGCCCATGGTCAATCTGTTTTCTAACTTGAAGGCTGGATCTGAATCTGAGTGTGGGCACAAGGCACGGAATTTAAGTTAAAATGGAGCAGGAATAGAACTAAGCCATCACCCACCCTGTTTCTTCTTTGATCACCTATAAGGACTAGCTCTGAAAAATTTAGGTACTTGGTGGAGGTAGAAAGGGAAGGGAAGGGAAGAAAAGGAAAAGGAAGGGAAGCAAGTGTTAAGAATCCCTGTTGTGGGCCTCACACCAGAAAAAGTAGCAAGTGCAAAGGCCCTGAGGTAGAAACATGCTAAATGTGTTCTAGGAATGCAAAGGAACCTATGATGCTATAGCGGATTGGGCAAGAGGAAATGTGTTAGACATTGAAGTGAGGAAAATAGAAGAAAATAAGCTTATTTAAGCCGTTATAAAGGTTGTGGCTTTTACTGGGAGTGGGCAAATGCATGATCTGATTGACTTTCCTAAAGGATCATTCTGGCTGCTTTGGGGAACACAGATATCCCTTTCCTCTAAAGTGGGCCCCTTGTTGTCTTGTGTTCACTCATCTCTAGCAACTAGCGTGGGGCCTCTCACAGAGCAAGCAGTCAATAAATAGTTCTTGAATGTTTTGGCCAGAATTCAGTTCCCAGCCTTTACTTCTGCTCCTGGTGAGTTGTGAGGACGTTGCAACTGTCACCCAGAGAGATACTTTGTCTTAGTGGCATGTCAGGAGCTTCTTCTCTTGTGGGCCCTGTTCTCCAGATGTCTTATGGGTAGGAGCTGGCATATGGTACCTTCTACAGCTGGCAAAAGCACAGCTGGATGCAATGCTGTGCACATCTGGTACCCACATGTCTAACTGTGGACTCGAGAGTCAGCCAGATATCTGGGAATGTGTTGTAGACAAGCAGGAAAAACGGGAGGTCCTAAGTGCTAGCAGTAGGTGGCAAGGGCAAATGGCTTTCAGGACAGTCTGTGGCCATTTTCCACGAGTAATCTGGTTCCCTCTGTCATGACCAATAGGGCTTCAAGTCCAGGAACTCCTTAGGTCCCCGAAACACCAGCTCAAGTGTTACAGGTGATAAGATCCTGGGTGGCTACTTTCCTCAGCCTCAGTGTCCTTATCTGTAAAATGGGATCTACTGAGCTGGAAGACCTTTAAAATCTTTCGGCCAAAGGGCTTCATGGCACAATTGGACGTACGTATTGGATGGGTCTTTCCTTTCTCTGGGGCTCCGTTCACTGCAACATAGGGGTGCTTGCAAGAGGATTTCTTCATGCGAACCCCTATGCAGGTGGGGGTGTGTGTCTCCCTCTGAAACTCCAGCCAGCCCCATTCTCTGCCTGGGAATAGACTATGTGTGCTTTGCCCTTCAGTTGGTTTGGAAAAAAAGTGTGACTTCTTTTTTTGTGTTTTCTTCTGCGTCTTTCCACTTTACTGATGAGGAGGCCACTTTCTTGAATGAAAGTGGAGACTCTTCAGCACAATTAATACTATAATTTTAAAATGAAACATTATCAAAGCTATTTTTCCCCCTAACTACTATTCAATTATAGGCATTGGAGAATTTGCAGGGGCCTATTTTAAGCACTGGAATCTCCAGTGCATTTTAGAGCCGTGCTTTAAAAGACACGGGCAACTGTGAAAACCCCAGATGTTTTCTCAATGCTTCCAGCATCTCTGAGCAGAGTGGGGAGAGAAAGTGTCAGTCAGCCCCCTCTGGGAAAGTGAAATTTGGATTGAAATTCCTCAGGCTGCTTTGTTATGAACATTCTCAGGAAAAAAAAAAAAAGAAGGTGTTTCCCTCCTGGGAAAGGAGTCTGGAAAATCCTGATCCTAAGGAGGAAACCTTCTGGGGAGTAGGAGAGAGGGATGGAAGGCTGGAAGGAAGCTTGCCTTTGACCTCACACCGACCCGGACTAGAGTTTGCGTTAGTCGTGTCATTTAACCCTCATCGGTGGAGTCAGATGGTGTCCTCCCTGCTTTGCAGATGCAGAAAGCGGGGCCACCTAGGAAGGAACGAAGCCCGGACTTGGACCCAGGCTGGTGGCCTCTTCCCTTCCCTGGCCTGCCCAGGCGGCGTGCAGAGTGGTTATACCACCAACTCTGGAGCTGGACTGCCACACATTCAGTTTCTAGACCTTGGGCAAGTGCCTTAACCTCTCTGTGCCAGTTTCCTCATCTGAAGTGGGGCTCATAACTGTAGCCGCCTCAAAGGATTAACAGTTAATGGGTAGAAAACCTCAGGAATGGTAGGTGATGCATGCTTGGCACAGGGTAGGAGCTATAAAAATGAGCTCTTGTCCTGATCACCCTGACACAAACTGGAGTTGTTAGCCTGGGAATAGGCAGAAGTAGCAGAACTGTCCTCACCTCCTCTCCTGTGCTCCGCTGCCCGAGCTCCCCCGAGATCTGAGGTCGGATTGCTCCGAGGTCTCCTGTGCTGCTGCATCTACCTCGATATTCCACTCCCCTCCTCCACGACCTGTGGCCTGGCCTCCCTGCTCTGCACTTGTTCCCTGTATCTTTCAACCCTGAGCATGAACTTGGGAAACCACGGTGGATTCGATCACCCAATTTGCCACTGAACATCTATGTTGACGGTGACCAAGTCTCCTGAGATTTCAAAGTCTTGAGTTTTCCATCAGCACAATGGAAGTAATAGCGTTGCCTCTCTCATAGGACTGCTACGATCATTAAATGCCATTAACGTTTGCGAAGGTCTTGGGTGATTAATGATGATTGTTCTGTTTCAGCAATTGTTATTATTAATCAGTGCTTAAAATGCCCAATTTTCTTTTCCTTTCCGAAACTCTAGTCACCATTCCGTTTTTATTTTGTTTTAATGTTTATTTATTTATTTTGAGAGAGAGAGACAGAGTATGTGAGTGCAAGCAGGGAAGGGGCAGAGAGAGAGGGAGAGAGAGAATCCCAAGCAGGCTCCACGCTCAGCATGAAGCCTAGCATGGGGCTCGATCTCATGACCAAGAGATCACGACTGAGCCAAAATGAAGAGTCAGACTCTTAACCACCTAACCCACTGAGCCACCCAGGCACCTCATCTAATCATCCTTTTAAGATCTGGCTAAAATTCTACATCCCATCCCATCCACCATGCAGCTTTCCCAGAATTAATCTTCTCTTTCCCTTAAATTCCCTGGGGCAACATGCATCAGAGACCACAGGCCTACAGACTAGATTCTACCCTTCTTTCTGCTTCCAGGGGAGGACCTGCTCGTGTCCATCTGTGAGCAGGCTTCAGCTTTCCCTGTAGTGCTTGAATCAACCAAGAGGTGGTTGTCTTATTTCTTGTGGGTATAGTTGTCTTGGATCCTCAGTCCTAAAGAAATATAACTTTGGGGGTGCCTGGGTGGCTCAGTTGGTCGGGCGTCTGATTCTTGATTTTGGCTCAGGTCATGATCCCAGGGTCATGGGGTCTCACGCTGAGCATAGAGCCTGCTTGGTATTCTCTCTCTCCCTCTGTCTCCCTCTATCCCTCTCCCCGGTTTGCAGTCTGTCTAAAATAAGAAAAAAGAAACAAAAATAAAAAAGAAATAGGGGTACCTGGGTGGCTCAGTCGGTTAAGCATCCAACTTAGTCTCAGGTCATGATCTCACAGCTCGTGGGCTCAAGCCCTGGGTCTGCTTCAGATTCTGTGTCTCCCTTTCTCTCTCTCTCTCTCTGTCCCTCCTGCGCTTCTGTGCTCTCTCTCTCTCTCTCAAAAATAAATAAAACATTAAAAAAGTTTTAAATAGGGGCGCCTGGGTGGCGCAGTCGGTTAAGCGTCCGACTTCAGCCAGGTCACGATCTCGCGGTCCGTGGGTTCGAGCCCCGCGTCAGGCTCTGGGCTGATGGCTCAGAGCCTGGAGCCTGTTTCCGATTCTGTGTCTCCCTCTCTCTCTGCCCCTCCCCCGTTCATGCTCTGTCTCTCTCTGTCCCAAAAGTAAATAAACGTTGAAAAAAAAATTTTTTTTAAAGTTTTAAATAATAAAAAAAAGAAAAAATATAACTTTAGAGGGGAGGGAATCAAGGATGATTGAACCAAAATCTCTGTTGTACTGGGAAGACGCAGAAGTCCAGAAACAAAAATGAATTTCAAACCATAGGAGATCAGCACAGCAGAGGAGAAAGAGCAGAGGAGGTGGAATCAGAGAACAGTCCTCAAGTTTGAGCTCCTCTCTGAACCACTATGACTTTTAACCTCTCTGGACCTTGGCTTTGACCACTGTTGAATGGGGACAAGAACACTTATCTCACAGACCGTTAGATTTAAAGGAGCTGACATCGAGTTTCTAGCCCATAGTGCCATAACTATTCTTATTACCCCACAGGGCTATGGTGTAATAAATGAGCTCATTTTCTCTCCACTGCACCTCCCTGACTCGTTTTTCCCTGAACAACTGCCTCCCAGTGATGCTCTTTGGGGGCACGGAGAGCCAGTCCCCACCCACAGCCCCGGTGGTTGTCTGGCGCCTGAACCCTGACCCCAGCCCCAGCCCCGCGAGGTTGAGATGTTCAGTGGCAAAGCCCATGCTGGGCTCTGTGGCAATGCCATATCTACGCCCCTCGGGTTTGGTTCTTAACTTTGTCACAGAGAGGATAGGATACTCCAGGTCGACACAGTGTCATTACAAACAAACCGAAAATGTCTTACCCTGGGTGTTCTCTTAACTTTAACAGTCACCAACCACTCCACACCCAGGGTGGAGGCCAGGCGGAATGCTCTCTTGGAAGCTTTGTTTTCCAAAGCCCTGTATTGTCAGAGCTTGGCTGGAAAATCCAGTGGCTGCGGCTAAAGGAAAATCTCCAAGTTCACTTTCCCTTTCTTTTCCTGGGTGTGCATAAATGTGGCGCCTTCTCACTCACCGCCTTCCTTGTCCTCAAGACCCACACTTGGGGGAGGTGTCGACCACAGGTGGGTAGAGTCAATCAGCCTGGCACTCCTCCCCTTGGCAGGGATTTGAGGCCCTCTAGGCTGGCAGGGTTTCAGCATCCCAGAGTCTAAATGTCCACCCAAATGCAGTTGGCAGGTTCCAGAACCTATATTTGACTCCTCCAAGTCTGGCACGTGCCAAGAGAGAAATCTGGACTTGTTTGCAAATGCTTGAGCTTTGACGATATCTGCGAAAAACGTTAAGTCTCTTCAGGAACATTTCTGAGTGGCAGCTATAAACGAGGGGCCACTGGACACAATTTATTTATTCCACAGACAGTCCAGGTCCCCTGTTGGGCATCCACTCAGGCTCAGAAGCGAATCTGTGACGACATCAGTCAGAAGACTTTGATTGTCAGCAATAAAACCGAGTCTTGCTGCTGTGAGTGCAAGGGGATTTCTTGAAAGGATAAATCCTTAATGAATCCGTGGGAAATTTGGAGAACCAGTCTCAGAAGAAAAAAAAAAATGCAGAATTAGGAACTGCCAGGAATTCCTCTAGGCAGGAGCAATCAGATGGAGTTGCTGTGAGAATAAGTGAGCTCTGACCGCCTGTTTCGTCTTTCTATCATTTGTTCAAAAACCAGACACTCCGATCGTCAACTGTGGCCACTTACTTACCCCTGGGTTTGGCTGGGGAGATCTCAGGGACCCCTTTGGATTCCAAGGTGGAGGATAAGGCATCTGAATTTACCTTTCCATCCATATTGCAAATAACAGGGATAAAGTAATTTCTCCAAAATATCAGGATCCTGGTTGGCATGAGGAATGAAGGAAACTTTATAGCCAAGGACAAACAAACAAACAAACACAAAATCCCAAAACACCTCTACCTTTGTTTTCACAGTTTAGAATGAGGGGTGTGGGGGTGTGGGGTGGGGGGGTGCTTTGCACACCCAGTCCTTCCACAAACAGTTTCTGACCATCCACACTATGTTCATTCCTGGGGATGTCAGGGCGGAGAAACTGACCACGTAGTGGGGGAGAGAGACACCTTAACAGATACGTACGGGGCAATATGGCAGGACACACACGTACACGGGGCTATGGAGACACATCCCTGTTCTTCCTGATAAGATCCAGCAAGACTTCCCAGAGGAAGTGACACAGGCCAGATCTTTTAGCTTTAGAACAATGGAAATAGAGACGGCTCTTTTGTGATGCTAAACAGTTCTATATCCTCCGGTTCATTCATAAATTCATTCAACAAACACTCATTAGGCACCTAGAGTATACGAGACTGAGTCTGGTTGAAAAAAATAGCTACCACGCACCTACAAGAGCCACTAGGCAAGAGGCGGTAGACTTTTCCTGAGTGATTTTCTCCCGATACGTGTGCATCCCACTGATGGAGGTCTGGTCCACTCCAACCCCAGGTCTGGCCACCCAGTCTGGAAGAGATGAACCAGCCTGGGAGCCACAGGAACTCCCACTGTCTCCCCTTCCCAGCTGGATTTGGGGATACCTTGTCCTTCTTTCCACAAAACTGTTCCCTCCTCTCACCTTGCCCCACGGCCAGGATGAGGCCTGCAGGGGCACAGGGCGGGGTGAGGCAGGGAAGGCAGACCCTGTGTCCCTCCCCTTTCCTGAGCCCCCAGCCTCAACACAGACCTGTTGGCCATATTCTGAGATTTGGGCCTGTCCAGGTGGGCTCAGAGGACCTGAACCCTCACCCCAGCTCTGGACATCTGGACATCTGGAGGACCTGGACAAATTCTTCCTCTCTGGCTCCCTCTCTCCCATCCGAGGACCGAGAGAGGAGACCCACGACTGCTCAGAAACTTCCCATCTCTTGGATCCCTTTGAACCTGCCTTCTCCTCCTCTCTCATGCCATCCCGGACTGAGTCTTCCTCTCTGACACCCCTGCTCTCTCCCGCTGCCCTGGGGGTCTGAGCCAGGTCTCCCTTGACAGCCACCGAGCTTACTTCTCAAGCCCGGAGACCCCGTGTCAGCGTCCCCACACGAGGCCTGGGCTTCCATCTGGGATTCAGGGAAGGAGCAAAGGCAGGGACTGGCACCCCCACCCTCTTCTCACCCCACACAAACGTGTCTTGTCTCCACTGCAGCAAAAACCTTTAGAAAACTTCAGAAGAGGTAGGTTCAAGGACGGGTCGGAAACGAAGCAAGTCAGAGGGGAGGCCTGCAGAGGCTGAACCGCATCCTCTGCTCCCTGGCCCCGCGGAGACCCCTCTGAGCATTTGGCCCTGCTGGGGATGTTTGAAAGAACTCGCCTCGGTCCCACCTTGGCAGAAACCCTCCCCTCTCCGTGCTCTCTTCCTCTGTTGTGACAGATTCTGCTCTCATACCTCTGGTACCCAGCTCCCAAAGAAGAAAACAGATCACCCATCACTGGGTAATTATAGAGCAACTGAAAGGCCATTTAGCTACTGTGTGATAAGCAATAGACTATTTTAATAATAACCAATTACCATACATTATACTATATCATTTGGCATTTGACGAACTACTGGGGTCTCACCTGTTCCTTCCCGCACTGAGTGTTTCACGGCTGTTCACACCTTCCCCAACGGAAGTTGTGTCAGTTTCTAATCGAAGCACTATTTTTAGGAAATAGTTAGAGAAAGTTTGTAGAGGAGGCGCAAATTACATCATGCCAAGTGGAGGGACGCGTTCTGCCAAGTGTCTCTCCTGACGGCTCTGCCATTTTGTCGCACTTGGCAGGATGGAGAGAGATTTGTTTCGTGTTAGCCTTTCGGCATTAAAGGAGTGTAAATGGAGGCCCACCGTCCCTGCAGACATGGGGGCGATCTGACCAGATGCCCACTCTCTGCGGCTGGCCACTCCTTCCCGAGCTGAGATGCATCCTGCCAGTTGAGCAGGATGTCGTGGGGCTGAACGTCCTGCTACGAGGTTTGCCGTGGATGCTAGAGGAGACCCTGCCCGGGGCACGGTGGCTCTACCAGGGGCGGGGAGGGGGGGGGATGATCCTTAACCCTTAAGATCTGCCCAGCCCATTCTGAGCCCATCTGGCTGGGCTGCCCCCTTTACATCAACTCATTAAAACACTTCCCTAGGGCATAAGCCTTTCAAGGGGAATGGCCAGGCTAGGGTTGGGTCCCATGTCATCCCTGCAGTCATGTGTCCACTGATTTATTTTCATGATCTAGCCCGTGCAGAGGCTTAGTTCTGGATCTTTGCTTCCCAAGAAGAAATCTGGGAATTTTTTTTTTTTTTTTAAGTATGGGTATGACAAAGGACCAAGGAACCTTTGGTCTGATGTTAAGACTGTATTATTTTTTTCAGTTACTGTGCGCTCTTGGTTTTCTTGGTTTTCCCTGAAATCTTCATAAAATCTTTCAACCCTTTCTCTCTCTCTCTCTCTCTCTCTCTCACACACACACACACACACACACACACACACATCTGCATTCAGTCATCAGTAGACCCCCTGTTACCCAATTCCGAGATTTATAGAGTTGTAGTAGTTTCTGTTTGGAACAGTCCTATGGGATCTCACACATCACGCTTCTGCCCTCACAAAGCAGACATGGTCCAATCCATCAGATGCTATCTTCATTGCAATGTATTATCACTTTGACCTTGTCCACTCTACTACCCAGACCTCCCTTGTCCCTTACCTGGATTATGCAATAGTCCCGTAACTAGTTTCCCTGCCACACCTTCCCCTCCTACAGTCTATTCTCAATACACCAGCTAGAGAGATTTGCTAAAACTTCACTTGGATCATGTAATTCCTCTGCCCGAATGTTCCCATGGCTTTTCATCTCCTTCAGAAGAAATATTAAATGAATATTTAAACATGTTAGAATAAAAAATTAAGTCAAAACTTTTACAAACTATAAAACTCCAGATGATCTGCTACCCCCACCGCTACCCTATTACTCAACTCTGTTTATCTTGTACTAGTGCACTTTGCATATTCTGTTCCAGCCACACCGACCCATTTGCAATACCCTTGGACACAATGTGATGGTTTTATTTCTGAAAAAAAATCTTTAAATCGTCAGTGATGACTTTAATAAGGTAAATCAAATGAGCTTTATTCTAACCATAAGTTATTTTTTTAATGTTTATTTATTTTTGAGAAAGGGAGAGACTGAGTGAAAGATGGGGAGGGGCAGAGAGAGAGAGAGAGGGAGGCACAGAATCCGAAGCAGGCTCCAGGCTCTGAGCTGTCGGCACAGAGCCCGACGCGGGGCTTGAACTCACGGACTGTGAGATCATGACCTGAGCTGAAGTCGGAAGCTCAACCAACTGAGCCACCCAGGCGCCCCCCCACCAAAGTTATTTTTTAAGCGATCTTTAAAATCGTGTGGAATTTAGACTAACCCTCTGAGTCTTCAAGGTGTTTTAGGCAGGGATCTCATAGGTGTTTTAGGCAGGGATCTCAAACTGAGATCTAGCAGGAAACGAGGATCTTAGACTAAGAAGGCAGAGCCACCTCATATACTATGAAAACACCAAGTGCTTCCAAACTGAATAGTGGCCTGAACTCAGAAGCCAGGGAGACATCTGGACCCAAGCAGCTGAGCGTTTGTGTGGGGGGTGGACGGGGAAAGTGCAAGTTAAATATTTCTTGCCCCAATTAGGATGACTCAGGAACAGGAAAAGATGGAGACTAAAGATAGGACAAGAGTGGGCCTCAAGGGGGAGGTAGAGACCCCAGAAGGAAATGACCAAGGGGGCAGAGCTGGAAATAGGAACAAATGACTGCAAGGTGGAGACCGTAGAGACAGGGCTTCTCATTCTCTTGGGGAAAAGACCTACTCCAGCTGAAAACCAAGACAAAGTGCACAGTAACTGAAAAAAATAATACAGCCTTAACATCAGCCCAAAGGCTCCTTGGTCGCTTGTCATACCCATACTTAAAAAAAAAAAAAAAAAAAAAAAAAAAAAAAGAAGATCACAACCAGATGTATCTTCATTTTTAGCAAGTGTCAGCTACCGTGCTAAGCTCAGTGAAAGATCCAGAGAAGTATATATCTCTCCCTTTTAGCAGCTTACAATCCAATAAGAAAGGGAAATTATGAATTATTTAAATATGATCAGGTAATAGCTGGATGTACTGGCAAGAACATGTGTTAGGAGTCAAAGAGACCTAGATTTGGATCCTGGCTCTCCCACTGACAAGACGTACCTTGTCCCACTTTTAGACGTACCTCTAAAACTGTAAGTTTCTTAAACCCTTTAGACCCCAGATTCCTCATCTTAATATGGGAATAATAACTACCCCCTCGGGTTGGCACAGAGTAAGCGTTAAGTGTGGGTCCTTCTTTACAACGCAAGGTCATGCATGACTGATGGCCAAGACAAATAAAACCACTGAAAAGATCTTCTAGGAGTTCAGAGGAAGGAGGGTTTAAGATCCCAGGGTAACGAAAGACTTAGGTAAGTCTCTCAGGGAGCAGCTAGGCTTTAAACCACCTGTGATGGTACATTTTATATAAAGATTCAGCTGGGCCAAGGGTGTCCAAATATTTGTTTAAACATTATTCTGGGTGTTTCTTTGAGTGTATTTTTGGATGAGATTAACATTGAAATCAGTAGACTGACTTAACCAAATTGCTCTCCCTGGTATGGGTGGGCCTCACTTAATCAATCGAAGGCTCAGAACTAAAAGCCTGATCCTGCCTTGAGTAAGAGAGAATTTCTCCTGCCTGAATGCCTTCCAACTGGGACATACCTTTTTCTTGCCTTCAGACTAAAACTGCACCATTGGCTCTCCTGGGTCTCCAGCTCACCAACTCACCCTAAAGATATTGGAACTTGCCGGCTTCCATAGCTACACGAGTCCATTTCTTATAATAAACCTCTTTACATACATGTGTGTCTATGTATATTATATATATGCACATACACATCCTACTGGTCCCATTTCTCCAGAGAACTCAAATATACACCCTTATGGATGGGTTAGGTGTAGACAGAGGTGGGGGAAGGGGGAGGGTGAAGCCAAAGGGAAGAGAAAACAAAAATCAAGTGGGTGTTTTCGTGAAAACTAAAGAGACCTGACTGAGTAATGTTAGCCAACGTTTACTGAGCACATAATATGTGCCAGGTTCTGCCACACTTGCATTGGCTCATTTAACCCTCTTAATAGCCTGCTGAGGTCAGTACAAACACTATCCCCATTTTACAGATGGAGAAGGCTGGTCACAGAGAAGAATGAGGCCCCACATCGAGCAAGCAGCAAGATCAGATTTCAGACCCTGGTAACTTGACTCTAGGGCCTATGCTCCTTCTCTCTATACAGGTCCGTGTTTGATAAGGTTGAGTGGATAAAACTGGACACACCTGCTACAAACACAGATGAGGCTTGGGTGCAGTACTAAGAAGGTTAGGAAACTGCAGACCGTAGGTTCAACATCCTCACCCAGTTGAGAAGCAAAGTGGAGTTGAAAAATGGGAGACAGCTTGCCCGCCTGGCCGTGGCCAAGTGGTAGGTAGAACCTGACCGTGGATCTCCTTTCAGCTGTGTCGGCTCTTGACTCGCCTCGGGCAGCGACCCTGCTCCTTCTGGAGCCTCACGTGATGCGTATCTCTGCCGGGACTGGGCATCTCCGGGGACGTCGCCTCTGAGGGTCCCTCCAGCCCAGCCTCTCCCTTGGGAAGTCAAGAGGAGAGCTGCTTCTCGGTCACCCGCGATCAGCCTGTGACTGCACAGCACAGCTCCCTCTCCTTCCCCTGGTTGCCTTCTCTTGCTCGTGGACCTCTCCCTCTCTGAGGCCCACTGCCCACTCTGGCTCAGTCCCAACCCCCGTGGTCCCAGTCTTTCCCCGAAAAGGGTCACAGATACCAATTACAGGGCAGCTCCAAACAAGGCTCAGAGGCCAGGCCCATCCTCAGCTAGAGCTACTTTAAGTAGCTATTGTTGGGGACATGAGGTGACTTAGCATGGCCTTCCCAACTACAGCCTGACACTAACCTCAGGGCCCAGCACAAACTGGTTCCAGTGGCCATGACCTGTGCCTGACTCACTGACCGTTTCCCTCCAGGCCCGGGGGCAGATGGTCGGTTCCAGTAGTCCATTTCCTGTGTGGTCTTCAGTCAAAGCAAAGTATATTCCTGCCTGCTCTCGACCTGGGTGCCCAGAGGCTCATCTGTGGGAGGCTCTTCAGTCCTGACGATGACTCCGACACAGTCTCTGAGTCACTCTGGGAAAGAAACAGTCCAATAAGCAAAAACATGGCGGCCACTCAATCACTCAGCAATACCGCTTGCCCACTTGCTTTGTGTCAGACTCTGGTGACACAACAATGAAAAAAACAGTCGAGCGCCTGCCCTCCTGGAGCTGAGTGTGAGATCTATCACGGACAAATCAGGGATCATGTTCCAGAGGGCAAGTGCTACCCTAGGGGACATCCAGTTTGGGGACAGAGAGGAAAACACAGCAAGGGCATTTAAACTTGACCTGGCCTTTAGAACAGGAGCAGGGCCATCTGAGACTGGCTGTCCACAGCAGCGATGCCTGAGCTGGGGAATAAACAGGAGCTCGCCAGGCAAAGGCAACTGGGAGTCGGGGTGAATGGAAGGCGATAGGGAGGGGTGGGGCTCTGGGTGGAGGAGTGCGGCTAATGGCCAAGTGAGAGACCCGTATATTCCTGGTATGATGACCGGAGGAGGCTTGTCGTCATGTGGATTTAAGTTGTGTTTTGTCCGTGGAACAAAACTTCCCGGGGATGGAGACCAGTGAGGGTGGAGGTGCCACCCGAGGCTGGAATATAGAGAACCTTGCAAGTCATTTTAGGGAGTTTGGCACTTATGGTGTGGCCCTGGGGGGAGCCACTGAAAACTCCTACAGGGAGGAATGACATGGACAGCGTTGCCAGCTGGACAAGGAAGCAAGTATGATAACGGGGCCGTGGGCGGTGCGCTGGGTGGTGAGAGCAGGGGTGATGCGCTCTGCCTGGCTCAGGAGCCGGACCAGACATTCGTCCTTGGGACCCGAGGCCTCCCTCTGGATGCATGTCTGATTTGGGCTCCAGAAGCCAGCCCAGACTGCCAGGCCTCCTCTGAGCCTGACCACCCGCCCCACTGACTGGACTTCTGGCAGCTTTCAAACCTATCACAGAACTGCTCCCGGTCCTGCCCACTCCTGCCTCTGGCCGCTGGCATGAGCATCACTTCCGCCTCTCCCTCGGCTCCACCTTCCCAGAGAGATGCCTGCTCCCCGCCGTTGCCGGGGGCGGGGGGGGGGGGCTCCAGGCTGCAGCCCCACCGCAAAGCACTTCCAGGACCCCGGGCCCTTCGACACCTGCTTCATTCTGCAGCGTCTGGTCTCCAACTTCTCACACTACAGCTGCAACTATAGCTCGTGTAAGTAATTCAAGCCAGGAAAGAGGCACAGGAAAGATGCCCTGAGGACATCCCTCTCACCTTGACCTCTGAGGGGTCTAGCTGAGTAGCTTTGGCGGCCTTGAACAAGTGATTAAGCCTCTCTGTCCTTAATTCCCTCATCTCCAAATGGGTATAATAACAAGGCCTAATACATAGGGTGGCTGCAAAGACCCAATGACCTAACACACATAAAGCACTTTAAATTGTTTTTTTTTTTTAACTTTTTAAAATATTCATTTACTTTGAGAGAGAGAGAAAGAGACAGAGCATGAGCAGGGAAGGGGCAGACAGAGAGGGAGACACAGAATCTGAAGCAGGTTCCAGGCTCCGAGCTGTCAGCACAGGGCCCGATGCGGGCCTCGAACTCATGCACTGTGAGATCATGACCTGAGCTGAAGTCGGATGCCCAACCGACTGAGCCACCCAGGCGCCCCACACACAAGGCACTTTAAAAAGCACCTGACCCATAGAGGGTTAGTCTTCCTGGTAACGAAGAGCAGCCCCCTCCTATGAGGTAATGCAGAAAGCAGAAGAGGGCAGGGGTCAGCAAGTCAGAAAAGGGAAAATTAGTGGAATTTCCCTCAAATACACAAAACCGCAAAATGTCTCCCAAGCAGAGCAAAAATCCTTAAAGAGAAAATGCTTCCATACCCAGGGCGGCTGCTCTGTTGGTCCATTGCTGTCAGCTTCTGAATTTTCCCGAATCCCCAGGACTCCCTCCCTTTGAACAGTCAGCGGCAGAGGAAAACAGCATGGCCTTTGGAATCAGACCAAACTGAGTTTGAGCACCCATTTCTGCCACGTCCTGGCTATGTGACTTTGGGAACCTCACTCAGACTTTGTGACCCTCAAGATTCTTATCTGTAAAACGGGGCACAACCCCACCAACCTGGAAGTGCAGGGATGAGGAGAAAGGAGAGGATTGCTAACTGACCTGGTGACATGTGGTATTCCAGTCAGAGGACTTGCCTTCCTCTCGGATTTACACTGACCCGCGTACTTAAGAGAAGTATCCCGCAAGCAGGAGGAAAACAGATGCCCGCGGCACGGGAAGAGGTGAGAGCTTTTACAGGGAGGGCACCGAGGATGCCTTCTGTTCCCTCTCAGGCTTCTCCTCTCTGAGGTTCTCAGCCCACTCCTTGGAGGATCTGGGGAGTCATTACTTTCCGAGCTGAGCCCTTTCCAGGACGGCGAGGGTCAGAGGGACTCACAAGGAGAAAGGCAGACCTCCTTCAGTGCTCCACATCCCGCTGCCCCCAAGCTGGGCTGTCAGCCCAGGAGTCATTAGCAGGTGGCAGGGCCGAGCATGGGGCCATCAGTCAGAGGAGAATGTCTGCTGCAGTTCCTGGGATGCAATGGGGCCCTGAGGAGCCATTGGCAGTAATGATGATGGGTATTTAAGCAAATGAACTGTTAATGACCAGGCAGAGGTGAGCTGCCTCCCAGACCAGCTGGAGCCCAGAGCTGGCAAAGGAGGGCAAGGCAGGAATGAGGAGAGTGGAAAGGAAAGAGACTTCGATTTCTTCGCAGAGACTGGTTCCCCCTGGGAGTCTTGGTTGGCCATGGGGCAAGACCTGCTTTCTCTGCTGCCCCTACCCCAGACCTGAGCATCACTCCCATGAGTTCCTCCCAGGAAACGCCTGGCCACCCTGCCAGCTACACTCCACCCCTGCCTTTCCCCCACCACCACTCTCCAGCTCCGTCCTTCCTGCCATGTCAGAAAAAGGAACCTTGTAGGCAGCCCGCATCAGCAGGAACAGGACAGCAGAGATGCTGGCGAGCTGATTCAGGCTCAGTGGGTCGTGGGGGCTGGGAACTGGGTGAGTGGGCTAGAGGAAAATAGTAATGTTGGCAACCACACCATCCACTGATGATATTATTAGGAGGACATCCATGTACCCAGTGCCAAATATATGCCATTGTTCTTAACACTTAGCATTTTTTCCCTCGGTACTCATGCAGTTCTTAAAGTAGAGACGCACCCTTCCATCTTATAGAGGAGGAAGCTGAGGCTCAGAGAGAAGAACTGACTTGCCCAGAGGTTAGGGAGCTAGAGAGTTGGTAAGAAACTGTGCAAGATCAGCCGAGAGACAGTGAATTTAGTAAGTCCAAATTTTCATCACTCAAGGCACAAGGTGCAGAGAGCAAAGGGTACCTAGAAGCGCCCTGAGAAGAAAAGGTATCGGCTGGGAAGGAGAGGTGGAGCCAAGATCAAGGCTGCGTACCCTGCAGGTGCATAGTCTGGCGGACAGGAGGTAAGTTGCCACAGCATCCTGCAGGGGGTGCTCTTGGCCGGCCTCTGTTCTATGTCTTTACACTCTCCCCTTGTCCATTGGCCATTGCCAAACCCAAGTTGGTGAAAGAATGTGTTCAAAAACACAAACAAAACAAACAAACATCAGCTCTGTCCTTAGGGTCTGCCACATCTTTGCTGTGTGACCTTGGGCAAATTACTTAACTACTCTGAACCTGTTTTCTCATTTGTTAACAGACAAAACAGACCAAGGCAAACCAAAGCAAACCAATCCAGTCCAAACCAAACACCCTGGGAATCAATGTAGTAAAGGAAGCAGGTCATTTTTTATTTCCTGACTCTGATTCTTGCCAGGAGGGTGGATTTGGTAAGGTGTTTAACCTCTGCGACCCTCTGTTTTCTCATCTGCAAAACTGCAATAATTATTCCCAGAAGGAATTATGACCCAGAAGGATCGTTTCAAAGATTCGAGGTGGCGCATAAACATCCAATAAAAGTAGGAACTGCGATCTATCTTTTTCTCAGTTAGGTGTAGGCAGTGCCTGCCCCAATGTCCGGGTCCCACAGCGAGATGGTCCCTTTCTCTGCTTCTTCTCTTCTACTCTCGTCCCTGAGAAGCTTCCCTCCCCACCTTCTCCAGGAAGGCAGGCTTCTGCCGTCACCTATAGCACTCTATCTCCTCTGAACTCAAGAGTTTCTTCTAGTCAATAGTGATCAAGTGTAGTTTATCTTGTATTGTGTGCCATGTGTTGGTCAACTACGGCTCTGGAACTTATTAAAAGCTTTTTCCCAGCTGTGTGAATTTGGACACATAACTTTCCTTCTCTGAAACTCAGTTCCTCATGGGCAGATGGAGGCTTGGACTGGAGCTGGGTCTTCTGTCTCCAAACCACACGATCTCCCAGGACCCCGAGGACAGCCCACAGCCTCCCACCTCCCAGCATTTGTTCACATGATCCCCTCTTCCTCAAATGCCCTGACCCACCTCCACGTCCCAGGATGCATTTTTAATGCTACTGTTGCCATACAATTCCCTTAATCCCCTCCAGGCAGAGGTGATTTCCCCTGTAAAATTCCAGAGTCCTTGGTTTTAGCCCCTGTTCCACACAGATCCTCCTGGACTTTGCTCAGAGCTGTCAGCCCTCCTATGGGACCACAGAAGTATAGAGAGTGTCCCCATGTCTCCTGCACCCATACTCTAAGTCTTGCTCAATAAATGCCCCTGACTCTTAGGGTCCTGTTCTGGGCACCATGGAGGAGCCCAAAGATGTACTATACAACCCTTAAAAAGGAGCATAAACATCCAAGTCACCATTTCTGCTAACAGGGGGAACAAATCCATACATGGGGGTTCCTTTGTACCACTTTCACATGGACAGAAACATGCACCCCATCTTTCTTTGTTCCCTGATGTCCTTCCTCTTGCAAGATTATCTTCACTTCGTCCCGTTTCTTTTGACACCTGTGCTGGGAGCTCTAGACCAGAGCGAATTCCCTGACTCCAGGAGCTGTATTTTTCTTCTGCTGTAACTGGCATCTGTTCAGGCGGATGAGTGAATATTTATTAGATCTCAGCAGGCTTCAGTCACTTTAATTGTTTTCTAGTGAAATGTGCCCATTGCTGAAACCAGACCTTGCTGGCCATTTATCAGGTCAGCTAAGTGAAAGGGGAGCCGCATGGAGACGGGAGTTCAGGCAGGTCCAGAAATTTTTGGCCGCAGAAAGAAGTCACACCAAAGAAAAATGAGTCCCTGGATGGTCATTTGAAACTGATGGATTAAGAGATAAGCACCGGAGTTGTGATCTCGACACACAGAATCACTGGACCGACCATCCTCATAATTAGATGCAAGTGGCAAGCATTTAGTGTATCTTTTTTTAACTTTTAAAAGTGCATGAAGCAAAAGCCATTGGAAATGGTAATTGCCATCCTTTGAAAAAGAGGTTGGGGAGAAAAGCGGTATTTTTAAGCGCCTAATATGTACTAAGCCCTTGACATAAATTGGTGGTTCCCAGTGTGTGTGTGTGTGTGTGTGTGTGTGTGTGTGTGTGTGTTTTTACAGGGAACCTTTTTTTTCTTTTTTCTCGCATGGATAATTCCCCAAAATCTCAACACACAAAAGACATAGAAAAGGAGCTGCTTTTGTTGAAGCTTGGGTGACAGAGTTGAAGCCCACCTACTCCTTTGCTCTCTTCCTACCCAAAACCCCCACCAAATTTGAAGTCTCTTTCAAAAATATGGTCACAAGGCTGGGAACCCTACAATCCTGATTCCAACAAGCTCAGTTCTCCTTCCACGCCACCAGGATGCTGCCCGGTTGGAAGAGGAGAGACTGTGATCATGGAGCCCAGGGGAAGGCTGTCCCTGAATCCATGTGCCAGGGATAAGGGACAAGAGAAAGAGGAACTGAGCGGCATTGAGACACTGGGGGGGACCAAGCGATGGCTCTTTGGTGTAATCAGGAGGAGGAGGGGAGAAGAGAGGCAGAGAGAGACAGAGTGTGAGCGAGGGAGGGGCAGAGAGTGGAGAGGGAGACATAGAATCCGAAGCAGGCTCCAGACTCCGAGCTGTCAGTACAGAGCACAACGTGGGGCTCAAACCCACCAACTGTGAGATCATGACCTGAGCTAAAGTTGACACTTAACCGACTGAGCCACCCAGGCACCCAGGGATAGGAAGCCATCATGCTTCTGTCCAGATGCTACTCCCATCTCAGACTCTGCATTTCAGTGTGCCTCCCCTCATGGAAGAATGTTCCCCTCCAGCTCACTGCCCTCCTCTTTGCCTGACTGTCCCTCTGCCATTGCACAAGCTCACCACCTGCTAAGAATCTGTCTTCACGGTCAAAGAGGATAGCTCTGAACATAGTGCTTCAGCAAGGAGAAGCTGACGCAGCTGCTGGTGGACAGTCACCAATAGTGAAGATGACCCAGTGTCCCCGAATGCCAAGGTGTCTGTGGACATGTTGAGTGAGGTAAGACAGAGGTCCAGATGGAACTGTCCAGCAGCCCAGCTCAGTGGGGGGTGGGGTAGGTCGGTGGATGTCTGTCCCTTGCCAGTCCTCAATGGCATGCAGGCTCACCTCACTCACCAGGTGGCCCTGATTTCTACACCAGTGAAGTCTCCTGTGTGAGCAAGACTGGTAAAAATTACCCAGTTCCCCAGTACATTGACCAGCAGCTTAGCCCACTTTTTACCATCCTGCCAACACCTCCTACCCCCACCATTTTCTTTCTATTCCAGGGCTTCTCTTCAGAAAGAAAGCACTCATAGCACTCTTCAGAAAGAAAATAAATGAGACTATTCATTTGACACCAATACAGATGTGTCCCAGTACGGAGGCTTTATGCAGTAGGCGTAGTAAGTTGAACATTCTCAACTCCTTCTATTTTGCCAGGTTCCAGCCTGAGGTGGACAAAAGTCTAGCTGTGATAAATAATGGAGCCCGTTGTGAGATTCCTCTGAAAGCTTTCGATTTCCTGACAGAGACACTCCTTCTCCTTGCCGTTTCCTGCTGGATTACAGATGTGATGGAAGGAGTTCCTGCAGCCACTTGGCCACCATGAGAGGAAGGAGAAGAGAATTGCATAGACACTATCCCACAAAGAGCTGAACTGCTAAACTAGCAGTTGTTTGCCTCTGGACATCTCGTCGTGCGAGAAAACTCAGTCTGTCTGTGTTTAAGTCACGAGAGCCAAATATTTCTGTCGCTCAAATCCAAAAAGCATTCCTGACATAGAGTGTGATCTTATATGATCCTCACAACTACCCTAGGAGGTAGGTATCCTCATCCCTCTTCTATACATGAGAAAATTAAAGTCAGGAGAGGCTGATGACACAAGTCCCTCATCTTGTAAATGGTAGAATCAAGATTTGAATTCAAGCTTCCTACTTCATGCTTACAAACCTATACTGAATGATAAGTTAAGACATTATATCTATTAGACATCATATATAGGATCTACATTGTGTATGACTTCTTATATATATACTTATATACAATATGCACGTTCATACTTACTTACATTTACATGTATATTTAATTCTACACGCAGACACTCTTTCATCCTATTGCTTAACTTCCTTTGAGCCCATGGCGACAATCCTCTTTATGTTGGGCCTGTGATGATTTATCTCATAGGCTAACATTACACTCGGCCCACTGGATACAAGTAAAAATTATCCTGGAGATGTCTGGAGTGTCTGGGGTATGTCGGGGGGGGTGGGGGTGACTGTGGTTATGCACGTGTAGGATAGCGGTATTATGTGATATTTAAAAATGATTTTAATGTTAGAAATGGTATGACTAGGACTTTTATATATATATATATATATATATACACACACACACATATATATGTAATATATATATACATACATATACATATACATATTAGCAGTGTATGTATATATAAATATTTGAGACTATATTAAGGGACTATATTAAGGGACTATATATATTAAGGGAATATGTACATTAAGGGAATATATATATACACACATATATCAGCAGTGTATGTATATATAAGTATTTGGGGCTATATTAAGAGAATATATTAAGGGAGTATATATATATATATATATCAAGGGAATATATATATATATAAATATATATACACACATATTAGCAGTGTATGTATATATAAACATTTGGGACTATATTAAGGGAATATATATATATATTAAGGGAATATATATATATATATACACACACATATATTAGCAGTGGTATGTATATATAAGTATTTGGGACTATATTAAGGGAATATATATATATATATACACACATATATTAGCAGTGGTATGTATATATAAATATTTGAGACTATATTAAGGGACTATATTAAGGGAATATATATATATTAAGGGAATATATATATTAAGGGAATATATATATATATATATATACACACATATATTAGCAGTGTATGTGTATATAAGTATTTGGGGCTATATTAAGGGAATATATTAAGGGAGTGTATATATATATATATATATCAAGGGAATAGATATATATATACACACATATTAGCAGTGTATGTACATATAAACATTTGGGGCTATATTAAGGGAATATATGTATATTAGGGAATATATATATATATACACATATATTAGCAGTGTATGTATATATATAAGTATTTGGGGCTATATTAAGGGAATATATTAAGGGAGTATATATATATATATATATATCTCAAGGGAATATATATATATATATACACACACACACATATTAGCAGTGTATGTATATATAAAAATTTGGGACTATATTAAGGGAATATATATGGCCATTGCCAGTAACCCCACCTCGACCAGGATTACCGATTCTTTGATGAAGAGGTGGGGACGCAAACCACTGGGGAGAGACTCTGATCAGCAGAGGGCCGGCTCCTCATGAGTCTCTTCTCAGAGCTGCCAGGGTCCACCTCTGGCTGCCACACTGAGGTCTTTGGGATATGACACCGAGACCTGAGTTGGCTGCTCCTTTTGTAGACAGCTTGCTCTCAGAAGCCGGGTCTTCATGCCCCCACCCTGCCAGCACCTAGCAGAGCAAGTATTAGCTCAAGACACCACCTTTGCTATTTTCTTAGAGGCTGCCTCATCCTTTGGACCTTCTATTTGTTTTCTGCTTCTTGCAATGTGTTCCAATGCCCACACGCTGGGATTTCGAGAAACACAGCAGTCACCTCAGCTGTTGGCAGGTCAGGGGACCCATCCTCTCCTAACATCATAATCTGGAGGGTAGAATGAGCTTCGAGCCTGATCAAGCCTGCGTGGACAACCTGTTTCTTCCCCAGACCTCACTTACATCCTCCTGTATCACCGAGCCGCGTGGAGAACAAGCCTCTCACGGAAGCTGCTTGATCTTGGATTACCCTTTCCTGAGATCAAAATGTTTGCTGGGATTACCCAGGATAGATTGAGATTAGCATGTGGTGTTTCACTGAATAGCCTCAGGCTCTTGGCTTCCCTTCCCCACTTGAGCTGCCAAAATAAATTCCCACCCACACATGTCCTGGGTCTGTCTGGCTTACTTAAAGTAAAAACATAGAGGCAGAGGAGCTGTTCCACAGCAGACTTTCTCCTTACTCACAAAGGCACCCCAGAGCTCTTTCATCCCAGGCAGCCCTTGCAAGAACTGAGGCAAGAACTGAGTTTCTTTCCCTTCTGTCCTAACCAAAGGCTAAGAGCCAAACCGGCAACACTTCCGCAGTCAGAGACCCTTCTTGGATCTCCATGGTCTTCCACTTAGGCAGCCCGCCCGTCCGTTCATCCTGCATTCAACAGACATTCATGAAGCAAATGTATTACTTACTCAAACACCAGCTAAGCCACGCTTGATGCCTGGCCGTGGGGACTCGACGGTGACAAGGACAACATCACCCCTGCCCGTACCGCTTCCACTGTAGCGGTCTGGCCTCCCTCCCCCCGCAAGGCCATCGCGTGGTCTGTGAAGAAAGAAATCATGAGGGAAAACTTCTTACTTACCCCGGGAGAGGGTTTCACGGTTAAACTTACCTAACATGAGGTGAAATTCCACGTGGCAGGCTCTGAGCTGTAGGCAATTTCACATATGCTCCCAAAGGCTCAGCAAACGCCTGGGACGTGGGAATATCTGTTAACATCGGCACAGCTGTGAGATATTATCTGCCCAGTTTTCGGTTCAGACGAGGTGCAGAAACCTTCCTGGGTTATTAGCACTTCTGCCATTGCTAGGACCATTACCGTTCCTCTTGCAATGGTAATTACATTACTCTAGCAATGTGCTATTACTGCATTACTGCCGTTACCACTTCGCCATCACTATTAGCAGCTAAAACTGATTGGGCTCTGAATGCCAAGCCCCTTGTTAATATTTTCCATACGTTAATTCCTTGAAACATCACCGTAACCCTCTCACTTAGAGATGGTCTCCCGTTTGCAGATGAGATAAGGAAGTGAGAGTTACGTAGCTGGAAGCGACAAAATCAGGCTCTAGCCCCAGGCAGTCTGACCTCAAAGACCATGCCTTTCAACATCCCCTACTTTCCCTCCAGATCTGTTGCAGCATCTAAAGCTGTGTGATTCCAAAGCCAAGTTCCTAACCAGGGGATTGAGAACCACTCTGGCCCCCAGGGGGCAGGTCCGTGAGACATGCAGGTGTTTGGAGCTGAGCCTGGTATGGTTTCAGGGATCACTCTACACCTTGTGGCCATGAACAGTCCAGAACAAGAATGAGATGAGTATGAAGGTCAGGCTGTGGAAATGACGGGCAGGGCGAAGGAGCCCTGGCAGAGAGCAGAGACCCACTGTGAGCCTCAGATCCCAGAGCTCAAGGGACTGTCCACATTTGTCCTGACAGCAGCAACATCTGAGCTGCAGCCCCTACTCCGGCCACATTCAAGCAAGCCAGCAGGCCTCTCAGGCCAGGAGGGGCTGACAATACAAATCTGGGCTGGATCCCTGCTCTACATACATACATGTGCCTTCTTCAGGTCACATCTTGCACCAGACTTTCATCCTGGGGCTCCCAGCCCTGAACACGATGCCTATAACGGGGCCAAGCTGAGACAGTCCACTTCCCAAGCCCTGAATCCCCTCGTTCCCTATCAACAAATGGCCCGTGACAGTCTGGGACCAGTGACTCATGCCAGGTCTGGAACCCCCATCCCCTTTTCTCCACTTGCAAGACTTTTGCACATCCTCTATCATCCATCTAAATGGTCACCTCCCCAGTGAAACCTTTACCCACTTGGGAGCCCAGCATTCAGTACATCTTGCTCTCAGGGTAACCATCAAGCTATTTTGCTCTCTGGTAGGGCTTCATCTGCTTCTGGACCTGGTTTGTGGACACCAGAAACTCATCTTTTTCATCTTTGCACCCTCCACAGTGCCTGGACCAGTGCCTGCCTTAGAGTAGGGGTTCAGCAAATGCAGGAGAGAGGGAAGGAAGGAGGGAGGGAAAGAAGAGGCTAGGGTATGTAGGCCACACCTCTGACCTTTCCTAAACACGGCCCCAAATCATGCAAACATCAGTTTCCAATAGAGCCTGGAAGGATTTGGTCTTGACCTTATTGAGTTCATTACCAGAGATTTATATGCAAAAGGAAGCCCATCTCTCAGGACCTCTAGCCACCCAGGGCGCTGAAGGAAGTCCCTGGAACAAAAAAGAAAGGAGGGAGCTGGTGCAGGAAAAGGACACAGAATCTTAAGCTCCGGGACTTAATTCCAGTCCCGGCAGTTTTTACTTCGCATTTGCCTCGTGACCTCCCTGCATCTCAGCTTCCCTCTCCATAAAGTAGGATTATCTATCGTCATCTCCTTCCCAGGAGTGTTGTGAAGCTGGTGAATAAACCCCCAAACATCTGCAAAAGTTTTGTGGATGGGAGCGTGCCCTGAGGATGTGATTTCTCCTTGCAATCAGCGTCTGCACTGATTCTCGCTGTTCAGGCTTTCTTCTTGCCCACAGCAAGTATGGGTCACGGTGCCCCCAAGGCAGTGCAGCGAGGGGTTGCCCCCAGCTTTCTCTGGCGCGGTCTGGGACCGCCTCCCCACCGCCGCCGCGAGCGGGGGAAGCCACCCGCGGGATGCTTTGCGTGCAGCAAGGGGCGCGCGTCTCAGGACCACGAAGGAGGAGGAAGCAAGGAGAAGGAAGAGACGCCGGCAAAAGCCTCCCGCGGGGCCAGCCACTCTAGACTAGCTCTTCCCGAGCTCTGCAGAGGCCTCGCCACGGAGGAAAAATGCCGGAAAAATGCCGGCTAATTTCAGAGGCTCCACGTTGGTGGGCCAACAGCCCAGGGAGAATGAGCAATTATGATTTTCATCGAAGCAACATATGCTGTTTGCTGGCCTCTTTCGAACAGCTGTAGGTTAGATGCTGTTAAGATTAGTCTCCTTCTCTCCTCCATATTTCAGAATTCAAATTAAACTAAAATAACAGCACCTGCTGAACAAAAACCCCATTGGAAATGTGTCCTCGTACACAATTACTGCAGGGAGGCTGGTCACCATTGTTACCCGCCTATTCTTCCTGAATGGGAACGGCAGCGAAGTTCCCCAGGCAGCTGCAGCAATTTAATTGTATAACTGGAGCTGGCCCCGCGCCAACCCTCGAGAACTCAAGTGGCACCAAAAGATACTATATTGATTTGCAATCGAACATAATAGGCCATCAGCTTAATTATTACTGAAGTGACAAGGTTCTGGGTATTTCATATTTATATTTCAGGGCCTGTGAAGGATGAATGTAAATCTTTTAAATGCACGGATTTGCATATCTTCAGAAGGGTTGAGTGCTCTTATTACATCCATAGCCTTTGAAAGACCAAAAGGACTGGCTATTGAACTCAGGTTGCCAGATCCCACCGGCGTTTGCTTGGATGAAGAGACAAAAGGCATAAAATGGAAATTGCTTGTAGTCCAAAAAAAAAAAAAAAAAAAAAAGAAAAAGGCCAAAAAAAAAAAAATCCCACTACTCAACTACATCAAGCTCAGACCTCTTTGGGGGCCTTCGAAGGGAGACTGGTTGGGTAGGTCTCATTGGGACACTGAGACATTGGGCCATTGAGAAATGAAGCCAATGACTCCTTGGATCCATGAAGCTCCCTCTGCTCTCTGCTTCCAGCCTGTTTCTGGCGCCTGCAGGTCAGTAGACCCGTAGGAGTGCTGAGATGTAGGCCATTCCCAATGCCACTTTTGTCACCGCCACCGTGGCCAGTGTCTCCCTGACAGTGTGCCAACCCCACTCCTGCCCTCGCTCCCACCCCCGTCATCCACACTGGAGAGGCCTCTGGGTTGAGGACAAAGCAGAAAGAGAAGGAGTTTTGTTCTTGTTTCCACCACTTTTATTCTCTTCTCTACTCCATATTCCTGCACGGTCCCTGTCCTTTCACATCCTGGGCTCTGGCATAGCCAACGAGACACTGTGATAACCTCCCTGCCCCAGGAAGTGTTTTTATTCTCTTGAACTGAGACTCTGTTTCCAAGGAACTAGATCAAAGAGGATCCAGGAAAGGAAAAATAAAAGGGGGGGGGGGCTGGAAAAAGAAGAGGGAGAGCATTGCAAAATCTGAGAAACCAGAATTCTCTCTACAAAGGTCATGGGGCAATAGGAGTTAAGATCTAACAAATCTTGAAGGCTCAGTGACTTTGAAGACAGAGGTGACCACGTTTACCCAGATCAGAAAACCTTGAGATGTTCTCCAGAAAACAGTAGAGTCCCTCTCTCTGACTTTTGAGGTTCTGACTCAAAGTCTAGCCCACCATTGTTATTTCCAACTCTGCCTTTGGGGGGATCCCATTTAGACTCTCTTTCTTGGCTTTTATCCTCTGGGAAATGCCCAGCCCCTCTGTCGGAATCACCCAGGAGAGAATTCCCAGGCTGCCAAAGACTCAGTCCCTAGAGTTCAAGGCAGCGGCATCTCTGTGAAGGCCACCCCTGCTGGCTGAGCACAAAGGGAGGCGTTATCCCGAGAAGAGCAGAGGAACTGGGGAGGACACCTGCTCAGCCAATTCTGCAATAAAAGGAAGTGAGGATGGAAATTGGACAATTGTTACTAAGTAGCTGAGGACCCAGCTGAGTGGGGGTTTCTTTAATAAGCATGATAGAAGCCAGCTTTAAAGACAGATGAAGATTTTCCAGAATCTAGGGTTTCACTGACAAGAGCAGGAGAGGAAGGTAAACTCAGGAAAAAACGTCTCTTTATATCCCTGTGAAGGGCAAGGGGAGGTTCTTTCTGACAGGCTTCGGAAGTATTTCACAGCGGTCACTATTTATTCCCTGTCCCCCTAGTAAAGGCGGAGTCTTTGTGAACACCTGCAAGGGAGGCAGTGATCCCTAAGATGTCGTGAGGGTTCCCTAAGAACTGACCACGGAGGGCAAGACTCACTTCCTTCTTTCACTGCTTCCTAGGCTGGTAGAGTATGGAAATATAGGAGAACAAGTAAATCTGGATCACAACAAAATGTTTGACAAAGTCCATCTTCTTGGAAAAGATGAAGGTAATTAGGTGGATTTAGCATTAGTTCGAACCTATAATTTACTGAGCGCTCACCATCTGCCAAGTACCACAGTGGGATTTCCATACATAGAACTGTTGAATCCCTTCATTGCCCTTTTGCAGGTGCCCTTTGACCGGGGGCTCAGAGAGGTCTGGTAAACACAGGACAGCCTGTGCCACTCTGTTGTCTCCTGTCTCCAACTAACGGATAGAGAGCTCTTCTCACCCTGCTGCTACCCTCTCTCAGAAAAACGTGTTGATCACCTGGGATAGCGCTCTGAAGTCCAATGGGCTGAGCAGTGACCCAGGGGTAGGGCTGTGATGGATGTGGGGAAGGGAAGGCCCTGCCGCCACCATCTCTGCCGCCCAGAAAAGCACTCCAGGCCAGCCTTTCCCAGACCGCTGTCATGGGGTGCTGGGGAAGAGAGGCGGAGGCACCCTGAGGGATCCATAGGCCAGGCCTGCATTCAGATGCCCCGCCTGGCCCTGCATTAGCAGTGTGACCTCAGCAGTCCCTGTACTTCTCCAAACCCCGGTGCGCTCTCTGATAGGATGGGGACAGAAATTCCCATTGTGTGCCATCGCTCCGGGCGTCAGAAAGCCCTGAGCACAGAGCTGGGACCGGGCGCCTGTGCCTGACCACTAGCCAGCTCCAGCCCCTTCTGCCACGTTCCTGTGCTGCCACCTTCTGATGCCAAAGCCATCTCTGTGGCAAGCTGTACTGCACCCTGTCAACAGCCCCCAGGGAAAAGGAGGTGGTGGAGAGTCAGGGGGAGGGGGGTTGGGACCCTCAGCTGCTCCTGGAGAAGCAGGGCTGACAAGGCGAGGATTGTTTTTCTCCCCTGGTGTGAAGCATGTTGACTTGCTGTTGATAGATTGTGGGATGATATTAATTAAAATGCAGGCAGGTGTGAGGGCGCCTCTTAGAGCTGCACTGTCTTTGGTGGGGAGGGGAAGGCATCGGGGCTCTGTTTTGTAGCCATAGTGGGAGGAGTGTCCTCTTACCCCTCCTTCCCCTTCTGAGATCAGGTGTGACTTAGGTCACAGGAGCACTGGGCTCCAGGTGGAAGCACAGCCACATCCTTCCATCTTGATGGGTAGGGGGCAGGAAGGGGAACAGACTCTTACCAACTTTCCTGGTACCAAAAGGTCTGAAGAGGTTCTGCCTTTGGAGATGCTGACGGAGGGAACACTTGCCTTCTCTGCTCTCCACCGGCTCTCCCTCTGGCTCCAATAGGCAGGGCTGTGGTGCAAAGGGCTTCCTGAGAGGGGAGAGTCTGATGATCCCAGGGGAGATCTGCGGTGCCAGTGCCACAAACCATGGCACAGGGTCTAGGTCCAGCGGTCCAGGGGCTAGATTTCAAAGTTGGGAGACCATGCGACCAACCAGAGCAAGGGCAGAACAGGAACAAGAAAGCTGAGCACTGAGTGGTTGCAGCACACAGCCACGGAGTGTGCCCAGCTCAGCTCCACGGGTCTCTCAGTGCATCCCTCAGTGGGTCCCTCCTTCACGCCTTGGCCAACGTTGTATTGCAAGAGGACACAGGTGCGGTTTTCTTTGATTTCCAATTCCTCCTTCTTCCCTCTTCCAGCAAGAATGAGAAATGGCTCCCAGGACTCCGAGTTCTGAGGTGTTAATTATTGGAGATAGAAGTTACTGAGGATCTTAGCAGTCAGGTGACATGAGTGAAATGGTAGAATTGAGGTTCTAATACTTACCTCATTTCTGAAAGACGGAGCCCTGAGCCACTCCATTTCTTTAAACTTTATTTGGACAGGAACCAATGAGACTTCCCAAGAGAGTAAGTTCCCCTTATTGCCCTATGTCTGTCAAGCACTCAGAAAAAAAAAAAAAAAAAAAAAAAAAGAGGAAACTACCTGTGGAAGGAGAGATGAGCAGGTAAGGGAACAAGCTGGAGGCTCAGTTCTTGTTATACCTGACTTTAGAACTCAACACAGCTTAACCTTCAACTTTCTGGGCCATTGTTTACTTATCTGGAGAAAGGAATGAATGAGATTGGGAAATATCCCTCCTGCCTGCCTGCCTTCCCAACTTTTTCTCTCCATTCCCCAGCTCCAAGGAGAATCCGAGGATCTGCATTTGGGGTTCTTAAATATGTGTTATCATTTCCCCACCATCTGACCTGTAAAGAACAACTTTAATGAGGATTGTTGGGACACATTCCCCAGGGATGGCAATGAATTATAATGTAAATCGAGCCAAACTCTCCTAAACTAAGAGCTGGAACTGTTAACAAAGAGGATTATTTTGGAAGTGTTGAGGAAAAGACAAAGTACAACCCTAAAGAAATCACTGTGGACTCAAAGGCCCCCTCGGGCATACATGTCCCATCTCACCTAGCAACAAACTCTTTCATCTCGAGAGATGGATCTCCTGTTCCCAGTCCCACATCAGGGTGTCCCATATCCTCGGACTATAATCAACAATGTTATCCCAGACTATGTTTCTGGAAAGAAACTGTCAATGCAAACAAGCAGAATGATGTCTCCAAATGGGATTTTAATCTTGATCTTTTGTTGGGAAGCCCTGCTGCCTCCTCTGTTTATTTCCACCTTCCAGATCAGATTTTATCACTGCATCTAACTAGCCAATAGAATAAAACTGGACAAAGCAAGGAAAGGTACATAACCTCTTGGCCATAAAAGCTCCGAAAACAGAAAGTTTTCGTTTTTGGGTTTCCAGCTCCTTCGGTGGCAACACCTAACCTGGTCTGGGAGAAGCAAGTCCTCTCTATTTATCCATTTTGAGTGAGGATTCTTACATTTTCATGTGTTTAATCATGATGTGCTGCCCCAAACCTACAGGAAGCATTATGTAATACATGGTATATGTCCTTTATTAACTTTCTAAAATAATTTTTTTAATGGGATTCTGAATACATTTGGTCCTAAAGGTTTGAGGAAAGGGATTGCGGATTTGGACTATTTTATCTTCAGAGGCAGATAGATATGCTGTTAGTGAGTTTCTCAGCAACAATAAACAACAAAACAAAGTCTCAGTATCGCTTGCACGGTAGAATCATCAGACCAGTATGGCTTTTTGTAGACTGCAAAGGCTTTCACTCCTGTTTTACACAATCCATTTAATAAGAAAATCAGTAACCATCCATTTCAGCTGACAAGATATTCTCTCTTCCTAGAATTAGATGAGAAGAAGTGAACTAGCCTATGCATATGCTAATTAAAATTTTGTAGTGAGTGTTGGAACCAATAAAAAATACAAATATCTGTAATGAAATTGGAGATACGTTGTCGCCTTGAGTCGTCCTGGAAAACTAACAGGAAAGCTAAGAATTTGCATTAATCCTTGGTACAAACTTTTAGAAAAAGAATCAAAGAACAGACGAGGCCAGTTGCTGAGCCGTGAAGGAGAGAAGGGGTTCAAATAAGTACACCACATGGGTCAGTCATGTTCAAGAGCAGTCAGGTGCAGGGCTAGTCTAGAGTGGTTTTCTGCTGACAGTAGAGGCAAGAGCTGAGCCCCCTTCAGTTCTCCCATCCTGTCCCCATTACAGTTTTGCTCTCAGCTATAATTTTGTGCATTTTACTCATTCCCCATGGCTTCCCAAGAGAGTACCGCATCCTTCCCAGGTAAACCTCACTACTCTAAAAAATTAATAGATTAAAGAAATACCGACAAACATTCACTGGTACACATATATGGTGATCATCCTTACCAATTAGAATTAATACTCCCCTTTGAAATAAATGCATTCCATCAGTCAAGAAGGAAATTTAAAATATCTATAATCTCTGCTCTTATTGAGATTTAAGAGGACAATTTATCTATCCCCCCAAAATTATCTGAGATCATAAAAGAGTTTCTAGATGAAAAATATGGTTTTTGAACCCAACCATAAAAACCCAAAAAACAAAAACACAACAAATCGGTGGATAGTTGTTTAAATATTACAGAAAAGTAAGTTGTCTTTGAATAGAGAAATTATTCCAGAATTCAGAAGAAGTTAAAACAGATGGAAATACTGAGAACAAGATGATAGAAGCAAAACATAGAAGCCAACACTGCTGTAGACCAAATGTTTGTTTCCCTCCCAAATTCATATGTTGAAACCTAATCCCCAATGTGATGGTATTAGGAGGTGAGGACTTTGGGAAGTGATTAGGTAAGAGAGCAAAGCTCTCGTGAATAAGATCAGTGCCCTTGTGAAAGAGAGCCTGAGAACTTCCTTGTCCCTTCTGCCATGTTAAGACACAGGGCAAAGATGGTCCTCTATGAACTAGGAAGTAAATTCTCAGCAGGTATTATATCTGCCAGTGCTGGGGCGCCTGGGTGGCTCAGTTGGTTAAGCGTCTGACTTCAGCTCAGGTCATGATCTCGTAGTTCCTGGGTTCAAGCCCCACATCGAGCTCTGCATTGATAGCACAGCTGTGTCACCCTCTCTCTCTGCCCCTCCCCCACTCATGCTCTGTGTCTCTCTTTCTCTCAAAAAAAAAATGAATAAGCATTTAAAAAAATTTTAGTAATAAAACTAAATTTAAAAAAAAAAACTGCTACTGGTGTGATCTTGGACTTCCCAGCCTCCAGAACCATGAGAAATAATTTTCTGTTGTTTACAAGCCACCTGGACTATGGCATTTTGTTTCAGGAGCTCAATCAGACTAAGACATCATTTACAAAAAAATTCCGAAAGTGAAATGAAGCCAGTGGAAGAGCAAAGAAATAATAGAAGATTTCCCCACACTAAGGAAAGATCTAGATCTGTAGAACCAACTCCCTAAGTGAGCACCCAGGTAGAACCCATAAAAGGACACAGGCTTTAAGATACATGCTGATGACATGTAAATTTCAAGGATCAAAAAAAATAATAACCTGAGGATCCCTGATTTTTAAAAATGGCAGGTTGAACACGTGTCTTTGGTTTTACCTCGTCTTGAAATCTCACTAACATGAGAGTCAAATAATGTTTAAACATGAACATTGAAAATGGCAAAGGAAAATAGAAAAAGAGTAGCAACAAAATTTGGGAAGCTGAGAAGTCACTGGACAAGAGTAACTGACACAGCTGACTGAGGGGGGCAGGATCCTAGGCAGCAGCAGGGACAGTCGATTTCCATCACTCTAAACTCACAGGAACCAGCAGTCCCAGTTACTTATGGAACTGGGTGGATGGTGTTAAGAAGAGATTTGAACAGCACTGGTTAAATTCTGTTGAAAATTTAAACAACGGTATAAACATACTATTTAGAGTTACGGAGTACATTTAAAAAATTCTCTGAAGGGGTGCCTGAGTGTCCGACTTTGGCTCAGGTCATGATCTCATGGTTCATGAGTTTGAGCCCCACATGGTACTCATGGCTTCAGCTTGGAACCTGCTTAGGATCCTCTGTCCCCTTTTTTCTTCTTCCCTGCCCCATTTGTGCTCTCTCTCTCAAAAATAAATAAAATATTTTTAAAAATAAAATAAAAATTAGCTAAAAAATGTGGGGAGTACCTTTGTGAACCAGAAAATGGGGGAGGGATGGGGGTTCTATCGTTTTGTTATGTTTTAGGTGGTGTCTTTATTTATATACTAGACCTTGTGGAAGACACTAGAGAGCCAGTCTTCTCCTCATGGCTACTAAAGTTTGTGGATATGTGGGGTAGGGGCAAATGGATAGATAATTCTTATGTGCTTCACTGTGATGGAGAAATAAAAATTTGATATGTTTCAAGAAAAAAAACCAGATAATTATTATTAGAATAAGATAGAGTGGGTAGTTTCTTAACTGACAAAAAATTTAAAAAGAAAACATAATAATATATAAAAATTACAAAGCTGTCTACCTACCATTTTTAGGTAATGTTCTAAAACTAAGTTCATCTAGAAAGGGTCTCAGGGGTAGAGATACACTAAGGAAATGCAAAATCAGAAATGTCTAGAAGGGTGCCTGGGTGGCTCAGTTGGTTAAGCGTCCGACTTCAGCTCAGGTCATGATCTCACTGTTCGTGGGTTGGAGAACTGCATCAGGCTCTGTGCTGACAGCTCAGAGCCTAGAGCCTGCTTTGGATTCTGTGTCTCCTTCTCTCTCTAACCCTCCCCCACTTATGCTCACACTCTCGCTCTCTCTCTCTCTTTCTCAAAAATAGGTAATAAACAAAAAATTAAAAAAACAAATGTTAGAACTCAAAGTTAGAATTCTTATAACACACAAAGAAAAAAGGAAGTAGAATGTTACTTAATATTAACTAGACTACACAATCTAAAATAAAGTCATAATTACTAATTTTAATCTCCTAAATAGCATAGCACTAAAATGTTTTTAAAAGCTGTGAGAATTATAAAGAGAAGTTGACGAAAGTATGATTGTATTGAGAGAGTCAAAGATACATCTCGTTTTTACACAGCACAAGTACTTGGCAAGTGGATGAAGTAAAAAGGTTTAGAAAGTTTGCTTAACTGATCTAGATGGATAATTGTATGTACTACAAACAGAAGATACATCATTTCCCAAAGTTTATGGCATTTTCAGAAAAATGCTCATATCCTAGCCCACTAATAAAATCTCAGACAAATTTTCTACATTTGAAACTATACATCCAAACAATGCAATGCAAGGAAACTTGACAATGATAGATCTTGTCAGAAACCATGCAAGCAAGAAGAGAATAAAGTGGAATATTTAAAATCTTGAAAGAAAAACCCCCAACAATCCAGGATTCTATAGCCAGCAAAACAATCTTTCAAAAGCGAAGGAAGAATAAAGACTTTCTCAAACAAACAAAATTGAGAGAATTCACTGCCACCGACCTGCCCTGCAAGAAACATGAAATGTTCTCCAGAGAAAAGGCAAACAATATAGGCCAGAAACTTGGATCTGTGTAAGGAAAAGAAGAGTACCAGAGAAGGAATAAATGAAGGTAAAATTAAATCTTACATTTTTCATCCTCTAATTAATCTAAAAAATAATAATTTGTTTAAAGTAATAATAGTGTAACAATGTTTGGGATGATTACAGAATGAGAATAAGTGAAATGAATGCATATAATATCTTCAGGGGTGGGAAGGAAGAATTGAGGAATATTCAGCTAAAAGTGACCCATACTATATGTGAAGTGGTATGAGAAATCATGAAAAAAAATTTAACATAATTGATATACTAAGAGAGGAGATACAACTAAATTGTATAAAGTGCTTAAATAAGACAAGTGAAGGCAGAAAAAGAGAAGGGAAAGGAAACAAAGAACAAGTACAATGAACAGAAACAATTAAAAACACAGTAGACATTAATCTTACGATATCAATAATCACTTCATATGTGAATGGTCATGAATTAAGAGACAGAGATTGTTAGAGTAAATTAAAAACAGGACCTAACTGTATGTTGTCTATAAGAAGTCCAATTTAAATGTAAACACTCAGGTAGGTTAAAAATAAAGGGTTGAAAGAAGACATCCAGATGGCCAATCGACACATGAAAAGATGCTCAACATCACTCATCATCATCAAATATAAATCAAAACCACAATGAGATACCACCGCACACCTGTCAGAGTGGCTAAAATGAACAACTCAGGCAACAACAGATGTTGGCGAGGATGCAAGAAAGGGGACCCTCTTGCACTGCTGGTGGGAATGCAAAGTGGGGCAGCCACTCTGGAGAACAGTGTGGAGGTTCCTCAAAAAATTAAAAATAGAACTACCCTATGACCTGGCAATTGAACTTACTAGGAAGGATACATAGGATACAAAAATGCTTATTCGAAGGGGCACATGCACCCCAGTGTTTATAGCAAAGCTATCAACAATAACCAAATTATGGAAAGAGCCCAAATGTCCATCGACTGATGAGTGGATAAAGACGGTGTGGTATATATACAATGGAATGCTACTAAGTGATGAAAAATAATGAAATCTTGCCATTTTCAACAATGTGAACGGAACTAGAAGGTATTATGCTAAACAAAATAAGTCAGGGAAAGACAGTATCATATAATTTCACTCATATGTGGAATTTGAGAAACTCAACAGATGAACGTAGAGGAAAGTAAGGAGAAATAAGATGAAAACAGAGAGGGAGGCAAACCATAAGAAGCTCTTAAATACAGAGAATAAACTGAAGGTTGCTGGAGGGGAGGTAGGCAGGGGGACGGGTTAAATGTGTGATGGGCATTAAGGAGGGCACTTTTAGAGATGAGCACTGGGTGTCATATGTAAGAGCTGAATCACTGCGTTCTACTCCTGAAGCCAAGACTATACTGTATGTTAACTAATTTGAATTTAAATTTTAAAAAAAGTAAAAAAGATGAAGAAAGTGATACCATGCTAACAACTGATCAAACCAAAGCTAGAGTAGCTCTATTATTTAGAGGCAAAGCAGATTCCAGATCAAAGAAAATTATCAGGGGTAAGAAGAAGCATTATATAATAATAAAGGTGTCAACTCTTCAAACCGAGCAACAATCCTTAACACATATGCACTGAACAGCAGAGCATCAAAAATATGTAAGGCAAAACTGATGGAAATCCAAGAGAAATACACTGATCTGCTATTACAGGTGATGATTTCAACACCCACCTTCTAGGAATTATTAGATCAAGCAGGCAGAAAATCAGTGAGGATATAGTTGACCTAAAAGGGCTATCAATCAACTTGATATAATGGACACTTGAAGAATATGCCATTCAGCAAAATACACATTCATCTCAAACTCATCTACAACATTCACCAAGGTAGACTACATTTATATGTTCTCAGATTACAATAGAATTAAGCTAGAAATCAATGACAGAGAGATAGCTGGAAAACTCCCAGACATTTAGGGATTAAACAACATACTTTTGAATAATATATAGGAGTCAAAGAAGAGGCCTCAAGAGAAATGTAAAAAATATTCTGAACTAAACGAAAAGGAAAATTCAACTTAACAAATGTGTGTTGTGGAGCAAAAGCAGCCCTTAGAGGGTGATTTTGTAGAATTAAATCCATATAGTAGAAAATAAGAAAGATCTAAAATCAATTTTCTAAGTTTCTACTTTAGGAAACAAGATAAAAAGAGCCAATTTAAGCCTAAAGCAAGTAGAAGAAAAGGAATAATAATAATTGGAGGAGAGTGCAATAAAATTGAAAACAGCAAAACAATAGCGAAAATCAAGAAACCAAAAAAGATCAATAAACCTGAAAACCTCTAGCTAGAATAACCAAGTTAAAAAAAGAGAGAGAAGATATCAAAAGTCAAAGAGAATTTGTTACTATTGATACCATGGACAATGAAAAGATAATAAAAGAATATTATGAACAATACTATGCCTACAAATTTGATATGAAATGGAATAATTCCTTGCAAAATGCAAACTCCAAAAATTCACACAAAGAGAAATAGATCACCTGAATAAGCCTACACTTATTAAGAAACTGAATGAATAAGTAATAAACTTCCAAAAGTGAAGGTGCCACACTCAGATTGTTTCATTGTTAAATTCGGCGGCTAATCATTTAAGGAGGATTCTTCATAATTTCTTTGAGAAAGAAGGAGTACTTTACAACTCATTCCACGAGGCCAGCATTATCGTAAGACTAAAATGATACAAAGACATTGTAAGAAAGAAAACTACAAGACCATGTTATCTCATAAACATAGATGCAAAACTCTTCAACAAAATATTAGCAAATCAAATCTAACCTTGTGTACAAAGACTTATACATGATGAGCAAGTGGGATTTATTCCAGGTGTAAGGCTGAGGCAATGTTCGACAATCAATCAACATAATACACCACATCAACAGGCTAAAAAACAAAATCATATAATCGTATCAACTGATGCAGAAAAATGATTTGACAAATTCTAATTCCCATTCATAATTAAAAAAAAAAAAAACCTCTCAGCAAACTAGGACTAGAAGAGAAGGAAATTCTTCAATGTAATAAGGAGCATCAAATAACGTCAAGTGACAAAACCTTACAGATGACATCATACTTAATTGTGAGCATCTGGATGGTTTTTCCTTAAGGTCAGGAACAAGGCAAGACTATCTCCTGCACACAAATATTTATAGTTGTTTTATTCATAATCACAAAAAACTGGAAGTAACCAAGATGTCCTTCAATCAGTAAATGGATAAACAAGCTGTGGTACATACATATGATAGAATATGATTCAGCAATAAAACGAAATGACCTATCAAGCCATTAAAAGATGTGGATGAAATCTAAAGGTATACTGACAAGCCAAAGAGGCCATATGTATTACTCCAGCTATGTGAATGGAAGAAAAAAAACTATAGCATTGGTCAAAATAAAAGTGTTTGCCAGGGGCGGGGGCAAAGAGGTAAGATGGGAGAAGAGAAGCAGAGGGTATATTTTCGGGCAGCAAAATTATTGTGTATGATCCTGTAATTGTGCATATCTGAAAACATGCCTTTGTCAAAACACATAGGACTTTGCAGCACAAAGGGTGAATCTTAATGTATGCAAACTAAAAATTCACTTAGGAGGTTGGGGAATCCCAGGAGGAAAGCAGAATGTGATAAAACAATTTGATTTACAAGTCTATGAGACAACCTCAACTAAAGGGATAAGGAGAAAAGACACTGACCTAAGTAACTTTGGAAATGAGTGGAGTTTGTTAAGACTAAAGGCAAAAGAAACTGTAGACAGCATTGTACTATAGTCAATAAAATTCTTCTCCATGGTGTATGAGTTAATAACTCTGGGGCTATTACACGTATATATTAGAAGTGAACAATTAAGTAATGGATGGCAGGCAGTAAGACCCAAGTGTTTCAATGTCATAGTTTACAGATAAGCAAGGGAAGGAAGCTAGAATGATTCAAGTGATAATGGATTAGAGCTGGAGACATCAGAATGAATGCATATTTACATACAGAAACGTTACAGATACATGCATATACATACATTATCATACACACATATATTCCCTTGCTGTGTCAGCTGAAAGGGCCTAGAAGCAATGACCTCCCAGTAGCAACAAGCACACCTATTACCCAAATCTTGGCATCTGATAACATTAACAGTGAAAAGAATCAGGGCTCTTTGGATAAATGGTTAATTCTAGGACTGAAGCAGGAGATATACAAGATGACCTCGGAGCATTTTGTAGTACCCAAAAGGAAGGGAATGCTGAAACAAAAGTAAAAACAAAAAACACACAATAATGCAGATGAATCAAAGGCTTTTCCAACCGGAAAAGCTAATACCAAAGCTGGAATAATTTGAGCAGGAAAATAAAGAAATTCAATGATAACCCAAAGTATAAAATTAATGTAACGATTGAATAAATAAATAAATTAAGAATAGGCACATCGCTCTTGCAGAAGAATTCCCAATAATTTATGTCGATGTTCCATCCTCATGGAGGTAGAATGCAACTGCCCATACTTTAAGTATGGACTTCACATAAGGACTTCTTTCCAAAGAGTACAGTGTAGGACAAGGAAAAAAAAATTAACCTTACAGTAGCGGAATCTGACCAACAGTACCTCACCCAGGTGATCACAGTTAACACCAGTGGTAAGTCATGTTGACAGTATATGTAGCCTTGATATAATATAACGAAAGCTGTACTTTATCTTTGGTATTTTCCTCCCTGAAATCCATAACCCCAGTCTAATTGTGAGAAAAACATCAGATCAATCCCAATAGAGGTACATTCTACAAAATGCCTGGGTATTTTCAGAACTGTCAAGGTTATCAAAAACAAGGAAAGTCTGAGAAATTGTCACGGCCAAGAAGAGCCGGAGAAGATGTGATGATAGGATGTAACGTGGTGTCCTGGATAGGATTCTAAAACAGAAAAAGAACATTAGGTAAAAACTAAGGAAATGTGAAGAAAGTATGAACTTTAGTTGATAATAATGTATTAGCATCAGTTCATTAACAGTAACAAATGTATCAAAAAAAAGTAAGCTGTTAATAGGGAAACTGAGTAGGGGGTAAATAGGAAATCTCTGTACTATCTTAGCAATTTTTCTTAAGTCTAAGATTGTTATAAAAAATAAAGCTTATTAAAATAAAGCAGGTAAATCATTGTGGTAGAAATTGAGATTCCTGGAGCCAGTAGTTTCTCAGGCATGGTCTATCGAACTTTAAAGATCCAGGTCTTTCTGTATCTTAAACATTATATTTTCCTACTGAAAGTAGACTATTACAGATATGGTATTTCTCTCCAAAACACTGAAAAATTCAGAAAACCTCTCAATTAATTTTATGAAGCTAGCATATATTTAGTGACAGGTATTTGACAAAATTAGTACACGCACCCCAAATATATAGCCATATAATCTTACAGAACAACTATATGTACAAATACAGATTTTAAAAATCCTACAAAACATTAAAAATGAATGCATTGACGTTTAAAAAATAAGAAATTATAGCCATTCAACACAGATGTGATAAGTTTAAAGAATGATCAAGTAAATTCTAATTGAGAATTCAAAAATATTTGGAATAACAAGGGCACGTGGGTAGCTCAGTCAGTTAAATATCAGACTCTTGATTTAGGCTCAGGTCATGATCTCACAGTTCATAGGATTGAGCCCCCTGTCAGGCTTTGAACTAAAAGGGAGGAGCCTGGTTGGGATTCTTTCTCCCTCTCTCTCTGCCCCTTCTCCTCTCACAAACACACACACACTCTCTCTCAATAAATAAATAAACTTAAAAAAAAAAATAACATGGGCACCTGGGTGGTTCAGTCGGTTGAGCATCTGACTCTTGATATTGGCTCAGGTCCTGATCCCAGGGTCATGGGATCAAGCTCCTTGGTGAGCTCCACGCTGAGTGTGGAGCCTACTTAAGATTCTCTCTCTCTCTCCCTCTGCCCCTCTCCCCTACTCATGCTCCCTCTCTCTCTCTAAAAGAAAAAAAAATGGAATAACAAAGTTAATTAATATTGACGTATTAATAAGTCATCAATCCCAAAGCCATATAATCATATCAGTAGTCATTAAAAAGCATGTGAGGAAATTCAACAACCATTTCTGCTTTTAAAAATTTGGCCCTAGTGAGAAAAATAAATGTCCTTCATATGCAAAGAAAAATCCTATCTGAAACCAAGAGCTGGCATCTAGCATGACAGCAGGAAACATTCCTATCAAGGATGTGACATCACCTCTATAATTAAACATCATGCTACAACTGAATAACCCAATAAAAAATACAGGAAAATACAGAGCTGTATTGATACCCTCCTGATATACATGATTGTTTAATGTGATCCAAAAATCAAACCAGTAATCTTTCAGCTGAGGGCGTACATGTACGTACGTGCATATGTGGGTTGGTAGCTAGATACGACCAGAATGAGAAACATACATAACCAGTAGTCTTTTGCATCCCCAAAAGGAACATCAGTATTTTTGAACGGTGTTCTCATTCTCTCATAATTCCCATAAATGATCTACATTTCACATTATTTGCTAGAATCATATTTTCTGTATCCAAGTACATAAATTCAGTGCATAAATATATTGGATTGGTTAATAGTGGCACATATCATTGCCCACTTGAAATGCAGAAAATGATTTCTTCTATGTTTGTAGACATTTGAAGAGTTAACCCTATTTCATTGGCCGTATATTAAATGTGGAGGGAGGGAGGGAGAGAGAGGGCAGAAGACGAGGGCTAGGAAATGATAGGGTTATAGTAGGATTTCAACTTCATATCCGATGGGATATATATAAGTTAAATGGAGTTAAATGTATCAGTGTATTTACTATTGCAAAACTTAAATACTAGTTTTGGAGGTAGCAAAGAGAGGTTTGGAGATGGGGAGGCAGAGACAATTGGAAAGGGGCAACTGCAGAAAGAGAATCCTGGAAAAGGGGAGGAAGTTTAAGGGAATTTCAAGAATGTTTTACAGCTGCGTTTTTCCATTAACCTGCAATGAATATGTACACGAATCATCAATGATTCTGGAGTTGGATTTGTCTTTACTCACGTTTTCTCATATGAAGACATGCTGAGAGTGCCCCCTCGATGGGTAGCAATTAGCAAGATTTGGGAAATAAGCAAAATAACAATTTTTTTTTAAATTGAGATGTGTTTATTGAGAGCTTACTATTTGACAGGCATTGTTATAGTGTGTGTGTGTGTGTGTGAGAGAGAGAGAGAGAGAGATCCCTTACAACAACTGAATGAGGTGAGTACTGTTATTTTCCCCATTTCACAGATTAGGGAACCGCATCCAGATACTGAAATAATTAGCCCAAAATAATGGCGACTAATAAGTAACAGGTAGTATTTGAACCTAGGCTGTCTGGCCTCAGAGTCCACAATTTAAACCATTTCAATCTCAATGTATTGCTCTTTCTCTCTCTCACTGTTAACATTTGAAAATAATTTAAGAATAAAATACAGGGTGAAGTCAGTCCCCCATAATTAGAATGGAAGTTAGGGAAAGTTTAATGGTCAGCTGAATCTGTTAAAGACAATAAAGCTGAATAAAGAGAATGATTATTCTGCATTTTATTAGAACCATATTTTTTTCAAAAATTTCCCCACTCCAAAAGGGTCTCCATATTAGGATATGTGTCAAAACAATGATTCAACCAAAGTAAGTCCCATAAATATTATGAAAGAGGAAACAAAATTAATGTTACTAATGATTAAGGCTGCTTCCCTAAAAAAAAGGGGGGGGAATCACCTAAAAAACAGAAGTAATAAAAGCATTTCATAGTTTGCAGTTACCAAAGTAACTTAAATATCGTTAGCTTCTCTCTAACAGTAGAAAGAGCTATTTGGAAATACATTTCAAACTCAGATTAACAAAGGCAACAAAAATGTAAAACGACAAGAATTAATCTTAACAAGAAATATGACAGATCTATCTGAGATATATTACAAGCTTAACTTAGGGACATAAACGATGTTAATAAATCAGGAGACATTCCATGCTTCTGGATTAGAAGCTTCAATATTTTAAAGATGTCATTTCTCCTCAAATTAATTTATAAATTTAATGCAATCCCAATTAAAATTTGATGAGATTTTTGTTTGGAACTTGACCAAATGATTCTAAAGTTCATTTGGAAGAATAATTGTGTTAGAATAGTCATGAAAAGAACAAGAAAAATGAGTAATGAGATGGACTTGCCCTACTGGAAATTAAATTATCACTGTGGTACAGTACCAAAGTAGTCAGACAGACCCATAAAACTAAAAAGAAAATCCAGAAGCTGAGTTAAGTATGTATAATAATTTGGTATATATTAATGATGTCAGTTTAAAATATTAGGGAAAGAATCAACTATTTATTAAATGGATTATTCAATAAAATATGATTGGGGGCAAGTAGAAAAGCATTTGAAAACACAGGTTTGAGTCTTACAACATAATTTATACTAAAATAAATCCTGGATGTTTCAAAGTTTTGACTGGAAAAAAGAAACCATTAAAATACCAGAATATATAAATAAGTATTTATGTAATCTTGTGGTAGTGAAACACTTAAAATGTGTGGAATTATTGGCTGAAAGGAAAAGCTTAATAATGTGTTTGACCACATAAAATTTCATAACTTGTGACTAGCAAAACTAAGCCCCAATCCACTCATCTACTCACCTACCTCTACACCATAAAACAGCATTAAAAGACAAACCATGAAAATTATTTGCAAGAGATATTGCAAACAAAGGGTTTAGATTCCTTAATCTCTTCAGGATTCATTCGAACCAGTAAAATAAAGAGGATATTCCGATAGAAAATGGCCTAAGGACAGGTCAGGAAATTACAGAACAGACACATATGTTTTCAGGATGAAAAGAGTGCCGAACCTCACTAGCTATCAAGGAAACAGAAATTAAAATATCAGTGAGATGTCATTTGTTGCCTATTAGGTTAAAAGTGATGAAAAATATTGACAGTATCCAATGCTGGCTAGGGCATGAGTAAACACCATTCTTATATGCTATGCTCTCGTGTAAATTCAAATTGATACAACAAACTTTCTAGAGAGCAGTTGGGCAATATATTATCAAAATTGAAAATATGCATCCCCTTCAGGGCGGGAAGGCAATTTCTAGAATGTAATCTTAGGGAAATAACAGGACAAGTGTCTAAAGATACAGATCCAAAGAGGTTCACTTCAGCATTAACGGAAGAGGAAGAATTAGAAAACCCTATTAATGTGCAAAATAAAGTATGCATTAAATACATTATGGTTTCTTCACACAACGGAGTACCATGCAGCAGTTTAAAAAGATAGCAGGAGGGGTGCCTGGGCGGCTGCATCAGTTAAACGTCCAACTCTTGAATTGGGTTCAGGTCATGATCTCCCACTTCAGGGGTTTGAGCCCCACTGTCAGGCTCCTCACTAACAGTGTGGAGCCTGCTTGGAATTCTCTCTCCCTCCCTCTCTCACCCTCCCCTGCTTGCATTCCCTCTCTCTTTCAAGATAAATAAATAAACTTTAAAGCAAAGATAGCAGGAGACTTATATTCAGTACATATTATCATGCCCCAAAAATGGGAAATAAGAAAATTGCATTAAAAGCATTTTGTATAGTATGATACCATTTCTTTAGATGCGTATTGTGTGTGCATGTATGTGTGATATTCTGAGGATATCTTTCTCTTCCTGTGTGTGTGTGTGTGTGTGTGTGTAAGAAAACCATGTGTAGGAACCATCTATTTCACTACAATTCTGTAGAATACTGTGTAAGAACACTTACCGTGTCACTAAGTAGTCTTAGTCGAGTTACTGTCTCTGTTCCTCAGTCTCCCCATCAGTAAAACAGCATTTGCCTTATAGGGTTGTTATAAGGAGCAAATGGATTCACGTGTAAAGCACTTAGCATAGTACCAGGCACCTAGTAACCAGTGTTTAAATTTTTTTAAATGTTTTATTTATTCTTGAGAGAGAGAGAGAGAGAGAGAGAGAGCATGAGCGGGGAAGGGGTAGAGAGAGGGAGACACAGAATCTGAAGCAGGCTTCAGGCTCCGAGCTGTCAGCACGGAGTCCGACGAGGGACTCGAACTCACGAGCCATGAGATCATGACCTGAGCCGAAGTCAGACGCTCAATCGGCTGAGCCACCCAGGCGCCCCAGTAACCAATGTTTAATAATTCACTGCTGTCATTATTGCAATGATCATTCTCATCATTTCTATCAGTACGCTCCACGGAGTACAAGGGAAAACAGGGGAAGCAGCATCCTCCACAACACAGCAAAACACTGAGCAACAGCTGGAATCTTATCCTTCACAGCACCTAGGCTGCCATGTGTGATGGTGGGCTCGTAGGATCCAGAAGGGCCCCGTGGGCGCTGGGAGGGGCATGCAAAGCCAGGGCCACACCCACCGAGAGTGGGCTTGCTTGTGAGTGTTGCTTAAGACTCTCCCAGAATTCCCTGAGTAACTACATGAGACGCAGAAGTGACTAGAGACATGGGGCCACAGGTTGGGGCCAGGAACAGTGCGATACCTATGACATCGTTTCCATGTCTCCACGCAGGACTATGGGCTGCATATGATTCTCAAGTTAATGTATAGCCAGACTATATATAGTCTAAGGAACCTGTATGCACAGGTAAATTAAAAGCAAATAAATACGGTGTATGTTTAAGTTCTCTAGTTAGGGAAGTCTATAGTCTTTAATACACGCTCCGTTCATCTACACTAATTCTGCTCTTGCAAAGTTTGAATAAAGATCTACTATAGATACTGTAGCAGAGAGCCTCCCACCAGACCTAGTTAAAACTCCCCAGAACTGGCATCGTTAATCCCATTTCGGAATGGCAAGTTTCCGTTTTAGGCAGTCGCCCTTAAGCATGCCTACCCTGAACCCCTGTCAGGAAGCAGTGCCTTCTGCGCCTTTTATTCCCTTAGAGAAAAGGAGTGGCATTCAGGGTGCCCACCAGCAGCAGATAATCAGCGGGACCTCTTTACCATGGAGAAATGTTGATTTCATATTTGTCTGTATGTGCTAGATGAATGCTGGGCATGATTTACTTACTCCAGAAAGTGTTGCCTGTAATGTGGAGACACAGGACAGTTTAAAAGGAAGAGTAATCACAGCACACAGCTATTCATCTTCGGCTGCCTCTGGGAACCGGGAGCTGATTAACTCTTGCAGCAGCGGCTATTAGAAGCTGTCAACTCCCACCCCCATGTGGCTCTCTGCCCTCTCAGGCTCCTTACTGGCACACAGTTCCCTGAGCCCTCACTCCCTACCCTCCATGGAGTCACTATTTTCTAAGTCAAGGCCGATGAGGTTCCGTATCGCTTACCCTCACCAAACCACTGCCACTTGCCGTCAGATTTGGAAACCTGTACGTTCAGGGCTGATTACTGGTTCTTTGTCTTGCCTGTGACAAACCTTCCTTTTCCTCTTCCAGGCAGGCTTGTTCATTCCAAGATTCAATCTTGTTTCTTTCTCTTAGTTCCAACTGGTTCCCTAGCCTAATTCAAGTCTTCCTGTTGGCGGAGACCCCTGGAATCCCTAACTCAGAGTGGGGCTCCTGTTGCCCCTCTGGTCCATTCAAGACCCCAAGCCCGGTCCAGATGGCTGGAATCTTGTTACCTTGCATAACCCCCACTTGACATCTTCACTGCTTTCCTGGCAGGTGGTTCGATTTGCCCTTTTGGTGTCAACCTGTTTATCGTGTAGCCAGATGAGCCTCTAGAACAGTGTGACTGACTTGTCCATCCAGATTCTGGTTTGGGAGGCCCTTCCATGTGCCAGTCACTGTTCTAAGAATGGGGACCACAAGAGCGAACAAGTTTCAGCCTTCATCGTGATGACATTCCAGCAGAGGAGACATGTGAAATAAGAAACACGAGTATAAACAGGATCATTTCAGGAGGTTAAGTGCTATGATGAGAATGAATGAGGCTAATGGTTGAGGAAGCGACAGAGCGGTCAGGAAAGTTTTCTCTGAAGAGGCATGACATTTGAGTGGAGACTTGAGCAACAGAAAAGCCCACCACTGAGAGAGTCCAGAGGGGAGTGTACTTCAGGGAAAACAAGCAATAAGGGAATGCTCTGAGTGGTAAGGGAGACAAAGGTGGCCGGGAAACAGGAAGGAGGGCAGCATGACCAAAGCCAAGCGAGAGGAGAGAGCAAGTGGAAGATGGGTTTGGAGTGGGCAGCACGGGCAGTTCGTGCAGGCCCTCGCAGGCCATGGGGAAGAGCTTGGATTTCCTGCCAAGTGCCATGGAAACCTTGGGAGGGCTCTCCATGGAAGACTGGCTTACTGGATTCATTAGCGACATGCTGGTTCCCTCTCTCCTTTCAGCCTGGTGATTATCATCATTTCCAATGCCCTTCCCCAACCTATGATGGCCACGCATTTTCACAAACAGACCTAAGGAAATAGAGACATCTCCAAGAGGGTCCATGGCTCGTTCCACCCCATCAGTCACAGTGCTGTCACCATGGCCCAACTATCAGTGAGGAACGTGGTCCTTAGCTGGGGTTGAAGCGGAGCTCAGAAAACTGAGAGAGGGATATGGTCAGACAGGGAATCAAGGGTGAGGAAGATTGCTGGCAAGAATGAGGGCAAGAGGGTGGCTATTGAGGAAGGCCACGGGTCTGCGGACAGTACTAATGTGCAGCAGTCAAGCTGAAATAGCCCAGGAGGCCCAATCTTGTGCTGGTGGCTGAGTCAGGACCAGGGAAGGGGTGTACGTGTCCATTTCTCCCACAGGAATTTAGAGAAGACCCCATCCTCTTACGGGGGGCAGTACATTGCCCAGAACGGCCCCCATCCTACAGTCCCTTAGGACTAGATGCCTACGATGGCACACTTAGGTCCCTAGCTCAGTTGTCAGGTCGCGTGTACTTCTTCTGGGCCTGAACCCAGCTGAGGGTATACAAATAGCGAGCGGAAGTGGGGAGGGTGGAAATTTGGTTCTACTGAGCGCTGGGTAGAAGGTGCATTTTCAAAATCAGGATTTTCCATCTCAGGACTACAAGGAGTTACAAAATTTCTGGTAGCTGGACTCTGGTCTGTTATTTCTCAGGGTTTTAATTCTGCATTAAGTCTCTGTAGTCCTAAAGCTTTGAAGACAACGTATGGGTAGATGGAAGAGAGCGAATAACATTTTTTGAATATGTATTATGTTTCGTACTTTACACTAGGGACTTTACATATATTATTTTAGCTATCCTCAATAATCCTATGATAATATCCATAGGGTAATAATCCTATGTAATATAAACTCATTTTGTATCTAAAGAAGCAGGCTCATAAATATTAATATACCAGCTCAGAACAGGAAAACTAGCTAGCAGCCAATAAGTGATGGGATGGGGCCACATCTGGGCTTGAAGACAGATCTCCTGAAGACCGTGGGCCTTCTTGTTGTTGATTCCGTTACTCTGGCTGGTGGGAAAGGAGGAGGGCCCTCTCTACCCCTCTCTGGCACTCTTTGTGCTAGTATTTCAAACTTCTCATGATCAGTTTTTGATATTAATTTTCCACGTGACTATGCCCTATCTCCTTAAATTAATTGTAATCTCCTTGAACATGGTGACATCCTCTTGAAACCTCTTGAAACCTGCAGGACAGTAGAGTTACACTCATATCTAGACTGCATTTCACCATGAATTCTTTGTTTGAGAGGTTTGCTTCATACGCGTATACATTTATTAGTGCATAGAGGCCTTTGGAAACCAAATGCCAGCAATATTAGGATATGCTATGTAATTCTCTGAAAAGCAAGGAAAACAAACTCTCACGCTTTTTGTGTCTGATAACTAAGTGATTACAAATAGTACCAGAATTTGTTTCTAAAACTGGTTGGAATGTTTCTTCCTTTGTTATTCCAATAGCTAATTTGATGATTTATTACTGTTAATCCCACATACCCCTGGAGTTATTTGTTTGGTTGATTTGTTTTTGCAAGAAAATTTGTATAGCTATAGATAAATTATTGTATGCTGTTCCAATTTTTAGAAGGGTTAATTAACAAATACCATTCTAGTTATCATATTCTAGCTTTTTCCAAGTTCCAAGCATGGAAATCATATCAGAGCCCTTTAAATTTAAGTCTACAAATTAATTTGGTGTCCTAGGAAAGATGAAGGGCAGAGAGGAGTCAAGGACACAATATAAATGACTCCTGTGTTCCAGCCATGACCTCGTAGTTGCTGAGGCCGTGAACTCACGGATCACTCTCTGTGAATTCAAGCACAGGGAGGTCTGGGACCTCAGTCTCCCAGGTGGATGAGTCTAAGCCAAGACGAGAAGATTCATTCCCAAGGAAACTGAAAGCAAGAAAGGAAAATGACTTGGAACGGCCCATGTTTGGAGCGGGCACTCGACGTGTAGACTCCGTTTCATCTACATTTTAATAAAGAAGCGGACTTCTGGACAGGAACTGGGAACAGTCGTCCAAAGTTCCTCTGCAAGTGAGAGTTAAAAGAAAGTGAACGAGTTAGGGAAAACAGACACAAGGAAGGCAGGGAAAGTTTCTAAGCAGACGCAGGCCTTGGAAAGACATTTGAGTCACTTAAGAATCCTGTGTTTCTGCACGATCCCCCGGTGGCTGGAGTCTCAGGGCCGGCTCTGTCACACATGCAAAACCAATCTGCTCCCGTGACATGGAGCATGAAAGTTCATCTCCTAAAACTTTACACCCTATTGAAAGAATATAATAGTGTTAAAGAAAAGCTAATTCTGTGATCCTTTCACATCGGGCTACAGATGGGATGCCATTTTCGAGGGACATTTTTTTGCCCCCGTTCCCGTCAAATAGCTCCTGAAATAGGCACGATACAGCCCCCTTGAATAAAATAAAATACCTTACTTAATTGCCTGAATGACACTCGGGATTGTGCTGCCAATGCAAGCCCAAACAGGCCCAACCAGAAGCAATATCGAGGGGGTAACTTGACTCTGAGGCAGCTCCAGCCTGGGCCCCCACCAGCCCCCCGGCCTGGGCCTGAAAACAGGTCTGGGGAAATGCAAATGAAATCTGCAAAGGAGCGGAAGGGAGGAGAAACGATTCCCCAGGGTAATGAGCTATGGATTGCAAGGGTGGCACCTCAGCCTGACCTCCAGGGCTCCAGGGCTCAGGGTCAGGGACCTGAGAGACAGGAAGGCAAGTAATCTGAGCAGCCCCAGCCTCAGTCACCAACTCTACTCACTGGCTCCTGCCGGACTATGCCCCTCTGGCTCCAGAATTCTGGCCCCTTTTTGGCTCCCCGTGTACATTTTTGCCATTGTGTGGCCTTGCCTAGGGTTCCACCGGATTCCCGCTAATTGTGAAAACGGCAAGTCTTGGATCTTCCAGGAGAGACCCAACTTTATTTATTTAATTGAGTCCCGTACAATTTTTAAAATATCATCCAAGTACAGGGACACTGCCTACCTGTTCTGTCCGTGTCGTCCACTGCTGGTCTCAAAAGAGTTTAGCTGAAGAAGTTTTGTTTTTGTTTTTTTTTTTTTTATTTTTTTTTTTTATTTTTTTTTTCAACGTTTATTTATTTTTGGGACAGAGAGAGACAGAGCATGAACGGGGGAGGGGCAGAGAGAGAGGGAGACACAGAATCGGAAACAGGCTCCAGGCTCTGAGCCATCAGCCCAGAGCCCGACGCGGGGCTCGAACTCACGGACCGCGAGATCGTGACCTGGCTGAAGTCGGACGCTTAACCGACTGCGCCACCCAGGCGCCCCTAGCTGAAGAAGTTTTGAATTACCCTGCTTTGTTGAAGAGATCTTTTTTCCTGGAAATATATATTACGCTACAGGAGATGGTGATCTTTCTCCAGCACATACCTTGCAAGAGCTGCTGTGATGGGATTATATTAGGAAGATTTATAATCAACGCGAACATTATTTAACACTCCACTCATCTCAGCTTGCTTTAGGATGACAGGGGTTATGGCACATTGTCAGCATGGGATTCCTTTCTGAGCCTTGGCCTAGCCCAACAAAGCGCTTGGAACCCTGCCCCCTCTCCTTTAACCCAAGGGCTCTTCCGTAGTCACTGACTCAGAGCGACTATTTCACCTACTGTTCATATTTTGGCGAAAGGATTCAGGAATAGACAACTTTTTAAAAAAACTTTTTTTAATGTTTATTTATTTTTTGATAGAGAGACAGAGCATGAGCAGGGGAGGGGCAGAGAGAGAGGGAGACACAGAATCCGAAGCAGGCTCCCGGCTCTGAGCTTCTAGCACACGGGGCTCGAACTCACAGGCCGTGAGATCGTGACCTGAGCTGAAGTCCGATGCTTAACCGGCTGAGCCACCCAGGTGCCCCAAGAACAGACATTTATTACGAACCGAGTTGAGTTCCCCAAAATTCGTTAAGTTTAAGCCCTAACCCACGTACCTCAAAATACCTCTGTAACAGATTGGGCCTTTAAAGAGGTAGTTATGAGGCCGTTAAAATGAGCCCTAATCCGATCTGACTGGATGATTAGGACATGCATAGAAGCACCAGGGATGCTCACACCCAGAGGAAAGACCAGGAGAATACACAGCGAGAAGATGGCCATCTGCAAACCAAGGAGAGAGGAGTCAGGAGAAATCAACCCTGTCAGCAGCATGAACTTGGACTTCTAGGCTCCAGAACTATGAGAAAATAAATTTCTGTTGCTTAAGCCACCCAGCCTGTGGCATTTTGTTATGGTCGCCCTAGCAAACTAATGCAAGAGGTAATCCCCAAAACACAAATAAGGAGGAGGTGAGACAAAGCATGGAAGAGGCCAAGGAGTGGTAGCCAGTGAGTCGTCACTGTGGGGAACCGGGCTCTCAGCGGGAGAACCCTGGGGGCCAGTGCAGAAGATCGGCCTCGGCAGCTCTCTCACATGAGCCAGTAGCCCTGGATACTTTGACCACAGTTCTCGCCTGGTCACTCGTTGGTTAGGAGTTGCTGGGGAATGGGGCATTAATTCTCTGGTCCTTCAGGCCCAGTGTGCACAAGGGCAGGGTGGGGCTCCCCAGCACCGGGGAAAACCCTGTGGCAAGGAGATGCACCTGCTGGCTGTAGAAGGTCCCCAGGGGGAAGGGCAAAGTACTCCCTGCTACGCCTGCCTTCCCAGTCCCAGCAGAACGCTCTCTGGCACAGAAACAGAAGGAAGGACCTTATCTCCCTCATCTCTGCCATTTTATTTCTTTCTTCCATATCTAGTCGCTCTTTGTTTCCCAGAGATGTCATCTCAAGATGACTACCAGGACTATTAAGAGGAGATCCCACCGACCTGAACATATTGCCCTGATCCTGACATGCCCACTCGAGAGGCCAGTGAGGGCTACGGCCGCCTGGAGGAAAGTGCACGTGGTTTCTTTCACAAAGATGCAGCCGACTCATCAAGCACACATCCAGACAGAGGAAGAGTCTGTCCTGATCTGCACAAAGTCAGTATAGAACCAGCTACGTGACTGTGCCACCTTATGTCCCAGAAACGAAAGAACAAGTTCCTATGGTGATTGTATCCAACTGGAATGAGCTCTTTCCAATGGGGTCAGTGGAAACCAGGAAATAAAGGCTCCGGAATATTTGCACAGCAGTTAAAAAATCTCAATCCTTGCCCAGGCTATAAGGTTTCCTTCAGGATTTTACCTGAAAAAATAAGCAGAAAAATGGCAGAATCCCATGAAGGTATTAACCCAAAAGGCCAGTCCAGGTGCCAACCAATAGCTTGGACACCAGGGTTTTCCAGATTAGGACAAGAGGGCCTCAGAAAGTACATTATGTGGTCTTCGCAAGAGACTATTTTAGAGTGTCGGTGGCTCTAACTTGTGCCTCTGAGGATATTGTGCCAGCCCGGGGAAAGAAATCTCCCTTTTTTTTTTTTTTTTTCACATGGATTTTGACAAAAAAAAAAAAAAAAAACAAAAAGCAGAATGGTTTGTTGAGGTGGAAAAATCCCTGAAAAAGAAGTCAAGAGACAGGAGTATTCCTAGTTTGGCCTTAAAATATTCATGATTTACGAACCAGTGATTTCACATCTAGGTATCAGTTCTAGGGAAAGAATCTAAAATGCAGACATGGATTTATGCACAAAAACATTCATTGCAGCATTACATGTAATAAAAATCCTGGAAATCGTTGAAAGAACTGGTGGTTAAGGTATGGTTAATTAATGCAATTAATGCTTGAAAAGAATTTTTAATAACACAGAACAGTAATGGTAAGTGAATAAAGAAGGATATGAATACAATATGTAAAACTGGGGGTCGGAGGCATGGAAAAGAGACTAAGGGGAAATGTGCCAAAACATTAGTATTTTTTGCCTTTAGGTAGTGGGATTACAAGTGATTTCTTTTTCTGTTTCTTGCCATTTTTTATGCTTTCCACTTTTTCTACAGTCAAGCATCGTGCACTCTATGAAAAAATTTGCAAAAGAAAAACAGTAGTATTCTGGCTGTGAAATGCCAGTTCTAAGTGTGGATACATAGGGAAGCCCCCAAGTCTTTGCAGAGATGGCCGGGACATGCATGAGGCTAGGCTGTGACACACAGCGTAGGACCTTTGAGCAGAGACTGGTGCCTCACCCTCATAAGGGCAATGCCAGAGAAGAGACACTGAGAAAGACAGAGCCTCCGCAAAACATATATGGATATGGATGGGAGTCTCATGATGAATCACAGAAGTCTGTCGAGCTCAAGTGAGGCATTCCTTCGGAATGCAATCAGCTCTGAGAGAGCTGCAACAATTACATTTTGGCATCTCTAAGTGGGAGGGCCTCTACTGGATCATGAGAAACCTACCTCTCTGGGATACCACCTTGTGCCCATGTGTGGCATCTTGATTTTAGCTTGCTACAGTTGCAATGCCGACATCTGAGTTGGGTTTTGAAGGATGAATAGGAGTTTCACTGTTCCATAGAGAAGCAGTGGAGAGCATTTCAGGCAGACAACTGCATGTGCAGAGACAAGCAGGTGTATGGAAATGACCTTGGGGGAGCTGTGAGGAATTTCACGTGGCCATGTAACAGTTTGGAGAATGGAAGGGGAATGGCAAAAACTGAGGCTGAACAGGGAGCTGGGGATCAGGTGAAGGAGGATTTCCATTCAGCAGCTGGCTGTCACCCTCAAGGTGACAGGTGCCTCACACACCTTCCAGGTGAAGAGTGAGTGCCACCGGCAGTTGTTTCCAACATTGGTTATGCACATTCTCTCATCACCAATTTTTATGATATTTGGTTCCCGTGTTTCCTGTAATGTCCTTTTTTTTTTTTTTTTTAACATGGGCTCACTGTTTAGCCTCGTCCTAAAGGATATCAATAATGTCATAGGCTTGGTATGCTAGTTAAATTTCTTTAATGTTTATTTATTTATATATTGAGAGAGAGAGAGAGAGAGAGAGAGCACGAGCAGGGGAGGGGCGGAGAGAGAATCCTAAGCAGGCTCTGTGCTGAGAGCAGAGAGCCTGACGTGGGACTCGAACTCACAAATTGTGAGATCATGACCTGGGTCAAAATCAAGAGTCAGACGCTTAACTGGCACCCCCGTTAGTTATATATTTAATATAGATAATGTAATGATATGTCTCTTAAACCAAAAATAATCCACTCATGTACCACCTTAAGTCGCACCTATCACACTTGGCAAATGCTGTCACCGTTCATTCATTCACAATAATTTTGAATATCTACTACATGCCAAGAGATGGGGATAGACAGCATTAGGGACAGTGAGGACAATGCTGTCAGCATCATGAAATTATGATACTTAGATAAACCTATTGACAAAGCAACTAGGTTTTTAAAAGGTTCATGTAATACTTACCCGGCAGGGGAGATACCATGATCACGAAGGTGGTTTTCCCAGGGCGAGGCTTATCCATTGCACTCCGGATGTGCTGACCCCTGCGATTTCCCCAAATGTGGGAAACTCGACTGCATAATTTGTGGTAGTGGGGGACTGCGTTCGCGCTTTCCCCTGGTATAAAAAAAAAAAAAAAAAGGTTCTTGTAGAAATACTGTGCAAGATGGTTTATAGGTAATAAAACCAGAAACAGAGAGACTTTTCGGAAGGCTCTCGCAAACTAGAAGAAGGTTTGATCGAAGGCACTGGTGGAAAATTAAAAGAGGAGACACGAGTGAAGTAGTCTCAGGCAGCAGAGATCGTAAGGTCCTCATGGCCGGTTAGTTGCATGTTCTCTCCTGAGGGGCGGCGCGAAAGGAAGCCTTCGAGGGTTTGGTTCACGTGTTGTTCTCTTCATTTGTGGACATCCCACTTCCCCAGAGGGAGATTGTCTGACTCAGCCTCCTCCTGGTAGGCCTCCCTGTACTGTGGAAAGGGAACAACTGTGTGCCCCAGACTGCCGTGCCGTGAACGTTTGACTTTAATTTAGGTCCCAACAATAAAATGCACTCTTGCGAGACTAGAAATTTGGACTTGGGGGAAAAGCATGGCAGGGACGCTTCCTTTTTTATTTTTATTTTATTTTTTTATGGAGTGGACTCAGAAGCCTCAGCATGGCCTTGGAGCACACCCTTCTGGCCAAGGCTCGTGACACAAATCAGCACCATGTGGGTGTGGCTGGCCCAGTAATTTCCTTATTTCCCTTCTTGCCAAATGATGCAGCACAGTTAGGAGTTCCTTCAATGGATAATTTGGCATTGGTACTCTAGAGTCGTCTCTGGGGCTGAGGCTGGAGCCTGCTCCTTTAGATCTTCCAATAATTTCGTAAGCACCCAATTCCCTTTATTAGATCCTTCTTTTCTGAAAATAGCCAGAATAGTTACTGTTTTCTACACTTCCTCTCTGACCGATACCACTACTGAAGCTCCTACTTAGTCTAAGGCTGTCTCACACAATCCAATGCATGTGTGTGCATGCATGAGCGTGCACATGTGCATTTGTGTGCATGTGAATGCTTCACACCGTAAGTTCTTCGGGATTAGACTGTAAGGTCTTTGGGATTTGTCTATCTTACACTTCTGTTTTTCTATATCACATATACAGGGATCATTAAACGTATTATTATGTTTTTAATGTTTACTTATTTTTAAGAGAGAGAGAGAGACAGAGAGAGAGAGCACGAGCAGGGGAGGGGCAGAGAGGGAGACACAGAACCCAAAGCAGGGTCCGGGCTCTGAGCTGTCAACACAGAGCCCGACGCGGGGCTTGAACCCACAAACCGTGAGATCATGACCCGAGCCGAAGTCGGACGCTCAACCGACTGAGCCACCCAGGCGCCCCTCATTAAACTTATTTTGAAGAAAGTACCGCTTGCCTTCCCAATTCTGATTCCAAAAATAAATCAGGATCACACAGGAGAGAATAGAACATGCACCGTTGACTCAGAGGAAAAGAGTCCCAGGACCAGGTCTGGGAAATGATGCTCTCTTGTGTGGGTGTGATCTTAGTCATAGAAGAGAAGCCTGTGTTGTTTAACTCTCATGGTGACATTAGATTTAACCATAGTGGGGATGAGGGAGAGAGGGCATATGACAGATTTTAGTGTTACATGAGATCTGCTCCTCATGTCTTGTTGGAGGGAGAAAAGGGGGCCCTTCCATGACTGTTATGTCAGAGGGCTAACACCTCAGCACAAAGGAACTTCTCTAATGAGCCTGAACTGCTTGGGGCCATGGCTCTGGACTCTGGCTGCCTAGTAGAATTCTCTGCTGGAGCTGATGACCTATCCCGCCCTCAGAGATCCTGATTTATTTCATCTGGACGGGGTCCAGGAATCACTATCTTTTAAAAGTTCCCAATAAGTCTAATGTAGCATGGTTGGGAAGCATTGACCTTGTGTTCAAATGTTTTGCCATGCAGGAGTCATTGTGTTTCCTTGTGATTTCTGACATCTCTACTGTATCTCTCGTTCAGTCTGCTTTTTCATTCCTGGCATCTTTCATTTATGCCTTTTTTTCCTCATTTTTTTCCCCTGTCAGAAAAGTTCTCAATTTAGTATTTTTTTTTACTTTGTTTATACTATAATTTATAATTTACTTTTGGCAGATAGCTTATTTTGCAACATTCAGTTCTAAATATTTTCTAATTCTTATTATGATTTATTTTATGACATATGGGGTATTTTTTTAGTGTGTGTGTGTGTGTTTATTTAATGCTGTTCTTGTAGGTGGTTTGGGTTATCTTTTGTAAATTAATTTGTAATTGATTAATATTGAGGTCAGACTACATGATATGTATGACACTTGGCTTTTCAGAATTTGCTTTGAGATTTGTTTTGTGGACCAACACATGCCCAACCTTTGCAAATATTTCAGGTGGGCCCGAAAGGAATGCATTCCATACTGTAGTGGTTCCTAAAATGTGGTCCCCAGACCAACAGTATCACCTGGATCTTGTTAAAAACGAGACTCTCAGGCCCCACTACAGACCTACTGAACCAGAAGCTCAAGGAGGGTGGGGGTGCACTGGGTTGTGACAAGCTCTCTGGGGAAATTCCACGCCACCCAAGTCTGCAGACCACTGCTCTAATAGTTCACTTCAGGGTTCTGCATAAGAATTAGATACAGTCTGGGACGCCTGGGTGGCTCAGTTGGTTAAGTGTCCGACTTTGGCTCAGGTCATAACCTCCCAGTTCATGGGTTCAAGCCTTGCATCAGGTTCTGTGCTGACAGTTCAGAGCCTGGAGCCTGCTTCAGATTCTGTGTCTCCCTCTCTCTCTGCCCCTCTCCTGCTCATGTCCTCTCTCTCTTTCTCTCAAAAAAAAAATAATAAAAATTTAAAATAAGAATTAGATATAATCTGTTCATTGTGTTGTTTTAATCCTTGGAATTATTGGCTGTTTTATCTATCAGTTCCTGAGAGACATGAATTAAAATCTCTCACTACCTTCGTGGATCATCAATTCATCTGCATTTTTTTTCAATTATGACATGATTTATTTGGAGGCTACAGTTATTAAGACTGAATTTAAAATATCTGCATTTTACCAGAATTTTTTTTCTTTTATCATTATACAGTAACCCTCTTTCTAATATTGGCTTTTGCATTAAGGCCATTTTGTTTGTTAGTAATGCAACTATAGAGGTTTCATTTGTTGACATTTGCCAAACATATTTTTCTTTTCCTTTTCTTTTCAGCTTCTATATTTTTCATTTTAGCTATTATTTCTTATACATAGCATAAAACTGAATTTTGTGGTGTTCTTTAAGTCTGATATCCACCATCTTTCACGGGAGAATAAAGGTTGTATACATCTATTGTAACATTGATATATTTCAACTTATTTTCATTCTCTTATGGTATCATTTTTATTTATCAACAATTGTTTCATTTTGTTTCAGTTTTTCCATCCTTGCTTTCGACTGAAATGATCCTTTTCGTTCTTCTGGTGTGTAAATCATATATTCCATTTTGAATTTTAGTAGTTCCCCTACTAAAACTGGTTAGAAGTTTAACCATCAACACTTAAAGTTTAAAATTAACCAATAATCTCTGCAGAAACGTATGTAAAACGTTCATCAAAATAGACCAGCTGCTTTCATTAAAAGTTGGAATCTTACAGAGTACATTCTCTGACCACAAGGGTTTTGAATCAGAAAACCATAGCGATCAAATATGTAAATAAATAAATAAATAAACCCAAATATTTGAAATTTAAATAATACACTTTTATTTTTTATTTATTTTTTTTTCCAACGTTTATTTATTTTTGGGACAGAGAGAGACAGAGCATGAACGGGGGAGGGGCAGAGAGAGAGGGAGACACAGAATCGGAAACAGGCTCCAGGCTCCGAGCCATCAGCCCAGAGCCCGACGCGGGGCTCGAACTCACGGACCGCGAGATCGTGACCTGGCTGAAGTCGGACGCTTAACCGACTGCGCCACCCAGGCGCCCCGGACTCATTTTATGAAAAGCCCAATTTGCCAAAACTGTCTTAAGAAATAAAAATTTTAAAGTTGAATATTCTATACCCATTAAAAAAACTTAAATTTATAATAAAAAGGCTTTCACACAAAGAGAGCCAGACCCAGATGGTTTCACTGGTGAATTCTATCAAACCGCTTAACTGAGAAGTTAGAGCAATCTAACCAAACTCAATCATACTATAAAAGAGAAGGGGGTGTTTCCTGAATGAGTTGATGAGGCCAACATAAATGCTGATAAAAAAAAAAAGCCTAACAAAGATATTGCAAAGGAAAGAAAATTAGAGGCCAATAAATCTTACAAATATTGATGCAAAAATACACTACAAAATCTCAGCAAACTTAGTCCAGCAATATAAATATTTACGAAATTGGGTTTATCCCAGAGATGTGAAGTTGATTCAAGGCAAAATCAAAATAAAACAAGCAAAAATCCCGAAAACCTTCAGAAAACTACGGGACTGGAAGCTTCCTCACTCTGCTAAGGAACCTCTACAAACTCCCAGCCTCACGGTAAATTGGTAATATAGTAACAACTTTTCCCCAAGTTTGGAAATAAGGCAATGCTGGCTGTTCTCATTACTTCTGTTACGCATCCGAGGGGAGGTCTCAGAACAAAAGGACAGGAAAAAATAAATAAATGATACAAAAATTCAATCAAGAGAAATAAAACTCTTTTTTCGTGGCTGACACTTCGCCCTTAAAAGTGTTTCTCAAAGAGTTGTCCAGGGACTCCTGGCAGGTCCCTGAGTCTCCTTCAAGGAGTCCAAGAGGTAAAAGCTATGTTCATGATGATGCCATGATATTCTCCGCATTCTAATCCGCATTGTCTCAGAAGTCTACACTGCAGTCTTGCAAAGGCATGATGTGTGACACTGGGACAGAATATGCAGAAACTGAGAGGAAAATCCAGCCATCTCTCTTAAGCTAGACATTGAAGAAATTTACAAAAACGTGTAAATTTACAATTCTGGTTTGCATTTCGTTTTAGAAAACAGAATTGTTTTTGATAAAAACGTGTTACTTATGTTAATATAGAAGGAGTGCATGATTTGTAGGGGTGGCAGTTACACACATATGTGTATGTCGAAGCTCATCAGACGGTACACCTAGAACCTGTGCATTTTATCATAGAAATTTGAAAAGTTGATTTGAAGAAAATTACCAAGACCATTTCAAAAAATAGGGTCACCTGAGTGGCTCAGTTGGTTGAGCATCCGACTCTTGGTTGGGGCTGAGATCGTGCATGATCTTGCGGTTCGTGAGTTCCATCCCTGCGTCCGGCTCTGCTCTGACAGTGCGGAGCCTGCTTGGGATTTTCTCTCTCCCTCTCTCTGTGCCCCTCCCCTGCCTGTGCTCTCTCTCTCTCTCTCTCTCTCTCTCTCTCAAAATAAATAAATAAGCTTTAACAAAAATTTAATAACAAAGTTGTGGAAGACTAGTTGCCCCATGTAACAGATTAGAGAGCCCAGAGATTAACTTCCTCCCTCTTCACATTCTCTCACCAGTTCATTCAAATATGTTTTGAATGATGGGATGACTTTTCATCCCCATCCAAAAGGTGATGTTTCTCCAGTTCTATGGGCCTGAGGGAAATCCTTCATTTTTTCCTTTAGTAATTAGGAAAGCCTCCTGGTTAATCTAGAGATTAAGGCCATCTTTCAGTGACAAAGGTGGAAAGTCCTTTTCTCCACCGTTCTTATCATTATAAGACTCCACATTTGTTGTCTGATATCGGGCCTAACTGCCCCCCCCCACTTCCCTTCAGAACAAACCTTTCTGTCAGCATCCAGCACCGCAGAGAAGGGTTACAAATAGAAATAGAAAAGTCCAAAGTGAATTAAAATACCAGGTTGTTGACAGGAGAGAAAAAAAATAGCCCCTGCTAATAACCTGATGTGACATCTGATTTATGTGGTCCTAAAAGGACAGTCATAAAAAATGTGTAAGTGAAGGAATAACCCCAAGTGATTTACAAAGGCCCTGGGAGTGTATGTGAGGGGAGCCTCTGAAAGGGAGAGCAATAAATCTGACCAGAGAAGCCATGTTTGATCCCTTCATCCTCCAAGGCCTGAGCACCCAGGGAGTCTCTGGCTGTAAGAGTTTCCATTCAACCTTTCATGCAGCCAAGATTTCCCCAGTCTCCTGTCCATGGGCAGCATTGGGCAAGGCAAAATGTACTACTGTATATATGGTAGGGACAGGTTCACAGAGAGAAGGCACAAAGCGGGACCCAAAGTGTTGCTGAACTGACTGTCTGATAAACCAAACATCTAAGCCAGATATCAGAGGCATTGCTGTATAATAAGTAGAAGGAACTAAAGAAATTAAAAGTTTTAATATTTATTTATTTATTTTGAGAGAGAGGGCACACACATGAGCAGGGGAGGGGCCGGGACGGGGGGAGGGAGTGAGAATTCCAGTCCTTGATGATGGCGTGGAGCCCAATGGGGGCTCAATCTCATGAACTGTGAGATCATGACCTGAGCCAAAATCAAGAGTCAGACGCTTAACTGACTGAGCCACCCCGGCACCCCAAGAAATTCAACTTTAAGAAGAGAAAATCCCAGGGAGAAGTGATTGCTATTTTCAAATGTCTCAAAAGCTTCTCCGAGAAGAGGAAGAGATCTAGGTCTCCAGAGGATATTGAGACCAATGAGCTAAAGAAAAGCAACATTTACTGAGCCAACATTTATTGAGCACTTTCTCTGTGCCAAACACTATTCTAGTAGCTAACGATCTAGCAGTGATGCAAAAGGCTGAACAAGTTCTGAAGCCACTGGAAGGGTTACATCTTAGAGGAAGAGGAAGGAAGAACTAGAATATGCCAAATAAACAATTAAACAGATGTTATTTCCGGGATTTGTAGGTCTTACAAATGCACAGGGCCATGCAATGGAGCATGGGCAAGGATGGGAGGGAGAAGGGAAATTTATTTACGGCAGGTGATCAGGAGAGTCTCTCTGAGAAAGGGGCATTTGAGCTGACATCGGAAAAACAAGAAGGATCTAACTTTGTGACGATTCGGAGAAGAAGGATCCAGAAAGACAGGATGGTAAATGCCGACGTGCCAAGATGAGGATGTGCCTGAGATGTCTGTTTGCAAAGGAACAGAAAAGGCTACTATTCCTCTGGGACATAATGAGTTAGGAAGGTGGAGAGATGATATTAGGGACACAGGCAGGGACAAGAATATGAGCCTTGTAGGCCTTGGGAAGGAGTTTGTATTTCCCAGTAGGGGGAATGGGATCAACATAAGTTGAGCACACAGTTTGGTGCCCTGTGCCATATCCCCTTAGCTCACATCTGACTTCAGAGGCAGCTGGATGGATAGTTCCTATGCACGCTCTCAATACCCCAAGTCAAGAATGACTTGAGGAAGCCATTCTTGGAGGAAGTACACTACTAGATATCAAGACTTATTATAAAACTACAATAGTAAAGGTAGTGGGGTAATAACCCAAAGATAGACAAAGAATCCAGTGGAACAGAAGAGAAAATCTAAAACCAGATCCATATACACATGGCCACTTGATTTATAAGAATAATGACACTGTAGTATAGTGCGGGATGGAAGGATTTCCATATACCGTAGATTTAAATGTAAAAAGTAAAGGGGCACCTGGGTGGCTCAGTCAGTTGAGTGTCCAACTTCGGCTCAGGTCATGATCTCGTGGTTTGTGGGTTCGAGCCCTGCATCAGGCTCTGTGCTGACAGCTCAGAGCCTGGAGCCTGCTTGAGTTCTGTGTCTCCCTCTCTCTCTGCCCCTCCCCTGCTCGCACTCTGTCTCTCTATCTCTCTCAAAAATAAATAAACATGAAAAAAAATTTTAATGTAAAAAGTAAAACAATAAAGCTTTGAGAAAAAAATTGTAGAAGCGTATCTTCATGACCTTGGGTAGGCAAAAAAAAATCTTTTAGTAAGACACATGCAGCACAAATCATTAAGAATACTGGAATTCTTTCAAATTGAGAATTTATTAAAGATATCTTAAAAGGGAAAAAGGTAAGCTACAGAGTAGAAGAAAATATTTGCAAATATATACACGACAAAAGATTAGTATACAGAAAATGTAAAAACTTGGTACAAAACAACAAGAAAATGATGGACAGTCCAATAGAAAAATAGACAAAAAGACTTAAAGAGGCACTTCACAAGAGGGTGTCCAAATGTCTAAAGAAGAGCTTACCATCACTACCCATTATAGAGGTGCAAGTTAAGACCATAATGAGATACCACTGCATATCCACCATCATGGCTAAGATTAGAGAAACTTGTAATACAAAAACAAAAAAAAAAAAACGTGGGGAGAGAGAGTTTTAAAAGGACAGAAAAAAAAATCTCTCTTGACCCCAGTTTCTTCTTCTACCAGCATCGCAATTATCAAGAGAAGAGCACAACAGGCAGAGATGTGCAAAGGCCCCGTGGTAGCAAAGGCCCTGGGAAGTTTAAGGAGGTGGATGAGGCTGGAGCTGAGAGGGAGGGAAAGAGAAATAGGTGACCAGGTTGGGTGGGGTGAAGGCAGTGGTCTGAGCAGAGCATGATTTTACATATTTACCTGAGAGAAAACCTTTGAAAAGTTGCGAGCAGAGGACAGGAACTACACAATGTTTAAAACTTTAACTTAAAACTCTCTTTTACTTCTGTTCCTCTCACAGTCTCCTTTGTGCCTCACTTATTCAGGCTTTAAACATTTTTTTTTCTTTTTTTTTTTCAAAAAAAATTTTTTAACGTTTATTTTATTTTTGAGACAGAGAGAGACAGAGCATGAACGGGGTAGGGTCAGAAAGAGGGAGACACAGTATCTGAAACAGGCTCCAGGCTCTGAGCGGTCAGCACAGAGCCCGACGCGGGGCTCGAACTCATGGACCGCGAGATCACGACCTGAGCCGAAGTCGGCCGCTTAACCGACTGAGCCACCCAGGCGCCCCTAAACATTTTTTTTTTCACTTATAACAAAGATGATTGGACAGGTAGCAGGCATCATGCCTTCCAACCCGCAGGGAGCCCACAGCCCAACAGGCGATGGGGCGTGCTCAGCCCGCCTTTATCACTGAAGCTCCGTGGGGCGCAAGCCCAGGATGGCATCTTCTCTCACTCTGAGTGTTCTCTCCATGATCTCATTCATGCCCATGCCATGACTTCAGCCCGTGACTTACGGTCACCCACTAGCCTGCTTTGTCCGGGACTGACAGGTTTCACAGGAGGTGCTACTTTCCAGTGCTAAAATTAGAAAAAGTCCTAAGCAAACTGGGATAAATTGACCACCCTAGGGCTGAGAACCCCTATATACGTACCATTTTCAAGCCCATGTGTCCATCTGGCTACCAAACACCCCTGCTTGAAGCATTCTGGCTATCTTATGCTCGGCTTGTCCAACCCCGAACTGCTGATCTCTCCAAAATTCTGCCTCCTCCCACTTCCCTATCCCAGTGAGTGGCGCTCCCAGTGTCCTGACTGCCAAAGTCAGAAACTCAGGCATCACCCTCAGTACCTTCTCTTTCCTCATTGCCACATTCAGCCAAATCATTCACACCGTGGATATTTCTGACCGTGAAACAATGAACGTAACACTGCTGCTCTCAACAGCTCCCGTTGCAGCCGAGGAAAATAGACAAGATATATAAAAAATACAAAGCTACTCAACCTGTTAGTGCTATGGAGGATGCTAAAGCAGGGCAAGAGAGCACAGACAGACAGTGGAGCAGAGGTTCTTACAGGATGGTCAGGAGGATCTCTCTTAAGTTGAGACATGTGAGTAGAGCCTGGAAAAATATAAGGGAGCAAGAAGCCATGCAAGGATTTAGGGGAAGAGTGTTCCTCACAACGGGAACAGCAAATGCAAAGGCCCTGGGCATGGTTGGGGAATGTACAGGAGGTCGGTGTAGCTAGACTAAAATAAGCAGAACAGAGGGCGGCAAGAGATATCAGAAGTAACAAGGCCAGATCACGTTTTGTTTTGTGGGCTGTTGTTAGAACTTCGGCTTTCACTCAGTGTAAGTGAAAGGGAAATTGTTGGAGAGTTTTGAGAGAAATGGCCTCATCTGATCTACGCTTTACAGGATCAGACTGTGGGGGCGGCTGGGTGGCTCAGTCAGTTAAGTGTCTGTCTTGGGCTCAGGTCATGATCTCACAGCTCCTGAGTTCAAGCCCCACATTGGGCTCTGTGCTGACAGCTCGGAGCCTGGAGGCTGCTTTAGATTCTGTCTGCGGCTCTCTCTGCCCCTCCCCAAGCTTGTGCACTCTCTCTCTTTCAAAGACAAATAAACATAAACACACAAACACACACACACACACACACACACACACACACACAGGATCAGACTGTGAAGGAGACCAAAGGTAAATAGAGGAAGAGTAGCTAGGAGGTTACTACCATTATCCAGACAAGAGATGACAGGAGCTTGGACAAGGGGAAAGCAGAGTGGTTGGTAAGAAATGACTGGACTGGATAAATCTCAAAGGTAAGCAGATAGACTTTGCTAATGGATCCGATGTTGATGGTGATGGGGGATGGTGGTGAGGAGAAGAGTAAAAGACATCCCCAACATTGTCTTAAATATATCCACCTCTCATGGTCTCATTGCCACCCGTCCAATGCGAGCAAATGTCAGCTCTCCCTGGAAACTTGGCAATATCAAATAGTCACTTGGTTGGTCCCGCTTTATCCTCTTGCCCCTCTCTGAGTCATTCTATACAAACAATCAATATAACTTAAAAAAATTTTAATGTTTATTTTTTGAGAGAGAGAGAGAGAGCATGAGCAGGAGAGGAGAGAGAGACAGGAAGGTACAGAATCCGAGGCAGACTCTAGGCTCTGAGCTGTCAGCATGGAGCCCGATGCAGGGCTCAAACTCACAAACTACAAGATCATGACCTTAGCTGAAGTTGAATGCTTAACCAGCTGAGCTGCCCAGGTGCCTCAGAACTTTTTAAAACTCGGCAGTGATCATGCCACATCTCTGCTTCACCCCCCTTGGTGAATTTGCCCTGCCTAAAAACTCCAACCTTGAATAAGGCCTTCCAAGCTCCGTGTCATCTGTCTTTGCCCATTTCACCAGCCACATGCCATGCCATCCCCCTCCCACCCTGCATGCCCACTACACTCCCTTTCTTTCACATTCCACCCAGTCTCAAGATCTTGCATGGGCTGTTCCCTCTGGAGCTTATCACCCTTCCCAATCACCCTAGATAGATCACTCATTCATTTATTGGATCTTTAATTGTAACTCTTTCAGAGAAACCTCTCCGGCATCCCCTTGCTCCTTTCCTCCTAGAATCTCTTACTTTCCCTTGTCACCATGATCAATAGCAATTAATTGCGGCTTCCGCTGTTAATATCTCTTCTTCCCACCAGAGTATAAAATCCATAACATTGTCAACCGGGTACATTTTGCATGCTGCTGTATTCCTAGCATCTAACATAGTATTTTGCTCAGGTTAAGCATTTGATTTTTTTTTTTTTTTAGGTAAATGATTGAATACTTGAAAACTGGTTCATATATGAAGTCAACAGACCAATAATCTCAGTTATGCAAGGACTCACAAATTATTTGACTCATACATTCTTCCTGAAAAATTACTCCAAGGTCTACTTTAGGCAGCTGAAAAAAAAAGAGTCAAAATTTAAAACTCATAAATAGTAAAGTCATGGTGTGGAAGAACTGGTAATGAGCAACTGAAAGCATTTAAGCACATAATTTATTCTAAATAACTGTGGTAAATATGGTTACAAAACAGAATGAAAGTGTCATAAATAATTCTGGAAAGAGAAGACTCTTAATTCGTGAAATTAAGAACAATTAACTGGGTAAAATTATCATCTTACATCAATTAAAACTGGTGGTAGCAGGTAAAATAAGGAGGGGAAAAGATGTATTGTCCATCTTCATTGAAGGAAGTAAATAAATTATAGATACATTCATAGTATAAGCTTGAACATGTATATATTTTTTGGCAAAAAGTAAAGGTGGTGACTTCTGCTTCTGGCTATAACAGAATCCCTCATATTGGACAAATTTTGCCACAAAAACCAACTACAAAAACTGGGTAAGTGCCAAAAATAAATCCAGTCATTTGAAGACAGAAGAGAGCAACCAAAGCAGGCAGGACCTGAGAGTGTAAGACTTCAGAGAGTAGAGAAACACACAGAGGTCCCATATTCATCATTGCTTTTTCCTCTTGGGGCCTTTTCTAATTCAGAGTGTGGGGCAGAGACACTGAGTAGATAGTGACACCCTTAAGTTTATGGCAGTCTCACTCTGCTGGAAGACAAAAAATTAGAGTCAGACTATCAAGGTAACCAGGATTTGAGGGCTCAAGATCCCAGAAATAAAAAGAACACCAGAGAAGTGAGCCTGAATTCCCCCTTAAAGCATTTACTAGATCTTAAGTTGTACATACTCCCTCCCAGAAAGAGTCCCAAAACAGGGAAATAAGAGAAAGTGACTGTGAAGGAACTAAAATGATAAGCAGAGTTTCAGCAGTATCATGCCCCTGGACACACAAAATTTGGAGTTCAGGTCTTGTATTTATACTGGAGGATTTCAGTTGAGAGATCTTTGAACACCTACACCCAAGACAACCAGTAAATAATAGAGGCCTTGCAATTCCTGAAACCTACCCTCAAATAATTTCAATCTCTGGTGGGAGAAAAATAATTTGCTCATAGCTTTCCAGAAAGAAAAAAAAAATCAGAGAAGAAAGACAATGAATCAAAATGTTTTTTTTTATTTTATTTTAAAACCATTCTTATTTTAAAAATATGTCTAATGTCAAGTAGAAATTAAATTGTTTCAGGAAACAAGACTAAATCACCAAAAATCAATAAAAAAAAATAGAGACATACTTATCAATGATCTAGTTATTTGGGATTAGTGAACATGGCCTTTTTAAAAAATTATATATGACTTATATGTTTAAGAATTAGATGAAAAGGTGTGGAAATTGATCTGTAATTTATTTAAAATCATTAAGTAGAAATTCTAAAGCTGAAAAATGAAGGAACTGAAAATAAGAACTCAACAGAGGGATTTGCGATGTATTAACTATTAACTGGAAACAAACAAAAAAAAGAATTATGAATTAGAAGAAGATCCATACAGTATGTGAAATGAAGCACAGAGAGAAAAAAGAGGTGGAAATGAAAATTAATGAGACAGTGTAAAAGAAATATACACAATTTGAAAAGATCTAGTGTGAAAGAATTTGTGGCTTCGAAAGGAGAGGAAAGAGAAAATTTGGAAGAAGCAATATTTGAAGTAATGCCAGATGAGAATTTTCCAAAACTGAACAAAGCTATCAACCCCAAATTCAAGAGGCTCTATCACCCACAATTAGAACACATTTCACACACACACACACGACACACACACACACACACACGCACGCACTCACACACACACAATTAAGGTACTCAGAATAAACATGTGCAGTGACTTCTCATCAGAAACAATGCAAGCTAGAGATAGAGAAACACCTTTAAAGTGCTAAAAGGAAAAGCTCAGTGTAGAATTCTATATCCAGACAAAATATTTTTCAAAAATAAGAACATAATGGAAACATTTCCCAATAAACTAATCCTGAGAGAATTTATCACCAACAGACCTGCACTACCAAAGATGCTAAAGTTCCTGAGAATGAAGGAAAATAACACCAGATGGAAAATCAAATCTGCATGAAAGAATGAAGAGTTCACAAAATGGTAAATATAAGACTTTTTTCCCACTTTATTCCTTTAAGATATAATAAGACTTTTTTCCAGTTAATTCCTTTAAGATATAATTGACCATTCAAAGCAAAAGTAATTATATTGTAGAAATAAAATGTATGACAACAAAGACCTAAAATATGGGAGTAGATTGAAGTGTATTCTTGCAAGGTTAGCACATTATACAGAAGTGATATATTAACTTATGGTAAATTATCATAAATTAACAAAAGATATTGTACTCCCTAATGCAACCACTAGAACATTTATAATACCACAAAGAATTATAGCTACAAAAAAGAAAGAAAAGATGAGGTGGAGTTTAAAAACAATCCCCAATTAGTTAAAAAACCATGGCAGAAACAGGAGAAGCGGTCACAAAGACAGATGCGAGAAATAGGAAAAAAAAATTATGATAGATTTAAATACGATGATATTAATGATTATATTAAATATAAATGGCATTAACACTTTAATTAAAAGGCAGAGATTGACAGATTATGAAAGCAATATCTAACAATATACACATTTTAATATAAAAACAAGAGGCTTAAAAATAAAAGATGGAAAATGATATGCCATGCAAACACTAATCATAAGAAACTGAAGTGGCTATATTAATATATGACAGAGCTGAAATTATGACAAAGGGTTATTATCAGAGATGAAGAGGGACATTTCATAATGATCAAAGTGCCAATTCATCAATAAAGCATCTAAATGAGTATGCATGTGATAACAGAGCTTCAAAATGCATAAAACACAATCTTCTAAAATTAAAAGGAAAAATAGAAAAATCCACAATTATAGTTGGAAATTTTAACATTCCTCCAACAACCACTAATTAAAGACAAAAAAAGTCTTTATAGTAAGCATACAGAAGATTTGAAAACCACTATGAATCAAAATAGCCTAATTAATGTTTGTATGCCACTATACTCATTAGTTGTAGAAGATATTTTTTCCCCAAGTATATATATGAAACAAGCACCAAGATATATCAAATACTGGACTGTGAATACAGTCTAAGAAAATTTCAAAGGATTGAAATTCTGTACAATATGTTATTGGATTACTGCAAAATTGAATTATAAAAAGAAGATATCTAAAACATCAAATATTTGGAAATTAAGCAACACACTTCTAAATAACCCAAAAGTCAAAGAAGAAATCACAAGGAAAATTAGAAATTTTTTTAAAATAATTTTTAAACAATAGTGAAAATAAAACATAACAAAATCTTGTATGCAACTAATTTAAGCAGTGCTTAGGGAGAAAATTTCAGTTTTGTTTATTTTAGAAAGTAATAAAAACATTGAAAATCAATGATCTCAGCTTCCACCTCAAGAAGGAAGAATGAATTAAACTCAAAGTAAAGGAAGTCTTGGGGCGCCTGGGTGGCGCAGTCGGTTAAGCGTCCGACTTCAGCCAGGTCACGATCTCACGGTCCGTGAGTTCGAGCCCCGCGTCGGGCTCTGGGCTGATGGCTCAGAGCCTGGAGCCTGTTTCCGACTCTGTCTCCCTCTCTCTCTGCCCCTCCCCCGTTCATGCTCTGTCTCTCTCTGTCCCAAAAATAAATAAATGTTGAAAAAAAAAAATTAAAAAAAAAAAAAAGTAAAGGAAGTCTATGATAATAATAAGAATGAAAATTAATATAATAGAAAATGAACAAACAATAGAGAAAAACCAATGAAACCAAAAGAATAATCAAAATAAATACAACAATGAAGAACAAAGTTGAAAGATTCTTACCATCTAATTTCAAGACCTACTACAAATTATCAAAAATTAAGACCTAATAATTAAGACCTCGATAATTAAGACTTGTGTTTTCATAAAAAGAGATAAATAAATGAATAAAACAGAGTACAGCCCCAAAATATACCCATGCAGAGAGCAGTTGAATTTTTACAGAAACACCAGCATAATTAAATGGAAAAAGAGTAGTCTTTTCAACAAATGGAATTTGAACAGCTGAGTAACCATGTGGTAAAAAAATAAAGACAAAAACAGAAAAAAAAACAAACCTCAACTAATTTATGCTATACACAAAAATTAACTCAAAATGGATCACAGACTTAACCATAAGTCTAAAAAATATTAAAGTTTTAGAATAAAACATAACATCATCTTTGTGGTTTTGTGGCAAACAAAGATGACTGAGGACACAGAAAGTACAAACCATGAAAAAAAAATAATGGATAAACTAGATTCTGCTAAAATTAGAAACTTACACTCCTCAATAGAAGCATTAAGAAAATGAGAAAGCATGTCACAGACTAGGAGAAAATATTCACAAAACATATATTTGATGAAAGACTGGTATCCAGAATATATAAAGAAGTCTTAGAAAACAATAAAAGAAATCTCACAAGTTTATCATTGTAATATAAATAACCCAATGAGAAAGGAGTAAAAGATATGTAAATGCCCAATAAACACAAGATGATCAGCAGCATTAGTCATCAGGAAAATGCAAATTAAACTCACAATAGGATACTAACAGACACTCACAGTAATGGCTAAAATTTAAAAACTCGTGAAAAACAAATGTTGACAAAAATGCAGACAGCTGTAACTTTCATACAGAGTTGGCAGGAGTACAGAATAGTACAATAACTTTAGAAAATATTTTTCATTTTCTTATGAAGCTATATATACATTTATATTACATGGTAGTTCTTTTTCATATTTACCTAAGATAAATAAAACCATATATTCATAAAGTGTTACTTTTTACATGGCAAGTCAAATCAGCTTCATTCAAAGTTGGAGACATCATGCTCCCCTGATTTCAAACTATATTACAAAGCTGCAGTAATTAAAACAGTATGATATTGGCATTAAGAACATACATAGATCAATGGAACAGAAAAGAAAGCCCAGAAATAAACCCATGCATGTATAATCCGTTCATTTATGATAATGGAGCCAAGAATACACAATGGTGAAAGAACAGTTTCTTCCAGTTGGGAAAACTGGACAGCCACATGCAAAAAAAAAAAAAAAAAAAAAAAAGAAGAAGAAAAGAAAAGAAATGGACCACTGTCTTACACCATGCACAAAAATTAAGTCAAAATGAAGATCTGTACGCAAGACATGAAACCATAAAACTAGAAAAAAACATGGGCAGTAAGCTCCTTGATATTGGTCTTGACAATGATTTTTTAAATCTGACACCAAAAACAAAAACAACAAAAACAAAAATAAACAAGTGGACTTCCTCAAACTAAAAGCTTCTGCATAGCAAAGGAAGTCATAAAAAAAATGAAAAGGCAACCAGCTGAACTGTAAAAAATAGTTGCAAATCATCTGATAAAGGGCTAATATCCAAACTATATAAAGAACTCCTACATCTCAATAGCAAAAGGACAAACAATCCAATTAAAGAGGCAGATCTGAATAAACAATTTTCCAAAGATATATAATGGCCAGGAGGTACATGAAAAGATGCTCAACAACATTGATCATCAGGGAAATGCAAATTAAAGTGAGATATCACTTTACACCTGTCAGAATGGCTATTAACAAAAGGACAAAATAACAAGTGTTGGAAAGGACATGGAGACAAAGGAACACTTGTGCACTGTTGGTGGGAATACAAACTGGTATAACCACTGTGGAAAAAAAGTATTTAGATTCCTCAAAAAATTAAAAATAGAACTACCATATGATCTATCAACTCCACTTATGCATATTTATCTGAAGAAAACAAAACTACTAATTTGAAAAAGATATATGCACACTCATGTTCATTGCAGCGTCATTTACAATAGCCAGATACAGAAACAATCTTAAGTGTCCATTGATAGATGAATGGATAAAGATATTGACTGTGTGTATACATGCATATAATATACGTAAGTAATATATAAATAATACATATTATAAAAATATATAATATGTAATAATATATTATGTATATATTTATATTTTATGTTTATAATTTGTAATGTCTTTTTAGAAAGAGAGCATGAGTGGGGGAAAAGGACAGAGGGAGGGCAAGAGAGAATCTTAAGCAATCTACATGCTCAATGCAGAGCCACCCAGGCACCCCAATTTATAATTATTTTATATGATAATTTGAAATATTTCTATCTACAAATGTAGAAATAATATATACAATAAACATATATAAAATGGAATATTATTTAGTTATAAAAAGAATGAAATTTCACCATTTGAGACAACATAGGTGAACTTTGAGGGCATCATCCTAACTGAAATAGGTCAAAGACAAATACCATCTGATATATATATATACACACATATGTATGTATGTACATATGTATATGAATGTATATGTATGCATATGTATATGCATGTACATATGTATATGTATATATGTATATATGTATCATAGATTATATAGATTATATATATAGATTATATAGAGATTATATAGAGAGAGATTATATAGAGAGATTATATATAGAAAGATTATATATATATAGACTATATATATATAATCTTCAAAAAAATCAGCTTTATTAATAATGTCCCAAATGTTCAATAGGTGAGAAAAAAATAAATTTTGGTATATTTATAAACTGGAATGCTATAAAGTACTGATTCATACAATAACATGGATAAATCACAAAACTATTATGTTGAATGAAGAAAACATTTCCATACTGTAGAAAATAATCACAAAAGTCATAGCCTTAAAGATAGAGGATTTCCTGAAAAGACAAATGTATGAGGAAGCTTTTGGGTAGATGAAAAAGAAAATATGGGTTGTTGTGGTGGTGACTAAGGTGATTATACACTTCATAATTCACTGAATTCTACCACTCTCCCTCAAATGGGTACATTTTATTCTATTTTAAATTCTACCTCAATCAAGCTAACGCAGAAGAAAACCAGATCAACAATCTAAGTCCCCTCCTAAGGAAGCTACAAAAAGAAGAACAAATTAATCCAAATTAAATTAAGAAGAAAAAATTGGGGCACCTGGGTGAGTCAGTCAGTTAAGCATCCGACTTTGGCTCAGGTCACGATCTCACAGTTCACAGGTTCGAGCCCCACGTCAGGCTCTGTGCTGACAGCTTGGAGCCTGGAGCCTGCTTTAGATTCTGTGTGTGTGTGTGTCTCTCTCTACCCCTTCCCTGCTCACACTCTGTCTTTCTCTCTCTCTCTTTCCCCAAAATAAATAAACATTAAAAAAAAAAGAAGAAGAAGAAGAAAGAAAATAAAGAGCACCAATCAATGAAATGTAAAACAGACAAACAACAGAGACAACCAATGAAATCAAAAGCTGGTGTTTGGGTGGGGGCAGGAATTAAAACAAACAAACAAAAAAAGATAAACTTCTAACTAAACTGATCAAGAAAAAAGGGAATCATAATTACACCAACATCAGAAATGACAGGTGAGACATCACTATAGATCCTGTTATAGTTCCTATTAAAAGGATAAAGTCATATCATGAAAAATTTTATGCCAATAAATTTAATTCTTGGATTATGAGACAAATTTTTTGAATGATGAACATAGTCAAAACTAACACAAGGAGGGTTCTGGTAGGGGAAGATGGCGGCGCAGGAGGACACTGGGCTCACCGCATCCTGCTGATCACTTAGATTCCACATACACCTGCCTAAATAATCCAGAAAACCGCCAGAAGACTAGCAGAATGGAGTCTCCGGAGCCAAGCGTAGACGAGAGGCCCACGGAAGAGGGTAGGAAGGGCGGCGAGGCGGTGCACGCTCCACGGACTGGCGGGAGGGAGCCGGGGCGGAGGGGTGGCCCGCCAGCCAAGCAGAGCCCCCGAGTCCGGCTTGCAAAAGCGGAGGGGCCTGACGGAGGGTGTTTGACAGCGAGCGGGACTTAACATCTGGAAGGTTATAAGTTAACAGTTCCGCTTGGAGAACGGGAGGGCTGGAGGACAACAGGGAGGGAGAGTTGTTGAACCCCAGAGGACAGAGCGCAGCTTGGCAGGGAACAAAGGGGCTCGCCAGCGCCATCTCCCTCGCCCATCCCCCACCCCAAATGCCAAAGGGAACCAGTTCTGCCAGGGAACTTGCTTGCACCGGAAAACACCCAACGCTGTGCTTCTGCGGATCCATCCCTCCTGCGGGTCTGACTCCCTCCCGGTGCCGCAGGGCCCCTCCCAAAGTGGATCTCCGAAGGAAAAGCGAGCTGAGTCTGCCCCTCCCGCCCCTGTGCACTCTGCTGATCCACCCCAGCTAATACGCCAGATCCCCAGCACCACAAGCCTGGCAGTGTGCAAGTAGCCCAGATGGGCCACGCCACCCCACAGTGAATCCCACCCCTAGGAGAGGGGAAGACAAGGCACACCCCAGTCTGACTGTGGCCCCAGCGGTGGGCTGGGGGCAGACATCAGGTCGGACTGCGGCCCCGCCCACCAACTCCAGTTATACACCACAGCACAGGGGAAGTGCCCTGCAGGTCCTCACCACTCCAGGGACTATCCAAAATGACCAAGCGGAAGAATTCCCCTCAGAAGAATCTCCAGGAAATAACAACAGCTAATGAACTGATCAAAAAGGATTTAAATAATATAACAGAAAGTGAATTTAGAATAATAGTCATAAAACTAATCGCTGGGCTTGAAAACAGTAAACAGGACAGCAGAGAATCTCTTGCTACAGAGATCAAGGGACTAAGGAATAGTCAGGAGGAGCTGAAAAACGCTTTAAACGAGATGCAAAATAAAATGGAAACGACCACGGCTCGGATGGAAGAGGCAGAGGAGAGAATAGGTGAACTAGAAGATAAAATTATGGAAAAAGAAGAAGCTGAGAAAAAAATCCAGGAGTATGAGGGGAAAATTAGAGAAGTAACTGGTGCACTAAAGAGAAATAATCTGGGCATACTTGGTATTCCAGAGGAGGGAGAGGGAAAGGAGCTGAAGGTGTACTTGAAGAAATCATAGCTGAGAACTTCCCTGATCTGGGGAAGGAAAAAGGCATTGAAATCCAAGAGGAACAGAGAACTCCCTTCAGACGTAACTTGAATCGATCTTCTGCACGACATATCATAGTGAAACTGGCAAAATACAAGGATAAAGAGAAAATTCTGAAAGCAGCTAAGGATAAACGTGCTCTAACATATAAAGGGAGACCAATAAGACTCGTGACCAATCTCTCAACTGAAACTTGGCAGGCCAGAAAGGAATGTCAGGAGATCTTCCATGTGATGAACAGAAAAAATATGCAGCCGAGAATCCTTTATCCAGCAAGTCTGTCATTTAGAATAGAAGGAGAGATAAAGGTCTTCCCAAACAAACAAAAACTGAAGGAATTCCTCACCACTAAACCAGCCCTACAAGAGATCCTAAGGGGGGTCCTGTGAGACAAAGTACCAGAGACATTGCTACAAACATGAAACCTACAGACATCACAATGACTGTAAACCCATATCTTTCTATAATAACACTGAATGTAAATGGACTAAATGTGCCAACCAAAAGACATAGGGTATCAGAATGGATAAAAAAACAAGACCCATCGATTTGCTGTCTACAAGAGACTCATTTTAGACCTGAGGACACCTTCAGATTGAGAGTGAGGAGATGGAGAACTATTTATCATGCCACTGGAAGTCAAAAGAAAGCTGGAGGAGCCATACTTATATCAGACAAACTAGACTTTAAATTAAAGGCTGTAACAAGAGATGAAGAAGGGCATTATATAATAATTATAGGGTCTATCCATCAGGAAGAGGTAACAATTATAAATGTCTATGCGCCGAATACAGGAGCCCCCAAATATATAAAACAATTACAAACATAAGCAACCTTATTGATAAGAATGTGGTAATTGCAGGGGACTTTAACACTCCACTTACAGAAATGGATAGATCATGTAGACACACGGTCAATAAAGAAACAAGGGCCCTGAATGATACATTGGATCAGATGGACTTGACAGATATATTTAGAACTCTGCATCCCAAAGCAACAGAATATACTTTCTTTTCGAGTGCACATGGAACATTCTCCAAGATAGATCACATACTGGGTCACAAAACAGCCCTTCATAAGTATACAAGAATTGAAATCATACCATGCATACTTTCAGACCACAATGCTATGAAGCTTGAAATCAACCACAGGAAAAAGTCTGGAAAACCTCCAAAAGTATGGAGGTTAAAGAACACCCTACTAAAGAATGAGTGGGTCAACCAGGCAATCAGAGATGAAATTTAAAAATATATGGAAACAAATGAAAATGAAAATACAACAATCCAAACGCTTTGGAATGCAGCAAAGGCAGTCCTGAGAGGAAAATACATTGCAATCCAGGCCTATCTCAAGAAACAAGAAAAATCCCAGATACAAAATCTAACAGAACACCTAAAGGAAATAGAAGCAGAACAGCAAAGACAGCCTAAACCCAGCAGAAGAAGAGAAATAATAAAGAGCAGAGCAGAAATAAACAATATAGAATCTAAAAAAAATGTAGAGCAGATCAATGAAGCCAAGAGTTGGTTTTTTGAAAAAATAAACAAAATTGATAAACCTCTAGCCAAGCTTCTCAAAAAGAAAAGGGAGATGACCCAAATAGGTAAAATCATGAATGAAAATGGAATTATTACAACCACTCCCTCAGAGATACAAGCAATTATCAGGGAATATTATGAAAAATTATATGCCAACAAACTGGACAACTTGGAAGAAATGGACAAATTCCTAAACACCCACACTCTTCCAAAACTCAATCAGGAGGAAATAGAAAGCTTGAACAGACCCATAACCAGCCAAGAAATTGAATCAGTTATCAAAAATCTCCCAACAAATAAGAGTCCAGGACCAGATGGCTTCCCAGGGGAGTTCTACCAGACGTTTAAAGCAGAGATAATACCTATCCTTCTCAAGCTATTCCAAAAAAATAGAAAGGGAAGGAAAACTTCCCGACTCATTCTATGAAGCCAGTATTACTTTGATTCCTAAACCAGACAGAGACCCAGTAAAAAAAGAGAACTACGAGCCAATATCCCTGATGAATATGGATGCAAAAAATTGTCAGTAAGATACTAGTGAATCGAATTCAACAGCATATAAAAAGAATTATTCACCATGATCAAGTGGGATTCATTCTTGGGATGCAGGGCTGGTTCAACATTTGCAAATCAATCAACGTGATACATCACATTAATAAAAGAAAAGATAAGAACCATATGATCCTGTCAATTGATGCAGAAAAGCCTTTGACAAAATTCAGCAACCTTTCTTAATAAAAACCCTCGAGAAAGTCGGGATAGAAGAAACATACTTAAAGATCATAAAATCCATTTATGAAAAGCCCACAGCTAACATCATCCTCAATGGGGAAAAACTGAGAGCTTTTTCCCTGAGATCAGGAACACAACAGGGATGTCCACTCTCACTGCTGTTGTTTAACATAGTGTTGGAAGTTCTAGCATCAGCAATCAGACAACAAAAGGAAATCAAAGGCATCAAAATTGGCAAAGATTAAGTTAAGCTTTCACTTTTTGCAGATGACATGCCATTATACATGGAAAATCCGATAGACTCCACGAAAAGTCTGCTAGAACTGATACATGAATTTAGCAAAGTTGCAGGATACAAAATCAATGTACAGAAATCAGTTGCATTCTTATACACTAATAATGAAGCAACAGAAAGACAAATAAAGGAACTGATCCCATTCACAATTGCACCAAGAAGCATAAAATACCTAGGGATAAATCTAACCAAAGATGTAAAAGATCTGTATGCTGAAAACTATAGAAAGCTTATGAAGGAAATTGAAGAAGATATAAAGAAATGGAAAAACATTCCATGCTCATGGATTAGAAGAATAAATATTGTCAAAATGTCAATACTACCCAAAGCTATCTACACATTCAATGCAATCCCAATCAAAATTGCACCAGCATTCTTCTCGAAGGTAGAACAAGCAATCCTAAAATTCATATGGAACCACAAAAGGCCCCAAATAGCCAAAGGAATTTTGAAGAAGACCAAAGCAGGAGGCATCACAATCCCAGACTTTAGCCTCTACTACAAAGCTGTAATCATCAAGACAGCATGGTATTGGCACAAAAACAGACACATAGACCAATGGAATAGAATAGAAACCCCAGAACTAGACCCACAAACGTATGGCCAACTAATCTTTGACAATGCAGGAAAGAACATCCAATGGAAAAAAAGACAGTCTCTTTAACAAATGGTGCTGGGAGAACTGGACAGCAACATGCAGAAGATTGAAACTAGACCACTTTCTCACACCATTCACAAAAATAAACTCAAAATGGATAAAGGACCTGAATGTGAGACAGGAAACCATCAAAACCCTAGAGGATAAAGCAGGAAAAGACCTCTCTGACCTCAGTTGTAGCAATCTCTTACTTGACACATCCCCAAAGGCAAGGGAATTAAAAGCAAAAATGAACTACTGGGACCTTATGAAGATAAAAAGCTTCTGCACAGCAAAGGAAACAACCAACAAAACTAAAAGGCAACCAACAGAATGGGAAAAGATATTTGCAAATGACATATCGGACAAAGGGCTAGTATCCAAAATCTATAAAGAGCTCACCAAACTCCACACCCAAAAAACAAATAACCCAGTGAAGAAATGGGCAGAAAACATGAATAGACACTTCTCTAAAGAAGACATCCGGATGGCCAACAGGCACATGAAAAGATGCTCAACGTCGCTCCTCATCAGGGAAATACAAATCAAAACCACACTCAGGTATCACCTCACGCCAGTCAGAGTGGCCAAAATGAACAAATCAGGAGACTATAGATGCTGGCGAGGATGTGGAGAAACGGGAACCCTCTTGCACTGTTGGTGGGAATGCAAATTGGTGTAGCCACTCTGGAAAACAGTGTGGAGGTTCCTCAGAAAATTAAAAAAAGACCGACCCTATGACCCAGCAATAGCACTGCTAGGAATTTACCCAAGGGATACAGGAGTACTGATGCATAGGGGCACTTGTACCCCAATGTTTATAGCAGCATTCTGAACAATAGCCAAATGATGGAAAGAGCCTAAATGTCCATCAACTGATGAATGGATAAAGAAATTGTGGTTTATATACACAATGGAGTACTACGTGGCAATGAGAAAGAATGAAATATGGCCCTTTGTAGCAACGTGAATGGAACTGGAGAGTGTTATGCTAAGTGAAATAAGCCATACAGAGAAAGACAGATACCATATGTTTTCACACGTATGTGGATCCTGAGAAACTTAACAGAAACCCATGGGGGAGGGGAAGGAAAAAAAAAAAGAGGTTAGAGTGGGAGAGAGCCAAAGCATAAGAGACTCTTAAAAACTGAGAACAAACTGAGGGTTGATGGGGGGTGGGAGGGAGGGGAGGGTGGGTGATGGGTATTGAGGAGGGCACCTTTTGGGATGAGCACTGGGTGTTGTATGGAAACCAATTTGACAATAAATTGCATATATTGGAAAAAGAAACTAACACAGGGAACGATATATATCTGTATAGTCCCCATGTCTGCTAAATAGATTGAACCTGTAATTGATTATATTATTGTAAAAAAAAAAAAAAACACCAGAATCAGTGGCTTCACTAGTAAATTTTAGCATAATGTTTAGAAAAAAAAAAAAATACGTCAGTCCTACCAAAACTCTCCGGAAAATGGAGAAAAAGGGAATACTTGTCAAGTCATTTTATGAGGCCAAGATAACCTTGATATCAAAATCAGGCAAAGGCACTACAAGGAAAAAAATTACAGAATAATATCCCTCCATGAATGAAGACACAAAATTTCTTAATAAGATATAAGCAAATGAATAATATTTTAAAACTAATAATATATAAAACTGGTAATATATCATGACTATGTGAGATTTGTTCTAGGAATACAAGGTTGGTTAACATTAGAATATTGAGAGACTAGGGACACCTGGGTGGCTCAGTCGGTTAAGCATCTGACCCTTGATATCAGTTCAGGTCATTATCTCATGGTTTGTGAAATCGAGCCCAGTGTTGGGCTCTGTGCTGACAGGGTGGAGCCTGTTTGGGATTCTCTCTCTCTCTCTCTCTCTCTCTCTCTCTCTCAGAATAAATAAATAAACATTAAAAAATAAAATATAATATTAATTGAGAAAATGAGATTCATGCACAAACTAAAGAAAGATAATATAACTTCAATAGCTGCAGAAAAAGCATTTGAAATCTTCAGTATACATTCATGATAAAATCTTTTAGCAAACTGGAAATAGAAGGGAACTTCCTCAACTTGAGAATGTTAAACAACATTGGCAATTTCACATGAAGTTAAAAATACATGTATCCTATGACTTAGAAACTCCTTTTCTAGGCATTTGCTCAAAAGAAATGGCAATTTAGGTCCATACAAATGCTTGAATAAGAATGTTCACAGAAGCTTGAGTCATAATATTCTCAAACTGAAAACAGCACAAATGTCTATCAACTGGCAAGTGCATAAATAAATTGTGGCATATTTGTATGAGGAAATACTCTTCAGAAGCAAAAAGAAGCAAATCCTTGATATTTGCAACAATGTGGATGAATTCACAGCTATCACCCTAAGTAAAACATGCTGGACACAAAACAGTACACAGTATATACTATACACAGTTTTATATATAATTAAACACGCCAAAAGTATGTGAATATGCAACTCATCTCTTTTTAATCCAGTAATAGATTTTTAAAAATTTACTTGGGAGCAATATTGGTAAACTCTCTGGAGTGATGCAAATTTTTGTATATTGATGAAGGTATGGTCTACATATGCATATGAGTTTGTTAAAACTCATCAAAGTGCATTTCACCCCATATCATTCATACCTCAAAAAGGAAGAGAGAAAAAAGCTGATATAGCCAAAGTAGTATCAGACAAGGACATTTTTAAGGCAAACATACTTGAAATAAACACAAATAATTCACAATGACAAATGACAAATTTCTTCATGAAGATGTAAAAATTCCAAAACTGTGCGTGCCTAACATCGTAGCTTCAAAACTTACAAAGAAATAAGAGTAGCACAGTTCTCTTAATCAAATAAAAACTATCTGTTAAAATCTGCGACAATTCGGCTAACAAAGATTCCAGAGAAATGGAACCGATGAAAAGAGATAAAGCTGAAACTATAGAATCGGGAACAATATAAATAATTGAAATTAAGAACTCGATAGATGGGTTTAACAATAGGGTTGGGTTAGTTGTCACTGTACTGGATAAATAAGATCAGAAATTTTAGAAGGAAACTTTTGAATGGGTCACCATTAGCTACTAAGCTCAAAAGGAAACATTTAGTAGCACGAAAAATGAACATATACACGTTTAACACTACTGGATGAAATTAGAATCGGTCTGCTTCCAGAAGTTCAGCACATGGTGGGCCCATGGAGGATAGGCTGGGATCCTCCTCAGTTGGCTGTGAGCAGAATTAGAACATTAGGGGAAACACGGCACAGGACGGTTCAGCTAGAGAAAAAAGATGCAGTAAGGGAAGAGGGAGAGGGAAGGCTACATGAAAACCTCAAAATTCACTTTCAGAAGGCCCTGAATAGCTGGCTGGGATGATGGAATATGTCCTGGTGCTTCTCCAGAAATTCTCTGGTCTTCTCAAATCAGCCAGTGTGAGTCCTGTCTGAGGAGTAGTTTTCTGGTTTATAAAATGGGGATATGGGTGCTGTGAGAATTAACATTAGTTAATGACTGTGAGAACCCTTGGCAGCGTGAGCTGATAATCATAGTAGAATGTTAAAGAGAAGGACACACAGCATCGGTGCCTGGGCTTGGGCCCCCAAAAGCTATCTTGATGGCTTCCCCGTTGATATTTCTGGATACAACGCGAAGCTCAAGCCAGCTTCCTGTGACCAGAAAGATCCTAGCCTATGTTGGCAGCCACATCTTTGGGGAGTAGCAAACTTAATTTTCTGATGCCCTAAGGCAAACATTGTCCCTGTCTCCCTAGAGAATTTGCACATATGGTTTGGTGTAGTTTCTTTGGAACACAATTGATGCACACTTAATCATTTCTTTTTCAAGGAAAACATAACATTAGCTACTGTACATGGGTATGTAACTCATCTCTTTTAATTAGATGCTAATTAATGACTCACTAGCTTTAATCATATCAATCTGGTAATACTATTTATGCCCCACAGAATAATGAACTACTTTATAAGAAACGAGCGTGGCACATGTTGACATAGGAATGTATCCAGCCATAATTCGCTCTGGGTAAATATCCCACCCCGACTTGGATTCTGAACAATTTACAAGGCAATGATCACATGGCATATGGGGGAGAGAGGAGGGGATTTCCACACGGGGAGAGAGAAGGAAAAGAGGGAGAAGCAGAGAAATGCCCCCAAGGGAGATTTTTCTCTAAGAAAGGGCCACTTTACTGGTCAGTTTTGTCCTGGAGGTGAGTGACAGATAGCATCCATTAGAGGGAGTCCAAGCACGAGTTTGGCTACTTACATAGGTAGCACCTGAAGAAACTGCTTTCTGGATGGGGAAGAATGTGGCAGGCAGGTGTCATGATTCTGCTAAGGCTTGGCTCCCAGTTCAGCCGGGTCCGGCCAAGCTCTCAGAAGGGAATGTGGGGTGAGACAGGATGGAACCAACATGGGCGTAAATAAGACAGTTCTAAAATTGTTCTTCACAAGTGGCCAGCAGCCAGCTATTCTGTTCCAAATATATATGGTGACATTGGGCATATCTCCGACAAGCTTTAAAAGCCAATAGGATAAAGGGGCACCTGGGTGGCTTAGTCGGTTAAGCATCCCAACTCTTGGTTTCTGCTCTGGTCATGATCTCACGGTTTGTGGGTTTGAGCCCCACAATGGATTCCATGCTGACAGCACAGAGTCTGCTTGGGATTCTCTGTCTCCCTCTCTCTCTCTCTCTCTGCCCCTCCCCTGCTCACTCTCTCTGTCTCTCTCTCAAAATAAATAAATAAACTTAAAAAAAATTTTTTTAAGCCAATAGGGTGCAAATCAGTTGTCAGGGAGGAATGGAACAAGGGTAATAAAAGGCAACCAAACCTAGGTGACTAATGACGCTGGAAGTTCAAGTACGCTGCGAATGCATGGCTCTGAGCAAACAGGTCCCAACCGGTGCGTGGAGGGATGAAGAATTGTCTTTCTACCTCAGGTAGAGAGGATTTGCAAAAAAATATCCAGGATAATAATGGCGATTATTTAGTGAGGGATTATTCTGCGCTATGCAGCTCATATAAACTTTCATATGGCGCCTCAAGGAACAGATAGTCTTGCTTCCATTTCACAAGTGAGGAAAACGAGGCTTAGAACAAATAAATAACTACCCAGTGCCACCCTGATGGCAAGTGGCAGAGCCGTGGTTCAAACCGCGCACTCTGACGCACAGACCTCGCTCTCAAACATTCAAGTCTACACACGCCTCTATCACCCTTCTTCTACCCCCCTATCGCCACCTGTACCCAGCGTCTCCCCCACCACCGCCTAGGAGCTACAGCGATGTTAACGATGTCAGGGTCTTAGCGGAGCTAGCTGATCAATGAGAATAATCGATGGGGAAACTGAGGCAGGAGTCCGTTCTTACACCATGGGTGGTAAATCTGGTGAGAACCCAGGATCAAATCTAATCCCAGCCCCACTTTCTCCGCAGGCTGATGAGGCATTTTTGTCCAGATCAGGATTGCTTCAAGACTTGGATGGTTGGGTTAAACAGTAAAGGCCAAAGTCCTTACAGTGGCCCTCCAAGCCCCTCCATGATCTGGCCCTGGTATCTTTCTGATGTCACCTCTTTCCATACTCCCTCTCAGCCATACTAATCATTTTGCTGATCTGTTAATAAGTCAAGAATACTCCTGCCCCAGGGCCTTTGGACTGGCTGTTTCTTTGGCCTGGATTCCCTCCTTCAGATTCCCTCCGCAAAGACAGGTACCTTTGTGTGTTTATCTCACTGATCTATCAGTAGTAGATACTCAATAAATACGCACGGAGGGGCTTGAGCTGCCAGTGTGCCTACCGAGGAAAGCCAGTCCTTCTGCCACCTTTTCCCGCTAGTTCCTCTAGTCCCCTGCCAACCCTTCCACCACCATCTTCCCTAACTTGATCTCATAACTCCCTCTTAGCATGGCAGGCAGTTAAGCAGAAAGAGCCTGGTGTCCCAACTCTTTAGTGGAGGTAAGGGTTACAGTGCTTTGTACTCAATAGGTGTTCAGTAAGTATTGGTTTGAGAGATGGGTGGAATATTACGGGTTCTGTAATGTTTCAGTACTGAGGGAGTAAAGAAGTCAGATGGGGATTTGGGAGGGCTCAGTGAAGGTGTTTTTTGAACTTGACCTTGAAGGGTCAGCAAGAATTTACCACAGCGACAAGGAAAAGAAAGGACCTCAGGCAGCAGGAACTGTTTGCATAAGCACGTTACAGATGTGTCTCTCCATCCCCTTCCACTGCATAGTTACCTTATTTTATTTTATTTTATTTTATTTTATTTTATTTTATTTACTTATATTTTATTTTTCAAGGAGACAGAGACAGTGTGAGCAGGGGAGGGGCAGAGAGAGAGAGAGGCGGAGGGAGAGAGAGAGAGAGAGAGAGAGAGAGAGAGAGAATCACAAGTAGCCTCTGTGCTGTCCACACAGAGCCCGATGCGGGACTCGAACTCATGAAACCATGAGACCACGACCTGAGCTGAAACCAAGAGTCGGACACTTAGCCACCTGAGCCACCCAGGCGCCCCTACCTTTCTTTTAATAACAAGAACATGTTTTTTCTTGACATGAGCACCAACCTGATTTGGGTCAGGGAGAGCCAGATCCAGGAACATTGCTCAAAAATACGTTCATAATTTTTGTGCTGCTGAATTTGGAGTGGGAAGGATGTGAACAAAAAGTACAGTCATCTTGCCAACAGGCAAAGGGAGTTTGCAAACCAAGGGAGTTTGCAAATGGACTCGACACCAACGGAGAAGCCAAGAGTCAGAGAGGAAACCAGAACTGATGATAATATTCATCGCTAGATTTGCCCCTGTTTTTTTTTTTCTTGGCAGGGGAGATGATAGGGAAGAATTGAATTCTCATTCTTCCCAAACATTGTGTGTTGAATTTTGTACTGTCTGTGATCAAAAAGGTCCTGACTGACACAGGGATCAAAGCAAAAAAGAGCATGGGTTCAAACAGCAACAAACATTTAACTGTGAAGGACATGGAGACCAACCACTTTGATTTGCAGAAGCGGAAATGGAAGCCCAGAGAGAAGTGCTCCTTGAGTGTCACATCTAGAGAAGGACAGAGCAGGATGGAGAAGCAGACCAGAAAAGGGGCAGGTCTTAGGGGAATGGAGGCAAGAGGCCCCGAGCATTTTACAGTCCCCGTTTGGCTGGTAAGCAAAGGGATTCACAACCACAGGGCCAAGCTGAGTACTATGTCCCTGACATCACCCGCTTCCTTTTAAGACGTGTCCCTGACCACGCGGGTGGTGCCTCTGGCCAAAAATGGCCTGGTGGCCAATGCCAGCCTGACCCAGCTTGCCGCGTCTCTCAAAGCTTTCAAACTCGCTTTGTGTAACAAGGACATGAAATTACAGACCTTTGCTTTATGAAACTATTTTTTAAATTAGAAAGGCCCTCACACAAATCCTGCGCTGGTGCTTTCAATAATATATATTTTTAAAACTGTAAATGGAGGACCAGGATAGCTCTTGGAGCTCCATGCTTTGTTTTTCGATAGATGGATAGACAAGTGACTTATGCAGATGCGGTATATACATTCCGCACAATTTGACCATGGTTAAAGGGTATTTATATTCTGATGCAGATAAAATTGAACGTGTCAACACTAATGCATTTTTCGAGGAGAATCACTACTTTCACCATAATTTCCATGGAAAATTTGTGTGCACACGCAGTAATAGACACATTTATAACATCAAAAGGATTCAATTTTCTTTTCAATCATACCACAGTATGAATCGCTTTTCCTATTGAATTTAACAATGAAGCACATTACCAGAGTCTAAAGGATGGGACACTTCGTCTTGCTCTTATGAAAGTACGTCAAACAATGGGTAATACATCACACAATGTCTCGGGTTAACTGAGCCTTTACACAGGCTGGCTGCTAATTTGCTTGGGCCAGCAGAATGTCACTTTTATTTAATTTTGCCAATAAGATCAGCAGGGATCCAAACTCTGTTTAACTCCCAGTTATTAAAAGAGGTTTTTCTTGTTACGCGAAGAACTCATTAATTCATGTCTCTCCTAATTCAGAATTTGAGGTCTTTGGAATAGGAGATGGGAGGTGTTTTATCTCTGCTGTGAAGGAAGCAATTTCATCCTGTACACAAGCCTCTGTGCAGACAGCTTAAGCTGCAGAAGAGACAAAGTCTTTCAAGGCCTTTCGAAGAATTTGATGTGTTAATTACAAATTGTTTGTAGGTAGTTACCAGAGCAGATCATCTAAAGAACTCCAGGAGGGAGATCTTTGTTATCCCACTGTTATTCATTCAATCCTTTGGTTATTCATTCAGTCATTTAATCATCCATCCATTCACCATCCCCACATCCATTCATTTACTCCGAATTTATTAAGTCCTTTCTGTTTGTCAGGGCTTGAGTTTGGAGCTGGGGCTACAAAATGAAAATCCGCCATTGAAAAGGCTTTCATAGCCTAGTGAGGGGGGCCAGCAGCTTGTGCTGTGTGTTCCATTCACCCATGCTCCACCCCCACATCCTGAGATTCATGTTCTTCTCTTTTTGACCCCACTCTATGCTCTGAAAGACTACCGAACTTCAGTGTGTCCCCTTGCCTACTGGCTTCTGGTTGGGTCTGGCCCACACAAGGTACTGGGAGATCAGAGGTTGAAAGGGCAATGGGATCAAGATATTTATTCCCAGCTTCCTCTGAGCAGAGACACCACGGGTTGGCTGAATCCCTATGTCAGAGGTCAAACTCCTATCAGGTCGCTCCCTTTCCTTGCCCCTTTGGCCTGGCATGGTGAGACCTCCCCATCGTTGCCAGCTCTTGGGTTATTGTACTAGCTCTTGTTGGTTTCCTAAGCCCTGCCCACATCTTTGTAAATGCTTGCTTCTTGTTAAACTCTCCTCCAATGACAAACTCTGAGTATGTCATCTTTTTCTTGACTGATACATGGGTGAACCAAAGGTCATATGCCAAAACAGCATGGCCTGAGATAAAGTTGAGCCAGGAGGCAGGGGGAGTTCAGGGGAGAAAAGGTACAGAAGTTACAGAATTCAGTTTTCAGGAGTCATTCCCATTCTGGTCTGCAATCTGAACAATCAAATGGCATTTGCTTTAAAGGATAGATCGGTAATTTGGACTTTCCATAAATTTCAGCTACTCTCTCCTAGCCAGTCCAAGAAATTGAGGTCTCTTGTATAAAGTTATCAGTTCTTAAAGGTTAAAATTGATGACACCCTGAGGGGCCCTGAGATTTGGCACAATGGCTGAAGAGTGACTATAGATCAATCTTTGTTCCATTTAAGGTGTCTTCTACAATCACTGGCTTGTGCCAAAGATCTCATTTTTGCTGAGTGAGAGGGAAAGAGCTGCCTGGGAGCTTGGACCCTGAGATGACAAGGTTCTACGTGGGTTTGATGTTCTTTTGTTTCTCATGATTCTGTCAATCTCTTCAGCGTTTGCATGAGGAAGATCAACTGGCCTAATTCTGTCATATTCAAAGAACCCATGGATTTTTCTTAAAGCAGCCAACTCCTGAAAATGCATTTCAACTTTTCAGGCTTGTTTCCCATCATTGTTATCATACAAATAATGTAAATTTCAAGGATTATTATTTACACATACAAGTAACTAAAACCTTCATCAACAAATGTTTTTAGTTTATTGAATGTTGGAAAATAAATCGGGTTAAAGATTTCTACGCCAATTAGATCAACTTGACCAGAGATAAAACTATGTAAAATGCCTCATAGTTGTACTGGTATAACTAGGATTAAACACACACACTAACCTGTGAAACAAAAGATTTGGCTTCTTGGTGCCCCAGCCCTGTAGTAGAGTCTGAGATGAAGAGAAGCCTTAAAAAAAAAAAGTCATTTTGAACAGATAACTAAAGGCCAATATCTTTCATGAGTATAGATGCAAAAATTCTCACCTAAATACTAGCAAACCAAATCCAACAATACATTAAAAGAAAATCATACACCACAATCAAGTGGGATTTATTCCCGGGATGCAAGCATGGTTCAATATTCACAAAATAGTCAACATTATATATGACACATCAATAAGAGAAGGGATGAAAACCATATGATCATTTCAATAGATGCAGAAAAAGCATTTGACAAAGTACAAAATCTATTCATGATACAAAACCCTGCAAAATAGGTCCAGAGGGAACACGCCTTAACATAATATAGGCCTTAGAGGAAAAACCCACAGCTAACATCATACTCAATGGAAAAAACCAGTTTTTTGCCTAAGGTCAGGAGATGCCTACTTTCACCACTTTTATTCAACATAGTACTGAAAGTCCTAGCCACAGCAGTCAGACAACACACAGGAAAAAAAAAAGCTATCCAAATTGGTAAGGAAGAAATAAACTTCCCATTATTTGCGGATGACATGATACTACATATCGAAGACCCTAAGGACTCCACCAAAAAGCTACTAGAACTGATAAATGAATTCAGTAAAGTTGCAAGATACAAATCAGTATACAGAAATCTGTTGCATTCCTATACACTAATGATGAAGCAGCAGGAAGTGAATTTAAGAAAACAATCCCATTTACAATTACACCCAAAACAATAAAATATCTAGGAATAAACTTAACCAAAGAGGTGAAAGACCTGTACTTTGAAAACTATAAAACACTGATAAAAGAAATGGAAGATGATGCAAATGAATGGAAAGACATTCCACGGTCGTGGGCTGGAAGAACAAATGTTGTTAAAATGTCTATACTGCCTAAAGCAATCTACACTTTTAGTGCACTCCCTATCAATCAAAATACCAACAGCCATTTTTGCAGAACTAGAACAAACTATTCTTTTATTTTTTTTAACTTTTATTTATTTTTTTGAGACAGAGAGAGACAGAGCATGAATGGGGGAGGGTCAGAGAGAGAGGGAGACACAGAATCTGAAACAGGCTCCAGGCTCTGAGCTGTCAGCACAGAGCCTGATGCGGAGCTCGAACTCACAGACCACGAGATCATGACCTGAGCCGAAGTCGGACGCTTAACCAACTGAGCCACCCAGGCGCCCCTAGAACAAACTATTCTAAAGTTTATATGGAACTACAAAAGACCTCAAATAACCAAAGCAAATCTTGAAAAAGAAAAACTAAACTGGAGGAATCACAATTCCAGATTTCAAATTATATTACAAAGAATTAGTAATCAAAACAGTATGGTACTGGCATAAAAATAGACACATACCAGAAATAAACCCACAATTATATGATCAAATAATCTTCAGCAAAGGATAAATGAATATGCAATGGGAAAAAGTCCCCTCAACAAAGAGTGTTCAAAAAACTGGACAGCCACATGCAAAAGAATGAACTAGGACCACATTCCTTCACTATACACAAAAATAAACTAAAATGGATTAAAGACCTAAATGTGAGACCTGAAGAGAGCACAGGCAGTAATCTCTCTGACATTGGCTGCAACTTTTTTCTAGATATGTCTCCTGAGGCAAGGGAAATAGAAGCAAAAATAATCTATTGAGACTACATCAAATAAAAGTTCTGCACAACAAAAACCTACTGAATGGGAGAAGATACTTGTAAATGACATATCCTATAAGGATTAGTATTGAAGATATAGAAAGAACTGATACAACTTAATATCCCCAAAACAAATAACCCAGTTAAAATGGGCAGAAGACATGAACAGACATTTCTCCAAAGAAGACATCCAGATGGCCAACGGATACATGAAAAGATGCTCAACATCACTCATCATCAGGGAAATTCAAATCAAAACTACAATGAGATATCACTTCACACCTGTAAGAATGGCTAAAATCAAAAACACAAGGAATAAGAAATGTCGGTGAAGAAAAGAGAAAAAGAAACACTCTTGCATTGTTGGTGGGAATGCAAACTGGTACAGCCACTGGGGAACACAGTATGGAGGTTCCTCAAAAAGTTAAAAATAGAACTACCCAGTAATTCCACTACCCAAAAAATACAAAAACACTAATTCAAAGGGATACATGCACCCCTATGTTTATTGCAGCATTATTTACAATAGCCAAATTATGGAAGCAGCCCAAGTGCCCATCAATAGATGAATGGATAAAGAAGAGGCTATATTTATATGTATATTTATATTTGTATATAAATATAATGAAATATTATTCAGCCAAAAAAATAATGATATTTTCCCATTTGCAACAATATGAATAGAGCTAGAGAGTATAATGCTAAGTGAAATGAGTCAGTCAAAAACAAATATCATAGGATCTCACTCATATGTGGAACTTAAAAAGCAAAATAAACAAAGAAAAAGCAAGACAGAGAGAAAGAAAGAAACCAAGAAACAGACTCTTAACCACAGAGAGCAAACTAATGGTTACCCGGGGCGGGGGGGGGGGGGATGGGGAAAATGGGGGATGGGGATAAAAAAGCACACTTATCATGACAAAAAAAAATAAATTAAAAAAAAATAAGAAGGTTATTTCAACAGCCAGACAGGAAAGCTGGAACACATGATACACTGATGTGGCTCTTCGACACAGGGAAAGATTTGAAGTAGTTGTTTGAAAATAGCCATCTAGAGGGGAAATGATTTTACAGGAGCCCAAAAGCCAACGTGAAATATTTATCTTTTTTCATTCTAATGGACCTTTCATTCTAATGGACCTTCATTCTAATGGACCTTTTGTTCTAATGGACCTTTCGTTCTAATGGACCTTCACCCCAAGTAGTCACCCTTTGCTCTGAGTGTGTCTGGATCTCACTTCACCATTAGCCATGGCTACAGCACCAGGAAGAGTCAGGATAAACCAGGAAAGCATCAGAGTGCCCTGTGAGGGCTTCCACAATCCGGTGGGCACCACCATCCCCCATTCCCCAGTTCTCATACTACTCTTCCCTGCTCACCATGTTCAAACCCCTTTGGTTTCTGTCCTCTCTATAGATAAGCTACTCGCCTAGCGAATGAGGATCTTTGCATGTGATACTTCCTCTTTCTAGGATGTTCTCCTCACTTCCTCCACTGGCCAACTTGTTTATCCTTCAAGTCTTGGTTTAAAATGTCACTCCCTCAGGGAAGTTTCCTCAAGTAACATCCCTCCCCCTCTATGACGAATCTCACTCAGTCAAGACTCCCTAATTTACACTCCCACAGAACCCACTTTTGCCCTTCTTAGCATTTACCGTAATTGCACTTGAAAAATTCTTAGCATGCTGTTGTGTTTAATGCCTATAGCCTTCTTTTGATTGTAAACATTATCTGGAGTCGTGTCTCTTTCTCACCCAACGTTCATACCTCGCATGTGGTCTGCTTGCAGGTGCTCCATAAATATTTACTGAAATACTGAAGAGATTAAGGCATCTTTCTTGTCCTCTGATCCCTATAGCTAAGCTTCACCCTGTAGCTTAGAAGTGGAACTCAATGGATTGTAAGAATTACATTCTGTCTTACACAGGAAGAGGTGTGGCACCAAAGGGCTGCCTTCCACCACAGGAACTTGAAGGAATGGGCCAAAAGGGTAATAAAAGGAAAGAGCAGATAAAATTGAAAAGAGTACCTGAAAGCCTACATAAACATCTCTGAATGCAAATGCATGCCTTTCCGTCAGTGCCTGGGTATCGCTCAGGGTGGAGGTCTGAGGGAAAACCATCCAGCAAGTTTCAGAGTTGAGGAGAACAGCTTCCCACCTTTGGGTACAAATATTCTAGAGAAGCCCAGGGGGAATTTGTGGATGAAGGGACATGTTGATGGGAGCCACCAAATTGATCAGGGAATAATGATTAAGCTGATGAATTCCTCAAAGCAGTGTTAGATCCTAGAGTTCATGGGAGGGAAAGAGAGATCCCCCATGGCATCCCCAAATAAAAGCCCAAAAATCATGAGTAAAAATTTCCAGTCCAATAAATTCAGAACCCTATGCTTCTATGATAGAAGGATCTTCTGTGGAATGTTTCCCCACAGGGGTGGAGCATATGAGTATGGAGTGGAGAAAGATAACGAGCAATGGGGGTAAAATGAAATCAATACAGACGAACGAGAGAGATGGAAAGCCAAAAAACAAAGAAAACAAAGAGGATCTTTTTTATTTTTTAATTTTTTTAATGTTTTTATTTATTTTTGAGACAGAGAGAGACAGAGCATAAGCAGGGGAGGGGCAGAGAGAGAGGGAGACACAGAATCCGAAGCAGGCTCCAGGCTCTGAGCTGTCAGCACAGAGCCCAACACGGAGCTTGAACTCAGGAACTGCGAGATCATGACCTGAGCTGAAGTCAGACGCTTAGCCCACTGAGCCACCCAGGTGCCCCAAACAAAGAAGATCTTAAAGTGACGTGTCCCGATGTCCTTCGTACTTAGAATTTCGGGGAGGACTAAGGTGCCTAAAAGCAGAACATCACAATGAAGTGCATGTGTGCGCTTGGATACGTGTGCACACCTTGGGAATATGCTGACACTGGTCTTGCAGGTTCACAGACATACGTATCTGTGTCTAGTGAAGATATACGCATGCACTGACAGACAAATATGTAAGTTTTTCTATACCTGCATGCACGTGTGTGTGCTAAAGGAAGTAACACCAAAGCTCAGGACATTACAGGTTTTCTTATACTCTAGAGGTACTGGCCATCACAGGCTGTTTCCTGTGCTGTGATAAGCATTTTATGCCCATGATCTCACTTGATCCATAATGTCCCATGGAGTTCGAATTAGTAGCCCTGCTTTTGCAAATAAATCCTCTGAGGCTCACTGAGGTTATGTGACTCGTCCATGTCACACAGCTACCAAGGGGCAGGGCTAGGCTTTGAACCTAGATCTTTCTGGCATTGCAAGTAAGGCTTGGAAGGACCTGGACCCCAGGTAACGTGTGGCCCAGCACACTAAATCCTGCAGCTTGGCTATGCAAGGACACCGGCCTTCCTATAATGTGGTTTCTGAGATACCCTCACTTTGCTCCTGAAATTGTAGCAGGCTGCACCAGCTCGGTCCAAACGGAGCAATTTCCCACGCCAGAACCGAAGTTCCTGAGGGCAAGGGCTTCCTCTATTTCATTACCTACTGCCCTCCCCCACACCTCCCCCACCGTCTTCCTGCACAGTCCCTGTCATAAAGTAAGAATTCAGTAAATATTGATTGAATAATGGATGAATGAGTAAATAGATGGTAATGCTTCCCTAAATTATAACATATTTTTTAAGAAATCCCATCTAATATCTTTCAAGTACTCATTGCAACGAGCTAACATGTAAATTCCTGAGGGGACCTGCTTTAACACAAAAAGATGAGCATAATTTGTAATTAGCATATCAAGCACATTAGAAGCAGTAAAGTTCCCCTCCAGTTCTTGTTTATATTTCTTGTTAGCTTCGTAAACACTTTCTTCAGTCAGAACAAACAGACTTCCATCCATTCTTATCCGGAGGATTCTAAGTGCTCACTTACCACAGCCCCAGCGGAGGTCATTTTTCATGGTGGACCAGCTCCCCAGGGTCAAGGTCAAGTACTACCTTGTCATCAGCCATCCTGTCCTCGAGCCAGATACATAGGAATGGCCCCAGCACGGGCACACTCCAGTGTGGGAGGAATTCAAAGTAGGTCTTCTGTGATTTTTCACACGATAAAACACCTCCCTTTCCTGCGGTGGGAGTTCCCCATACCTCCCTGCCCCCGGAGAAAATAAGCTGACTGGCCTGCCAGGGACCCAGGCTGACAGAGGCTGGATGCCTGCTCAGAGCCCAGATCCTGGTTGGCAGCCTATGCCCTGTCGTGGCAGGGTGGGCTTGTGACAGAGAAGAGGGTTGGCCTTTACCAGGTGGGGGGTGGCCTGAACACCACTCTCCCAAGTCAGAGGTTCCAGGCACCAGGGGAAAAAGCAGGGAGGGGAAAAGGTGAGGGGCTCAGGACCCGGCCCCTGTGGCCATGAAAAACTGTTCCGAATGCCAAGAGCATGTAATCGGCCACCTATAAAATGAGGGTGACTGATGATATTTAACTCACAAGGAGGATGATGTGGGATCGAGAAACATTAGCCTTATATCCGGTCACGTCTGGCTTTTGATTTGAAAACGAACTATGCACTAGCTGACCCAGCTTTCCCTCCCAGTCTGGTTTGTAAGAATACGTTCTAAGCACTGATTTCTAGTTTTTCGACCTTGTCTTATGGGAACGTCTCAACTTCCCCTTGTCACTTATCTTCAACCTGCTACAGTCTTACGCCGTCCCTGCTGCCCCCATGTCATTGCCCGGGGTAAGAGAGGTGTGGTCCGGGCTCAGGGTTGCTCTGAAGTTGGCTGGAATGCCGGCTCAGGCACTCACTGGCTGGATGACCATAAGCCATAGGATTTCATGTCTCCAAGCCTTCATTTCCTCATGGTGGAACGACAAATATCATCCCCATTGAGCCCTTCATTCAGGCCTTCAACACGTATGGAGTGTTTGCTGCATGCTGAGTGTTGTTCTAAGTGCCAGGCACATAATTCTGATCTGCCTCAGAGAGGCTTAGTTTTTTTTGTTTTGTTTTTATTTTTATTTACTTTTGAGAGAGAGATGGAGACACAGCACAAGCAGGGGAGGGGCAGAGAGCGAGGGAGACACAGAATCCGAAGCGGGCTCCAGGTTCCGAGCTGTCAGCACAGAGCCCGACATGGGGCTCAAACCCACAAACGGCAAGATCGCGACCTGAGCCGAAGTTGGACGTTTAACCAACTGAGCCACTCAAGAGAAAGGGGCTTAGGTTGTAGTGGAGGATGATAAACTATAAAAAGCAGAATAAAGAAAACATATACATTATATTTAGAGTTCATATATAAAATCTAGTACGTGTGTGTGTGTGTGTGTGCAGTTGCATAGCTGTAACTACCAAGGAGGGAAAAAGGAGAACCGAGAAGGTGATACGGAGTGCTGTGGGAGTTGCGATTTGGGCCCCTCTCAGAAGACAGCATATATGAGCCCAGACATGCAGGAGGAAGAAGGCAAGCCATTCAGACATCGGGTAAAAACATTCCGGGCAGAAGTAACAGCAAGTGTAAAGGCCCTGAGGTGGGAGTGAGATTGGAGTGTTTGACCACAGTGTGGAGGCCAGTGTGGTGGGGCAGAGCACAGGGTAGAAGATGAGGGCAGAGTCCCATGAAGTGAGGCTATTTCACAACAGTTTTATTGAGGATTAAGTGAAATAATACATCTATCGATGTGCCAAACATACAGCAAGCATTCAATTAAGAATTCCCTTTTCCTTCTCGTGGGGCAAATGAATTTAAAAACCAAGCTGCAATTGCAGGGGCGCCCGAGTGGCTCAGTCCGTTCGCATCCCACTCTTAATTTTGGCCCAGGTTATGATCTCAGAGTTTGTGGTTTTACCTTCCTTCCCCCTGGGGTATCGGCCACTCCACTTGCTTCGATCAACGGAGCGATGGATGGTGGCAGCCACTTCCGCTCTGACACCAGCTGGCATTTTGGCTTGTATTCTGTGCCTGCTCCGGACCAGAACTGCTCGGCCCCCGCTCAGTCTCCACAGCAGTCCCCTTTTGGTCTCAGCGCTGCATGTGTAATATTGTGATTTGTAAAGCCAAATGCTATGGGGATTCGTCTCCCGCGTGTAAGCTTCCCGGTGTGCAGTCGATTCTCCCCTCTCCCCATGCCTGCTGCTCCCTCCTTCCAGAGACCAGACCCACAGGGTTTAGCTCCCCACCCCATCTCTGCCCTTCCTACCCTCTCTGACGTGGCCTCTTCCCCACATTTAGTTGTGGAGTCTGTTCTGCCAGTCTTCGGTTGTTTTCTGGGTTGTTTACTTTGATGTGAGTGTTACCTCGTTGTATCTATGGGACGACAAGGCGAGCTCAGGGTCCTCCTCCTCTCCGATCTTTCCTGGAGGTCCATCCAACTTGACCACACGGTGATTTATAAGACACACACATATATTTGATCACTAAGATGACCAAATATATATGTATTTCTTCTGTATATTTGGTCTTCACATTTCCAGGCTCACAGCTCCTAAAACCTTTGGAATTTTCTCAGCAATAAAAGCAACGGGGGCATCTGTTGTGATCATATTTGGTCTGAATAATGTCCTGAAAAAGACATTCGGAGTCATAAAGGTGAAATGGGTGTCTTGTGTTTCATACCAAGCCCCCTTCCACCACAGCTGGGTTTATGTTAAGGACACGAATTTGGAAAGCCCCTAAGGATGGGGGCTGGTGTCCAGGAGAACCAGCCATGATTAGAGGGTCAGAACATTCAGCCCCATCCCCTGATTTCCAGGGCAGGGAGAAAGGTTCCGAGGTTGAGGTAATGACCAATGCCGATGATTTAATCGGCCATGCCTGTGTAATAAAGTCTCCAAGAAAACCCCAAAAAGGGGGCTTGGAGGGTTTCCACACTGGGGAACTAAAATGCTTCCTTCATGCCACCCTATTGGGCTCGGAACTCTAAAAGGACAGAAGTTCCTTTGTGCAGAACCTTGCCCTATGTACCTCTTCACCTGGCTGTTGATTTGTGTCCTTTAATGTCCTTCGTAATAAACCAGTAATGTAGTGAGTAAACAGGTTTCTTGAGTTCTGTGAGCTGTTCTAGCAAATTAATTGATCCCAAAGAGGGGGATATGGGAACCTGTGATTTATAGCCCATTGGTCTGAAATTCAGGTAACAACTCGGACCTGTTAACTGCTATCTGCAGTAGAGGGCCATCCTGTGGGACTGAGCCCTCAACCCATAGAATCGAATGCTATCTCTGGGCAGAGAGTGTCAGAATTGAGTTGCATTGTAGGACACCGAGCTGGTGTCAGAGAATCGCTTGGTGGTGTGGGGGGCCCCACCCCCACCCCACCTGTGGTGGGTTTCGGTACTCAGAGCACCTTTTAGCATGAAAGTGGCGATTCTGCTAATGCCGTTTTAACGTGGGCTGTGCAAAGACGGGGTACGAACAAATATGCAATGATGGTGTATCTGTTATACCCATAACTTGATAAGGGAAAATGGGGAAGAGGGGGCAAGTCAAAACGTCCCTAGCATTAAAGAGCAGCAAAGTGCCTCTAAATGGCTGAATTGAAAGGTCACTGCCCTTTTGAAAATACCTTTGTCTTCTTGAGCTATCCAGACTAGGGACTCCTCAGGTCTCCCATCCATCTGACAGACTAGTCTGTACCAGGAGGGGAATCATGACAGGTGAATCATTTGGAAACAGAGACACCCGAGCTAAAAACAACGTATTGCTAACTTTTGACACCAAGTAGCTATTATCTCTTTTAATGCTCACAACAACCCTGTGAAGCAGATACTTTTAATATTCCCACTTTACAGAGAAAAGCACTGAGAATCAAAGAAGCTAAGTCATGTGCCTGAGATCACACAGCCAGGAAGTAGCCGAGCTGGGGCTCAAAGCCAGTTAGTTCTGTCTGATCCCATCATGCTCTCATGCACGGTGCTGCCTCTCTGCAGAAAAACACTGAGGGGTGTTTACATAGCTCACGGAACTTCAGGCTTCTACTCTCCTGGTCCCAGAACTGAACTAGAGCTCTGGAGAGCTTCAGGCAATCGATAAGTCAAGTATTGATTGTCACCTCTGTGCTCTGAGCTAGGTTAGTGCCACAGAGAATTTAAAAGGAAAATCTTTGTCTGTTGCTTGCACTTAACTGACTCTAGAAAAGCCTTCACCACAGGTGCAGAGTAAGAGACTGGGATGTCAGAGGGGATGCAGATGTGCAGGAGACCCCAGAGGGGCCTCCCGCCGAGCTTACACAGGAGCTGGTTTCTGATGGTGACAGATGACAAATCCTACCTTTCCAGGTAGGATGTGGGCTAGGGCCCAAATGCAGTGATCAAAATGCCGTGTAGGCAGCATGGCAGTGAGGGCACCACAGTGGCCCCTAGGCCGGGTCATGGGGCACATGGAAGATGGTAACCCTCAGGAAATAGCAAGCGTTGCAGCCACTGTGGTTTGAGGACACAGGGTAGCTGGGCAAGGTGCCGTGATAGTTACGATAGCATCTTGTCTCATGCAATCCTCACCTCAGTCCAGCCAAGTAGTTTGAGCTATCCCTCGTAGAAGGCAAGATTGACAGCAAAGGCTGTCAGTGCTGAAGGGACTTGCTGGAGTCCTGGTGCAAACACATGTGTCCCCGCTTCAGATCCTCAGGCCTCAGGTGGCACAGCACTGCTGGAAGAGATCAGACGGTGTGCGCCACACTGGGGCCGTGATGCACAGGAGGAAACGGGGCGGCTGAGTCCCTGTTATAACATGTGAGATGCCAAGGGCCCATGAAAGTCAGGATCAAACATGCCGCCCTGCAGGGGCCTGAGAGGAAAAGAAAAAGGAAGTGTTTAAAAAGAGGGAAAGAAAAGAGGAAGGAAGATAGAGAAGAAAAAAGAAGATTAAAACAAAGATGGAAGAAAAGAGGCAGAAGGTAAAGAGGGGGAGAAGAAGGAGGTCGGGAAGATGAGACTGGTGCTCTTGCACTTGAGCGAAGCCCTAGGAAATCCTTTGCCCCTGCCCTGAAGTATTCTAACCACCAGGTGGCACCAGTGAGCCTGACATCTTCCCCAGCCCTGGGGTGATTCCATTTCACCTGCTGGCAGGATAAAAAATCCTGGCCACAAGCCATTGGGGAGAGCTTTACCATATTGGGTGAGAGCCTGGTTACTGAAATCTCTCTGTCCTGCATTCTTATATGATCCTCTAAGACTCCAAAGGGAGAAAGCAGGCTGCCCAAAATAGAATTCTGGCTTCCTCCTAACAATCATGTGACCTTAGGTAAATTACCTCACCTTTTGGAGTCTTGGTTTCCTCATCTATAAACCTGTCTTATATGTGTAAAAGCCTAGATGCAAGAGATAAAGAGTGTGTTTAAAGTGCTGGACACAGATTTCAAGAAGACCATGGGTAGAGATCAGACAAAGACAAAACCAAAGAAATAGACAAGGAACAGACCAAGGGGGGAAAAAAGCCATTTTTAAGGAGTCTGTACATTAAAGGAGATGGGTAGAAATTGAAGAGTTTTAATTGGGGATGGGGAAAAAAAGTATGAAATGGTCCTAGGGCCTTAAAGGAAGAGAAGGGGAAAGGGGGGTTGGAAAGCATTAGGAACATGCACACACACATGTTGCAGACAAATGCACCCATGCACGCGCACATAAACTCAATTATTTAATAACACTGAGGGACTAGGAAGAAACGGACGTAAGCAGGAAGGGCGCTCAAGAGTCAAGGGCTGCAGAGTAAGGACTGAAAAGCATTGACTGGATTTGGTCCCATCCCAAGACCTTTCCTACAATAAGCTTGTCTCTCAAAGTAAAAAGAAGACTTGGTCCTAATATGGTGCTAAATATGGAGTCAGCATTCAACCCCTTTCCCTCCAGGTCACTGACAAAAGAATCCCTTCTTGGGCGAAGACACACCTTAAACATTTCTATTTGCTTGAACCTACCCATTACTTCAACAATAACAACAAAAATAAGTCCTCTCCCTAACTCTCTCCCCCATATGTGACATTTGGAGGGTGAAATCTGCCTGCATGTTAGACCTTTGGGTTAAAATAGAAAGGAAAAACATTTTTTCACATTTTCAAAAGTAAAATTATTTTTTAACTCCTAATAGACTTTACTCGATAAATTAAAACCAGCAGGTGTATTTGTTTCTGTAGAGCGAAATAGCTATAAGTTTACTTAGAGTAGACTCTGTCTACTGAGAAAAAGCAGAGTCTCTAAGATAATAAATCTTTGTTCAGTTGAAGAGTCATCTCTGCTGACTGTAAGCTATTTCACACCCTATGAGATCTTCTTGTCAGCCTTTCAACCTTTTCTGTCAAAGTCCCCAAGTCCTTTTCTGAGCTCCATGTTTCAAGGGGCCCCCCATCAGGCTGGAGACTGAGTTCTGAGGTGGGAGAAAGGATGGGTTCGTTCCGAGTCAGGCTTGGAAAGAGCATGAGGAAGGCTGCAAAGACACAGGGGTAAGGAAGCTCAGAACAACTTCCTATACAGTCAGCAGACATAGGGGACTCCAACAAGTGGTTGAGTATACTTTGCTTGGGAAAGTTTCCCTGTCTCCGAAGGACTTAGGCCAGCCCAGTCATGACCAGAAGATCACCTATCTTTCCAGCATCAGAAACTTCCATGATATGATGGGGTGGAAAGTTCATGGAACCAGAAGTCAGGACTCTCTAGTTTCAATCCCTTTTTTGTCTCTGAACAGCTGTGTTGATTTTAGGCAAAACTTCCTACTTAGAAGGCTGTGGCATCACCATGTTTACAATGAAAGATTGGGCTATTTCAGAAGATTCTGGGTTTGTTTTTTTATATCACCTAGGACCTCTTAATCTCACCAATGAAATCTCATGTCTATTTCTCAAGGTGGTTTTGGTTTGCAATAATGTGCACCAAATGTGTAATACTTTATTTTTAGTTTTATAAGTCAAAAGTAGCTAAAATTGGGTTTGTTGAGTTTGGATGTTGGGATGACATCCTTTTCACGTAATTCAACATGTAAGAGGTCTATGATGCCTCCACAGTCAATCAGAACTTTTGATCAATATGAGATAAGCAGGGTGACCACATTCATCTGCCTATCCAGTTCAAAGTCAAGACTGTCCACAATGACTGTTGATTGAATGGCTGAAGGGATGAGTGAATAAATGAAGAGCAAAGGAGCAAATAAAGTAATAGCTCATGTGATTTGCAATTAGAACCTGAGCTAGAGGTCCCACCTCTGTCTCTGTGTTCTTGTCTGGATGGGCCCAGGGACACTCTGCTGATAACCAAGAGTCCATGAGTATGTGGATCTGTGAGATAGCACTTTTGTTTCTGGAAGGTTGCCCTATACCCCAAGCCAGTCTGGTTCTTCACTCTACTTCTCAGCCCCAGGGTCACAATCCTTGAAATTCTGTGCCTTCACATTCCTCCCCAACATCCTGGAAGAAGGGCTGCTAAAGCCTCTCCTTCTCTCTCCGGGTCTCCCCCACCGATCTCTCCCCCAGTCTTGCTCCTCAGCTCTCCTGTGACTGTGTATCTTGCAAACCCAAGCACTGTGGGTTCCTTTGAAGGATGAGCGTGTGGCTGCAGTTGTGTCCCAGGTGATGCCAACTCATTATTCTCTCCCACATTATTAGTGCTTGGGCTCAGGTTGATGTGTTTCTGATTAATGAGGCGTTTGTTCTGCACCACAAAACAATTGAAGAATACCCTTCTCATTTCAATGAATTGTATCACAAAGTTAATTATGAGATGACCTTCTCTGATTCCAGGCAGAGGAGACCAGGTGTCCAAGCCTCACCTGACAATTGACTTCCAGAAATCTTGGCAGGAGAAAACAAAAACTCAGAGGCATTGCATAGGGACATCTGAGACCTGAGTCTGATATTCAGAACCTCAGATCTCACGCTGCGGCATGCTCATTGCCCTGGAATAGAATCCAGTGTCCCTTTCTTCTCTGTCCCCTCATTTCCCTGTGATCCCTCCCCACGTGGGGCAGCATGGTAAAGGAGAAAGCCCAAGCCTTTAAGACCTCCTGGCAGATGTACCTTCAAAACCTGTGTGACCTTTAGCATGCCACTTAAGGTCTCTGAGTTCCAACTTCAGTAAAAACAGGGAAACAATACCCACCACACAGCCTTGTTGTTAGAGCTTTGGGATATAATGTAGGTGGTGAGGATTACAGAACCTGGCACAAAACAGGACCATTCTCCTGACTTTCCTTCTTGTTGCACCTGGCTGAGAGCTCTCATGGCAGGCAAGCCTCCCACCCATTCTGAGCCAAGTATCCAGGAGACCCAGCCAATGCAGATCACAAAAGTAAGCCGTGACAAGAGCTGGCAGACATCCATGAGGTCATGACCTGGGTGCTGTAGCACTAAGGGGACATCTGGGAAGTGCCTTCCTTCTAGGGAGACAGGATATGGCTCTCGAGTGCTCACAAAAAGAAGGCTCCCTATTCCGCAAACAACGGCTTGGCCAAAGACCATTAAGCTCCATGCTCTTGGCACACCTGAGGCTCAGGTGAAGGGCGGGGAGAATACTCTTTAGGGTTAGGCTCTGGGGCAGCGGGATCACCCTCGCCGAGAAGACCCCACCTAGTGTTTACTGAGACTATGCCTCAGTGAGGAGCTCTCTTGAACCCATCCCTTTCGTGACATGGGTTAAAGGGAGCTAATGTTAGTGAGTCCTCTGTGCACCAGGCAATGGGTCATGTACCCCCCACACTTCATCCTGCCAGTAACCCTGTGTTCTGTCTCAGAGGAACAATTTTCCTCATTTTGCAGATGTGGCGTCACAGTAGTGGGGTAACTTGCCCAGGTCACACTGCAGGTATGTCAGGATTTGAGCTCTGCGACTGTTTCTGGGAACTCTCCTTTAAGCTGCACACTTCTCAGAGACCCCACCACCTCGCTCCTAGTGATGCTGGAACTTCCTCTGTGTCCTGATGCGGCAATACCAAAGGGTTCTCTGCCTCCCTTTCGCTTTTCCATTATGCAGGAGTACTAAGAGCTGCGTGAAAAACTATTGAACCACATGGCCAGGAGCTCAAAAGAGCCTATGGTTGTTAAGGTAAATCATAGGTGTAGACAAAGTACAAAGTCCTAGGTTTGGGCAGAATTGTGGAACAAAGACTCTAAGACTAACCAGTAAGAGCCATTTGAGTGCCCATGCTAAGATAAGAGGGACTAGTAGAAATCAAGAAGAGGTGACAAAAGTCCAACCTGAAGGAGTGGGGACGGGGCTGGGGTTCCCATAGTTGTACAAGTTCAGAGAATGGTGAGTGGGGGCTCAGGCTCTAGGGAAGACAGAATCTCTGCTTCCGCTCTTGCCAGCTATATAGTCTGGATAGTTAATTTAACTTTGTTAAACATTAGCTTCTCCATTTGTGAAGTATAGGTGGTTCCGGTCCCTATCTCATCACCAGGATGAGGCTGAGATGACGATTTCTGAGAAGCTGGTTGAGGCTGAATGGCACCAGCCAGGCGTGGGAAAATCTGCATGCTTGAGTTGGGCTGAAATGCATTCAAGCACATGGCAACACAACTTCTGATCCTAAGCGGATTGGGGGCGGGAATAAGGTCACTGACAGCACAGAATTCCGTCCTCTGAAATACTGATTCCTTCAGTAACCTGGTGGCCATCGCTGGGGACATTGGCTAGCCTTGCCCTATGCCCTTCCTCCGCCCCGGTTACATCTTCCCCTGTAATGCTCGGGCTCACCCTGACACTAGAGCTATGAACACTCTGTTCAAGCGGAACATCTGAGCACTAGGTCTAGTGACAGACTGTGGTCAGTGGGCCTCGGTGGAGTGGCTGGAAGGGAGCACAGATGTTGGCGATGCTGACGGATGCAGCCTGCTGCCTTCCCCACCTCCAGGCCCATTCACTCGGGATCCATCGTGCATCGCGAATAGATTTCTCATGTCCCCTCTTCAAACTTCCTCCAAGCCCCCAGCTTCAGAGGGAGGCAGGGATTTGTTGAGGCACATTCATCAAACCAGTGGAATCACTTCTGTTCATTTCTGATTGGATTCATAAATTTGTTTTGCCATAGTCATCTCATTCCGAGAGTTGACAAGCTCTTCCTGAATTCATGAATTTGGGAGGAAATGAACCAAAGGGACTGAGGAGCCCAATTTTGAACTGAACTGTGGTATGTTTGCCCGCAACTTTCATTAACAATTTCAGGAGAAGGATTACAGAGCCGTGAAAAGGACCGGCACATTGTCGAATTGGAACATCTGCACCAGGCATTAACCCATTTCAAAAATCTTACACAGAAACAAGCAAACATGGACCCAGAGCCTTATAGCTACCTTTCTAGTCTATCTGTACATCCATCTATTTACCAAGTAAACTAATGAGTTTCATTCATCCATTTAGCAAATATTTATTGTGATCTGTCATACAATACACACTGTTCTAGATGCTTGGAGTACGAGTAAAAAACACAAAAATCCCTTCTCTTTGGTCGGATTGGAATGCAAGTGGAACTTACATTTTTATTAGGGAAAGGAAAGTGTGTATGTGTGTATGTGTGTGTGTGTGTGTGTGTGTGTGTGCAAGTGTCTGTCTGATTTCTCAGATGCCCTCACCAATTCTTTACCCTTTCCAGAGGTTACTACCACTTTTGATCCTTTCTTGTATGGCATATTGGATTCCACAGTGTCAGGTGGGGCTAAACCATTGGGCCTTTCACAATTTCCTAGGATGTTTGTTAAGCATACAGATTTAAAGTCTTCTGCCCAGCATTAGCAAGCCAGAATTTTCAAGCATAGATCCAAGAAGTCTTTATTCTTACCCTGCCCCAAGGGTCTTCTGAGGTAGATGGGTAGAAACCAGTATAAGATGGGCATTTGGGAAACAACGGAGTGGTGAAAAATCCAGAGAGTTTAGAAACATAGTCATGGATATGAATCCTAGCTCTGTCTTCTGTTAACAGTGTGACTAGAAGCAAGTCATATGTTCCAAAGTCTCAATTTCTTCATCTGTAAAATGGGGGCAATACTGCCTACCTAATGGTAGAGTTGCAGAAACCACATGATGCAACATGTTTCATGCAGTCAACCATCACTGGCACATGATAGGAACTTGGTAATTTCCTTCCTAACCTTAGTTAGGAAAAAGAAAAGCCTTTCGTTATGTATCTTAATCGGATAATATTTTATCATTCGTGTCTCTGTGTGCGTGACAGAGAATATACATGATTTTAGGTATATATTCACCTGGCTGATAAAAAAAACAGCACAAAGGGGCGCCTGGGTGGCGCAGTCGGTTAAGCGTCCGACTTCAGCCAGGTCACGATCTCGCGGTCTGTGAGTTCGAGCCCCGCGTCGGGCTCTGGGCTGATGGCTCAGAGCCTGGAGCCTGTTTCCGATTCTGTGTCTCCCTCTCTCTCTGCCCCTCCCCCGTTCATGCTCTGTCTCTCTCTGTCCCAAAAATAAATAAAAAACGTTGAAAAAAAAATTTTTAAAAACAGCACAAAAAGATGCACATCCTGATTTCATATTTCTTGACTATCTATCTAGTTGTTTCTGCTAAAATCTGACTAGTGGCTCAGTATCAGCCACTATACCCAAGTTTCGCAAAGTCAGAACTTCAGGGATTAGCTGGTAGTGTTAACATCTGACCAGTAATTAAAATGGTTCATTTCTCTGTATCATTTTAGTTCTTAGCCAATTGCTTTGATTAGCATTAAATTTAATAATATGAACATCATGCATTTGTATGTTACTTTATAATTTTTTGAAATATATTCACATATCTTTGGATCTTCACATTTACCCTGGGAATTAATCAAGGCGCATATAATTATTCTGGTGCTACGGATGAAAATACTGAAATCTGTAGAGGTGAACTAATATGCCCAAGTTCTACTGAGTTAGAGGCAAAGCTTAGACTAGAACCCAGATGAGCCTATGGCCATTGTTAATACGAGACACTGACTACCAGAGATCTAGACCCTATAATGAAGAGAGGCCCCATCAGCTGAATGGGCTTCCGGTTTTACTGAGCGTGCTGAGAGCCTGCAGGCCATCAGAGTCCATATGCTTACTTTCTGAGGAGAAAAGGAATGAGTGTGTGTGTGTGTGTGTGTGTGTGTGTGCACCATAGCAATATAAACTCCACACATAGAGAATTAAAAGATAAAAATGATAAGGAAACGCAAGAAAGTAGCACTTAGGAATGCTGTCTGAATGAAAAGAGTTCCCTGTATAATTGGGTCGCCAGTGGGGAAACATTGGGCCAGAGGAAACTGGGCCACCATAGGGAGGGTGCCTCTTACTTGCGATTACTGTGAATACGACCAAGGAGCCACAGAGCAGCCTCCAAGAATGGACTTCTGATAGTCTAAATAAAGGCCCTTAACAATCCATGGGATTACCCAAGAAGCAGAGTTAAGGTAAGAGTCAAATAGATCTTTCAATTATTGGTCACGAAATCCAAAACTTTAAGCCAAAGAAGCAAGGGTGATTTGGGAAATCAATGAATTGGGAGGATCTCTAAGCAAGTAACAAGTCGTTCTCACGAGCAGACTGCATTTCAAAGGCTGAAAGAGGCAGGTATCTGTTGAAAAGACCTGATTTCTTTGCTACTTTTTTCACAGGAATTGTTTTAGGGGTCAGTGAAACAATAGTTATGAGATTATAACTACGATACAAAGCATATTAGTACTTTATATTTTATATATTCAAATATGTATGTGTGTGTGTGTGTATATATATAATGAAGCATTAGTTGGGAAGTCAACCTCACTGGTCTTTGCTCAAAAGAAATTCCCTGGTGGGCAGCCTGGACAGCTGGGCACCTACCCAGACCTCAGCAGAGCCATGTGTGCCCTGGAAATGGGCCTCAGGTTGAGGGATGCAGTGGCCAGAGGCTCATCCATGGCCAAAGAAACGGGAGTGGGTGGAGACTGGGCACAGAGCAGGAAAGCACTAACAGCAGGTTAAGTCTACTTTCCCAGGGAAATACCACTGGGCTGCGAAAAAGGAAAAGAGAATTGAAGGGAAAGGACTGGGAAGTGGAAATAGAAATTGGGAGGAGGGATGGGATGGAGGCAAAGGAAACACTTCGTGGAGAGAAAAATTAGGAAAAAAGAGAAGAGAGGAAGAAAATGAGACAGAAAGAGAAAGAGAGGAGGGCCACTGATGGAAAGTCTAAAAGGAAGAGAAACTCTAAATTGAAGAAGAGAGAATCTAGAAACAAGGAAAAACCCGGGACACCAAGGCAGGACACCAGGCTTCTCGAACAAGGTTGACCATCACCCCACTCTGTGACACCAGGTCATCCCTCGCTACCCCCCACCCCATCCCAGCCTCTCTGGTTAACTTACTATTTCATGGGCTTGGGGAAAATTAAATGAGAATGGGAACCTCAGGCTTCGAATACCTTGCCTACCAGGACAGATGTTCTATAAATGAACCCCCATTTTGCCACTTGATCTCAACTTCTCCAGTAAATTCTCGACTTTGCAGCAGTCCAAAATAAAGCTGGCAGGATAAGAAGCGGGGATGGGAACATATATGAACAAAAGGCAGTTTTTGCCCTCTGAAAATTCAAACTCAAATAAAGAAGAAATACCCACATGCTCTGGTGTGCTGAGTTCCAATACCAAGTGCTGTGGGAGTGCAGAGAAGGGAGCTTTTGCACCTGCAGAAGTCCCGGAGGGTTCCCAAAGGAGGTGACATTTGGACTGAGATGTGGAGAAAAGGAAATTTTCCAAGCGGAGAAGGGGCAGGAGGGCTTTTCGATAAGTGACGTGAGCAATGTACATCCAGCAAGGTGTGTGCAGTGAGTGAGAAAGAAGTTACATGGGAGGAGGGTGGAGACAGGAGGATCAGCTGGAATCAAGCCTTGAAGCGTATTGTGTGCAAGATTGTGAAGCTGTTTTTTATTTGTGAAGCTATCAGGACCCACGGAAGAATTTTAAATAGGAGTGAAACACCGGGGTTTGAAATGATCCCGAAGCCCTGTGGATTAGAAGCAGGTGAGCCAGCATGCAGAGAGAATGGCCATTCTGTTCATCCAGTAGAGAGCTGATGAGGCTTTGAGAAAAAGCATTTGCACGCAGTGGGACTGGAGAAGACAGCAAAGACCTGGTAAAATCATCAGGTGCGTCCACAAAATCCCCATGGAGGGGAACTCAAAGACCCTCATGACTCCCTAAGATGCTTCTGAATGGTGTAGGCGGTCATTTTCCCCGATCTTTTGATCACCACTACTCCCTCCAGATGATTCTCCCTTTCTTGAGAGGAGACCAAAAATGAGTCCTTTATTTATCAACATTTGGTTAATACTGTATTTATTAAACCATTTAAAGAAGTCACTGTATATCTTAGTTGTTTGTTTTTAGGTATGTTGCATAATTCATTAGCAGCAAATGCTTGGAGGATGAAGCTGTTACAGACTCAAGAGAAACGCGTCAGGATAAAGAACCAGAAACTTCTTGCAACTAGAAGCTTCTACCCAACCTCCTAGACCGGTCCTCTAAAGCCAGACATGTCTATAGAACATATCTTCACAGCCCTCCCCGCCAATCCATTTCCACTAAACATGCACAGTGAACTTTTAAAAAGGGTTTTCTGGCATGTTTCTGGTGATCTATGAAACAATCTGTGTTACCCAATGTGCTCATTCTGTTACCACTGGGGATGCTCAGTGAGATGAGAAGGGTCAGGGGGACATGATGCTTGTCTGGCAATTTTCTTAGTATGGAAGCGGCAAGAACACAGCCTTACTCTAGGTGGTCCCCAGAGATAGAACAACAGTCAGTGGGTAGAAGTCTCCTGGGGGTGGGGGTGGGGGGTAGTTTTCAGCTCAGCCTCAGATGGAGCGGGGTGGGGGGGGGAATCAGAGGATCCGTCAGGGAGGGAATGGATCTTGCCATCTGCAGAATAGAATGCAACTTAGTTGAGCACTTACTGCCACCTAGGTACTATGCCAGGGCTCTCATAGCCCTTGTCTTTCTGAAACCTCCCACCTCCTCTATGGCTTAGGGATGTTATCCCCACTTCATAGATGAGGCATCCAACACTCATAGGAGTTAAAACAACTTGCCCACAGTCACACACCAACTAAAGGATGAATCTAGGATTGAAGTCCAACCCGCAGACCCCGCACTGAAGTTTGACCCTGGTGTTTACCAGCCTGATGCTTTCCTGGTAAGTGTGTGGGTGGCCTGACCCTGGAACTAGGTAACCAGAGGCAGAGTGACCAAAGGTCTGGGAAGCTGTGGAAGGGATTCAGCTTTGGACACGACATGTTCCCAGAGGAACCCACGCCTTCCTCAATCTCTGGTTCTCTGGCAGCAAAACCAAACTGAAATGAACACACTTGTAAAGGCCCTCAAGACAAGGTGGTACGAAGGGAAGTTATCTGCAGCATAAATGACTTCTTTACTTAAAAAAAGAAAAAAGAAAGAAAGAAAAAAACACAAGAGGAAGCAAACACATACTTTATGAAACATTTTTCATCCCCAAAAGTTCTGTTTGAGGTATTCTTTTTGCATGTTTTCATGCTGAAACCTATTTGCAAATTATTTTCTCTTTTTTTTTTTCACATGAAATGTACCCTCGATTATATGACAAGAAATTATATGGTGCTAATAATTTATTTAAAACCAGCTCCATGTCTCACATTCATTCTGTGCTGTGAAATCAAGTAGATGCAGAAGGGGCTTTTTTTTCCTCTGAACTTTCTGACCATCTCTATTGTGGAAGAGAGAGTAATAGCAGGTATTGAGGGTGCCAATTATGTGGTGATGTACAAACCCGCTGGAGAAAAATCTATATGATATTTTAATGCTAGTCAAACAGAACGATGAAGTTTAAATTAGCTTGAAGCTACTAAAAATTCTAACTATGGCTCTGCCTTTATTGTACGGAGAGGGTGAAAAATAGCTTTGCAGAAAAATATATGTCTATCGTCTCCACGGCTGGGCTGCCTGATGCCTCTTTCTTTTGCTGATACACAAGGCTCTGTTTTTTGTTCCATCTTTCCACCTCTCTTTTCCCTTCGTTTCCTTTCCCACTCACTTTTCTTGCCGGCCACCTTCCCTTCCCTCTTCAAATCATCTTATCCCGTACTTCCTTTTATAGTAGTTCATCTCTCAGTTTTATAAGCTCATAGAATCAGAGAAGGTGTGAACTCAGAGCTCTGGTTTTAAATGACGGGGGCAGTACTTTGGAAAAAAAAGTTCAAATCCAGTCACGGTACAGATGGTGGGGAGAGAGCTCCAGAGAGGACCCAGCTTGTTCAAGGCCACCCCACGATTCTGTAAGGGACTAGTCTGAGCAGGGAGTGAGTCACAGAAGAAGGGAGTTGGCATTCGAACAGGAAACCCGACTGCTCACCTCCATAGACTCTGTTCATTATGAAGAAAACCCTGGTGTAATGATCACATTTCCAGAAGAATTAAAAAACAAAAACAAACAAAAAAAAACAACGTAGCAGGATTCATCCAAACCCCCCAGCAGTCCTGCCGGAAGGTGAGGTAGGTAGAAACATCTCTATTATAGGAGTGACAAAACAGACTGGGGCAGGGGAATAATGTTTAACAAACACTTCCTGTAGGTCAGGCACTTTCACATGTTACTTAACTCTTAGCCCCACCATTAAGAATTTATAACACTGTTCTACAGACAGGAGCCTGAGGTTCAAAAAAATTAACTGGTCACACGACTGGAGTGAGCGTAAGCTGAAAAGAAGCCTTGTCGAAAGCCCGTGTGGTCTGTGAGAGGAACCCAGGCCCCTCAGGTGTTACAACATGCCTGTGGGTGAGTCCGGGCTGGAGATCCAGCCTTTTGGCCCAGAAAACTTTCCAGAATTGCTCAGGAAAGAAGCCCAGACGGTTGGCATGCCCTCACCAAGGGACGACAGAGTTAGCACGGATTCATTATTGATTTGGATGCACACGGCCTGCAGGACAGAGCTGAGGAGCAGGGGCGGAGGGGTCAAGTTGAACTGGGGCTTTGTGTATTGTTCACTTGGCAAAACTGGCTGCATGAAGAGAAGGCACAAGAATGAGGGCTTAAAAAGTAAGCTTTGTTTTTTATTCTGGACCTGGCGACGGGGGGTGGGGGGAGGGTAGTTGTAGGTGATTTCTTCTTTTTTTTTTTTTTTTCATGGAAAATAGTGGCATTGTTCATAAAAAATTAGAAACCTATTAAGGTTTGGGGCACCTGGGTGGCTCAGTTAAGCGTCTGACTTCAGCTCAGGTCATGATCTCACGGTCCGTGAGTTCAAGCCTCGCGTCGGGCTCTGTGCCGACAGCTCAGAGCCTGGAGCCTGTTTCAGATTCTGTGTCTCCCTCTCTCTCTGCCCCTCCCCCGCCCACGTTCTGTCTCCTCCTCTGTCTCTCTCTGTCCTTCTCAAAAATAAATAAACATTTTTTAAAAATAAAAAAAGAAATACAGAAACTTCAAAAAAAAATGGTGAAAATCATCCAGAATGCCACCACCAATAGTCATCGTTAACCATGGTTGCATATCTACCCCTCCAGACCTTTTTTCTTGGCCAGGAAACACACTCATATTATCTTCTTTGTATTTTCCTATACTTTCCAGAATTTCCATACATTTTATGTATTTATTTTGTGTATATTAAACATTTTTTTGAGAGCGACAAGACGCGCGTGCCCGCACACATGCACATGTGAGCGGGGGAGGGGCAGCGGGAGAGGGGAGACGGAGAATTTTAAGCCAGCTCGACTCTCAGCATGAAGCCCGACTTGGGGTTTTATCTCACCACCATGATATCATGACCTGAGCCGAAATCAAGAGTCAGATGCTTCACCGACTGAGCCATCCAGGTGCCCATATATTAAACATTTTTAATCAAAAGAGTCATTTGGGGCTAGATGATGAAGAGCTTTGGAATCGCAGGATCAGGGTTTTGGTTACGTGTCTTGCATGTCTGTCTGTCTATTTTCAAACTCTGCCTTGTTCCAAAAATGATTGGAGATGAAAGGATAAAACGTGTAGACGTTATTCCACTAACGACCAGAACGTACTAAACACCTTCCAGCAGAAGTTACAAAGATTCCTCTAGACAATGTGCTGGAAACTTAGTGCTTGGGCCCCCAACATCAGGGACGTGTTAGAAATGCAAATTCTCAGGCCCCACCCCAGACTTAGCCCAAGACTCTGAGTGTTGGGGACCCAGGAATCTAATCATCCAGAAATCCTCCAGGGATTCTGATGCCCTGTGAAGCTTAGGAGTTTCTATTCTACCCTCTTGCAGTATTTAGAGAACATGTTTGGCAGGGAGGAGATAGTGTGAAGAGAAGTCCCAAAGATATCAAGGCGAGATATGAAGAAGGACTGGACGTGGATGGGAATCCTAGCTGCCAGGAAGTTTTAAGTGGAAGAATGGCTCAGAAGCCCAGTCCTGCATGCCCTGTGTCTGGTTTTGGTTCAGCTGGTAGTTCTGAGCCCTTGAATTATCGCCTGCAATCTGCATTTATACAATACCACAGCAGGACTTACGAATCAATTATATATATATATATATATATATATATATATATACACATAAATATATGTATATATATATACACATACATATATGTATATATATATATACAGGAAATATACATATATATACAGGAAATATATATATATATATATATATATAGGCATCGGTATAAATCTTTCTCATAACAAGGCAGGCTAAATTTTCGATAAGTTCACTTTAAAAATCAGGTTTCCCTATTAATTTCTAAATAGAAGTGCTTGCCTTCTTGTGCACACTAATGCAAAAGAGAAACAAAACAAAACATTTAAAACCTTTCCCAGCTTGCCACTCAATAGCCACATGTTCTAGAATGTTTTTATGTGTGCGTGCGCTTTCTTCCTTTTATTTATTTTTTTTCTTCAGCCCTCTGAAGATGGAAGTGTCTGCAATTCATTCTGAGTCCTTCCTCAGCTCTGATTTCATGTTGAAGTTCACTTCCCAGGCCCCCTCCCCCATTTTGAAAGATGACATTGTTCCCCACAATGACTCCCTCAGGATCCTCCCACGTCATGCCTGCCAAGCCCCAATGACAAGATATAGGGGGCAGTTAGACTATTACATACCCTTCCTGCCACTTTCAATCAAGCCTAATGCAATCAGAAACACATGACTACATCAACACATCTCCTTTAATCAAATGTGATTAAGTCAGTCATTAGTTTTTCAAGACAAATAAAGGATACAAGCGCTGGTATTACAAACGTAACCGCCCCCCTTCTTAAGTGATTTGTTAGAAAGGAAGCCCCCTGGAGCACAGAACTTGGGACCTTCTGAGGTTGCTGGACTTTTCCTGCTGCTGTTTATTACCATAAAGCATCCTGGGTTTGTGTACACAATTTCTTCCTCCCTGTCCCCTCTCACAAAGCTTCCGTGTTGTCAACCAGAATTTGGCTTCAGCTTGATCAGGATGATTTCATTATCCCATTGTTACCATTATGACTTGGGCAATTAGTAGTTTATAAGTATAAATTTATGGCAATCTGTGATCCAGGCGCATTGGCAGTAGTCAGGGCATAATAAAAACCCAATCAATTTCTTTCATTTAATATGTAGGCTGTGACCCTAGTTTTGATTAGAACTCTTAGCTATTTCATCTTTAAATAAAAAAGAATGTCTGCAAGCAATTATATGGTGTGTTAATTGGATATTCCTTTTTATCTCTTATACTACTGAATGCATTGCTAACGAAATCCTTGTTTTCTCTTTCTGTCTCAGTCTCAATGATATCTCTGGGCATCCCTCTCTCTGAAGGTTCCTGTCTTTGTCTCCCTGAATCTTTGTCGCTTCCCCATTCAGTCCTCTATCTCTCTCCCTTGTGCATCCTCACTGGCCATACACAAGTTGGCTAAAATTATCAGGGGCTTTCCACCATCGGCACTGTGTTCTACGTACCCCACTTACCATCAAGATATGGGGGCATTATGGAGCTGAGGTCACCAGATTGTCTAAAAGGTCTAGCACACAGCAGGTGCCCAATTATTGGTAAATGAATGAATGAGGCCAGTAGTTCCGTGTGTATCAAATTGTCCCAGGGTACTTTGCTGAGGCATGCTCTTTTTCGAGAGCAGTATTTCCCTGATGGATCCACGCCCTTGAGTCTACACTCCAAAAGGTGGCCATATTGGGGGGGGGTGGGAATTGAAAGAGGACTCTAGTCCTGCAGATGGGGAGCCCGGGTCCACAAACGTGACTGACTGCCATGCAGGGACTGAGTCTCCTATCTCTGTCATGTGCAATATGCCCTTTATGGGATGATTTTGTAAACTGGGATGAGCCAGTACCTGGAAAGTGGCCTCCACACTTTCACAGTGTGTGTGCGTGTGTGTGTTTAATTTCTGAAACAAATACTTCTGTAGTGCTTAATATCCTTCAGTCATCCACAGACAGAATTCTAATCCTTTCCTCAGTATAAACGCATCAGGAAAAGCATGGTTCAGCATAAGCATCCCTCCCGGGCCTTCCAGCTTCCTTTCCAAGCTGTACCCACTGTTCTCCAGGTCCTTGGTCAGCATCCTAGAGTTTCCTGTACAAGCCCGTATTTCCTGGATCCTGTGTTTTCCTTTGTTCCTGTTTTGCTCCTTTGCTTCTGCAAAATACACTCTCCAGTAGCATCCCTAGAAAGGGCATATGGGAGGGGAAAAAAATGTTTGCAACCTGGTTTGTCTGCAAACGCCTTTGTTCTCTCCTCTTACACAATGACCATTTGGCTTGGTCAGAATTTGAAGCCACCTTTCTTCAGAATTTTCAAGGTATCTCTGTCAGTCTTCCAGTTCTCCATGTGACCTTTGAGATGCCTGATGTCCTACATCTTTCAAGTCCTCAGTATATGACTTCCTTCCCCTTCTCTCAGGACCTCTGTGGCTCCTAGAATCTTTTCTATCCTTGAGTCCGGAGATTTCACAATTGTGTGCCCTCTGGCAGGACCCATGATCACTTTGTTTCTGAACCCTGGAAATACATTCTTCAATTCTGGAAAAATTTGCCTGGTCATTCTCGAGTAATTTCCTCTTCTCTTGGTTTTCTTTCTCTGGAACTCGTCCTGTTGGCCAAGGGCAATGGGCCTATTTTCAATCTCTAATTTTCTCATCTTTTCTCTCCTAATTTCCATCTCTTTGTCTTGCCTTTTCTTTTTATTTTCTCACTTTTATCTTCCAACCCTTTTGTTGAATTTTTATGTTTACTATACTTTTAATTTTCTGAAGTGTCCTTCTTTTGTGACTACTCATTCATAGCATCCTATCCCTGTTCCAGAAGCAGTAGTTCTCTTTTCTGTCCAAGAGGGTTGATGCAGATCCCTCTGACCCCAAAGATCATGTTCTGATCATGATATTCTGCCTAAACTACCATCTTTTTTTCGTGTTCATAGTCTATTCCTTTGAGAAACTGGAATTGATTGAAATTGCTTCCTGATGGAGATCACCAACTACAGCATACGCTACGCAAGAGCAGGGACCATGACTGTTCTCTTGACCAATGTAGACACTTGACCCAATTCCTCACATGAGTAGCACGCAGTAAGTCATGTGAGTCTTTGGCAAATGAACGAACGAATGAATGAATGATGCAAGGACAGGGGTTCCCTGATTTTAATACAACAGCCGCATAAGGGAAACACAGTTGCTTTCTAGTTCCTGTGTTGTCACACCCATTCAGCAGCCCTTGAGGTGACAAAACCATTTCCAAGTGAGTGTGGCCCTGTCCCCATGTCTGCCTAATGGAAATAGAATCCTCTAGGAAACTGCAGAAACAGGAGGTGCGAGGTGTTTAACAGGGCTGGCCAATGAGTTCATTTATAATGTTAACAAACCCAATTCCCGAACAAGCTCAGAGGCCCCGATTGGACCTGTCAGCCAGGAGAGACAGCTGTCGGTCAGGATTCATGGTGGGCACCCACCTGCCCTAAGGGCCAGCCTGGCAAGGGGGGGCCAGCAGGAGTGGGAAGATAACAGAGATAAATCTAAATTCATTCGGGAAGCAGTCACACTCAATGACATATTCACTGACTTCTTCAACAGCTCATTTGATAATGTTCTCTCCGCACTATTCATTTTTCTGAAAGATGAAAGCCGGCTGAGGATCTCATCTGCTCACTGATGCAGGGAAAGGATTTGAAATTAGTGCACACACACACACACACACAACAACTGAAAGGGGGAGTTGGTGGGGGAAGCAGGAACCGCTCTGATGACCAGTTTTGTAGTTGGTCCTGACACAGGAGACCCAGCAGCCTGGTGTGAGGTCACCTCTGATTAGTTATGCATTATAATTCAACAATATGCCAATGAGCAGAGAGGAGGCTCAGTAGGGAGGGGGGCATCTATCATGATAATTAATTGCTTGAAGAATGTTATCTGCCTGGTGAGGGGCAGGTCATGACTTGCCTGTGATTAGAGGGGAGAGAGGTCAGAAGCTCGGGGCCGGGTGCTACTTTCTTCTCAGCGTGTCCTAAGTCTCACTCTGCCTATCGCATACATGCACCAGCTCGTGTTTACCGAGTGCCGGTCACTATGCAGAGTCCAGGGGTACGAGAGAAAATGAGACGTGGGTAGGGCTCTCTGGCACCACCTTCCAGAGAGGAAGACAAACCCAGAAATGTTCAACTCCAGTGTGTCCGTGTATTGCTCTACAGAGATCTACAACGCAGGCTCACCTTTAACAGCACCTATTGGGAGGGCAGACCGACAACGCTTTGTTTCAATTCGATGCTCGCACATGGCTTCTTAAAGAAATGAATGTTTTGTGGTAGAGAATGAAGAATACAGGCTTTTGAATCTATCAGGCAAGTCTGGGTTTGAATCCTGACTCTCCTATTTTACAGCAGTGCGGCGACGAGCAACTGACTGTGTGCCTGGGTCACATTTTCCTTCTTGGTAAAATGGGGATAATAAAACCTAATTTTCAGGATTAAATGTTATGAAGATTGACATCTAAGTTGCTTAGCCTAGCATGTGGCAGATGTTACGGGGCTGGTCCTGCTGTCCCGGCAAGCAGGGGCCTGGCTGGGGGTCTGGGTGGGGAGTGACCCAGAGGTTGGGGCAAGATATGAAAGGAGAGTCCTTCCTCCTCATTCACAGGGTGGTGCTTGACACTCTAGGACTTTGCTGAAAAAATAACGGACCAGAGGTTCACGGCACACAGAGTATTTCTTATTCATGTTCTTCAGCAAATTCTGGGTAGATGTTCTTAAAAAGGATCATCGATCCAAATAAAGCCAGAGGGAGAAAGAGACGCAGAGACAGAGAGAGATCTGGTACAAAAGTAAACGAGACAGAAATGGAGAGAAAACAAAATGTTAAGAGGCTTGAGGCAAACAAGTAAGAAATAATCCCTTAGCAATCCTGTCAAAGTTTAGACAGCTGCCAACTTTTTATCAGATTCCCAAAACCACCAATGTGAGATAGTTACACATATTTTCGAGACCAACCAAGAAGCAGACTCTTAGGTAGGTACTTGGTGAGATGTTACTTCCTTATCCAAGTTCACTGGCAACCCAAGAGCTGACTCAGGGGATACTTTACCAATGCACGTAGAAGTCCTCACTGCATTTCCAAGATAAAATATACCTACCATTACCCAGTTTTTTCTTCTTTTTGCTTTTCACAATGATTATCCATTGCCTCACACCTAAGATCCTGTTCACTAGAAACCGCAAATTCACTGACGAGTGGGAGCAGGAAGAGGGAAGCATACCAGGAAAATGTTCATTGTTTTCAAAATAGGAGAGACAGTACTTAACGATAATAAAGGCACCAAACAGTGGCAGGAAGGCAGAGAGAAGAGTAGAAGTGGGGTCCAGCTACCCCAGAGGGCAGGAGCCATTTAACTTCCAAAGTCATTTCTTTGTTAATCTTATAATCAGATGGTTCTTCCACCTTCCAAGGGAGTTTGGAGGGGGTGTCCCGAGAATTTTTACTGACATTTTTTTTTTCAATTAGGAATTTTAACCCATTTATATCTGATGTCAGGACTATTAAGTTTCACATCATCAATGTTATAATATTTGTTGCTTTTATGTACATTACCTTGGTTTTTCTTTCGCGAGGGGTGATGCTTTGTCTTAAGAACCCTATTTGTAAAGAACAGAAGCCTCTATACTTTCTCAGAAGTGAAGTAGTTCTCTTTTATGGATGTAGAAAGAGAACATCTGTGGCCACAAAGGCACTCATCTCTTACATCTGCGTGCCACGCTTCTCGCGGCAAACCACCTTTCCATTCATATGCAGCCCTCTGACCTCTTACTTCCAGCTCACTTGAGGCTTCAATGACCTGCTGAGCTGCTTCAGCAAGAGTGCTTGACCAGGATCTCCATGCTTTGTTGTTCAAAATCTCAAGCAGAATGCCGTTGCTTCTGGCCAGCGTCTAACCTGCACCCCTTGGGTTTGGTATCACCCTGGTGCGTGGGTCAGGTGCTCCATTCCTGCTGATGGGGGGCTCTGGGCAGGAGACTGGTTCTCACGAAGTGAATGTGTACAGGAAAGCTGTGATTGATGATTGCTGTTTCTACTAATGTCCTTTTTTATTTTGTATTTTTTAAAAATTTTTTAATGTTTATTTATTTTTGAGAGAGAGCAGGGGAGGGGCAGAGAGAGGGGCAGACACAGAATCCAAAGCAGGCTCCAGGTCCTGAGCTGTCAGCACAGAGCCCAACATGGGGCTCGAACTCACGAATGGCGAGCTCATGACCTGAGCCGAAGTCAGATGCTTAACCGACTGAGCCACCCAGGTGACCCTAATGCCCTTTTTTAAAAATTCATTTGAAAGGAATATATTGCTTTTTATTCCACTAGAAATTATCTTCAAGTTACATTTTATTTAAAATCATCAGCATTGACCATGGACCCATGCTCTTGGTACCTGCCTATATTAGATAAAGAACTGAGTACATTTGTAAATTTCCCCACCCATTTCCCCTCTGCCGATATGGTCTCGGATTTCAGACCTGGATTATTATTGGATTATTATTGGTAACATATATCACCTTTAAGTGATGTGCTGTCAATACATGTAATGAATACATTCTACATACAACACAAATCTATATTTCATTGATTTTCTTTGTTCACTGGTTATTTTATACCGTGACATTTTAATTCCCGAGTTCTTTATATCATGACTCCTATCCTGGCTTAAAATCTTCAAGTTATAAACGCCACCCCATGGGCCCACCACACATTTCTTTCTTCCTCAGAGAGAGTTCAAGAGTGGTTTACCTGCTTAGTTCTTTTAGAACTAAGACCCTTTGGGGCGCCTGGATGGCGCAGTCGGTTAAGCGTCCGACTTCAGCCAGGTCACGATCTCGCGGTCCAGGAGTTCGAGCCCCGCGTTAGGCTCTGGGCTGATGGCTCAGAGCCTGGAGCCTGTTTCCGATTCTGTGTCTCCCTCTCTCTCTGCCCCTCCCCCGTTCATGATCTGTCTCTCTCTGTCCCAAAAATAAATAAAAAACGTTGAAAAAAAATTAAAAAAAAAAAAAGAAATAAGACTCTTGTTTCTTGCACCCCTTCATGGAAGACTTGTAATGTATCATAAATTCTCCAGCCACAATCTTCTGTTTCTTTTTTTTGACTTTTGAAATTTAGTGGGGTTTTTGTTTTTGTTTTATCAAAAGTGTAAGGCTAGCCTATTTTGTTTTCTTCCTCTTCCCATGACTTTCTTTCTGTCTGTATGCCCGCTGTGCTTTGTTTGCTTCTGATTTTTTTCTAAAGTCACCAGAATAAATCCAGATGTTCATTTTTTACTAAATTTGCCTCATGCACAGTAGGCCCCTTTAATCTAAAGATAAATTTCTTGGGGCACCTGGGTGGCTCAGTTGGTTGAGCGTCTGACCTCGGCTCAGGTCATGATCTCGCAGTCAGTGAGTTCAAGCCCCACGTCGGGCTCTGTGCTGACAGCTCGGAGCCTGGAGCCTGCTTGGGGTTCTGTGTCTCCCTGTCTCTCTGCCCCTCCCCTGCTCATGCTCTGTCTCTCTGTTTCTCAAAAATAAATAAACATTTAAAAACTTAAAAAAGAAAAGATAAATTTCTTTACATCATGAATTTTTTTCTCTTTCTCTTCTTCCTCTGTTTTCTCAATTTTCTCCTTCTGGCATTACTTTTGGGACCTCCAGAATCTGCTTGCGATGCCCTTCCCCCCAACTATATTTTTCTTAGATAATTTTCTTGAATGTATCTGTTATCTCTGTCATTTATAACAGTTTTTTTTTTTTTCAAGTTGAAGGACAAGACACTTCAACAATTCACAGCGTAATCAAAGTTCACCAAAAAGATGCTGGAGACATCACATTTCTGGCTGAAGGGGTTAATAAAGTCGATGATCTAGTTCATCTCTGAGGATCTGGCTTGCATAAAAGCCAGAACTGGCTTCAGAAGTAGGACATAGAGGGAAAAGCGAGAGTGTTTTTACCACGTGTTGGGACGGGCACCACAATAATGAATGACAATCCAGAATCCAAGTAAGCTCTTCCTGCTGTAATGGGTACAGATGTGTTACTAAAACGTGAATCCTAAAATGAGAAGCAGCTCTTGTGACCAGATTGAAATAAGTTCTGTTAAAAGAGAGGAAAACTAATATATGTAAAATGCTCCCCTTTCTGTATAAACGGAAACAGCGTAGAGATGTTTTCATCGTGTCCAAATAAATGATTCATCAGTGAAAAAACAACAAAACACTTTTCGTTTTTAGCACTTTGTATGTCTGTCACCTTTGCCTAATTTCTGGCATTAATGCTTGCTTTCCCCTGTTTTTATTTATCCTATTATTCATTTTAACAGGAAAATCGAAGGCAGGGGAGAATCTGACTCATGATCTAGGCATCACCTGATCTTACAATGCCTTCTGATTTCCAGCGGCTCTTTCTAGGTATTTGCTGTCGAAACTCATGACAGAGGAGGGGGACAGAATTCCACATGGACATGAATCCTGGCAAAGGTGAAGCCCGGAACTGGTTTGGGTTAAAGCCCTATCCTGGGAGGCAGACGTAAGAGAGACATTGACAGCAGGGACAGAAGGACAGGTCAGACTCAAGTGAGCTCGCAGATAAGAACTGGACCATCTGAGAGACGACCTGAGGTCAAGGTCAGCAGCAGCCACAGCGCAATCAAGCAGACGGGAGCCAGGAAGCGCGGACAGTGAGCAGCCCTGCACCAGCTCTTCCAGCTCCAAGGCTGGCACCCAGACCCCTCCCCAAGCTGACAGCGCAGGAGTCACCCTGACTCCCGCCATGTGCTCTCCTCGCCTCACGTTCAATGAACGGCTTGCTCCTGTCCATCTCTTGTCCTAAACAATGATGGCACCACCTCCTTCTCCGTAGTCTCCTGCTGCCTTCCCAGTCCAGGTTACTTCAACTACATAGTTCCCAACTGGTCTTCTTACCCCTGTGGTTCCTTCTTATACCTAAAATGCATATTGCATCCTTTTTCAGATTAAAGTTTTCTGCATCTTCCTCTTATCCTCAGGATATGTCCCAAATCCATGCCGTCTGCGAGGCCCTGCCTCTGTGGCTCCTCGGTCACCACAGTCCCCCACCCCTTGCTCTCTGCTCCCCTCTCTCTTCCTCCTTCTCCCAGATGGCTACCGTCTCTCCCCCTTCCCACCAGGCCCAGTCATGACCGGTGTTCTCTGCCAGAAACACGCCCTCAGCTATCTTTCTGAATGCAACCTTAGCTCTTCCTTGACCTTGAACTTTTCATAAAGTACACCACTTGGTTCACCTCTGTGCCACAGACAGTGATCTTCAAGGACTTGCACAAGGTGCATTAAAGGCATGATGTGTTCTAGTGAGTCGAATGGTGACCCCTAAAAAGATACATCTACATCCTATTCTCCAGGACTTGTGGATGTTACCATATTTGGGGAAAGGGCCTTTACAAATATGATTAAGTTAAGATTGGGATCATTCTGGATTACCTGAGTGGGCCCTAAATTCTCCCCTAGGGCCTCTGGAGGGAGTGTGGTCCTGACAACATCTTGATTTTAGACTTCCATCCTCCAAAACTGAGAGAACAAATTCATTGTTTTACGCCACAATATTTGGGAGAAATTTGGTATGGCAACACCAGAAATCAAATACACAGGTGTTTGGGTCAGGGGTATGCATGGACGTGCCTTATCTGTGATGGACGTTCTTTCTGAATTTCATTTCATGCTGGTCTTTAAAGGGAAGGAGCTAGAACCCAATGTCTGACATGTTCTCCTCTCCCCATCCCTTTCTGAAAGCAATCTGGCCCTTTTGTGTTGGCACTTTTGTGTTGGGTACTTATGTGATTTTATTGGGCTAACAAGATCCTTTCAACTATTACCTTCTCTCTGTCTAAACCAATGGTTCATTCTAGTCCCTTGGTGGTGTCTCATGTTTCTTAAGCTTCTCTCCCCACCCCTTTCGTCTCCTCCTTTCTCATACTCCAGCAGTTTCCCTGAAATTAAAGTATATACCAGTGTGCCCTGTCTCAAGTAGAGAGTCAAATTTCATTACCACTTGAGCACTTTAAATCAATATTTGGGCATTTAATGATTTTGCTCATTTTATCTGAATACATTAGAGAAGTCTGATAGGCCTATTAGGGTCCCTGTGATTAACATCTTCGAATCAGCAAAAGGTGCCAATTTTAAAAAATTGGCTTGTTTCGAGCCCACCATAAAAATCTGCATAATTTAGCAATTATTTTATCATTTTGAATATATATTAAAAAGTAGTTTTCAGTGTTTAATTAGAAGATATAGTCAACATATTTTAAAGTGAGATACCTCCTCTACGTACTTAAGAGTTGAAAGGAAGAAATATTTGGGGCCGGCTCCAATTTGTAAACTAACTTCCCATCATGTTTCCACCCAAGGCATACGTGACCTTTAATCATCCTGTGTGCCCCTCATTAGGAGCAGATTTACAACTAATCAGATGAAGTAGAATCTCCCCTAGAGGGTCTGGGTAGTGACACCACAATTAATGAAGAGGCTATGTCCTCAAAACTCAGTAGCTTTGTTAACTTAACCCCAGAGGCAGAAATCCTAGAGACTTTACTGGATGCGTTTTAGGGGGGCACAGGCCATTCTGCAAACTTCCTGCAAAAATTAAGTTTGGGACGACAGATGTAACATACCAATTTCTCCCTTCCTAGCTGCACCCACTCAGGGCCCTGATGTAGTCCTACCTGTCAAATTCCTGGCTCATAATTCAGTACAAAAAAAATCACTGAATGATTATCACTAGTAGCTCTTTGGACTTTTGTTCAAAGAGGCTTGGATAGGTCTGGATAGGGCAGCAACAAAGCCAGCTGTGCAAGTGACGAGCGGGGAGGTTTGGATCCAGCCTCAAAGCTAGAACAGGGCACGGAGCTGGTGTGAGACAGCTGTGGAGAATCAGAAAATATTGTAAAGAAATACAAAGGGCATACCGGATCATTGGATGCTGGGAAGAAAAAATAAAGAGCTGGAAACATGAAAGGAGCGTTGCACAGAACTTAGCCAAATATCAGTAACACTGGGCGGGGTGATTGCAGAGTCTGAGCCCATTGGCTGATGGGCACAAGACATATGGGTTGGTTGTGCTTCTTAATCATCTGGAAAGAGAATAAAAGCAGGCAAATCTCATTCAGCCAATTTCATCGCAGATGCTGGTCCTTATCATCCCTACCCTTGCTCTAACTTTGCCCTATCTTCTATAATTCACTCACCATATTTGACCTCCTTTTCTTTGCCTACCCTTCTGGCTTGTTTTGGCAACAGCTTCTCTTCCCCCGTTTGGATCCTGTTTCTTCTGTTATTTGATTTCTGCCCCTGAGCCTCCTTGGACCTCTGCCCCTTCCCCTAAGGTCCAAACCTCATCAACCATGACAGTATAGAAGTATGATGTTTTCGTGTAAACACTCAGGGCACAGGAAAACAGACAGGACTGGAAGGTGTCATGGGATCACTCTAAGAGCCTGAGGGAAGAACCAGGGGGCAGACCCAGCTGGCAGAGGTGCTTCAAAGGAGCAGGTAAAACAACATCCAGAAGGTTTCATGTCTGGCAAAGTTATCGGTGTCTATGTGCTAGTACCCCATGGGATAGACTGGTAAAGTACTAGGCAGATATCACCTTGGAAAATTATAACCATTAACAGAGCACAGCAAGGTGGTAAGGAAGCCAAGTAGCCAGGAAGTCCTCTAGGAAAGAGAGAAATGAGAGAGAGAGTTGAGAAGGAGAAGTCATAGGACCCCCACAGTACTGACAGAGGCCTTCTCGAGTTGGGGTACCTCCAACCTCTCTTAAGCCCGTGGTTCTAATTGCCTGTGCCCTTTTGTGGGCAGAGGACGCATCAGCCAGTACTTACTCACTCACAACAGGAAGACCTCTTTAAAGAAAGGAATGAGGGGCGCCTGGGTGGCGCAGTCGGTTAAGCGTCCGACTTCAGCCAGGTCACGATCTCGCTGTCCGTGAGTTCGAGCCCCGCGTCAGGCTCTGGGCTGATGGCTCAGAGCCTGGAGCCTGTTTCCGATTCTGTGTCTCCCTCTCTCTCTGCCCCTCCCCCGTTCATGCTCTGTCTCTCTCTGTCCCAAAAATAAATAAACGTTGAAAAAAAAATTAAAAAAAAAAAAAGAAAGGAATGAGACAGACAACTGCAAACTTGTAAAGCACTGTAGACTCTGGTTGCTGTGCAGACCTATCCGTCTTTCCCAAACTCTTTCCTACCAAACACCATTTCCTAATCAAGTACATCTTCCAAATGTCCCAGCAGAATCACAGACCCCAACCTGTGAAAGTATACAGCTGAATTTCGTCATCACTCAGATCCATCGATCCAATTCGAACCCTTGGATATTGAATCCTAGGTACCTGCTCTCATGACGTCTCTACCTCCGCCATCTGCCTTAAGCACACAGTAGACATTCTCCTCTTTGCTTCCGTTACATTTTTTGTAAGCAACAAATACTAGCTTAGGGCCTGGTGAGCACCAGGCCACAGCCTTGGCACTGGTTCCAAGAGATAAACAAGAAATAGCCCTTCTCTTTCAAAGTGCATAATCTTCATCACAGCAGCGTTAGAGATACTGTCATTGTTTCTGGCTTTATCACTAAATATGTCCACCTTGACCTCAAGACCGTGTCATTATCCACACAGAGTATTAAGTCCTAGCCGTGATCTAACACAGAATTGGGTTTAAACTGCACTGCTCTTAAGTGTGTGCTCCTGGGGATGCTGCTTGTGCCCACTAGTTCAGACCATCCTTCCTCATGCTTTACTAAGCCATTCTCAAAATTCTTCAATATGCAGGCCACGGAGACTTGCACTTCCTTCAGTGAAGGACTGACCACTGTAAGAATTTGTGTTCCCACTGGAGCGCCTGGGAGGCTCGGGTGGTTAAGCGCCCAACTTTGGCTCGGGTCATGTTCTCACCGTTCGTGAGTTTGAGCCCCGCATCGGGTTCTCTGCTGTCAGCACAGAGCCTGCTTCAGATCCTGCTTCAGATCCTCTACACCCACCCACCCCCCGCCCCCAGGCTCTCTCTCAAAAAAATAAATATTTTTAAAAAACAAGAATTGTGCTCCCACAGTCAACAACTAGAAAACCAGACAAAACGCATGCAACAGTGGTTTTCAGACATTGGACAACACACAGCGTGAGGCTGTGACGCCCGAGAAAAGAGAAACAAAGATTAGCTCTACGATTACACCATCTTCCCACCTGGTGTCCCCGTGCCATAATGCAGAGAGGAATCCAGAGCAAAGCTCAGCTCTGAATTGAGGAGGCAGAGATCAGAGTTGTAGCTCGGACTACAACACCACTCATTCAGTAATAGGTAGAACGGGTTAGGCGGGAAATCTACAAGGCGCTATAGAAAACCTGAAGGACACGGTCAACCACTTTGTGTCCACTGACATTTATTTACGGAACACTCCAGGAACGACAGCAGGATGCACACTCTTTGCAAGTACCCGTGAGCGTTCACCAGGAAAGGCCATATTCTGGATCTAACTGGTCTAAAACAAGCACTAACAGATTTAAAAGAATTAAAATCATGCTAAGCGTGCTTCCTAACAAAAATGAAATTAAATTTGAGGTAAATAACAGGAAATCTGCATAATTGCCGAACGTTTGGAAATCTAACAAGCCCTTCCTAAGTAACATACGGATCAAAGAGGAAGTCTCAAGAATAATTAAAAAATATTTTAAACTGAATGAAAATGCAACACAACATATCAATATTTGTGTTATGTAGTTAAAGCAGGGCTTAGTGAAGAGGTCAGCAAACTATGGTGGAACAGCCCTGAAGTTAAAAATGTGTTTTTCATTTTTTAAAAAGTGTCTTTATTTATTTTGAGAGAGACAGGGAAAGCACGAGCTGGGGAGGGCCGAGAGAGAGAGGGAGAGAGACAGAATCCCAAGCAGCCTCCGCACTGTCACTGCAGAGCCCAACGCAGGGCTGAAATCTATAAATCTTGAGATCATGACTTAGGCTGAAACCAAAAGTCGGCCACTCAACCGACTGACCCACCCAGGTGCCCCTGTTTTTTTACCCGTTTTTAATTTTTTGAAAAAAAAAAAAAGAAGAAGAAGAAGGAGGAGAAGGGGGGGTGGGAGGTATGTGAGAGAAAAAGAAGAAGAAGGGGAAAGGGAGGGAAAGGAGACACGGACTATTCAACAAGGGCCATCTATAGCCTGCAAAGTCTAAAATATATACTATCTGGCTCTTTACAGAAAACATTTGCCAACCCCTTGCTCAGAGGGAAATGAATAGCATCAAATACTTTAATTAGAAATCACAAAAGTTCTCAAATCAGTAATTTAAGGTGTTTTTTTTTTTCAACGTTTATTTATTTTTGGGACAGAGAGAGACAGAGCATGAACGGGGGAGGGGCAGAGAGAGAGGGAGACACAGAATCGGAAACAGGCTCCAGGCTCTGAGCCATCAGCCCAGAGCCCGACGCGGGGCTCGAACTCCTGGACCTCGAGATCGTGACCTGGCTGAAGTCGGACGCTTAACCGACTGCGCCACCCAGGCGCCCCAGTAATTTAAGTTTTAATCTCAAGAAGCTAGTACAAAAAAGAGCATGACTCAAAGTATGCAACAAGAGGGATATAATAAAGATAAGAGTAGAAATCGTCAACATTGAAAGCAGAAAAATTATCAATAAAGTCAATAAAACCAAAGGCTGGTTCTATGAAAAAAAAATCATTAAATCAATAAACCTCTCAGCAGACTAACCAAGAAAAAATGAGAGAAGATAGGGCTCCTGAGTGGCTCAGTTTGAGCATGGGACTCTTGATTACAGATCCAGTCATGACCCCAGGGTTGTGGGATTGAGCCCTACTTCGGGCTCTGCACTGAGCATGGAGCCTGCTTAAGGCGCTCTCTCTCTCTCTCTCTCTCTCTCTCTCTCTCTCTCTTTCTGTCTCTTGGGGTGCCTAGTGGCTCAGTTGGTTGAGCGTCTGACTTCGGCTCAGGTCATGATCTCGTGGTCCATGAGCTCGAGCCCCAAACTCTGTGCTGACAGCTCAGAGCCTGGAGCCTGCTTCGGATTCTGTCTCCCTCTCTCTCTGTCCCTCCCTGACTCATGCTCTGTCTCTTTCGCTCTCAAAAATGAATAAATGTTAAAAAAAAAAAAAAACTTTAAAGGAAAGAAAGAAAAAAGACTCTCTCTCCCTCTGCCCCTCACCCACTCACATTTTCTCTAAACAACAACAACAAAAAGCAAGAGAGAAGACACGAATGACCGATGTTAAGAAAGAGGGGACACAACTACAGATATTAAAAAGATAATGAGGGGTGCCTGGGTGGTTCAGCCGGTTGGGCGGCCGACTTCAGCTCAGGTCATGATCTCCTGGTCCGTGAGTTCAAGCCCACATCAGGCTCTGTGCTGACAGCTCAGAGCCTGGAGCCTGCTTCGGATTCTGTGTCTCCCTCTCTCTCTGCCCCTGCCCCGCTCATGCTCTGTCTCTCTCACTCTCAAAAATGAATAAATGTTAAAAAAACAAATTAAAAAAAAAAAGATAATAAGTTTTTAAAAACTTTATATCAATAAATTTGATAATTTATTGTGGTGCCTGGGTGGCTCAGTTGGTTTAGCATCTGTCTTTGGCTGAGGTTAAGATCTCACGGTTTGTGAGTTTAAGCCCCGCATCAGACTCACTGCTGTCAGTGCTTTGGATCCTGTCCCCACTGCCTCTGTGCCCCTCCCCCACTCACATTTTCTCAATCTCTCTCTCTCTCTCTCAAAAATAAATAAACATTAGGGGTGTCTGGGTGGCTCAGTCAGTTAAGGGTCCGACTTCGACTTGGTTCATGATCTCACGGTTCTGAATTCGAGCTCCGCATCAGGCTCTGTGCTGACAGCCCAGAACCTGGAGCCTGCTTTGGATTCTGTGTCTCCCTCTCTCTCTGCCCTTCCCCTGCTCACTCTCTGTCTCTCTCTGAAAAATAAATAAACATTAAAAAATGTTTAAAAAACAATAAATAAATAAATAAATAAATAAACGTTAATTTTTTAAAAAAAATTAATTTAATAATTTAGATTAAATAGGCATGTTTCCTGGAAGACACAAGTTACTAAAGTTCACTCAAGAGGAAACAGATCATCTGAATAGTTCTATATTCACCTGCAGTTAAATCTCTCCCCTTCTCCCACCATAAAAAAAAAAAAAAAACCCTCTGGGCTCAGATAGGTTCTCTGGCAAATTCCAGTATCCAGCAACTTTTTAAGGAAGAAATTATACCAAGTTCACACAAACTCTTCCAGAAAGTGGAAGAGGAAGAAACACTTTCCAACTTCTTTTATGAGGCCAACATTAGTTACTTGAATACGAAAACATGACAGAGATTACAAGAAAAGAAAACTGTGGGAAAATAATCCTCACAGGCAGGGAAGAAACAATTCTTAACAAAGCATTAACAAATCAGATCCTGTAAAAAGGATAATACGTCATTACTCCGTGGGGTTTATCTCAAGAAGGCAAGGTTGGGTCAGCATCCATAAATTAATTAATATAATTCACCATATCAACAAATCTAAATGAAGAATTGTAAGATCACCTCAATGGATACACAAAAGTATTTGACCAAATTCCACATTTAGCTATGAAAAAAAACTCTGAATAAAGTAAAAGTAGAACGAAGCTTTCTCAAACTGAAGAACAATATCTATATAAGATCTGCAGCAACTAGGATATTTAATGGTGAAAAACTGGATGTTCTGCTCCTAGGATAGGGTGTCTGCTTTCATCACTTCTATTCAGTATTGTACTGGAGGTCCTAGCCCCTGAAGGAGCAAGGAAAAGAAATAAAAGTCATGTCGATTGGAAAAGAAAAAAAACCCTTAATCAAAATTGACATCACTGTGTAAAAATCCCTAGAGGGGCACCTGGGTGGCTTAGTCCGCTGAGCACCTGGCTGTTGATTTTGGCTCAGGTCATGATCTCATGGTTGGTGGGATCCAGCCCCAGGTCAGCCTCTGTGCTGACAGCTAGCCTGCTTGGGATTCTACCCCTCCCTCTCTCTCTCTTTCTCAAAATAAATAAATAAACATTTAAAAAAAAAAAGAAAATCCCTAGGAATCTTCAAAAATTATTTTCAAAGTACCTTAGTAAAATCACAGGATATTAGCTCAAATATAAAAATCAATGATATTTCTACAGACTAGCAACAAATAACTTAACAACTGAAATACAAAACGACGCTGGGGGTGCCTGCGTGGCTCAGTTGGTTAAGCGTGGGACTCTCGGTTTCAACTCAGGTCACGATCTCATGATTCGTGGGTTCAAGCACCGCATTCGACTCTGAGCTGGTAGCAGGCACAGAGCCTGCTTGGGATTCTCTCTCTCCTTCTCTCTGCCCCTCCCCTTCTCTCTCTCTGTCTCTCAAAGTAAAAAAATAAACATGTAAAACAAAGCAAAACAAACCCCAACAATGCTGTTTATAATCCTGTCAAAAACCACGATTTAAGATTAAATTTCACAAAATACATCCAGAATCTATACGCCGAAATCCACCCAACATTGCTGGGAGAAATTCGGGAAGAGCTAAATGAGAGGAAAGAGGAATACGCCATTTAACACTGCTCCAATGTCAGTACTTCTCAAACTAATGTATAGATTCGGTGCAGTCCCAGTTAGAAACCTGGCAGGGTGGTTAGAGAAACTGACATGCTAAGTCTAAATTCTACATAGAAATACAGACTTGGGAGTCAGACTGCCTGCTTTTTGAATACTGGCTTCGCTGCCTGCAAATTTTAGCACACCTTGAGAGTTGTTTACCCAAAACTCTATCCTCCCCATCCTGCCTTTTCTTGTTGGCAGGACTTTTTCTTTTTCTTTACCGTGTCTACCCTGCTCTTCCCCGGCTCCATCCCTGGGACCTAGGTGTAGCTTGAGAGGCAATCTCCTTCTTCCAACCACTGACTGGCTTAAAGATGAGCATGTGATCCAGTGTGGCCAATGAGGTATCAGTGGGGTTTACCTTGTGACTTCTGGAAGGGCTTCCCCGGTGACACAAAGAGACCTACCTCTTATCTCTTCTTTGGATGTGTTCTGGGTGAGTGTGAGGCCCGGAACTAGGCTCTCAGGAGACGAGGACAGTCTGACAAGCAGGAAGGTAGAACAAAGACCTGGAAAGAGCCTGGATCCTAGATAAAGTGGTTAACCGGCTAATTCCCGCTCCCGTGGCGCCATCATTTGTGGAAACTTGATATTATAGGAGGAAATAAATCATTTTACTTTTGGGTTTCTGATACTTACAGTCCGAAGACCCTAACTGATGAAACTGTGTGTCCTTAAGCAAGTTAATTGCTCTGTGCTTCAGCTTCCTCACCTCAAAATTAGGGATAATGGTAATTCTTTCCTCACCGAGTTTGGTGGGTTAAATGAGATAATGAAAGTAGAGCATATAGTAAAATGTCTAGTAAGCAATACATGTTGGCTGACATTATTATTATTATTAGCTACCATATTGGCTCTCCCCCCCCCACCCTGAAAATTAGGGAAACTCATGACTGAAACACAGATTTATTTCAATCGACAAATATCTATCAGCTGTCTACTGTATGTCAAGCTCTGTCACCATAGCTGTGAATGAGTCCCTGTCTTCCAAAGCTCACAGATTAGAGGGGAATAGAGTCAAGGAGAGAGGCAATTATGGCACAGTACTTCAGCAATTTACAGTCACTTTGGTTAAATATAGGGTGTCAAGGTTACACAGAGAAAGGGCCTTTAACCATGGCGTGGTGGATTGTTAAGTCAGTAAGTCTTGTTGGAGAAGGTAACATGCAAACTAGGGCCTTGAGAACATGAATGAAAAATCCAGATAAAGGGGACCCAGGAAAGCATCTGGGGGGTGTTCCAAGCAGCAGAAAAAGGCACAAATAAAAGCTCAGGGACAAGGAAGAGCACGGGGCATTCAGGGAACTTCAAAGAGTTCAGTGTGGCTAAGCCGATTGTCAGGCTAACGGAGGGACAGGCACACTGAGAACACTCATGTAGAGTCTAAGTCATGAAAAGGAGGAACCCGCAGGCTCCCTGGAAGGGCTTCTCATTTAGAAACCGGCATAAAGTAGGCCTTAGTAATGAAAACTGTGCTGCTCCTGGTTCATGTCTCTAAATATGAATTTGACCTGTTATTTATTTAAGATGCGAAGTTCTTGCCTATACATCAAAGGCCTCCGTTTAAAAAAAACATAAAATCTGGCTCAAGTTAAGATTGGAACTTTTAAAGTGGGGCAAGCTATAAATTAACAAGTTTCCCACTGTATGCATGAATTGGAGGCTTGTACTGAACTAGGTCACAGGCCTGGACCAGACTAATTGGCCTTGATTTTTTGGGTCCCTACAGTGTGACAGATATTCTGGGAAAGAAAGAGAGGGCGGTTGGGGAAAATGGACTAGTGAGGTCAAGAATTAGGAGAGTAATCAAATTTAGAGACAGTTCAGAAAAGCTCTTTGATACTCTCTAGTCAGAGTTCTCAAACTTTTAAAAATATGGCACCCTATTTTATTGTTCACGTTTATCTTGGTAGATTGCAAAAAATGGCAAAAAATTTCTCCAATCAATTCCAGTATGCATGGTTGTACTGTGACTTTACAGTTTTCCTTACCAAGAAACAGAGTCCGTGTTTCCACTCCTTAAATCTCAGTTTGATCCTGTTACTTTTTTGACCAATAGGATGCTGGCAAATACGATGCAGACAGACACTTGAAAAACACTTGCTCATTGTGTTTTGTCCTTTGTTTTGGTTTTGTTTGTTTTGCTTTTTGGAACCCTAAGATCACCATGCTAAGATCACTAATCCCAGGCTAACCTTGAGGAAATAAGGCCATGTGAAGAAAAGTCCAGTCACCCCTGCCATCCCAGTCAAAGCGATCATAAACTGACCAACCAGTTGCCCTTGATCTCATGAGTGAGTCTGCTGGGACAAGCAAAAGCACTACCCAGCTGAGTCCAGCTCATATTGCTGACCCTTAGAATCATGAACTAAACTGTTAAGGTGTTAAGTCACTACACTTTGGCATATTTTGTTACGCAGCAAAAACTAACTGATACATTCATAATAAATCTCAGCATCAAAACAGGTGAAATAAGACCTGATGACTAAAACAATGTGAAGGAAAGGAAGCCTTTGGCCACTCTTTTCCTAAAAGCCAGGAACACATCTCTCTTCTCCTGGTAGTCCCTAAAAGGGCTCTACAGAATCACTGGACCCCTGAAATTGAGTTTGACATACGTTCCAACCCAGTGTCTATTTTACAGTAAGTTCACTTCGTCAGTGCCCAAGCTGAGACTCTACCCACTTGGTTCCAAATCTTTCCCACTGTCTCTCCAACAGGACAGGATACAATGTAACACTTTCATCACTTGTACGTCTTCCCTGAAGAGTACAGGGATCTGGAAACTTTTCCATATGAAGAAGGTAGAGTGGAGATGAAGCAGGATGAATGTTAAGAGTGGTATGCCCAGGGGCGCCTGGGTGGCACAGTCGGTTAAGCGTCCGACTTCAGCCAGGTCACGATCTCACGGTCCGTGAGTTCAAGCCCCGCGTCAGGCTCTGGGCTGATGGCTCGGAGCCTGGAGCCTGTTTCCGATTCTGTGTCTCCCTCTCTCTCTGCCCCTCCCCCGTTCATGCTCTGTCTCTCTCTGTCCCAAAAATAAATAAACGTTGAAAAAAAAAATTAAAAAAAAAAAAAAAAAAAAGAGTGGTATGCCCAGAATCAGAAACACGTGGAAATCCCTGGCGGTAGACTGGAAGTATAAGGAGGTATGTGAGCAGGGAGAAAGAGTAACCTGAAGCTGAATCCAAGCACGTAGCATCGGCCATCAAATTCTGGTTCTTTACACATCTCTCATTTGGGATTAGAATTGATCTCAGGATGTGGGGTGGAGGTCGGGGTGCTTTGCTCCTAGTGGGGTTGAGCGATCTTCAGTATGAGGAGATGGTGTTCCATGGGTTAGGAAGCCAGACTGACTAATAGCACAAAGTAGACATGAACCATGATGTGCAGAATAATGTCATAGGCTGAGATGGCAAGACTCAGAGCCCAACCCTTTTTTTTTATGTGAGCCCACACTACAGTTGGGCAAATGTATGCTCTATCTAATCATCAGAAAGTAAAAATAAGCCCTTCCTTCTTCTACTTGTTTGCAAATTGAAAGTCTAACAACTTTACCACTCAACTGCTTGATGATTAGTAGGCGGTAATTTAAACTATACACATTATGCTAAGTATCCTTATATTAATTCAGTCTGAGTGAGTTTTTATAAAATGCTTTGTTCTGCTCAATAAAGTTAATTATATGTTCTATGTTTCATAACTGAGTGTCTTGATTTTTTTAAACATAATGGCAGCTTCAATTGCATTTCCTTATAAACTCGGGTGTGTAACAAAAAGCAATCCATATAAGGAAGCAGAGCTGTCCATGCCCCATCACCCTGCCCCTCTGTCCCCAACAGCCTTACAGAGGTAGGGAATGTCCTATATGTCTACAAGGGGCTGCCTGGGTTCAAGAGATCCAGAAGTGAAAGCCCTGAGCAAATAGGTCCCTGGAAAACTTTTCTAATGTGGAAGGGGAAGGTGAGGGTCTGGGGACTGTGAGCGTAAGTACCCAGGATTAGTTCCAGTGGGCTTTGAAAACAAGAAGCTAAGAGATGGCACTTATCCAACGTATGAGCAATTCCATAAAACGTAGGCCCATTCTGGAGAGTGTAGGGCCACCGACAGTACTCATGGATCTTCTGCAGATTCCCTTCCAGATAAGCAGGGATGTGTGCTGCACCTGCCTGGGTCTCAGATCCCGGGAAGGCATGAGGGAGAAATATCACTCAGAGGAGGGTTATAATAGAAATCTGCGTGTCAAGCATTTATTGAGCACTTATTTTAAGCACTTTACATGTATCAACCTACTGAATCTCTCCTTAGAATTCTATGAGGTAGGTGTTATTACCCCCAATATAGAGATGAGGAAAACTGAGGTTTGGAGAGGTTGGGTCACTTGGACCTAGATCCAGGTAATAGAGTCAAGAGAGGCCATCAAGAGTCAGCATCTTGAGGAGGTAGTCAAATGAAAGCCAGACGATCATTTCGAAGGGAATGGACAGAAACAGCACAGTTAAAACAGCTACATGGAAAATCGCAGGAAGTAGGAGGGTTAGAGGCAGAGGTTTGGGTGGGGCGGGGGGAGCAGAACCTGGATGAGCAGATCCTTTTTTTTTGCAGTTAGCATCCATGACTTCAAGCACATATCAGAAGGAAGCCATTAAGGAGCCAATAGATGCTACTAAAGAACAAGAAAACGTAAGACCCAGGAAATGAAAGGGGAGAATTAGTTGTTATTTATCTCATTTTTACAATAATCACTTAACTATGCATTATTTTTAGAACTTTGTTTAATGTTTATTTATTTTTGAGAGACAGAGTGCTAGTGGGAGAGGGGCACAGAGAGAGGGAGACACAGAATCTGAAGCAGGCTCTAGGCTCTGAGGTGTCAGCCCAGAGCCCGACACAAGGTTCGAACTCATGTGCCACGAGCTCATGACCTGAGCGGAAGTCGGAAGGCCAACCGACTAAGCTACCCAGGTGGCCCAAAACGATGCATTATTTATTCAAGCAGCACAATTTACATACTTAGTGTATAGGCTTATTTAATTGATGATTTCATCCCACTCCACCTCGCACAGGGTTTGGCACATGGTAAGAATTAAATAAAAGACTGTTTTGGCCATTATTACTAAAAATAATGCACACGTACACTGCTGGATGCAGCTTAGTTTAGTGGAAAGATGATAGAATTAATAGAACAGTATTCAAGTAGGGATTCCAACCTTTTTATTGTCCACGCACTCCTGGACAAGTCATTTTACCACTCGGAGTCTCACCTGCGAGAGTAAATGGAAATGATAACACTAAACATGCCCTCCGATCTATTTCTAAGATCAAGTGAGATAATGCATTTGAAAGCATTTTAGAAACTGGAAAATACCAGCTCTGAGTGGGGTTCCACTGACCTAATTAACCGCCTTGTTTACAAATACACTGGACAAGTACGGTCACTTGACTTGTCCATTGGCAATGACATCCAGAATACAGCTACTGATGGCCAGTAGGGGGGTGGCTTCCCACCCTGGGCAGGTATGTGAGAATGCATGTTTTATTTTTTCTAATTTTTTTTATTTTTTTTTAATTGACATCCAAATTAGCATATAGTGCCACAATGATTTCAGGAGTCGATTCATTAATGCCCCTTACCCGTTTAGCCCATACGCCCTCCCATAACGCTTCTAGTAACCTTCTGTTTGTTCTCCATAGTTAAGAGTCTCTTATGTTTTGTCCCCCTCTCTGTTTTTATATTATTTTTTGCTTCCCTTTCCTTATGTTCTTTTTTTTAAATATAATTTATTGTCAAACTGGTTTCCATAAAACATCCAGTGCTCATCCCAACAAGCGCCCTCCTCCATGCCCATCACCCACTTTTCCCACTCCCCTGCCCCCGCATCAACCCTCAATTTGTTCTCAGTCCCTAAGAGTCTCTTATGGTTTGCCTCCCTCCCTCTCTGTAACTTTTTTTTTTCTTCACCTTTTAGCCCCTGGCTCTTCCATTTAACTACGGTGTGACCAGAAACAAGTTAATAGACTTTCTAAATCTCAAATGTCATCCCTGAATAATAAGGGTGTCCTACTCACCTTCCAGGGCTGTAGTGAGGAAACCAGGGCTGTAGAAAACCCGCATGTGGAAAGACATCTTTTATCTCCTATGATTCAGGCAGCAAGTGCTGCAATATGATCACTAAGTAATGTACAAACCATAACACATCTAAGGTTGGCTGTGAACACCGGAAGAGACAAGGACAAAACTCGGACCCAAACAATCAATAAATGTTCTGAGCACCTGTGAACTGCCAGAATCCAATACAGAAAACCAAGACGCATTTCATAGAAGAGAGAGGTACCGTAAGTAATCCAAAATATTAGATAATCCCCCTCGCCACCAGCAAAAAAGAGGAGCATGCTTTATCTAGATTCAACACACATCTGCTGTCAACCTGTGAAGTGCTGGTGTCAGAGTCTCCCAGGCACATTTCCGTTTATGTTTTCAGTAATCCTCCCCAAAACCCAGGGAGATCAACGCTCTAACATATTTCCAGAGAGGGAAACAGCTTCACAAAATGTCGGTGGCGCATGTCAGGTTCACGTCTCCAGGGTGACGGAGCCAGTTCGGCGCAGTGCCGAGACTCCAAGTCTGGGAGGGGAGAAAGCCGCACAGTCCAGAGGCCCTTCCTCTCTGAGCCTCAGTCTACCCATCTGGAACACCCCAGGTGGGAGGCTTTTGTTCACGGCCCTGCTGGCTTGTGATTCTGAAGAAATGGCAGCCTTGTTTCTATTCTGCTCGTGTGAAAAATCCTATGAATGATTTACGGCCAAATCCTTTACTTTTCTCTACCTCTCTTTGAACTTATCTTCAGATATTTGTCCATTTGGTTATGGGTTTTATCGAGAGCTGACTTCATGAATCACATCTTGCAAACCCGCGGAAAAAAGACACAAACGTTCCACTCAATTTTCTTCTCCAAGGAGAAACTCCTTTTTCCTTCACCTTCAAAAAAAAAAAAAAAGTAGTTTTAACCACTAATCACAACTAATGGAAGATGCACTCTGCTATTCTTGACTACAATGACTTCAGGCAGACCCCAGGGAAGTCAATATTAGATCAACTCGCTGGTAGAGGTTCAGGAAGGTGTAAAAAGCTCCCACCGTGGGTCCATTGTAGAGCCCTGTGAGGGCTGCACTTGACTGGGAAACATTTAAATCTATTTTCTTTTGACCTCTGAGGACTTTTAAGTGAAGGGGAAAAAAGCGCTTTGCAACAAGTCTGGTGTTTTGACATTCATTTCCCAGGGCACAGGATCTTTCTGAAGGAGGAGAGGGCAAACACTTGCGGTTAATGGAAGCCATGCTGGGCAATTGGAATCGTCAGAATCCCAGACTGAGCTCAGAGGCAGGGCCAGAAAATTCGAGGAGACACTAAGGGGTGGTATAAAGCTGCACCCCATGGTCAGCTGAGGGGGGGGGAAATGAAAGGTGTGGACAACCTCAACCAAAGACAGTGCCCAGAGAATGGAAAGAGCCCTTGATAACAGATGAGGACACTTAGCCTCTAATTGCAGCCGGCATTTAATAAGCACTTCATATGTGCCTGGGGCCAGGGGAGAGACTGCTTCACCTCACTCAGTCTTCCCAATCACCCCATGTGGTAGATATTTTTGCTATCCCCATTTTAAAGATACAGAAACTAAGACCTAGAGCATTGAGGTATCTTGCCAGTTTGCACTGCCAGAGAATAACAGAAGTGAGACTCAAAAACGGATCTAAACTTGAAACCCATTCTTTTTTTTTTTTAATTTTTTTTAACGTTTATTTATTTTTGAGACAGAGAGAGACAGAGCATGAATGGGGGAGGGGCAGAGAGAGAGGGAGACACAGAATCTGAAACAGGCTCCAGGCTCTGAGCCATCAGCACAGAGCCCGACGAGGGGCTGGAACTCACGGACCATGAGATCATGACCTGAGCCAAAGTCGGACACTCAACCGACTGAGCCACCCAGGCGCCCCACCATTCTCTTTTTTTTTTAAGTTTATTTATTAATTTTGGGAGAGAGAAAGAGAGTGTGTGCACATGACAGTGGGGGAGGGACGGGTGGGGGGGAGAGAGAGAGAGAAAGAGAGAATCCCAAGCAGGCTCCACACTGTCAGCACAAAGCCCGAGGCAGGGCTTAATCCCATGAACCATGAGATCAGGACCTGAGCCAAAGTCCAAAGCCGGACGCTAAACCAACTGAACCACCCAGGTACCCCTTGACACCCATGCTCTTAATCATTACAATATCCCAAACCTACCTATGAATTCTACACAGATAGATATATAGATGTTATCAATATCATCTGTTCTGTTTCTCTGGAAACCCTGACTTGCCTCAGCCATCTGCCTGTGGGTTGAATGCTGGGATGCTACCCAGGACCCCCTGGTCTGGGGCTTCTCTCCTGCTAGAAGATAGGAATATTGGGGTATTAATGAGGATAGACACTGGGGACTTGTTTAATTGCCCTAAGTCTACTTCTGGTCAACTGTTTCTCTCTCATTTGGTTGTCTGTAAATTAAGGTCTCCAAGGACATATGGTCTAGTTCTGGTTCAAAGAGATTTAGCCTACTTGTCTAAATACCCCTGGATCCTGGCGAGAAGACAATGCTAGAACTCAACAGAAAAAGGGTGTGAGTAGAGTTTCCCAGGTTCCTTGAGGGACAGAGAAATGGGAAGAAGCTACATAGGATCCAGATGAATATCTTGTAGGTAGGTGCTTCTGTGGATGGAAACAAAAAGAAGCAGTATGGTATAGTGGTTAAGTACATACTCACCACTGTGGATTCAGTCAGACCTGGTTTCAAATCCCTATTTGATCCCTTATTAAATGGTGACTATAGACAAATGTTTAACTCTGGCTAAGCTTCAATTTCTTCATCTCTAATATGGGTGTCTGTGAATAAGACCATTTAGAGAAGATTATGAGGTTATGTGTGTGTGTGTGTGTGTGTATATATATATATACACACACACATAATATATATGTAGGTACATATATGTGTATATATATAATGTATATATATACACACACATATACATTATATACATACACACACATATATATGTATACAAACACACACGTACATACACATATATATTTAGTTTGCTATACAAGAAACAGTAGTCATTATTGTCACCTCCATAAAAGAGCAGGGAGAGTGGTTTGGGAGTAGACAAGAGCCTGTGAACGTGTGAGAGCATTGGCAACAAATAGTGGCCAATTTGGCAGAGTACAACTTGACCTCGGGGTGGTTTCACGTGGACAGCGCCACCCTGCAAGGAGGAAAGGCTGGGTGACTCCAGCCCTGTTTGCCTCCTTTCAGCAAGCACTTCCTGGCACTTGGGCAGAGCAGCCTAGAATAACAGAAGACAAGAGAGGCAGAGGGCAAAACCGGGAGGGGATGGGATGGCGGTGGAGTAGGAGTGGAACTTGATTAGGGCTAAGCTGAAGCTTGACTAGGATTGCAGAGTGAGAGAACTTTGGAACAGCTGCTGCAAGGTGGTGAGCAAGGCAGCACAAGGTAGACTTGGAAGATTGTCAGCACAGACATCAGAAAAAGAATTATTCTAATAGGCTGTACGGTGGAGACACTCCCTCTGTTCTACAGCAGCCTTACGATTTGGATAGGATTGACTCTCCCAGCTCCGGGAGTGGGGCCTGATTCATCTAACCCAGGGATCAGCAGACTTTTCTGTAAAGTGCCAGATACTAAATATTTTAGGCTTTGTGAGCCAGATAGTTGTAACTACTCAACTCTGCGGCTGTATCATGGGCATGGCTATAGGCAATAAGTAAACAAAACGGTCTGGCTAGATTCCAATAAAACTTTACAAAAACAAACAGCAGGATAAATTTGGCCTGTGACCATTGGATTGGTCTAATCCAATCAAGGTAACTCCATCCACCTAAACCAAATGGTTAATGACATTCCAGTGGGTACAGTG